>NC_045999.1:10220966-10820966 GCF_010909765.2 Amblyraja radiata
CCCCTCACTCTCACCCTCTCCCTCTCCTCCCCTCCACCCCCACCTTTCCCCTCTCACCCACCCTCCCTCTTCTCCTCCTCGCCACCCCCTCTCTCTCTTGCCCCTCTCTCTGTGTCTCTGCTCCTTCTCTCTCTGCCCTCACTCTCTACCTCCACCCTCCCCCCCTCTCTAGATGTGACTGCAAGTTGGGGGCTATGCGTCAG
This sequence comes from Amblyraja radiata, assembly GCF_010909765.2. NCBI lineage: Eukaryota > Metazoa > Chordata > Chondrichthyes > Rajiformes > Rajidae > Amblyraja > Amblyraja radiata. Next base: position 10,221,170 of record NC_045999.1, read on the forward strand.
TAGATAGGGTGGTTATGGGGTAAAAGGAGCAAATCTGCACTTGGTCTAGTTCTAACATAAAATTCTGGTTTGTCAATTAAGACAAATCTTATTCTTTCCAAATGCAAGGTCTCAGTCATTTCCGTAACCCACATTTTAATTGTGGGGGCTCCAACGCTGTATATCTAAACTAAACCAAGCCAATCTCTATTGAGCAATGCAAGAAAACAAGGAACTCTCCTCGATTCCACGCTACTCTCTTGTAACTCATGACAGCTGGTACAATTATTCACTACATGGAAGGTCGGGATTGCTACATCCAAAGTTTCTTGGCATGGGATACTCCACGGATGAGTAATTCGAAGATTGCAGGAATGTTTTTTGTTACTTAAAATAATTCCTGTCAATTCAATGAAGGATCAATGTTTATTCATGTACTTCCACATCAACTCAATCCATCCATCCAATTCAAACAGGACGAGTCAATTGCAGAGGCAATTAAAATAAGAAAAATAGCAAGTAGGATTGAAAGTGCCTCGATAAAAATGATTAAGGTCGTTTGAAATGGAAAAATGGGCTGAGAATTGTTCTGTAGATAAGTTCCTTTTTCCTGGGGTTCTGCATGATCTAGTGCATTGTAGTCGGAGTCGTACGGTACAAAAACAAGCCATTTGGCCCATCTAGTCTACACTAACCATTAAACCACCCACTAATCCTATACTCATACCAATTTTTCTCCTTATATTCCCATCACTCCCATTGATTCCTTTGACACCCACCCACACCAGAGACAATCTATAATTACCAATTATCCTGCAAGTCTTTGGGATGTGGGAAAAGACAATAGACAATAGGTGCAGGAGTAGGCTATTCGGCCCTTTGAGCCAGCACCGCCATTCAATGTGATCATGGTAGATCATCCACAATCAGTACCCCGTTCGTGCCTTATTGTCATATCCCCTGACTCCGCTATCTTTAAGAGCCCCATCTAGCTCTCTCTTGAAAGCATCCAGAGAATTGGTCTCCCCTGCCTTATGAGGCAGAGAATTCCACAGATTCACAACTCTCTGTGAAAAAGCTTTTCCTCATCTCCGTTCTAAATGGCTTGCCCCTTTTTCTTAAACTGTGGCCCCTGGTTCTGGACTCCCCCAACATCGGGAACATGTTTCCTGCCTCTAGCGTGTCCAAACCCTTAATAATCTTAAATGTTTCAATTTTTTTCTTCTTCTTGCGTGTGGCGTGCACAGCCTAAAGTAGTCGGACAACTTGTTCTATTTGATCTTATTTGTGCACAGCAGGTTGATTGCATTCGTCGAAACATGGCTGACCACGTGAAGGTTGCAATCTCCCACCCCATATGTTTCAATAAGATCCCCTCTTGGGGTGGAAGATTGCAACCTTCACGTGGTCCGCCCTGTTTCGACTAATGCAATCAACTCGACGTGCACAAACGGAAGATCAAATAGAACAAGTTGTCCTACAAATTTAGGCTGTGCACGCCACAGGAAAGAAGAAGATCCTCTCTCATCCTTCTAAATTCCAGAGTATACAAGCCCAGTCCTGTCATCCCAGGAATTAACTCTGTCATCCCAGGAATTACTCCCTCAATAGCACGAATGTCCTTCCTCAAATTTGAAGACCAAAACTTGCAGCACATGTAGGAAACCCACATGAAAGCTGCACGTGGACCCAGCACTGGAAGTTAGGATAGAAGTGGGCTGAATGGCCTCTTTAGTTTAGTTTAGAGGTACAACATGGAAGCAGCCACTTCAGCCCACAGAGTCCACGATGACCAGCGATCACCCATATACCAATTTCATTGCATACATTAGGGACAATTTACAGCAGGTAATTAACCTACCCGGAGAAAACCCATGGAGCGAACATACAAACTGTGGAGATAGCACCTGGAATCAGTATTGAACCGGGGACTCTATAAACCATTCTCCCTCTTGCACTCCCGTCACGCCCCATTGATTCTCTTGCCGCCTCTCTTGTTCGTCAAAGTGTGGTTACCGGTCGAGTATTTAATTCCCTGCCTCTTTCCTTTTCACAACAGGGCGGCATGGTGGTGCAGCGGTTGAGTAGCTGCCTTACACCGGCAAAGACCGACGTGCGATCCTGACTACAGGTGCTGCCTGTATGGAGTTTGCACGTTCTCCCCGTGACCTGCGTGGGTTTTCCCCAAGATCTTCGGTTTCCTCCCACACTCCAAAGACGTACAGGTTTGTAGGTTAATTGACTTGGTATAAATGTAAATTGTCCCTATTGTGTGTAGGATAGTGTTAATGTGTGGGGATCGCTGGTCGGTGAAGTCTTGATGGGCCGAAGGGCCTGTTCCACGCTGTATCTCTGAACCAAACTAATCTAAACAAACCAGTATGTATAGGAAACATCACAAAATGTGAGCCACAATGTTGGAAAAGCTCTCCTTTGTTTTATGTTTGACTGAGGATGAGCTGGCCAATTCCCAAACATCTTCTGGCCTAAAGTTTAAGTTTACTGGATACAAATGGCATGCAGATAATCCCAGTGTATGGCAGAATCATTCCTCATTAATACCATATCCAACCCTCGTGCAGTCACAGTAGTTATTCGAATCAGCAGCTAAAAAAAGTTTCAATGAACATTTGAAGAAGGGTCTCAACCCGAAATGTCACCTATTTCCTATTCTCCAGAGACGCTGCCTGTCCCGCTGAGTTACTGCAGCTTTTTGTGTCTATCTTCGGTTTAAACCAGCATCTGCAGTTCCTTCCTGAACATTTAAAGAAAACTGATTACATTTTCTTCAGAGGAATGAGGCCTTAAATTCTTGCAAAAAATTCTTGCAAATACCCGAAGCATTCAGAATTCCTCTGTTGCACCTGAGCAGGAAGAATACAAGTGACGCAGCTGGAAGAGCCGCTGCCTCACAGGGCCAGAGACCCGGGTTTGATCCAGACCTCGAGTGCTGCCTGTGTGGAGTTTGCACGTTCTCCCCGTGACCGTGTGGGTTTCCTCCGGGTGCTCCGGCTCCCTCCCACATCCCAAAGGCGTGTGGGTTTGTAAGTTAATTGGCTTTCTGTAAAATTTTCCCTAGTGTGCAAATGTGCGATAACATGGAACGAGTGTGAACGGGTTATTGATGGCCGGCATGGACTCGGTGGGCCGAAGGGTCTATATACATTCAGGTTTCTAGCATTTAATCAATCAACCAGTCCCATAAATAGATCTAAAGATAGACCCAAAATGCTGGAGCAACTCAGCGGGACAGGCAGCATCTCTGGAGTGAAGGAATGGGTGACGTTTCGGGTCGAGCCTCTTCTTCAGAATACTTCAAGTCCTTTCCTTCTTGGACCCCCAGGCTAAATGATGACTTGCAGTCAAATGAAACAGGAAGTAATCTGCCGAATGTCTTGCACGACAACACTAACCAAGTCTGCTGACCTAGTATTTCTGCAAAGCTCATTTTCTTTGGTCCGTTTGCCACAACAACTTACGTTTGACTAATGTGTCTGACCTTTGGAGCTGTTACCAAAGGACACTGGCACAGCTTGTTAGTGAAATGTTATCATTAACTTTAGTGTAGTTTAGTTTAGAGATACAGCGCGGAAACAGGCTCTTCGGCCCAGAGTCCGCACAGACCAGCGATCCCCACACACTTGCACTATCCTACACTAGACTAGGGACAATTTACAATTATACCAGGCCAATTAACCTACAAACCTGCACGTCTGTGGAGTGTGGGAGGAAACCGGAGCACCCGGAGAAAACCCACGCGGTCACAGGGAGAACGTGCAAACGCCGTACAGACAGCACCCGTGGTCAGGATCGAACCTGAGTCTCTGGCGCTGTGAGGCAGCAACTCTACCGTTGTGCCACCGTGCGTGTGAGTGAAAGTCAAACTATCACTTATTTTTTTAGTTTAATTTAGTTTGGTTTAGAGAGACAGCATTGAAGCAGCCCTTTCGGCCCATCGAGTTTATGCTGTCCATCGATCACCCGTTCACACTAGTTGTACGATATCCCTCTTATTTTGTAAAGCAGCATCTGCAGTTCCTTGTATCTAAATTACAGATCTGGGGTTGGATAATGCACAGCCAAGTGGTTTTAAGCAGTATTACTGAGACCGCCTCTGTAGCTTTCCTTTTAGTCTAGTTTAGTTTAGTTTACAGAAACATAGAAAATAGGTGCAGGAGGAGGCCATTCGGCCCTTCGAGCCAGCGCCGTCATTCATTGTGATCATGGCTGATCGTCCCCCATCAATAACCCGTATCCCTTGACTCCACTAGCCCCAAGAGCTCTATCTAACTCTCTCTTAAATCCATCCAGTGACTTGGCCTCCACTGCCCTCTGTGGCAGGGAATTCCATAAATTCACAACTCTCTGGGTGAAAAAGTTTTTTCTCACCTCAGTCGTAAATGGCCTCCCCTTTATTCTAAGACTGTGGCCCCTGGTTCTGGACTCGCCCAACATTGGGAACATTTTTCCTGCATCTAGCTTGTCCAGTCCTTTTATAATTTTATATGTTTCTATAAGATTTCCCCCTCATCCTTCTAAACTCCAGTGAATACAAGCCTAGTCTTTTCAATCTTTCCTCATATGACAGTCCCGCCATCCCAGGGATCAATCTCGTGAGCCTACGCTGCACGGCCTCAATCACAAGGATGTCCTTCCTCAAATTAGGAGACCAAAACTGTACACAATACACCAGATGTGGTCTCACCAGAGCCCTATACAACTGCAGAAGAAGTTTAGTTTAGAGATACAACATGGAAGCAGGCCCTTCGGCCCACCCAGTCCATGCCAACCAGCGATCCCCGCACATGAACAATATCCTACACACACTAGGGACAATTTTACATGTACTTTGGGCTGGTGTAGCTGACCATTGACTGAGCAAGACTGAGGGAAGCTGATGGCCCTGAACATCCAGTGGCAGGTGAGGCTGGGTCAGACATCCACCTTCACTGCTCCTGACCCTCATCTGTGACTTGTCCACTATTTTTGTCAGGATGAGCCATCCATGACATTTTTTCCCCTGCGAAATATGCACAATATCAGCAGTTGGTCATTGGTGTTTGGCACCAGACCTTAAACGTTAGGACATAAAGTGCTGGAGTAAATCTGCGGGACTCTGCGGGTCAGGCAGCATCTCTGGAGAACATGGTTACGTGACATTTCGGGTCGAGACCCTTCTTCAGACCTTGAACTTTGTACTTAATAGGCCAGTAATATCCACACTGGGAATCCTTAACGATTTAGACTTCAGAGATACAGCATGGAAACAGGCCCTTCGGCCCACCGAATCCGTGCCGACAAGCGATCACCCTTGGACACCAGCACTATCCTACGCACTAGGGACGATTTACAGAAGCCAATTAACCTACAAACCCGGACACATCTTTAGGATGTGGGAGGAAACCAGAGCAAACCCCCGCGGTCACAGGGAGAACATGCAAACTCCTTACAGACAGCATCCGAGGCCAGGATCGAACCCGGGTCTCTGGCGCTGTGAGGCAGCAACTTCACCAGCTGCGCCCCTGTGCTACCCTGCTTCTCTCAAGCCTTTATGGATGGCACAGTGGCGCACCTGGCAGCGCCAGAGTCCCGGGTTCGATCCTGATCTCCGGTGCTGTCTGCATGGAGTTTGCACGTTCTCCCTGTGGCTGTGTGGGTTTCCTCCGACATCCCAGGTGTGTAGTTTAATTGGTCTCGGTAAATTGCCCCTAGGGCGCGGGGAACGTGGCATAACACGGAACTAGCGTGAACGGATGATCGATGGTTGCCATGGACTCAGTGGGCCGAAGGGCCTGTTTCCCTGCTGTATCTCTAAACTAAAACTAAACCCTTGCTTGGCATCAACCCCCCAAATGAAAAGGGAGATTGGGAAATGTGACCTTGAAATAGAGGCTCTGCTGTAAAAAAACTACAAACCCTTCACCCTTAAAATATTAAGTGGTTATAGATTTGCCTATTGACACTCTCATATATCCGCTCAGAAATAGAACAAAACCCTTCTGTGGACACTGAGGCATTCTTCATGAGCAACTCATTGTCTGCCCAGGTTTTGCATCCAAGTCAGGAAGTTGTGTGTTCAGCAATAACCTGCTCCCCTTTCACTCCAATCTTTCAGTAGCTCAGATCTCATCCAGTACGGCTCTTCCAATGATAAGGTCATAGGAGCAGGGGCAGAATTAGGCCATTCGGCCCATCAAGACTACTCCGCCATTCCATCATGGCTGATCTATCTCTCCCTCCTAACCCCATTCTCCTGCCATCTCCCCATAACCCCTGACACCCGCACTAATCAAGAATCTATCTGTCTCTTCCTTAAACATATCCATTGACGGCCTCCACAGTGTTTGGTGGCAATGAATTCCACAGATTCACTACCTTCTGACTAAAGAAATTCCTCCTCATTTCCTTCCCAAAGGAACATCCTTTAGTTCTGAGGCTTTGACCTCAGGACCTAGACTCTCCCACTAATGGTGGGAGAATGGTGGGAGAATCCTCTCCACATCCGCTCTATCCAGGCCTTTCACTATTCGGTAGGAGCAGCACGGTGGCGCAGCGGTAGAGTTGCTGCCTAACAGCGCTTGCAGCATCGGAGACCCGGGTTCGATCCCGACTCCAGGTGCTGTCTGTACGGAGGTTGTATGTTCTCCCCGTGACCTGTGTGGGTTTTCTCCAAGATCTTCAGTTTCCTCCCACACTCCAAAGACGTACAGGTATGTAGGTTAATTGGCTTGGTGTATGTATAAATTGTCCCTAGTGTGTGTGTGTAGGATAGTGTTAATTTGTGGGGATCCCTGGTCAGTGCGGACTCGTTGGGCTGAAGGGCCTGTTTCCGTGCTGTATCTCGAAACTAAAACTAAAAACTAAAACTACATTTGGTAAGTAAGTGATGTTCTTCTGTAGTGTCATCACTGCTGTGGCACAGAGGAAGATGGCAAGTATTCACTGCATCAAACAGCAAGACGTTAGAGTCGGCTCATCTACTTATTTTCTCCTTGGGGCTGTTGGTTAAGGGAAGAAAATTTGCGGGGGCCGACGTTACTCCACAGCACCCATTATTGGAACCTTTATGCTCAAGTGGAACTTTGGTTCCACTTTGCTCTGGCCTTTTCTTACCTTCAGTTTATTTCCCACCTCCCACCTCCACCTCCACTTCAGTCTGAACGTCACCTGTTCTGTCTCTCCAGAGATGCTGCCTGACCCGCTGAGTTACTCCAGGACTCTGTGTCTATCTATAATGGCGGCCATCAGAAGACTCCAATGACACGATGTTCGTTCTCCACGGCACTGGCAGTGTTCGTCTGGAGTATCCGTGCCTCTCTACCTCCGAGATAAAAGGGGCAGGGAATCGCAAATCCAAACCCATAAGCAAATACTCCAGGATGGTGCCTGGTGCAGAAGTGAGGGACAGCTGCAGTGTCAGAGGTGGCAGCATTGAAAGGCCAAGTCAGTGGATATTTTTAAGGCAGAGATAGATAGATTCTTGATTAGTACAGGTGTCAGAGGTTAGGATGTTAGGAGAGATAGATCAGCAATGATTGAATGGCAGAGTAGACTTGATGGGCCGAATGGCCTAATTCTACTATTCCTTATGAAAGCCATAAACAAGCTGCAGGAAGAACTCAGTGGGTCAGGCAGCATCTGTGGAAGGCAGTGGATAGTAGATGTTCTGCGTCTGAATCGGACGTTAAACTTTGACCTGGCCCGCCCACTGGGGCCACAAAAGACCACACAACACTATTCAAATGAGGGAAAAACTTTAAAATGCCAGAGTAACTCAGCGGATCAGCCAGGATTTTTAGATAATCCTTTGTTCTCCCTATTTAATCCCCATTGATCTCCAGAGATGTTGCCTTACGCACTCCTAGTTACTCCAGCATTTTGAGTCTTTCCCTCGTTCGAATAGTGTGTGTGATCTTTAGTGCACAGTGGACAATCAAGGTGAAAGATTAACATCCGATTCAGATGGAGGGTTCCATCCAGGGATGTCAAGTGTCAATTTTCTTCCACAGATGCTGCCTGACCCGCTGAGTCCTCCAGCACTGTGTGTCTTCCGTTTATCAACCACCATCTGCAGTTCCTTGTTTCCGCTATTCAGACCCGTTGTGCTGGCTGCTGGCTAACGGCACACACATCATGGGCCTCACAGTAGCACAGTGGTAGAGTTATTGCGTCACAGCGCCAGAGACCAGGGTCCCATCCTGACTCCGGGTGCTGTTTGTACCAAGTCTGTACGTTCTCCCTGTGACCACGTGGGTTTTCTCCGGGTGCTCCAGTTTTCTCCCACATTCCAAAGACATGCAGGTCGGTAGGTTAATTGGCTTCTGTAAATTGCCCCTTGAGCGTCGGATAGAACTAATGAACAGGTGATGGCTGTTCAGCACGGACTCGGTGGGCCGAAGGTCCTGTTTCCACGCTGTATCTCTAAAATAAACTAGACATTATCTTCACCAGGTGGGAGGTTGCTGGGACACGTTGGCCCCAGATTTGGCACAATTGTGACCTTTTAACGGGAAATATTTCACTCGTTGCGTAACTCCAGGGGTGCTCGGAAACGGTGAAAAACTCTGCTGAAGCTGTTGAATGACGATAAAACGTTCAACGTGCTCTGTCCTGCAGGGAAGGGTTATAGACATAGACATAGGAAATAGCTGCAGGAGGAGGCCATTCGGCCCTTCGAGCCAGCACCGCCATTCATTGTGATCATGGCTGATCGTCCCCAATCAATAACCCGTGCTTGGATTGGGATTCTGCTCACCCCCAATGGAAACTACCATCAGCTCTGCCACAGAATACTTAACCCTTTCATTCAGCAATTCAATCACAAACTTATCCTCAACTGATGGTAAATTGAAATTGGCCAACTCATGATATGATGCATCACTGAGTTCACTCGGTTTAATATTGACCAGAAAGGTAATTCATTTATAATTTCAAAGACAAAGTTTATACAGAGCCAAGCAAGCCATTACTTTGTAATTTAAAGCACAGAAACAGAACTTCAGTATGTACGGGAATATGACCATATGAGCATCATTTTCAGCCTCCTCGAATAACCTTCTAAGCACGACTTTGCTTCCTCATTTATTTATCCAGCTGCCACATTCAAAATAAATCTATGCTGTTCTTAACTGGTTCCTGCAGTGGCAAATTTGTTGAATAAGAAACAAAACTGGGAGTAGGCCATTCGGCCCTTCGTGAGTGTTCTATCATGGTTGCTCTTACACTTTTCTGTACATTTAGAGTCATGCAGCTTGGAAACAGGCCCTTCGGCCGAACTTGCCCACACCGGCCAACATGTACCAGCTACACTAGTCCCACCTGCCCGCGTTTGGTCCACATCCCTCCAAACCTGTCCTATCCATGTACTTGTCGAACTGCTTTGTAAACTGCACGAACCTCACAACCCTGCCTACCTTTAAAATCTAAAGCTGGAAAGAGTGCCAAGAAGATTTGCAAGGATGTTGCCAAGGCTCGAGGGATTCAGCTACAGGGTTGGGCAGGACAGGACTTTGTTGCTTGGAGCGCAGGAGGCGAGGGGTGATCTTATAGAGGTAGATACGATCATGAGGCGAATGCACAGAGTCTTTGACCCATGGTAGGGGGATTAAAACCAAAAGGTCATATGTTTACAGTGAGAGGGGCAAGATTTAACACAAACCTGAGTCGCAACTTTTTCACACAGAGTGTGGAACTCTGGAATATGGAACAAGCTGCCAGATGAGGTAGTTGAGGCAGGGACTATTATAGCATTTAAAATATGCTTGGATAGATACATGGGTAGGAAAGGTTTAGATGGAATGTGTAGAAAGGAACTGCAGATGCTGGTTTGCACTGAAGAAAGACATAACATGCTGGAGTAACTCAGCTGGTCAGGCAGCATCTCTGGTGAAAAGGAGTGGGTGATGTTTCGAGTTTGAACCCTTCTTCAGACTGGGGTTCCGACATGAAACGTCACCTATTCCTTTTCCCCAGAAATGCCGCCTGACCAGCTGAGTTACTCTAGCATTTTGTGTCTATCCAAGGTTCAGTGGGATATGGGCCAAACATGGGACTACCTTAGACGGGGCACTTTGGTCGGCATTGGAACGTTGGGTGGAAGGGGCCTGTTTCCCGTGCTGTGTGACACTGTCACTCTTGAATTCACTGAGAGAGGGAGTCTCACAGTCCTGTCACACAGTGAATCCCCAACATTCACCACGGCCCTGACTGAGGAAATGTCTTCGTATCCCAGACCCCAGTGGCTGGTCTGTATTTTAAAACTCTCACCCCTACTTTGAATTTCTCTTTCTTGCTTCTGTCCTTACTTTTCTCTCTTACTTTCCTTCAGTGGAAATGTATTAATCCAAATAATATATTAGATTATATTATATAACCAAAAGACCACCTGCCATGAATCTAACTCCACCCCCTGGATGGAGACAGCCTTCCTGATGAGTTTGTTGATCCTATAGGCGTCCGCGGACTTCGCCTGCTGCCCCAGCACACGCCAGCAAAGAAGATGCCACTGGCTACCACCGATTGGTAGATCTGTAGCATCTTACTGCAGACGTTGAAAGAGTGGAGCCTTCTCAAAAAGTTCAGCCGGCTCTGTCCGTTCTTGTACAGGTCCTCAGCATTCCTGGACCAGTCTAGTTTACTGCGCAGGTACACTTCAAGGTACTTGAACCCCTTGGTAAACTGCACAACCACACCATTGATGGAGTCAGTGGACAGGGGTGTTCCTCTCCTCCTAAATTCCACTTTAGTCTTGTCGGTGTTGAGTTGCAGGTGATTCAGCCCATACCACTCAACAAAGTTGTTGACACCACTCAACAAAGATCTAGTTCATTAATAACACAGTTTATACAGCAATTGGAATCCATGGGGTACAGACAGACAGAGAGAGACAGGACGTTAGCCCCAGTGTAGAATACTGAGGCCAATTCTGGGCTGCACACTTCAGGGAGGGCAAGGAGGAGATTGGTTAGGACCATTCTAGAAGAGCCAAATTGCTGCTCCTGTGAAAAACTGCAGACAAGATAGAAGGCAAAGATGACTAACGAGAGAAGTTGCAAAGCAGTCTTAATTGAGTTTAGTTTAGTTTAGATTATTCGCGGAGCTCGGATTCGGCTGCTGGACTTACCATCACCCGGCGGGGTCCTACATCAAAAGCTGGATCGCCTCAACGCAGAGGGAGACGAGGAGGGAAGAGACAAGATCTTTAAGACTTGTGCCTTCCATCACAGTGAGGAGGTGTCTGGAAGACTCACTGTGGTGGACGTTAAACTGTGTTAAGTGTGTGTTTTGTTATTTTATTCTATGTTATGACGACTGCAAGGTTTACAATTTCGTTCAGACTGAAATGTCTGAATGACAATAAAGGATACTTTACTTGTCACATGTACCGAGGTACAGTGAAAAATAAACAGCCTAGATCTATTCCTAAGAGTTTTTCTTAAATGGGAAAGTCAAGAGGAATTGTAACGTATTTAAATACAATAAAGAGAATCTGTTTCAAAGCTTCTGTGGACAACGGCAGGCGAGGGAATTGGTTTAAAATTATTAGTAAAAGAACCAAAATATAACAAAATACACTTAAACACAATCCATTCCAGGTCCTGACCAACTATTGTCCAATAGCATCCTACATGCAGCAAGACAAAAGGAATTCACAGCGATGCAGCGGGTAGAGCTGCTGCCTCAAAGCACCAAAGACCCGAGTCTGATTCTGCCCTCACGTGCTGTCTGTGCGGAGTTTGCATGCTCTCCTTGTGACCGCGTGGGTTTCCTCCGGCTGCTCTGGTTTCCTCCCATGTCCCAAACCTGCAGGTTTGTAGTTTAATTGGCTTGTGTAAAATTGCCCCTTGTGTGTAGGGAGTGGATGCAAAAGTGGGATAACATAGAATTAGTGAGAAAGGGTGATCGATGGTCAGCGTGGACTGGGTGGGCCAAAGGGTTAGGATCCATGCAGTATCTCTAAACGTTTGAGAGATGAGGGGAAAATACTGGCTCAGACAGACTGCTCTGCTCCTTGCGAAAAGTGTCAGACTCGGCTGGAGCAAACCACTACACAACACTGTATCATGATGCTATAAGCTGAAGTAGTTTAACAAAAGGGCAGCAATGATCAAGAGGAGATTTGATAGAGGCGTTCCACTCATGACCCAAGAAGAAGTGACGGTATCTGTGGCAGAAAAGTTGGTAATCAGAAGACAGTTCAGTCCACTGTCGAGTGTACTGAGGTACAGTGAAAGGATATTTGTTACATGCTAGCCAGTCAGCAGAAAGACAATACATGATTACAATTGATCCATTTAGGTGGGGGATCTTATAGAAACATATAAAATTATAAAAGGACTGGACAAGCTAGATGCAGGAAAATTGTTCCCAATGTTGGGCGAGTCCAGAACCAGCTGGGAATGAAACTGTCCCTGAAACTGGAGGTGTGCATTTTCACACTTCTATACCTTTTACCCAATGGGAGATGGGAGAAGAGGGAGTAGCCAGGGTGCGACTCATCGGAACTGCAGATGCTGGAACCTTGCGCAAAGTACAAAGTCCTGGAAGAACTAACCTGGTCAGGCAGCATCTGTCGACGACATAGACAGGCGATGTTTCTTGTCCCCACCTGAAATGTTGCCCATCCATGTGGAGAGGATGTTTCCACTAGTGGGAGAGTCTAGGGCTAGAAGTCATTGCCTCAGAATTAAAGGACGTTCCTTTAGGAATAAGTTGAGGATGCATTTTTTTCGTCAGAGGGCGGTGAATCTGTGGAATCCTTTGCTACAGAAAACTGTGGAGGCCGGGTCAATGGATAGTTTGAAGAGAGAGAGAACAGAGATAGATAGATTCTTGATTAGTACGGGTGTCAGGGGTTGTGGGGAGAAGGCAGGAAAATGGGGTTAGGAGGGATCAGCCATGATTGAATGGTGGAGTGGGTTGAATGGCCTAATTCTGCTATCACGAGACATAATTCATTCACATTTGTGTATCAGCAGTGGGTCTGATGAAAAGCTGCAGCATTTGCGAAACCACCCCAGTATCAGCAGGCAGCTTGGCGTTGCAGTGTGGATAAACACAAAATGCTGGAGTAACTCAGCGGGACAGGCAGCATCTCTGGAGAGAAGGAATGGGTGACTTTTCGGATCAAGTCCATCGTTCAGACTGAGGGCAGTGTGGATCAGGTCGGGTCAAGGCCCTGCCCTAGTTCAGCTCCCTCCATGTTTCTCCTCACCCTCTTTCTCAGCTGAACTTCTCAACTGTGCAAGATTGTTGTCCTTGTAATATCACCGGGTGGCACCAGCAATGGCTGCCTCGCCAACAGTCTGTCTGTCCCTTCCTTCTTTTGCTGTTTGTATGTGTTAAATGTAAGTTTTTTGTGTTCTTCTGCTTGTTTTATGTGGCGGGGGGGGGGGGGGGGGGGGAGTGGGGGGGGGGGGGGGGAGTTGGGGGAAACCCTTTCTAATCTCTTACCACGACGGAGATGCAATTTTCCCCCCCGTATCGTATCTCCGTCCGCACTGCGGCCTAACATCGAGGAGTTGCCGGCCTCTGCTGGAGACCGATTTTAAGAGCTCCACCGCGGGTGCCTGCGGACTTTAACATCACGGAGCTCACGTCTCTGGTCAAGAGACCGGCTTCGGGAACTCAAAGCCGCAGGGGCTTCGACTACTCCGAAGCGGGACCTTCGACTGCCCCGACTGCGGACGGTTCGACTGCCTCGATCGCGGGAGAATAAAAGAGGAAGTAGATTTAACCTTTTTGCCTTCCATCACTGTGAGGATTGAGGAACGTGGGGAATCTGCTGTGGTGGATGTTTATGTTAACTTTTATGTAGTTGTGAGTTTTATTGCTTTGTATTTAGTATGGCTGTATGGTAATTCGAATTTCCCTCTACCTTAATTGGTGCATGTGACAATAAAATGACCTTGAAACCTTGAAATAAAAAGAGGTATTGGTCCAACCTGTTGTGTACATGCACGCCCAATGCAATTACTTCCGCAAACCGTATTCCACAATCCCGCGGGCACTCTCCTTGTCTCCAATCATTCCTTGGAGTCAGAAGACAAAGATGATGGTTGCGCTCTGAAATACAGTTTGTGGAAGTAATTGCATTGGGCGTGCATGTACACTCACGTGTGTGGACACCCATAAGCACGCACAGGCACAAGTGTACACAGCGCGCACAGACACACTCGCACAAGCACACACAGACACAAGCCCGTGCACACACAAGCACACAGACACACACTTGCAAGCACACACAGGCATACAGACACACACGTCCACACACACGCAATGGAGTCCACTAGGGCCGACAATGAGAACGGTTTGATTTATTAAAAGGCAGGTCACAAGACCGGTAGGCAGCACATTCAATCATCTTTAGTATATCACAAAGCTATAAATCAAGCGTTAAAAAGCGTTAGCCTGGGAGAGAAATGCCCAAAATAAAACAGGCTTTCCATTGAGGTGAGGGTTCACATATTTACAAAGGTATTTCAAGGAGAGAAGTTCCGCGTTAAATTCAACGTCACTGGGAGCAAATATCCCTTGGCAATGCCAGTGAGCCTTTGAGTTCATCGCTAACCTGCGTTTAACTGAGGGAGCGGCCAGGAGACTAAAGAGGGACAGTAGACACTGCTGGAGGGACTGCAGCTACATTTAATGATCACTAACAACTGTTAAAGCATCAAACATGCGGGTGGAGCCCAGGTAGCCAAATATTGAATTTGAACCCTCAGCTTAAAATGATTACAGAATTGACCTAGGTTCCTATAGTGGGATGTGTGGAATATCATGCTCATACAATGCCCTATACATGGTGACTCTTTGCATACCTTGTGTATGATATGTAAAACAAAGATCTCAATGTAACATGTCACAAGTAATAATATAGTATCTATGTATCTACTTCACACTCCCAGGTCAGACTTACCAATACTTTTATGTAATTAACTCAATTAATAAAAACACACACTGCTACCAATTCCTCCCCTGCTGTGTAAAAACAGACAACTGTAGAATCCAAGACTCTTGGGAAAGTGTCCACTTGGTACAAACACGTACTGACACAAATATGATGTTCTCAAGTGGCCTGTCCAGTGACTGTCCTTGGATTCCCAGTGAGTTTAAACTCTGCTTCCCCTCTCACAAAGAAGAGCCCTCCATATTTATACAGAAGCAGCAGCAGCAACAGCTCGAGATTCTCCAGACCCTCGAGGCTACTTTCAGCCACGTTCAGCAGCCCCAGCCAGTTCCTCCCAACAATCCTCATTCAAATCGAAACCCCGGGTGAAGGAGAACTCACGTTGCAAGCAGCTCCACAATATAAACAGAGAGGCTTCGAGGGGAGGGAACCCTGCCTGACACAGACAGGGCACTTAGCTTTCGCTTTTGCTTGCACATTCCATCTTGGTGGGAGTGCTCTTGGTCTTTCCGGGGGTGGAGAGATGTTCCAGTTCGTAGCGGCCCGGTCTCGACGCCCCCTTCGTGCCCACGTTGGCATCGTCCTGCCCGCCGCCCTTGTTCTTCTTCAGCTCGATGATCTGCTGCATCTGAGAGTTGGCGTAGTCGGGTTTCGAGGTCAGAGGGCCAGCTGGGACGGACATCCCCAGAATGTCGGCCACCATGTACGGCTTCAGCCAGCCCACCAGCGGCGTGCTCCCTGGGGTGTAGTGTGTCCGGCTGTGGTAGAACAACAGGCCATCCACCTGCAGGAAGGAGCAAAGCAAAACACAAAGAGCTGGAAGAACTTAGCGGGTCAGACAGCATCTGCGGAAGGAATGGGCAGTCAACGTTTCGAGTCGGGAATATTAAAAAAAGTTCACAGCCATTAGAAGCAGGGGGAACTCAGCATTTTAGATCCCCTCTCATCCGTCTAAATTCCAGTGAATACAAGCCCAGTTGACCCATTCTTTCATCATATGTCAGTCCCGCCATCCCTGGAATTAACCTGGTGAACCTACGTTGCACTCCCTCAGTTTATAAGATTTATCAGAATATTAGATTTGCAACTTCATGTTGCAGGCTTACAACGCATTGGTTAAGATAGGGTTGGAATATATAATGTGCAATTGTGGCCTCCCCACTATAGGAGGGATGTGCCTGCAATGTAGAGAGTGCAAAGGAGATTCACCAGCGTGTGACTTGGATCGGTGGCCTTTAGTTATGGGAGACGTTACACAGGCTGGGTTTGTTTACCCTGGAGTGATGGAGGCTGAGGAGTGACAATGAACCTGGCAGAGTAACGACGAACCTAGAGTAACACTGATGTCGGCAGAGTAATAATAGTGCTAATGAAGTAAGAGCGGGGTAACAATGGCAGAGTAACAGCGGGGTACCAACGATGAAGGTGGAGTAACAATGATGCAGGGAGAGTAATAATGATGCTAATGGAGTGGGGGGGGGACGGGACTTCAGCAGGGTAATAATTATGCTAATGGGGTAAGAGCAGGGTAACAACGGCTCCCAGGGGCAGAGTAACAGCGGAGTACCAATGACGGTGGTTGAGTAACAATGACGCTGGCAGAGTATTCATGGCAGCTGTGGGGTATCAACGAAACAGGCGGGGCTATGGTTACCTCAAAAGGATAATCGGCAGCCAACACCTGGCAAATTGCTTCTGATGTGCACGGCACATTTGACAATCCCACAAACTTGAACTGTGAACAGAAGGGAGATTCACTTTCACACTTTTTGAAGAGTATTGCTGGCTCACAAGCAAAAAACAGCAACTACAAAAAAGTGACAGTGTAGAAATCGCACTGCTTATTAGTACAGTCTCAAACACTACAAGGTGGAAGCACATTCGTAACTTGATTTAGGACTAGTTATCTAGTATAATAATAATAATATATTTTATTGTCATTGCACAGAGGTGCAACGACATTCGGTATGCAGCTTCCACCTGATGTCATAACTTAAACAACTAAACATTTAGATACCCAGAGAAACATGATTTATAAAAAAAACAAAAATAAAACCAGTCAAACAGTAAAGTGCATATAGGCCTGTGTCGGGTCGATGTGCGACGTGACCATCCGAGGGAGACAGTTTATGGGGGTGGGGCCTCTAACATTCTAACATTGAATCCTAACATTCACTGATGAAGATAGCCAACATACACATTTATCAGTAACAAAGCTCGGGATTAAGGCGGGATACCAGAGGGAAAGTGAAAGAACGGCAAAGGGTGTTCCGACATTGAAAGGACGAGTGAATGAGTAGCTCGGTGAAGAATTGTTTCACATATTCCCACAAAATCATCTCCGAACACTATCACTGATCTGCATTGGAGAATCACAGATAAAACGTTCAGTTCAGACACAAGGAAGGAACTGCAGACACTGGAAACTTGAGCAAAAACACAGAGTGCTGGAGTAACCCAGCAGGTTGGGCAGCATCTGTGGAGGACATGGAGAGGGGATGTAGAAACAAGGAACTGCAGATGCTGGTTCATACCAAAGATAGACACAAAGTGCGGGAGTAACTCAGCGGGTCAGGCAGCAACTCTGGGGGAAAAGGATGGGTGATGTTTTGGGTCAGGACCAGTGAGTGAAGAAGGATCCTGACCCGAAACATCACCTATCCTTTTTCTCCAGAGATGCTGCCAGACCGGCTGAGTTACTCCAGCACTTTGTGTCTATCTTTGGGTAGGCGACGTGTCGGGTCAGGACCTTTCTTCGGACTGATTGTAGTAAAGGGTGTGGGGGGGGGGAAGA
This sequence comes from Amblyraja radiata, assembly GCF_010909765.2. Lineage (NCBI taxonomy): Eukaryota > Metazoa > Chordata > Chondrichthyes > Rajiformes > Rajidae > Amblyraja > Amblyraja radiata. The sequence goes on from NC_045999.1 coordinate 10,238,851, forward strand.
AAGTCAGACAAGAAGTGGGTGCTGGACAAAGTGATAGGTGGATAGTGGTGAGGGGAGTTTGATTAGGAGATTTGGGGGGGGGGGGGGGGGGGGGGACAAAGCCCCAAGATGGAACAGAGACAAACGGGTGTCAGATGAGAAGCAGTGTGAAATGCAGACAGTGCCCAAAGTCTAAAGCAAGGGTTCCCAACCTGGGGTATATTTACGTAAAGTGTGTAGGTGAGTGATAGAATGTGGGGGGATTGATGGGAATTTGGTGAGAATAGATGGGATTAGTGTGGGATTAGTTGAACGACAGCACAGACAATGTGGGCTGAAGGGCCAGTTTCCATGCTGCAAGTCTCTATGACTTGATACTACAGATTAGAGTTGGGAAGTACTTCAGTTTTAAAAGTAGGAGGGTTAAGGGCCTGTCCCACTTAGGAGACCTAAACAGCAACCTCTGGTGACCTTGTCCGCCACCGAAGGTTGCCACGAGGTCACAGGAGGTATTGGTCACTCTCCCTAATGGTCGAAAGTGGTTTCCGCGTGGTCGAGGCTTCATCTAGGTTGCTGCTATTTTTTCATCATGATTAAAACCAGCCTCGACTAAAAATAATTTTGCTGTTTTAAAAATCAATAATTTTTTAGTCGCAGGTCTAGTCGAAGCTGGTTTTTTTCATAGTCGAGGAAGATTTTCAACATATGGGTGGGAGGTGGTAGGAGGTTGCAGGTCACCTCGACCTTGATTTGTTTTTGGGTGGCGGGCAAGGTCACTAGAGGTTGCTGTTTAGGTCTCCTAAGTGGGACAGGCCCTTAACGTTAAACAAGGACCCGGAAGAATGTCGCTTTGGTACGGTTCCCCCGAGGAATAGTGAGGGGTAGGATTACAGATCGAGACTACGGGTGGGGGGGGGGGGGGGGGGGGGAAAACCGTGAATGGGCATCAGCATCAGAAAATCATGAATGGGAAACAGCAGGAGAGTTGCAGAGGTCTGGAGAAAACATTCTTTGGAGCCTCTCCAGCAACAGTCCCTGTGTGGGAACATTCCTATGATTCAGGAGTGGCTCAGCGGCTCTTTGTGCTCCAGTTCGTGCATTGAAGGGCAATTTGCAGAGCAGCGGGAAAGTATAAAAGTGCAGCCCACACACTAGCAGAAAAGCCTGACGTAACGGCAGTAATTCTACAAATCAGGCTGGAAAATCTGGACTCAAGTTTCTCCACCACATTTCTGAAATGCCAGGATTAAGAGCAACCACTTTGGCCCAAGAAAGAGAGTTTGATACATCATCAGTTGAAGTCAGCGCAGGTTCTGGGAGAACTTCAAAGCATTTGACAGCACTGGGCCTCCATTCGCTGGGGTTCAGAAGGACCTCATTGAAACGTACAGAATAATGAAAGGCATAGATAGAGTGGATGTGGAGAGGATGTTTCCACTGGTGGGAGGGGTGGGAGGTTGTAGCCTCAGAATTAAAGGACCCTCTTCTAGAAAGGAGGTGAGGAGGAACTTCTTTAGTCAGAGGGTAGTTAATCTGTGGAACTCATTGCCACAGAAGGCTGTGGAGGCCAAGTCAGTGGATATGTTTAAGGCAGAGACAGACGATTAGAACGGGTGTCAAAGGTTATGGGGAGAAGGCAGGAAAATGGGATTAGGAGGCAGAGATCAGCCATGATTGAATGGCGGAGTAGACTCGATGGGCCAAATGGCCTAATTCTACTCCTATAACCTGTGAACTTGTGAAAGCAGGTCAGTGAAAGTCTACTGATGGAATGGCAACAGGATCGATCCCGCAACAGGGCAACAGAGGAATTCCCCGCAGGTCAGGGAGTGACACCGGTCAGTGTAGAAGGACTGGGTGGAGTTTCATCAGAGACAGCATCAGTGACTGTCAGCTGCCCTCAGAATTAAAAGTAAAAATGCTTAAGATTTATCGACTGAGCTATACAGCAAAGAAAGGGGCCCTTTGGCCCACCGTGTCCATGCTAACCAAACTGGCACGCCAGGCTAGACCCATTTTCTTGCATTTGGCCCCTAGCCATCTAAACCCTTCTTTTAAATGTTACGATGTTACAATAAAACTTTATTCATCCCCGGATGGAAATTGGTCTGCATCTGCATTTATAGCTTCCTCCGGCAACTCATTCCAGATACAGACTACCCTTGGAGCGAAAAGGCTTCCCCCGAGGTCCCTCTTCACTCTCTCCTCTCTCGCTGTGAGCCCATGCCCTCAAGTTTTAGAATCCTCTACTCTGGGGAAAAAGTTAGTTAGTTAGTTAGCTAGTTAGGTGTTCACTCTATCCATGCACCTCATTGTTTTGTACATTTTAGGCTCACATGCAAACTAGAAAGAAACCTCTTTGTGTTTTTTAAAGTAGAAACATAGAAAACAGGTGCAGGAGTAGGCCATTTGGCAACAGGGCAACAGAGGAATTCCCTGCAGGTCAGGATAAATCTTAAATAGGCCCGAAACGTCGCCTATTTCCTTCGCTCCATAGATGCTGCTGCACCCGCTGAGTTTCTCCAGCATTTTTGTGTACCTTAAATCTTAAGTATTTTGGATGATCAGCCAATATGATCATGGCTGATCTTCCAAAATCAGTACCCCGTCCCTTCTTTCTCCCCATATCCTTTGATTCCGTTAGCCTCAAGAGATATATCCAACTCTCTCTTGAATACATCCAGTGAATTGTCCTCCACTGCCTTCTGTGGCAGAGAATTCCACAGGTTCACAACTCTCTGGGTGAAAAAGCTTTTCCTCGTCTCAGTCCTAAATTACCTACCCCTTATTCTTAAGCTGCGACCTGACCCCTGGTTCCCGACTTCCCCCATCATCAGGAATATTTTTCTCCAGGTGAAATAATAACTGGGGATCTAACAAGTGGGGGAAACACGAGGCGAGGGACGACGAGGATCACAACAGATTTTAAATGTAATTTATTGTGGCCACTTTAAGCCCAAGCTGTGTGGCCTGGTTCCATATCCGAGTGTTTACTCTAGCTGTACCGGGGATCATGTTCTAAGTGTTCTCTTTGGGCCTGGCTCTATGGGAAGACAGGCCAAAGTCTTAGCTTATTTCGGCAAAGCGAGTTTAAACAGGCGGCATTTCAGCTGCAAGTTTCAGGCTTCCTGCAGTTACTCGCTAGGCACCACCAGTTACAGGCAGCACGGTGGCGCTGCGGTAGAGTTGCTGCCTTACAGCGTCAGATACCCGGGTTCGATCCCGACTACGGGTGCTCTCTGTAAGGAGTATGTACGTTCTCCCCGTGACCACGCGGGTTTTCCCCGGGTGCTCCGGTTCCCTACCACACTTCAAAGACGTACAGGTTTGTAAGTTAATTGGCTTTGTATAATTCTAAATTGTCCCTAGTGTGTGTAGGATAGCGTTAGTGTGCGGGAATCGCTGGTCAGTGCATACTCAGCAGGACGAAGGGCCTGTTTCCACGCTGTATCTCTGAACTAAACTAAAGGCAAACAGTGCATTAGCCTTTGTCGCGAGGCAGATGGAACACAACGGTAGGAAGTCGTGTTGTAATTATGTGTGTGTTTGGCAAGTGTTGGACTCTGGAATAATGTGCAAAACACAAAGTGCTGGAAGAACACAGCAGGTCAGGCATCATCTGTGGAGGGAATGGACAGACGACGTTTTGGGTCGGGACCTTTGACCATACTCACTGAGGATGCCACAACTGAGGAATAATGACACCCTCAAGGTACAGGAAGCCTGGTCACAAGGTCGCACAACACTTTCTCAATGGATCTGGGCTTCAAACACATAAAGGCGGGAGAATCTGTGGACTTCATTGCCACAGACGGCTGTGGAGGACAAGTCAATGGATATTTTTAAGGCAGAGATTGATAGATTCTTGATTAGTACGGGTGTCAGGGGTTATGGGGAGAAGACAGGAGAATGGGGTTGAGAGGGAAAGATAGCTCAGCCATGATTGAATGGCGGACTAGAATTGATGGGCTGAATGGCCTAATTCTGCTCCTATAACTTACAAAGTTATATCTCACTCGAACACGGTTATATCATGAATCTGTGGAATTCTCTGCCACAGAAGGTAGTTGAGGCCAGTTCATTGGCTATATTTAAGAGGGAGGCCCTTGTGGCTAAAGGGATAAGGGGGTATGGAGAGAAGGCAGGTACAGGATACTGAGTTGGATGATCAGCCATGATCATATTGAATGGCGGTGCAGGCTCGAAGGGCCGAATGGCCTCTACTCCTGCACCTATTTTCTATGTTTCTATGAAGTTAACCTGTGGTTCCTTAACGTGATTATTTCTGAAGCCTACCACCATGGTGGTGCAAATAAATAAAGTAGTTAGGGCCAAGATGACAGAACCTTTACCATTGTGGAATTGTGAATTAGAGTGCAGACAATGTTGTTTTACAATGAGAGTGTGATACGTGCTGTCATGCAATATTCTGCACTCTGGTATTTTTCTCTTGAAACTACCTGTCGCACTTGTGCACAGCTTGATTGTACTCATAAAGACAGACACAAAATGCTGGAGTAACTCAACTCGACAGGCAGCATCTCTGGAGAGAAGAATGGGTGACATTTCGGGTTGAGATCCTTCTTCAGACTTATGTATGGAATGATTTGATTTGAATGGATACCGAGCAAACAGAAGCCTTCCACTGTATCTCTGTAGACCCGACAACAATAAACCAAACCAAGCCATTATTCTTGGCTAGATCGAAGGCCAGGGACAGTGTTGAAAGGAGATTGTGGAGTATAATATTGTGCTTGGAAATAACTCACTTTAGTAAAACACAAAGTGCTGTGCCAGGCAGTATTTCTGGAGGGAAGGGATAGTCGACGTTTTGGGTCAGGATGTCTGAAATAGGCTCCTGACTCACAATGTCATCTGTCCATTCCCCCCTCTCCCCAATAGATGCTGCCTGGCCCACTGAGCTACTCCAGCACTTTGTGTTATGCTCAGGATTCCAGCATCTACAGTTCCTTGCGTCTCCAATAACTCACTGTATTTTGTTTCTGAGAACTGCACAAGTAAATGAACCATGCACCCAGAATATAAATGTAAAGGTTGCTCGTCAAGAACGTGAACTCACTGGATTCCGGGTCACTATCTCCGACAGCTTCGGACCTTCCTCTTGCAATTTTGACTGAAGCCAAAAAAATCTGAATTCTGTCTATTTTTAAAACAGAATAAAACAAAAATACATTTACGATCATTTATTAATCCACTTAAGAAGCTGAATCATTAGCATTTACATATCACACTAGTCCATCAGCAGCAGATTCCAAATTACTGAAGTTAGGTCCTGGTTGCAAAATAACAAAAGCAATGTTTCTATTGCTGATAAAGGAATATTGGTCAGAAAACTGAGATCATTCCACTGCTTCTTGTGGAATAGCGTCATGAGAACTTGATGGCATCTCCAATATCCACAGATCTGCCCTGTCAAATCTTTTTGGATTGTCTCCTACGCTGCTCTCTCACAACATGTTCTTCCAACACAAGAGTCGTGGCCTTTTATTAACTGCGACAAGCTTGCAATTGATGCTAACATCTAAACTCATTTGCAAGCACTTCTGTTTTTAATTTTAGCCTTTTTACATTAAAACATAGGAACAGGCCACTGGGCCCACAATGTCCCTGCCCGACATGATGGCAAGATAAGCTATTCTCGTCTGCCTGCATGTGATTCATCTCCCTCCGTTCCCAGAGTGGGGCTTGCCTGGAATGGGCAACGCTTATCACAACTAGAGCGTGGACTGGGCTTTTAAAATGGCGCCAAAACATGGCATCTCTCTCATGCGAGATCGGTGGGCTATTTCTGTACACTTGCTAATCGGGGATGTGCTTGGGTCTGGCAATACTCTACCGGACTGTTTGTAAGAAGAGAATTTCACTGTGTGTCTGCACTTCGCCCGTGACAATAATAGCAGCATTGAATCAAATTCTGAGGATTTCCAATTGATAATGGATGCCATTCTGAAAAAAAGGATACTTCTTACATTGAGACCACATGGAGCTAATGAAAGGCTTGAAGCTCAGTGCCTTCATACAGACCTGACAGTCATAGACTGGATGGCCTCTCCAACACATCACATCCAAGACAAAGAATGTTCTGTTCACTTCACTGAAAATGCAGTCCAATATGGTGTAGTCTGCAGGGAGGAGCAGGAATTAGAGCAATGAAATGCAGGAAGACAGTCAAACCAATCAAGTAGTAGTCCCTTCAAACAATTCCAACAATCCAGGATGTTCATGAATCTCAAACTATGAAATCTAATCATCAGGACCCACATCAGTTTATTTTTCTAACTTAACTAAAGTAAAATGTATTTAAGATGCGAAGAGGTTCAAGTAGTCACATCTTTAGTTTAGTTTAGTTTAGAGATACAGCACAGAAACAGGCCCTTCAGCCCACCGAGTCTGCACCGACCAGCGATCCCTGTACCCTACCACTGTCCTGCACACTAGGGACAATTTACTATTTTACAGAGGCCAATTAAATCTATAAACCTGTACGTCTTTGGAGTGTAGGAGGAAACTGGAGCACCCGGAGAAAGCCCACGCAGGTCACGGGGAGAACGTACAAACTCTGTGCAGGCAGCACCCGTGGTCAGGATCGAACACGGGTCTCTGGCGCTGTAAAGGGCCTCTCCCACTAACGCAATTTTTTCGGCGACTTGCTGGCCCCCGTCAGAGTCGCAGCAGGTCGCCTAAAATTACGGTAGAATGCCAGATTTACAACTGCAGGTCCTCATCGAGCATGTTTAGTTTAGTTTAGTTTAGAGATACAGCGCGGAAACAAGCCCCTCGTCCCATCGAGTCTGCGATGGCCAGCGATCCCCGTACACTAGCACTATGTTGCACACTGGGCACAATTAAGCCTATTAACATAGAAACCTGTATGTCTTTAGAGTGTGGGAGGAAACTGGAGCACCTGGAGAAAGCCCACGCAGGTCACGGGGAGAACATGCAAGCTCTGTACAGACGGTACCCGTGGTCAGGATTGAACCCGGGTCTCTGGCGCTGTGAGGCAACAACTCTACCGCTGAGTCACCGTGCTGCCCACGGTGTTGTTGGATATTTCTACAACCCTGGAGAGAGTTGATCAAAGCTGATTGAAGCGTGGTTACCTTTGCCAATGGCCGAGTTGTGCCGGTTTCCACCGGGAAGGAATGACGGAAACCTGTTCACGCAATATCCACCGCGCGTGTACGCTGCTGTGCTCCCCTGTCCAAAGCAGAGTCCAGAAACATCATCAATAACTCAATAGGATTTACTCTCAACCCTCGTGTTCAAGTATTGAACGTGACCCCACTTCCCAGATATCACCATAAACGCCCCACTGAGACGGGGGTTCAGGTGCCACTCAGGTGCCCTGCCTCCCATGAATGGACCTAAACCATTGTTAACCTATAGCGGCAATAACCAGAGTTCCCCCTTCCCACTTGAGGACCAAAACTAGCTGAGTGGGGGGAGAGGCTCAGTTCAGTTCCCCTATCCACTCCATTCCCATGTATCCCTGCGGTTGGATGTGATGGGCTGAATGGCCTGTTTCCAAGCTCAATGACTAGATAGGATGAACGCACAGAGTCTTTTATCGGAATAGATTGGATGAATGCACTGGGAGTATTATATTGGACTAGATAGGGTGAATGCACAGTCATTTACCCAGAGTAGGGGGATCAAGAGCTAAATGACATAGGCTTAAGGTGTGAGGGGGTAGATTTAAAAGGAACCCGAGGGCCAATTCTTTCACATAGTGGGCATATGGAACGAGCCGCCAGAGGAGGTATTTGAGACGGTACAATAACAACATTCCTCTATTCCTCACACCCCATTCGCTCCATCCCTCCCATGACAGGAGTGCAGCGCTGCAGCGGGACGAAGGTGCGGGTGGAACAACTCTGCGGGGCGGGGAGAAGGTCAGCACTTACTTTGGAAGCGATAATGAGAATGCGCTTGCCGACGGGACAGACCACCAGGCGCCACTCTTCAGCCAGGTCAGATGGCACGTCCACCAGCCATTCAGACAGCATCAGCTGCAGCACAGAGAACAAGACAGTGTCAAGCTGGCAACTCTCTCACCAGGGCATGAATACAGTGCCCTCTGTCTTGGACAGCACAGTGGCACAGATTAGTTTACGTTTTTTTTGGAGATACAACATGGAAACAGGCCCTTCGGCCCACCGAGTCCATACTGGCCGTCACCCATACACGAGTCAAGAGTGTTTTATTGTCATATGTCCCAGATAGAATAATGAAATTCTTACTTGCTGTAGCACAACAGAATATGTAAACATAGTAAGATATGATAAACGAGAGAGAAATGAAAAGTTCAGTGTGTGTATATATACACGCATACTCACAATATATTTATGTATATACCCACATACTCAAAAAACAAACAAAATAGTACAAAAATAATAATAATAGTCTATTGTAGTTCAGAGCTTATATGAGGTTGTTGTGTTTAATAGTCTGATGGCTGTAAGGAAGAAGCTGTTCCTGAGCCTGGACGTTACAGTTTTCAGGCTCCTGCTCCTTCTTCCCGATGACAGTGGTGAAATGAGTGTGAGGCCAGGGTGTTGCGGGTCTCTGATGATGTTGGCTGCCTTTAAATCCCTTCGATAAATCCCTTCGATGGTGGGGATGTCAGAGCCGGTGATGGACTGGGCAGTGTACATCAGTTCAACGTTATCTCACTTTCGCATCCTACACACTGGGGACAATTCACAGAGGCAAATTAACCTACAAGCCTACGCGTCTTTGGATTATGGGAGGAAACCAGAGCACCCGGAGAAAAATCCATATGGCCACAGGGAGAACGTACAGACAGCACCTATAGACAGGGATCGAGCCAAGGTCCCTGGCACTGTAAGGCAGGAGCTCCACCAGCTATGCCACTGTGTCGCCCTTGTATGGTAGAGTTGCTGCCTCACAGCACCAGAGACCCGGGTCTGATCCTGACCTCGGGTGCTGTCTGTGTGGAGTTTGCTCGATCCAAGTGACTGCATTGAGCTTACTCTGGCTGCCCCGGTTTCCTCCCACTTCCCAAAGACGTCAGATTACGTGGCTGCTGTAAATCGCCGCTGGTGTGTGAGTGAGTGAGTGAGTGAGTGGGAGAACCTGGGGGGAGTTGATGGGGAAAATGGGGAGAACAACTAATGTAGGGTTAGTTCAATGGCTCTTTACTGTCACGTATGCCCACCACAGTGACATTCGTTTGCACGATCCACAAATGCACGGTCACCATATTATGGCAACACCTACAAAGGAAAGTCCAAAGTCTGGCACATGCCGGCCTTGCTGAAGTAACCACGATCTAGGTCAACTCCAAGCTTACCTACTTACATTAAATTAACTTAAATAAGCAGTTGATAGTTGGGCTGAAGGGCCTGTTTCCTGCTGTATCTCTGGGATTACAATACGAAACATTCTCCAGTTATTATTAGTGTTGGGAATCCTTTCACCCACCGGCATCAAGTACCCAACGCAAGATGGATCAAAGGCTGCGATAAACACCCCGCAACAGTTAGCCCCAACAGCAGTCTGTTTGTCTTTCCTTGGACAGCAATGAGTCACAGCAATGTGCGGCAATAAAAGGAACAGGGACCAATCAAAGGATCACTGGTGTCCTTTCCCTCAGACCATTTACAGGAAATGTTTACTTTGTGCTTTCTTCGCAACTCCCGGATTCCCAAAACAGTCAGTTTTACAGAAAGATTAAATGCTTGCAAACAGGGCCAAGCACTTTATCAACCGAGCCGTTATTTACCCGTGCATAGACACAAAATGCTGGAGTAAGTCAGTGGGACAGGCAGCATCGCTGGAGAGAAGGAATGGGTGACCCTAAAATAAAATAATTCCTCCAGTCTGATGATCTCGAAAGGATCATCCACACATTTATCTCCTCCCGCCTCGATTACTGCAACTCCCTTTACACTGGCATCAGCCAATCTTCCCTGTCACGCCTGCAACTGGTCCAAAACGCCGCAGCGAGACTCCTGACGGGCACCCGAAAAAGGGACCACATCACCCCGATTCTGGCCTCTCTCCACTGGCTCCCTGTGCGGTTCCGAATACATTTCAAGATCCTTCTTTATGTTTACAAAGCCCTTAACGGGCTTACCCCCACCCTGCATCAAAAGTCTGCTTACCCACCACACCACCTCCAGGTCCCTCAGATCGGCCGACTTGGGGTTACTGAACATCCCGCGGTCTAGGCATAAGCGCAGGGGCGACCGTGCCTTTGCGGTTGCAGCTCCTAGACTATGGAACAGCATCCCTCTTCCCATCAGGACTGCCCCCTCCATCGACTCTTTTAATTCGAGACTTAAAACTCATCTTTACTCTCAAGCCTTTCTTGACGTCCTCTGAGTGAGGGCTATATGTATGTATTTATGTATGTACTTAATCTATGAACCAATGTTGTATAACGTTAGTACCTCCACCAATGTAAAGCACTTTGGTCAACGAGAGTTGTTTTTTAAATGTGCTATAGAAATAAAAGTGACTTGACTTGACTTGACCCTCTAGGGCCCCGCCCCGAAACGTCACCCATTCCTTCACTCCAGAGATGCTGGCTGTCCCCGCGGAGTTACTCTGGCATTTTGTGTCTATCTTCGATCTGCAGTTCCTCCATATACATTTACCGGTGTGTTGCGGTTGCATGGTTGTGCAAGGTAAAGCAATCCTGCTGCTGACGTGGAGGGGTGTGGGGAATGGTGGTTGCACGGTGACGGGACTAGACAGGCGGCAAACAAAGCACAGCCACTTGTCTCCTTCAAACCCCCCCCCCCGTCATCTCCTCTATAGGGTGGCCAGGGGCAGGTGTTTATAAACCCCAACATGGACAAACACCGCACACCAAGATCCCACAAGCCTAGATACCGTACACGACGTGGCACGCACCTGTTCATAAGACCAAAAGACATAGGAGCAGAATTAGGCCTTTCAGCCCATCGAGTCTTCTAGGCCATTTGATCAAGGCTGATCTAATTTTCCCTCTCGACCCCATTCTCCTACCTTCTCCCCATTGATCTATTGACACACATACTAACATCGTTCACCTCCATCCCCGTATCAGTGACACTGGTGTGAATTCCATGCTCTCTTCAACCCAGTCTGGGATCCTCGTCTGACAAACAGCACAGTGGCACAGCAGTAGAGTTGCTGCCTTGCAGCACCGGAGATCCGTGTTCGATCCTGGCTACAGGTGCGGTCCGTATGGAGTTTGTACGTTCTCCCTGTGACTGCGTGGGTTTTCTCTGGGATCTTTGGTGTAAAAACCTAGCACAGTGGATGAACTGGAAGTCACACCAAACTGTGAAGTTGGCCCAGGTGGTGAGATTACCTAATGAAGGCCTAGATAGAGTGGACATGGAAAGGATGTTTCCAGAGTCTAGGACCAGAGGGCACAGCTTCAGAATAAAAGGATGTACCTTTAGAATGGAGATGAGGAGGAGTTTCCTCAGCCAGACGGTGGTGAATCTGTGAAATTCATTGCCACAGACGACTGTGGAGGCCATTGTGTATTTTTAAAGCGGAGAGTGATAGGATTAGTAAGGATGTCAAATGTTCTATGGAAAAGGCGCGAGAATGGGATTGAGGGGGGAAACAAATAGATCAGCCATGATCGAATGACAGTGCAGACTCGATGGGCTGAATGCTCCTGTTTCATGTAGAAACAGGCTACTTGGGACAGAAAAGAAAAACACTATTTTAAAAAGACTGTGGCCAACAAATAATTGATATGCACATCAGGCTTTGAGCAAAGAACCAATCAAACATTGGAGCCCCAGAATATTAAGTCTGATCCTTATTTTGGTCTCTCCAATGTTTCCATCAAATGGCAGTGGCCATGACACTACACTGCCACCTGCAGTCGGGAAGCAGCACTGCAGCCACCAAATGTCCTTATTTTAGTAGGTACACAAAATTGCTGGGGAAACTCAGCGGGTGCAGCAGCATCTATGGAGCGAAGGAAATAGGCGACGTTTCGGGCCGAAACCCTTCTTCAGACTGATGGGGGGTGGGGGGGGGAGAAGGAGGGAAAAGGGGAGGAGGAGGAGGAGCCCGAGGGCGGGCGGATGGGAGGAGACAGCTAGAGGGTTAAGGAAGGGGAGGAGACAGCAAGGGCTAGCAAAATTGGGAGAATTCAATGTTAATGGCATCCGGACGCAAGGTCCCCAGACGGAATATGAGGTGCTGTTCCTCCAATTTCCGCTGTTGCTCACTCTGGCAATGGAGGAGGCCCAGGACAGAGAGGTCGGATTGGGAATGGGAGGGGGAGTTGAAGTGCTGAGCCACCGGGAGTTCAGGTAGGTTATTGCGGACTGAGCGGAGGTGTTCGGCGAAACGATCGCCCAACCTACGCTTAGTCTCCCCGATGTAAATCAGCTGACATCTAGAGCAGCGGATGCAGTAGATGAGGTTGGAGGAGATACAGATGAACCTTTGTCGCACCTGGAACGACTGCTTGGGTCCTTGAATGGAGTCGAGGGGGGAGGTGAAGGGTTTTAGTTTCTGGCAAAAGACGACACAAAATGCTGGAGTAACTCAGCTGGGTCAGGCGACATCTCTGGAGAACACGGATAGGTGACGTTTCTGGTCGAGACCCTTCTTCAGACTTGAGCAACAGGTATCAGAGAGGGGTAGCAGTGGGAGAGGGTCTCACAGGACTCCAGTCAGAGAGAGGAGAACGCCTTCAAAGTACACGTACGAGGACGTGTGTGAGGACAAGTACACGTCTCAAACTACACCCGAGGAGATTTTGCTGTGGAGCAGCGAAATGTAGAAATAAGGGACTGCAATGACTGGTCTTAATTCCTGGCAATTGGATCTTAAATAGTAACAAGATGGAGGAGAGAAGGGAGATAGAGAGCTTAGTAACATGGTGTCAAGAAAAGAACATCTCCCTTACTAAAGGGAGGAGCTGGTTCATCTGGTTAAGGAAGTGGGATGGTGCATGTGCCACGTGATCATCAATGGTGCTGAAGAGGAGGTTTTCAGAGCTTCAGGCTCCGAGGCATCACCAATAATTAATATTCATCCAAATACATTGATGCTACAACCAAGAAAACACGTTCACATCTCGACCTCCACAGAAATTCGGCATGTCCCCAATGACTCTTCCCAATTTCTACAGATGCACCTTAGAAATCATCTTAATGGGATGGATCATAGTCTGGTTTGGCAACTGCTCTGCCCTAGAAAAGTCAGTGAAGTGCCGAAGGAGCCCAGTCCACCCAGCCGACTCTGCTTCATGCTGCCACACACCCGTCTCCCCTCTTCCGTCGGGAAGAAGATACAAAAAGCTCGAAATCACGTACCATTGGATTCAAGAACACCTTATTCCCCGCTGTTATCACACTCCTGAATGGACCTCTCATAATCTATGGATGTATTCACCATCTTCCAGTCTACCTCTTTGCAGCCTTGCACTTTTTAAAAAAATCTTCACTTTCTCTGCAGCTGCAACACCATATTCTGCACTCTTTCCATTCTCTTTTTAAAATACCTGTTATACTGTTCATCTTTGCAGTTAACATGGACGTACAGAGATCAGCAAAGGGATTGTGAATGGGAATATTGTGGCAATTCCACTATTGTCCACATCCACACGATGTTGCTGGTACCTGCACCCTTTTCCTTGGCAAACACAGTTGAAAAGTGACTATAGGTCCAGCACCGATTTTCCATCTTCCTCGGATCCAGAGCCTTTCTGGATTGTTCGTTTTGCCAGACCAACAGAGGTCACAGCATCTGTGATGAGTCGAATGATACCGGAAGGGTCCGCCTAGGCCATCGAGATAACGGCCCGCAAAGTTGGCTGCAGAAGTTGGCCATGGGAGCGGATCTACCGGCTCCGGCTGGGCCGGAGTTCCAGAGCCCCGGCCGCAAGTCGGCAAATTCAACCCGCCGATTGGCACTGAGTCACGATGCGGTCGAAATCGCCTGCCTCACCCGGTCTAGGCGCCATATTTTCAGGAGGACTTCCGTGGGGTTTCAAATGCGTTCTCATAATTTTGTCCGGATTAAATGAGCTGCTGGAAACATAGAAAATAGGTGCAAGACTAGGCCATTCGGCCCTTCGAGCCATTCAATGTCATCATCCAAAATCAGTAAGTACCCCGTTTCCCATATGCCTTGATTCCGTTAGCCCTAAGAGCTATATCTAACTCTCTCTTGAATACATGCTTGAAAATTGATGGTGGACCTGCATCGGAACAATTTCTCACCTGGTTTGCATAACGTTTGGGCAGTTTCTTCTTTGCCACCTCTACTTCCATTTCCTCCTTCTCCTTGGACTCCTCCTCGCTGTCCTCTCCTCCCGTCCAGTCATCTTCAGCCAGGCGTCTGGCGTGATTAACGTAATTCAGCCGCTGCCTTTAATCCAGAAAAGAATGAATGAGTACGACGTCGCTGCAGTGAAAAGCGTAAATACAACACAACGGAGAAAGGACTTGCATTCATCAAGTCAAATATATTAGGACAGACCAAAATGCCATTTTTGTATAACCAGTGATGCGACATCGAAAATTGATATTTTTAGGATGGAGTCAGGGGTTATGGGGAGAAAGCAGGAGATGGGGTTTGAGAGGGAAAGATAGATCAGCCATGATCGAATGGCGGGGTAGACTTGATGGGCCGAATGGCCTAATTTGGCTCCTAAAACAAATTAAACTGTCATTTTTGCACAGAAGGACAATGACCAGAGAATAAAGTGCTGGAGTAACTCAGCAGGTCAGGCAGTATCAATAGAAGACATGGACGGATGAATGGATGACGTTTTGGGTCGGGGCCCTTTGTCAGCACTCGGGAAGCATCCTGACCAAAACATTGCCTATCCATTTCCTCCACAGATGCTGCCTGACCAGCTGAGTTTCTCCAACATTTGGTGTTTTGCTCAAGATTCTGGCAAAAGTAGTTTCTTGTGTTTAGTTTTAGCTTAGTTTATTTATTGTTATGTATACCGAGTTACAGCAAAAAACATTTTTATTGCATGCTATCCTGTCAATGGAAAGACTATACATGACTCCAATCAAGCCGCCCACAGTGTACAGATACAAGATAAAGGGGTGTGTAAGAAAGAACTGTAGATGTTGGTAAAATCGAAGGTAGACACAAAATACTGGAGTAACTTAGCTGGAGATGCTGCCTAATCCAAGTTACTCCAGCATTTTGGGTCTACCTTCGATTTTACCAGCATCTGCAGTTCTTTCTTATACAAGATAAAGGGATAATGTTTAGTGCATGATATAGCCCAGTAACATCCGATTAGACAGCCCCAGGGTGCTCAAAGAGGTAGATCAGGACCACTCTCTAGTTGGTGATAGGATGGTTCTGCAATAACCAGGGCATGTGATTTAATGGAGGAATAGATACTGGGCAGAAGGTGAAGGTAGATTCAAGTGCCTTTATAATAAACATAGAGAATACTGGAAGTCATCAACAGACTGCCAGGGTTAACATCTCAGACCAAAAGGTTTTCATTGAAACAGAGAAAGGTTGGAGATGACAGATTTTAAATATGCAACATAAGAAACAGGAGTAAGCAGTTTATCTTTTGTGCTTGCTCTGCCATTTAATAAGCAAAGAAAAGGAGAGAAGCAAAGAATAAAGGGTCAGTGAGAGCAAAGGTCCAGAAGAAATATGATGGAAGGAAGAGGCAACGCAAAGGGGTATAACAATGGGCAACGATAAAGTTTAGTTTAGTTTAGAGACAAGGACCCATCATTTATTTATTTGCCTCTGTACTCCACAATTTCAGAAAAAAATCACATGTGGGTAAAGAGTACATTGTCAGATTTTATTAAAGGCCATTTAATGCATTTTGGTTTCACCACAAATAAGGTGTGCAAAGTTAGTCTGTACATTCCCATCTCAAGAAATGAAAGCAAAGAGGTACTTTCAACACATCGTCCCAATGACAAGGGAACAAGGTCCTGAAGAGGAGATAAGCCATCATTGGAAGTGGGACTCAAAACAAAGTGCTAAAGACGTGTGACTTTTCTTTCTTTTTTTTTTTTAATAATATTTTTATTAGAAGCAAACACATATTATGATTAAAAACATTTCATGTATATCAGTCGTACATTATTAATATTATCAATTGTGGATTGATTCTGCTTCTAGTTTTTTTTATAGATAAGAGAGTAAGAAAGAAAGAGAAAAAAAACCACAAATGTCAAGTTAAAAAAAGAATGGAATGATTTACTAATAATACATCATTGGAGATAGGTTCGTAAATTATAAAGTATAACTTTTCATCTAATCCTGAGTTCAAGCTTCAGTTAGGTTCCCGTGCTGAACCGATCTACCCCTTCAAATAGTCAATGAATGGAGACCATATTCTAACAAAAAGTTCTTGTTTGTCCATTAAGACAAGTCTGATTCTTTCCAGGTATAGGGTCTCCGGCATTTCCACAATCCACATTTTAATTGTAGGGGTTATAGGGCCTTTCCAAAATTTTAATATTATTTTTTTCCCAGTTATTATACTGTAGTCGAGAACGTTTCTTTGGCTTGTTGTGAGAGTTAAACTTTGTTCTGATATTCCAAGTATTATTAGTTTTGAGTCGGGATCCAATTTAGTATTGAAAACTTCAGAAATTATTCTTAAAATATCAATCCAGAAATTTTTGATTTTTATACAATTTACAAAAGTATGTGTTAAGTTAGCCTCTAAATGCTGACATTTATCTTATTGACTTTTCTTTCTGACTTACGATTTTTGGTTTTCCAGAAGTTTCCGCCTGCGTTCTGTTTGCTCTAGTGCATTGTATTTGGCCTTGTACTGGGCAAGGCGAGGGTGTGGAGCAGCGATGCTGTTGGGGTCCTGAGAGACGGTAAAGCTGGCTGACAACACCTGGCTTAGTTCCTCCATAGCACGGCCTGCAATAGAAACAACTCACATGGCACCTTGCTCAAGAACAATTCTCCCCAGTAACCCGACCGAGAACATCCCTCATTCAACAGCAATGTATAGATTATATCACCAGGTTGCTTGCTGATGTTGGCAGCAGCTTGTGGTGTGTAGAAAGGAACTGCAAGTGCTGGTTTACACTGAAGGTAGCCACAAAATGCTGGAGTAACTCAGCGGGTCAGGCAGCATCTCTGGAGAAAAAGGTTGGGACCCTTCTTCAGACTGGCTTATGGTGATAAACTTGCGGTCCCACTGCAGTGCATACTTCTCAAAGGTTCTCCACTGCTCCAAAGTACTTTGGCACACTCAGAAGGTGCTTTCAGAATGCAAACCTTTCTAAATGCAAATTACCGCACCCAAACAAATCCAAATATTTAGGGAATGAAAATCAAGAAAACAAATTGCAGATGTTGGGAAACTGAAATAAAAACTGATCTGCTGGCAACACTCAGCAGGTTGGGCAGCCACTGTGGATAGAGAATTAGAGTCAACCTATCGGGTCCCAGAGCCTCTGACAAAATTTAGAAAGTTGTTGAAGGGTCTCAGACTAAAAAAAATTTACTTTGTCTTTGTTTTCTCAGATGCTGCCCAACCTGCTGAGCATTTCAACGAACGTTTTGGGGTTTGGAGTGGGCAAGATAAATCTCATTCATATTTTAAAAGGGGTGAAACGTTGAAGAGGAGAAAGGGGTGTGAGGGGGGACAGTGAGGTGATGGCGTCACCATTCCATGGGATGCCCCAGACCCCAGCTCTAGGCACTGCCAGCTGGGCCGTCAACGAACCCAGTCAGGGAACACACTGCCCCTTGTCTGGAAACTGAATTGGAGCTTTGGGATTTTATCCCAGACTAGTAACTTCCAACTGGTAGACAAAAGTGCTGGAGAAACTCAGCGGGTGCAGCAGCATCTATGGAGCGAAGGAAATAGGCAACGTTTCGGGACGAGTTTCTCCAGCACTTTTGTCTACCTTCGATTTTTCAGCATCTGCAGTTCCTTCTTAAACAAGTAACTTCCAACTGCACTGTGAGGAGGTAAAACAGATCAACGATTTCATTCATTTGGTATCATCTGGGTAAAGAACTCTAGGCCTCCATTTCCCCTGCCCTACACCTCATTCCCTCCCTCATTCTATCCTCTCCCTCCCTACACTTTCCTCCCATTCCTCCAATTACCCTCACCCTCTACTGCGTCCCTCCTCCTCCTCTGTTTTCCCACCTTTCTCCCTACCCTCTTCCCCCCTCCTCCACCTCCCTCCCCTTTTCCCCACCATCCTCCTCTTTCTCACCCCCATGTCCCCCTCACCCTACCCCCTTTCCCATCCCATCCCCCACCCACCCTTCCTCCACACACACATTCGCCAGGGGCCGGTCTCCTCCCCCCCCTCATCCCTCCTCCTCCTCCTCCTCACCCCCCTCCCTCCTCCGTCCTTCCCCCCTCATCGCCTCTCCTCCTCCCCCCCTCATCCCTCCCCCCCTTCATCCCCTCCCCCCCCTCATCCCTCCCCCCCTTCATCCCCTCCCCCCCTCCTCCGTCCTTCCCCCCCTCATCGCCTCTCCTCCTACCCCTCATCCCTCCCCCCTTCCTCCCCCCTTCCTTCATCTCTCTTCATCCCTCATCCCTCCTCCCTTCATCCCCTCCCCCCCTCATCCCCTCCCCCCCTCATCCCTCCTCCACCCTCACACCCCCCGGACGTCCCGCCGCTCCCGCTCCGTCTCACCTCACGTTGCCCACTGCCGGCTCAAGCCGATGGCCAACCAGCGACTACACCCAACATTCAATTCCTGCCGTTAACCGGCCGACCAGACGTTTGCCCAGCGAAATAAAAATCACCGTCGAATGTCGCAAAGCACTAGCTCTTTGGGTTGAGGTATAAATCGAAGATGATAGAAGCGCTTTGGTATAAATTGCCTCTCGCCACCATGTTCATCCAGACGTACCGAGGAGATGATTCATTTTTGCTTCCCCTCCCGTGGATCTGTCTTCTGCTAATTCAGTATAATTCTCACAGAAAACAAGAAATAACACTGGGTCCAGAAAAGATCATGGAGGCTCATGGAGTGCTTATTTGTCATGTGACTTGGGACCAGAACAATGAAATGCTTACTTTCTGCAAGCTTGTGTACGCACATTCAACGCAACAACACAATAAAGAAAAGTGTGGTGTGGGGGAGTTGAAGAAGGGAGGGGGAATGGGATGTGGGGGGTGTAGTGGAGAAGGGGAAGAGTTGGAGAGGGGAGAAGAGAGGAAGAAGGGAAGGGGGAGGGGGGGGGAAGGGAAGAAGGGGGGGGGAGGGGGGAGGGAGAAGGATAGGGAGGGAGTGGAGAAGGAGGGATGGGGGCGGGAGGGGAGAGGGGAGTTCAGTCTACACTCACTGAATCCATCCCTGTGAAACTTTAGAGACGGTGATTTGGATCTGGAAGCGTACCAATACAAAATAAAACTGAACGATTCAGACATCTTTTCATTTGCATAATTGATTTTATTGTATTAATTTTAATATATTAATGTTTAAAATCCGTGCATTGAAGGAAGAATATTTTACAGCCCATCTGTGGTCCCTAACCCCAACCCTAAAACTAACCGGGCATCACCTGCAGGACAGCATACGTCAGCGTGTGACAGGGCGCACGCCATGATGAGGCACCCAATGTCACCCCTGGATTTTGAACTATCCAAAATCCTGGGGCTACAGGGAGACACCGCGCGCCGCTACATGGGTCACGACACGACCACCTCTTTTCAGGCTGTCGCTGAAAATGTCGCCCAAGTGGGACAGACCCTTAAATCCCTCACCCCACGGGAGGGGAAGAGAAACTGCAAAGCCACCTGCCTGTGTTTGGTCCATAATCCCTCCAAACCTGTCCTATCCATGTACCTGTCTCTGTCTTTGCCTCTGCTCTTTCTGCCTCTGTCTCCCGCTTACCAGTCCTTCCCCACTTGTTCATCAGAAACCCACCCCCAAATTTGGGCATTGTAGCTCCCCTTAATGCTCCAGTGTAGTGCCAAGTAACAGCCATGTTGCTGAAAGGGTTGTTGCGATACATGGTGTTCCTGAAGTCCCACACCAGAAGAGCTACCCAGCATCTGCACTCTTGACCTCGTCCTTACCATAACGGTAAGTTCAGCTGAGGCTGAGCGAGGCTTCAGCCGGCTGAAGACCACCATCAGAAGTTCCCTCCAGGATGACCAGGTGGCGGACCAGCTCCTTGATGCTCTCCAGGGACCGGAGAGCATCCTGACCACCTGCTTCACGGTATGGTACAGCAGCTGCACTGTTGCGGACAGGAAGGCACTGCAACGGGTGGTGAAAACCGCGCAGCACATCATCGGTGCCCCGCTCCCTGCCATGGATGCCCTCCACCGAAAACGGTGTCTGAGACGGGCTGGGAAGATCATTAAAGACCCCTCCCACCCCAACCATGGACTGTTTGCCCTCCTCCCATCAGGGAGACGGTACAGGAGCCTCAGGTCTCGTACCAGCAGGATGAGGAACAGCTTCTACAATTATACCATCACATTGCTGAACTCGGAGTCCCACCGATAGATTTCTCCGGTCCCTCCGTCCCCATTGTTTAATTATTCTGTATTTTTGATTATTCTGTATCTTCTTTTTTTTAAATTTCTATATGCACTACTACTACTACGGACTGACGCAAAACTGCATTTCGTTGTACCCATACTCAGTATTTGTGCAATGACATTAAAGTTGAATTGAATTGAATTATCATGCTGCATGCCAGTAACATCAAAGATTTTGATCCCCGGCCAGCAATCAGCTTGTGGCATACAGGAGGGATGAGGGCAACGAGGCCTGCCACGGGAGAAGACCCAGCTGAGGCATTTGCCTCGGGATCTCATCCTGACAGTGACAAGTCTGACGAGGATGCTCTGCTTGAGAGCGACTCAAGATGATAATTAAAGTGAATTTTAGATGTATTTGAACAGCTCTGTATTTACTTTGCTTTCCAGGGGATGGTTTAAATATTAAGCAGAAAAGTTCTCACAAATATGTTTCTGTTCATTTAAAGTTGATATCCCCCCCCCCCCCCCCAAAAAAATATCCACTTCAGCCATTTCTATTTACTTCTGGGCAATCTCACTTGCCAAGTTCCATTGATTCAATATAGTCACCTACTTCCATGACTCATCTTTTCAGTGGGCACAGAGTAAAAGAGGTACTATGTACATTCAAAAGTATGGTATAGGTCTGGTCAGGCAATAATAATACAGTAACAAGTATGTTACAAGGAAACGAAAATCAAAGTACACTTCCATTCTCTTTATTTTAAATTACAAAATCCTAGAGCAGAAGGGATATATTATGTATCTTTTTCCCCTCTTGATGTTACTGTGCCTACCTTCAAAGGTGTCAAACAGATTGATACAATTCTTTATCAACTTACCTTGCTGTGACTGGGCACAACAGAAACATAGAAACATAGAAATCATCCAACTCAGTATCCCGTACCTGCCTTCTCTCCATACCCTCTGATCCCCTTAGCCACAAGGGCCACATCTAACTCCCTCTTAAATATAGCCAATGAACTGGCCTCGACTACCCTCTGTGGCAGGGAGTTCCAGAGATTCACCACTCTCTGTGTGAAAAAAGTTCTTCTCATCTCGGTTTTAAAGGATTTCCCCCTTATCCTTAAGCTGTGACCCCTTGTCCTGGACTTCCCCAACATCGGGAGCAATCTTCCTGCATCTAGCCTGTCCAACCCCTTAAGAATTTTGTAAGTTTCTGTAAGATCCCCTCTCAATCTCCTAAATTCTAGAGAATATAAACCAAGTCTATCCAGTCTTTCTTCATAAGACAGTCCTGACATCCCAGGAATCAGTCTGGTGAACCTTCTCTGCACTCCCTCTATGGCAATAATGTCCTTCCTCAGATTTGGAGACCAAAACTGTACGCAATACTCCAGGTGTGGTCTCACCAAGACCCTGTACAACTGCAGTAGAACCTCCCTGCTCCTATACTCAAATCCTTTTGCTATGAAAGCTAACATACCATTCGCTTTCTTCACTGCCTGCTGCACCTGCATGCCCACTTTCAATGACTGGTGTACCATGACACCCAGGTCTCGCTGCATCTCCCCTTTTCCTAGTCGGCCACCATTTAGATAATAGTCTGCTTTCCCATTTTTGCCACCAAAATGGATAACCTCACATTTATAATGGATAACCTCACATTTACAGAGATTGATGATTGAAGACTCAAGAGGAAAGGCCTATGCTATGGGCATGTCATGATACTATCCGGTCCTTCACAAAGAATATGCTTGCATCAATCTGTAGTGTGCATGGTTAAGCATATAGGTTACCATGGACCAGGTTTTATTGACAAAGGTTGATCATACACTGAATAATCCAACCACATTTTTGTTTGGAAGTGGAAAGAAATAATAGAAATTGCATTCATTGCAACGTGTAAAAAGAGTTGAGATACTGTATTATAATTTGCTGCATGCCTTTATGGTATATATGTCTTGATTGGTGAATATGTTTGGTTGTGACTTTATTAGAAGCAGAAATAATATGTGAATGCTTCATTGAGCATTATTCCATAGATAGATACATAGATAGATACATAGAAAATAGGTGCAGGAGTAGGCCATTCGGCCCTTCGAGCCTGCACCGCCATTCAATATGATCATGGCTGATCATCCAACTCAGTATCCCGTACCTGCCTTCTCTCCATACCCCCTGATCCCTTTAGCCACAAGGGCCACATCTAACTCCCTCTTAAATATAGCCAATGAACTGGCCTCAACTACCCTCTGTGGCAGAGAGTTCCAGAGATTCACCTCTCTGTGTGAAAAAGTTTCTTCTCATCTCGGTCCTAAAGGATTTCCCCCTTATCCTTAAGCTGTGACCCCTTGTCCTGGACTTCCCCAACATCGGGAACAATCTTCCTGCATCTAGCCTGTCCAACCCCATAAGAATTTTGTACGTTTCTATAAGATCCCCTCTCAATCTCCTAAATTCTAGCGAGTATAAGCCAAGTCTATCCAGTCTTTCTTCATATGAAAGTCCTGATTCCCAGGAATCAGTCTGGTGAACCTTCTCTGCACTCCCTCTATGGCTATAATGTCCTTCCTCAGATTTGGAGACCAAAACTGTACGCAATACTCCAGGTGTGGTCTCACCAAGACCCTGTACAACTGCAGTAGAACCTCCCTGCTCCTATACTCAAATCCTTTTGCTATGAAAGCTAACATACCATTCGCTTTCTTCACTGCCTGCTGCACCTGCATGCCTACTTTCAATGACTGGTGTACCATGACACCCAGGTCTCGCTGCATCTCCCCTTTTCCTAATCAGCCACCATTTAGATAATAGTCTGCTTTCCTGTTTTTGCCACCAAAGTGGATAACCTCACATTTATCCACATTATACTGCATCTGCCAAACATTTGCCCACTCACCCAGCCTATCCAAGTCACCTTGCAGTCTCCTAGCATCCTCCTCACAGCTAACACTGCCCCCCAGCTTAGTGTCATCCGCAAACTTGGAGATGTTGCCTTCAATTCCCTCATCCAGGTCATTAATATAAATTGTAAATAGCTGGGGTCCCAGCACTGAGCCTTGCGGTACCCCACTAGTCACTGCCTGCCATTGTGAAAAGGACCCGTTTACTCCTACTCTTTGCTTCCTGTTTGCCAGCCAGTTCTCTATTCCGACTGGTAACTACGCACTTTGTCCGAGAACATTATTGCAAGCCGTTTTAACTGACCACCTAAACTGTCATTCAGCAACCTAAAAAGCTGCCTAGGTTGCCCGGCTGGCAACAGCGAAAAAAAGTTAAGTGAGAGCCCTGCAAATGTGCCGCTATTTCATCTTTTATAATTGACTCCGGCATCTTCCCCACCACCGATGTGAGGCTAACTGGTCTATAATATGTGGGTTTAGAATTCATGTCTGTTCAATTGATTAGGGGCACATCAAATTGGATTGCAACAGAAAACTGTAAACACATGAACAATTGTTCCAAGGGAAAAGACAGACAAGTTTTCTCTTATTTTCCTGTATGAACAGCACTCCGTTCCCTTCCAATAATGTGCAGAATACGGTGTTAAATTAAAATCCAAAAATTGATTAAAATCTGGACCAAAAGAACGTCAGAATTAGACATTTTCCCCCACACGACGGCATTTAAATGGATATTTTTAATTGAATTTCTGTACAAAACAAGTCCAAACGACAAAGTAATTGACATATATACACACATATACACGTCAAGAAAGATCTCTTCAAGTATCAGACGTGGTTAAAAGAACACGGAGCTCAGTTTTCTTCACCTGACGCAGCTTCATCCGAAGACCCTGCAGACAGAGGACGTGCCCTGGTTGAGACAAAATAAACTTGTCAAAGCATTTTTAAGCCAGTTCCACGGAGTTCTTAATTTTCAAAACTAATGGCAAATGTTACTCAATGCATATACAGTGACAAAGTGACTTTTGACATCTCTGAAGCTACAATGGTGCACATTAATCTTTGCAGTAACGGTAGCTGCAAGAATGCCATCTTCAAATGCAACACATGGGAAGGGTGTCTTGAAATGTTTTCCCTGTGCTGGAAAATTCTGGAGAAATTTCAAATTGCTGCAGCATAGATATTTTGCATCAGCAATGGAGAGCAATATTGAATTCAATGGAAGCACAGATCTAAATGTCACCAGAAATTCACTAAGGCTAGAATACAATTTAGATTGCCACCATCAAATGCCAAATGTTTTACTCTCCTGGACAAAGTGCAGCCATGTGGAGCAAGTGTGAGGTGGAGTATAAAACCACTTGCTGCAAGTCTGATCTTCATCTCATCTACGCTATCAATCCTGCTAGATCTCACCCAGTTACATTTTCTCGATGACATCCGCTTACACAGAAATCTGAACAAATGTGTTGATTTTAATAGTGTGACATCAGATATTTGTTGGTGATCTTATTAATGGTAGATACTGGAATGTAACATTAATGCTAGAATTAATGAACAGCTCATAGAAATTCACAAACAAACAAATCATTAATTGAGACTGAGACCTGATGAAATTCCAGCTCTTCAATTGCATAGTTATGTTTTGAAGATGGTGTAATCTTTACAATAGCACTGATGCTGGAACCATTCCTACGGATTAGGTGGCTACCATGATCAAATGCAAGACAATTTCAAAGCCACATCCCGCGTTCACGTTCTCTTCTCGCTCCTAACATTGGGAAGATGTATAGCAGTTTGAAAACAGTGACCACCAGGTTCAAGAATAGTTGTTTCCCAGCAATCATCAGGCACTTGAACGCTACGCAAAACTAAACTCAGCAACTATTAATTTTGGCTGCCACTAGAACTAAGGTTTATTAATTATATTAATATTATACATTATCTGTATATTGGATTTGCAGGCCTGTTAAGCTGTTACATGTTGAGTCTCATTGTTCTGTTGGTATGTATGACAGTTAAATACTTGATTCTGTGGGGGAGAAGGGAAAGTTGATAAATCAACAAAAATGGTGGCTTGGAAAATAAGATTTCCACTGTCACCTTTTATGAAAGCAAAATTATGTTTTTTAAGCGTTTGAATTGAAGCCATGCCTGGCGGACGAACCAAGAGAGAAATGGTTGGTGTATTTAGGTGCCCAGAAGGCTTTTGATACAGGTGCCATACAAGGCATTATTCAACACTGCGGATAATATGCTGACAAGGATGATTGGAACAAACAGGTAATTTTCAGGCTAGGGGGCTGTAATCGTCGGAACATGGTGAAAGGATCCCAGTTTTTCCAAAATCTATATCTATATCCAGGATAAGAGGATAAATTGTAATTATTCAAGTTTGCTGATGAGGGGAAAGCTAGGCAGCAGTGAAGACAGCTGATTCTGGGGATTTATAGCCAGGTCAAGAGAGAATATCTTGGCAGAGAGGTCAATGTAGAAAACATATGGGATCATCCTCTGGCTGAAAAAATAGAAATAGACTTTTAAAATAGTAAAAATGAAATATGGTTTTCTGATGGATCCTGGCTCCCCTTGTACACAAATCACCAAAAGCTCACATGCAATTTCTATAAATAGTAATGTCAGTTTCTCAAATTTGTGTACAAGATAAACGTATTTCTCCAATAACACAAATCCCTGATTGAGACCACACCAGGTCTGGGTGCAGATCTGTTCTCCTTAAATATATGCTACGCTAACATTAAAGGATGCATCGAAAATTCACCAGGTTCATTTCCAGGATAAACACAAAATGCTGAAGTAACAGGCAAGAACAGGAAGGCAAATTATCTGAGTGGTGTCAGGTTAGGAAAAGGGGAAGTACAGAGACCTGGGTGTCCTTGTACATCAGTCAGTGACAGAAACATGCTGAATATGATGAAAGAATGGAGTGACTGGGCTTGTATTCACTGGCACTGGAATTTAGAAGGATGAGAGGTGATCTTATAGAAACATATAAAATGATTAAGGATTGGACACGCTAGATGCAGGAAACATGTTCCTGATGTTGGGAGAGTCCAGAACCAGGGGGGCACAGTTTAAGAATAAGGAGTAGGCCATTTAGAACTGAGATGAGGAAATATGTTTTCAGATAGTAGTGAATTTGTGGAATTCTCTGCCTCAGAAGGCAGTGGAGGCAGATTCACTGGATGCATTCAAGTGTTAGATAGAACTCTTAGGGCTAGCAGAATCAAGGGATATGGTGAGAAGGCAGGAACAGGCTGATTGTGGATGATCAGCTATGATCACATTGAATGGCCTACTCCTGCACCTATTGTCTGTGTAACTCAGCGGGTCAGGCAGCATCTCTGGAGAATAGGCAATGTCTTCAAACTGAAAGTGGAGGTAGGGAGGGTGGTTGGGGATAATAAACTGGAGGGGAGAAAAGACCAGAACAAATGAGGCTGGCTAATAGATGACCTCAGGAAGGGTGGTGCTCACAATGGCCCATTGTGGCCAGTGGAAGGCGAGTGGAATAAGAGGGATACAGGAATACATTTTGTGACCATCTTTGGTATAAATCAGCATCTGCAGTTCCTTCCAGCTCATTTCCAGCAAGTCAGGTTTGGGGTGAGGAAATATTAGACCTGTGTTTTTAAATTGGCAATCTCATTGAAAAATACAATTCTTAAAATGACTTGACAGGGTAGATGCAGAGTTGTTGTTCCCCTGGATGGTGCGAATTACAAATCAGTCTCAAATAGGGAAATGCCCACTCAGTATGGATGAGACGTTTCTTCATCAATGAGATGGTGAGTCTTTGGAATTCATTCACCAAGAATATTTAATACAGTTCAATACATGTCTTTAGATATTGTGGGGAAATCTTAGGATATGTTGATAGTTCAGGAAAGCAATGTTGAGATAAAAGATCACACTAACCTCACTGAATGGCAACACAGACAGTAGGGGACAAATGGCATGTTGCTCATTTCATAAGGTTCAGGAATTTGCTTTGACAAGGCCTAGTTATGGGAAACAGTAGTGCACCTTTAATGCAGCAGCATGATAAATTTAGCGGGCATTTTACCTTCCTTGGTCCTGAAACTCTAATGAGCCAATCAAAATGCCCAGTTAGCTAAGGAGATTGCCTATGGCTGCCTTCGAGTGCCTGTAAGTAAATAGCGACCCCACTCCACTGCACTACGAGTGAAAAAGACCCACGCCGACCAAATATTACTTGCGGAAAAAATTTCAATATCCTGAAAAGATTTCTGCGACCTAGCGAGTAGGTGGGAACTCCCCTCGAGCATGTAGGAGAGTTCCAGTCCAGGGCAAACTCTTCTAAACTCGCAGATTAGGTCGCTCAAGTGGGACATGCCCTTCAGTCACCTTTCCCAATATTTCAGGCAACAATTAATTTTCCATTTGAGAGAAGTTTTGCTCTATTGAAGTGAGTTTTGTGTAAAGCTATGAAGGAACAGTTAAGACTATGTGTTTGAAAGAAGAATCTGAAATTTACCTTCTCTGAGCTTTTTTTGGTTCAGCCGTGCTGCTAGTGGGCTCATCATCCGAAGGAACTGTATTTTCTTTCTCCGGCAGTTTTGATGGACCACCGCCAAAGAAATCTCCAATGCCTTTCTGCCACTTTGGGGTGGGTCTTGGACACACTAAATTCCCACCAGCATATTTATTTTCTGTTCAAAACAAAGCAAGCAGAACTCAGCACAACATTGCCATTGGACCAAGTCAGTAAGCATTCTTGGAAACCACCAAACTGTGTTTATAGTGGTATAAACATAATTATCCCAATACTACAGACAGGTCACTAATGTCCCAATTTAAATAATAAACATTTCTTCTTCCATGGAAACACCCATGATCAATGCAGAAAGGTACACAAAATTGCTGGAGGAACTCAGCGGGTGCAGCAGCATCTATGGAGCGAAGGAAATAGGTGACGTTTCGGGCCGAAACCCTTCTTCAGAGGAAGAAGGGTTTCGGCCCGAAACGTCGCCTATTTCCTTCGCTCCATAGATGCTGCTGCACCCGCTGAGTTCCTCCAGCAATTTTGTGTACCTTCGATATTCCAGCATCTGCAGTTCCCTTTTGAACATCAATGCAGAAAGCTCAGTTTTTGTTGAACAGAAACCATGAATTCCCTAGTAATATGCATTGAGACTATATCCACTTTCAAAATTACAATTTAATCATCATTAATTGATCTATGAACATTATTACATATTTAACCATATCAAATGGTCCCTGCTGGAAATAATTTCCAGTTAATGTCAAAAATCAGCGCAGAAAAGAAACACAGCATTTTATACAACTTGCTGAACTTCATGAAGCCCAAAATATTCTCTTTTGGGACAAAAATAATGTGATTTTAGTCGATGACCAGCCTTCTGTGGATAATTCCTGGAAGCAAAACGAATAATTTCTAGGGCATTTTTACTGAAGTACATGTTGTCCTGTTGGTACATACCCTTTTTCCCAGGGGATGTCAGGGAGTTGTTTGCTGCACTCGTACATCCAAGTGCCTTTCTTGGTGCTCGGGCAGCAACAGCTGAGGAAACAAAAAGCACAGAGTCCTTCTTAAAACCAGGTGGATTGAGAAACATGGAAAATTAAGACATGGTTAGATTCTCAAATGTTAAAACACAAAATACTGTAATAACTTAGTGGGTCGGCATTGGTGGTGGACATGGCTAGGCAACATTTCGGGTGAAGACGCTTCTTCAGACTGAGTGTTAGTGTGTGCTGGAAAAGAGGTGGGGGTAGGAAAAAGGCTGGCAATTGATGGGGGATACAGGTGAGGGGTGCTTGATCAGCAGATGGGTGATTTACCAATTTGCAAATAAAATCAAACAAAATAGCTTAATGAGCTGAAAAACCTTGCAGAATAGCCCATTAAAAAATTGCCATCCAAAAGATAAAACCATGGCATAGTGACATTGCTTCTAAAGACAGCATGATCCCCATATATACTCAATTTTTCTATTTCAAGACTAGCCAGCTCTGCTCCAGTATTAATAATTTGTAGCATTAACTTTTACCCCCGTCTGCAGGGTCCTTTCAGCAGTTTTAATCTGCATTTCCCAGCTTTAACACGTTTATTTTTTTTCTTTCATTAATCTATTCAATAGATGGGATACAATGTTGATGCAATGGGATACCAGAGCTCTGAGCCCACCTGAGCCCAGAGATGTATCTTTTGGCTATCCATTGTTTACATCAGAAAATCAACATGAACAGATCACTATTCCTCATCATCAGATGCTGCCTGACCCATTGTGCATGGTTACATTTCAAACGTTCATCTTATACAACAATTTGCTTTAATACTTTCAACTTCAATTGGATATGTTATCAAGAGACACCAAGCCAAAAGGCGATTAGAATCAGGGGTCTGAAGCTTAACGTAGGATATGTATCAGGAATTGTTATGGAGCCTTCAAAATATATTCCATTACACAAAGTTGCCATTTCAAAAGTAGCTAAACTGGTCAAAATATACTTGACACAAAAGCACTGTGGCCAATACGGTATTGATGTGATGGGCACTTGTGTATCAAGTGCCCATCAAAGCCCAACTCTGGGCAATATCAAATTTGATGTTCCCAGAGAGAAACCAAGTATCAACTCCACAAAGGAAACATTTTGGTTTGTCACAACGTGACCTTCCATGTGCTGGTGGTACATTCCAGTGCACAGCAGTACGTGCTGGGAGATGCAGTGAAGTTTGCATATAGTCTGAAGAATTGTTTCAACATTTGTCCCCGCTGAGTTACTCTAACATTTTGTGTCTATCTTGTATGAAGACTCTGGGTATAGACATAGTCTTGGATCCTTCACAATGTTAGCAGAATCCTGTACAGCAGCGTCTTAAACACTTCACGGCGCTATGATTTAAAGATGAAAAATAAATGATATTGAAGCATTATTAAGGGAATATACTGGGAGACACAATGAAATGTAGGTGCTGAGGAATTGAGCAAAACACAAAGTATAGGTCAGGCAGCATTTGTGGAGAGAATGGACAGGCATTTCGGATCGGGAACTCTGGATTGAAATACATTTGATTTAATACTATGAATAGCAGATGTGCATTTGGTATACTCAACACAAAGCCATTCCCTCAACAGATGCTACTTAACCTGCCGAATTCCTCCAACATTGTGATTTACTATGCATTGGTTGTATCTCATTCATTAAAAAAAACGTGTAGTACAAATGCATATTCATAAAAACATACAGGAAATGCAACTAAAAACAAAATGGTTGACAGGGCACTGGGGGGTTGAAAACAATACATAAAGAGAATCTCCCTGGGGATATTTGGCAGCAGAGACGCCGGAGACTGGTGAGTACAGGCGGGCAGTTTACGGCGAGGCTGGCTGTGGGACATGGGCCTCCCCCGTCTCCGGAGCCCGCTCTCGGGGCTTCCCGGCGCCAAAACCCCAGGCGGAGATGGCGCGCTTTCCACGGGTTCGTGCCCCGCACCAGCGGCGAGACTCGCGGCAACCTCGGTGCGCGGCCATCCCGCCAAAACCGGCCACGGCTGCAGATGGGAACGGACAGCGGGAACGTCCCCTTTAATTAAAGGGGGAGGGGGGGGCCAGGGCTTAGACGGACGGTCCGGCTGGGACTAAAACGGCCTAGAGCCGTCCATACCCTCCCGGGACGTCATCGCGGGTTCACGGTATAGATCTTGCGCCGCTTACCCTTTCGGAAAGCGCCGGTGGAGACGGACGGGGCGTCGGCCTTGGTGCGCACCATGTCGTCGCTTGCGGGTCGGGTGGGTTCAGGCCAGCTCGCGCCGCCGCGCGCCGCCTTTTTAAATCCGCCGCCAGCAGCCTCGCGCCTCCCGCCCCTCAACCGCCGCCCGCCGCCATTGGTCGGCCGCCCGGCGCTCCCTCCAATCACGTCCCCCGTCTCATCCGCCCTCAGCCGAGCGACCAATCGGAGCGACGGGCTCGCCAGCCGCCCAACCTCGCTCGGCCAATCGGACGTCAGGCGGGAAAGCCGAGCTGCGGTGTTGTCCGGTGCGATCGCCGATTAAAACAACCATCCCCGGCAGGAATATCTCACCAAAAAAAATACTTATCACAAACTGCGACCTATAGCAATGGTATGATACTAAATTTGTTTAAATTGCGAAGAAATGACTTTCACCAATTCTCCACCCAGCTGGCGCGTTGATTAGATTGACAGTGGTGTGGACCAATGCATAGCTGCATGCTTGGCGGGCTCTATAAATCGTTTGCTAATAGTTGGTGTAATTAGTGAGCCTGGGTTTTAAGAATGGAATTCGCATTATATGTATATATATATGGGAGTTATATATATATATGCGAAAGTCGTTGCATTCTGCACTTTATTGAAATGATACCCTTTAGTTACACAAAAACCACATATACATATATATATATATATATATATATATATATATATACACACATATATATATATATATATATACACACATATATATATATATACACACACACACACACATATATACACACACACACACATATATATATATATATATACTAAATGGTATCATTTCAATAAAGTGCAGAATGCAATGTCTGGATCTTTGCTGTTGGTGTATTCCAGTCAGAATTGTATTGAAATGCAATGACTTTAATGTATTTGTTATAATATATAGAGGGACATAACATAACAGTGTAAAACAACATAGGGGTTTTTAAACAAAATATTAAAAACCTAGAGGATGATTTTACATTTTAGAATCGTTCGTTAATACAAGCGATTTTAGCAGACAGGTACTCTGTTCGTGGTAAGTCGTCGTTTTTATTTAAACAATAGTAATGTTTTAAAATAAAAAAAAACGATGCTGGTCAACGGGTCAAGCAGCTTTTGTGGAAGGGAATGAACAAACAACGTGTCTTCAGACTGATGAATTAGACGGGAGATAGCTGGTAGAGAGATGTGAAGTCCCCCTGACAATGAAACTCTTCAGCTTACATATTGTAATTCGTCTTTGCTTTGTTTATTGGATCATTGAATCATAGAATGTGATACAGAAGGAGGCCATTTGCCTTATCACGCTAGCTTTTGTTGCATATGTTCAATATAATCCATAACACCTGCCTCTTCCTTGCAGCCCTATTACAATTTTCACCCGAGCATTTACCCAGTTATTACCCAGGTTACTATTGAATCGGTTTCTATCAATTCTTTCTTTTAGTAAATTACTGCATAAAAATGCTCTTCATTTCTCCTCTGGTTCCCTTGCCAATTACCTGAAATCTGACCTGAGTTCTGACATAGACTGCTGAACCTGAAATATTAACTGTTTCTCGTTCCACATATGCTACAAGAAATCTTAATGTATGGTTATAAACATACTTTAATTAACCTTAAAAAAAAAAAGTGCTGGATAAACTGGGCAGGTCAGATAGTATCCATGGAGGGAAATAGATAGACAACATTTTTGGTTGGGACCCGAAGAAGGGTCTTAGCCAAAATGTTTTTTGTCCATTTTTTCTACAGACGCTACCTGAACCACTGAGTTCCTCCAGCAATTTATTTTTGCTCAGGATTCCAGCATTTGCCATCTCTTGCGTCAGCAATTGATATTGTCCCTGAAAAAGTTGAACGTGGCATTTATCTGTATGTCCCTTCCAGGAAGATTCTGTTGCCAGTATGCTGGAGTTTGGAACCTCACATCCACCATTTTCTGCTTAAACGTCAATTGCATGGTTCATCTGTTCAGGGAGCTAATGTGGGTTAAGGAGAATTGCTTGGGACTCCTTTGCTAATGGAACTTGATACCTTGACCATTAACAGATCCAGATGGCAAGTTGTCAATGGATTCTGAATAAAAAATGCTGGAAACACACACTTAGCAGATCAGGCAGCATCGACCAAAAGAGAAACGGAGCCCGTATTCAGGTTGAAGGTATTCTGATTACTGACGAAGAGTGCTCAACCTGAAAAGTTAACCCTGTTTCTTTTTCCGCAGATGTTGACAGACCTACCTTATGCTACCAACATTTTCCATATCTATTTCAGATTTCCAGCATTGCAGTTTTCAGCAGATTTATTCAGCCTTCTTATGTGGCCACATTCATGCCAGATGTTTCTGACTGGGAGTGCATAGTGCCCACCAACATTTTTTTGTTTTTGTTTATTTTATTAGAAGTTAATACAATACAAAACATGTTTACTCTTACAGAGAGTGCATGATATATTTTTTTTTTCCATCCAGATATTGCATTGTTTGTAGTCTTCAGACATGGTACCTTGTAATGTTAAGAGAGACTGCTTCCAACCCTTAGATAAATAGTTTGATGGTTAAATGGTATTTTATTGTCATACGTATCAAGGTACAGTTCAATTCAATTCAATTCAATTCAATTCAAATTCAATTCAATTCAACTTTAATGTCATTGCACAAATACTGAGTATGGGTACAACGAAATGCAGTTTTGCGTCAGTCCGTAGTAGTGCAATATAGAAATTAAAAAAAAAAAAAGAGGATACAGAATAATAAAAAATACAGAATAATTAAACAATGGGGACGGAGGGACCGGAGGAATCTATCGGCGGGACTCCGAGTTCAGCAATGCGACGGTATGATTGTAGAAGCTGTTCCTCATCCTACTGGTACGAGACCTGAGGCTCCTGTACCGCCTCCCTGATGGGAGGAGGGCAAACAGTCCATGGTTGGGGTGGGAGGGGTCTTTAATGATCTTCCCAGCTCGTTTCAGACACCGTTTTCGGTGGAGGGCATCCATGGCAGGGAGCGGGGCACCGATGATGTGCTGCGCGGTTCTCACCACCCGTTGTAGTGCCTTCCTGTCCGCAACAGTGCAGCTGCTGTACCATACCGTGAAGCAGGCGGTCAGGATGCTCTCGATGGTACACCTGTAGAAGTTGGTCAGGATCTGGGGGGACAGGTGGGCTTTCTTGAGCCTCCTCAGGAAGTAAAGGCGCTGCTGTGCCTTTTTGATCAGCTTGGAGGTGTTGAGGGACCAGGACAAATCCTCCGAGATGTGTACCCCGAGGAATTTGTAGCTGGAGACGCGCTCCAGCTCAGTCCCGTTTATGTGGATGGGGGTATGTCTGCCCCCTCTGACCTTCCTGAAGTCGACAATAAGTTCCTTCGTCTTCTTGGAGTTGAGGACGAGGTTATTATTGGCACACCAGGTTGTCAGGTGCTGGACCTCCTCTCGGTAGGCTGACTCATCGTTGTCACTGATCAGTCCTACCACCGTGGTGTCGTCAGCAAACTTAATGATGGCGTTGGATCCGTACTTAGGGATGCAGTCGTGGGTGAAGAGGGAGTAGAGGAGAGGGCTGAGCACACAGCCCTGTGGCACGCCGGTGTTCAGTGTTATAGTGGTGGAGGTGAGGTTGTTGACCCTAACAGACTGTGGTCTGTTGGTGAGGAAATCCAGTGTCCAGTTGCAGAGGGAGGTGGAGATGCCAAGTCCGCTGAGTTTGGTGATCAAGCTGGCGGGGATGACAGTGTTGAAAGCGGAGCTGAAATCAATGAACAGCAACCTGATGTAGGAGTTGTTGTTGTCCAGGTGGGTCAGGGCAGAGTGTAGGGCCGCCGATATGGCGTCCTCTGTAGACCTGTTGGCCCGGTAGGCAAACTGATGGGGGTCCAGTGTGGGGGGGAGGCTGGCTTTGAGGTGAGCCAAGATCAGCCGCTCAAAGCACTTAGCAATGACAGGGGTGAGTGCCACTGGGCGGAAATCGTTGAGGCTCCCTGTGGCTGACTGTTTGGGCACTGGCACGATGGTTGATGTCTTGAGGCAAGTGGGGACAACACCCTGGGCCAGTGAGTGATTGAAAATGTCGGTAAAGACTTGGGATAGTTGTCCAGCACATGCCCTAAGCACCCGGCCAGGGATGCCATCGGGGCCGGCAGCTTTGCGCTCATTCACCTTGCTCAGTGCATCTTGTACAGCAGAGGTGGAGAGACTGAGGGGTTGTTCATTTGGGGGTGGAGCAACTTTGATGGCTGGGGTTTTGTTATCTCGGTCAAAGCGAGCATAGAAATGGTTTAGCTCGTCAGGAAGGGTGGCGTTGTCTGGGGGAGGGGTGTTAACTTTCTGGTAATCGGCAAGGGATTTGATTCCTTGCCACATGCGCCTGGGGTCAGAGTTGTTATGGAAGTGCTCCTCAATCCGCCGTTTGTGATTGAGTTTGGCATTCCTAATTCCCATTTTCAGATTGGCCCTGGATGAGCTGTATCCCTCAGCGTCGCCAGATCTGTAAGCGGCATCGCGAGCCTTCAGTAGGAGTCTGACCTCCCTGCTCATCCACGGCTTCTGGTTAGGGAAGGTCTTTATTTCTTTGTGTGTAGTGACATTATCGGTGCAGAATTTTATATAGTCCATAACTGTTGAGGTGAATGAGTTGATGTCCACTTGTGAATTGAAGGTGGACTGGGTAGCAAACAGACTCCAGTCTGTCTGCTGAAACTGCTGCTGTAAAACAGAGACAGCCCCCTCAGGCCAGACCTTCACTGTCCTCGTGGTAGGTTTCACACGTCTGATCAGAGGTGTGTATTTGGGGAGCAGGAACAGAGAGAGGTGGTCAGACTGACCAAGGTGTGGGAGGGGGAGGGCTTTGTAGGCTTCAGTAATATTAGTGTAAACTAAGTCCAGAATATTGTTTCCTCTGGTTGGGCAGGAAACATGCTGATGGAACCTGGGGAGTACAGTTTTATGGTCGGAGTGGTTGAAATCACCCGCAACAATAAATGCCCCCTCTGGGTGAGCAGATAGATGTTTGCTGATAGCAGCTTGCAGCTCTTCCATTGCTAGCCTGGCATTAGCGTCCGGTGGTACATAGACTGCGGTGATAACAGTCGATGAGAATTCTCTTGGCAAATAGAAGGGCCTGCACTTTAACATCAGGTATTCCAGGTCAGCAGAGCAGTGACTACCAATTAATTAATTTAAGTTCAGTACACATATCACTATACATAAGCACTTAGATATATCCTAGATAAACATCTCAGACACAGTACAAGTGTATAGCAGTACTACACTGAGAAAATATACAGTGTTGTCAGTTTTTGGCACATTTACGAGTCCGGTTGTCGTAAGTACAGGGTTCCTGGCCTGACCATGAAGGCCCGTTGTCCTGGTGGTGTTGCAGGGTCAGCCTGGCCAAGCATAGCTGTGGTGTCCTCCATCACTGCTCCACCACCATAAAGTTTTTGAATGCAGGTCAGAGCTCTTGCAGTAGCCTGAAACCGAAGGGAGGATGTTGGAAATATGCAGTGAAGAATGCAGTGAAAAACTAAGTTAACATTACAAGCCAGATCAGATATTAAAAGGAAATCCTTGTTTTCTCACTTTCGGTGAAGAGTTTTTGACTTGAAACATTTACTCTATTTCTCTCAATATTTCTGGTGTCTTCTATTTCTTTATTTTCTATTCCATTCAATTGGGAAGCAGAAAAAAACAGGAAACATGGTCTCATAAATTCATAAGTGATAGGAGCAGAATTAGGCCATTCGGCCCATCAAGTCTACTCCGCCATTCAATCATCGCTGATGTATCTTTCCTGTTCAACCCCATTCTCCTACCTTCTCCTCAAAACCCTGTTGCCTCACAGCAGGCTTGTCTCAGTGGGTGACTTTAATGTCTCCAATATTGATTCTGACTTGCACAATGCAAAATGTTTAGTCAGGGCAGAATTTGTTAGGTGAATCCAAGAGGGTTTCTTCAAACTGTATGGATAGTTCAACCTGAGAAGGGAACATACTGGACCTTGTGTTGGGAATTGAGCCTGGCCAGGTGACTGGTATTACACAGTCCACATTTTGAGGATAATGTGCAAAATGCCACAATGCCATTGAGGAAGGAGAAATAATAAGGTAAAGTACAATGTTATTAGGCAGGAGCTCAGGAGGGTACACTAGGAACAGTTGTTACTGGGTAAGTCTACATCTGACAAGTGGAGCCTTTCAAAAGCCTGTTTATCAAAGTTCAGGACCGGCATTTTTCAGTAAGGAGGAGGGATAAGGATGACAAAGTAAGGGAACCTTGGATGACCAAAGAGGTTGTAAATTTGGTCAACAAGAATCGGAGCACATGTAAGGTTTAAGAGGATGGAGGTAGGGGCATTGGGGCATTTAAAGAAAGGGGAAAAGAACACAAGCTGGCAATTGGAAGGACTAAGGTCACCGAATGGCTTTGGTGAATCAGATTATAGAAAATACCAAGGCTTCTTAAAGGAAACATTAAAAACGAGAGTAACCGGGTAGGACTGCTGAAGGATAAAGGAGGGAATTTGCGCCTTGAGACTTGGGATGTAGACAAGGTTCTAAACGAGTATTCTATATTTGTTTTCACAAAGGAGAAGGACATGGAGGACAGTGAAAATGAATGTGGAGAATACAAATAAGGAAGCACAGTTTGAGATTAGGAAAGAGGAGGTGTTGGGTCTCTTGAAGAGCATTATGGTGGATAATTCGTCAGGACCTGATGGATCCATCTCATGTTATTGAGCGAGGTAAGAAAGGAAATTGCTAGAATCTTGAAGATCTTTGCGTCTTCTCTAGTCACAGAACAATCATCAAACTATTGAACACTATGAACTATAACTAATCGCTGAACTACAAGTCTTACTAACGGTAGAGTTTTTTGAGGTGGTGATGAAGGCGATCGTTGAAGGTAGGGTAGTGAATGTTGTCTACATGGACGCTGAACTACAAGGCCCCCATGGTAGGCTGATAAAGTCCCTCATGGTAGGGCTGATCCAGAAGATTAAGAATGCACGGGATTAAAAGTGATTTGGTTATGTTCAAGTTCAAATTTTTTGTCACTTAACCAACTAAGGTACAGTGAAATTTCAGTTACCATACAGCCATGTTAAGTGAAAAGAACACAATACACACATAAAA
Organism: Amblyraja radiata; assembly: GCF_010909765.2. Taxonomy (NCBI): domain Eukaryota; kingdom Metazoa; phylum Chordata; class Chondrichthyes; order Rajiformes; family Rajidae; genus Amblyraja; species Amblyraja radiata. The sequence goes on from NC_045999.1 coordinate 10,277,082, forward strand.
TAAAATTTAACATAAACATTCACCACAGTGGAATCAACATTCCTCACTGATGGAAGGCAATAAAGTTCAGTCATCTTCCTCTTTGTTCTCCCGTGTCGGGGCCTTGAACCCTCCGCACTTGTCGTTGCCACCTATCTCCACTGAGTGCTCATTTACAATAGTCATTTTATGTACCAGATTGTGAAGGGAAACCAGAGACCCATTGGGGAATACACATGATTACAGAGAGAACTTACAAACTATTCAGGCCACCAGTATAATCAAGGATGAATGTCACTCCCTCATCCCCCCCCTTCCCCATCCCCCAAGTACCTTGGAGTTTACCTGGACAGTCAACTGGGCTGGTCCAGGAACGCTGAGGCACTGTATAAGAAGGGACAGAGCCGTCTGTACTTTCTGAGGAGGCTCCACTCTTTCAACGTCTGCAGTAAGATGCTGCAGATGTTCTATCAATCGGTGGTGGCCAGTGCCATCTTCTTCGCTGCCGTGTGATGGGGTAGCAGGGCGAAGGCCGTGGATGCCAACAGAATGATAAAGCTCATCAGGAAGGCTGGCGTTGGTGAAGTTGGCTTCATTGAAGGTGGAGTTGGATTAATTGGAGATGGTCTTGGAGGGGAGGATGCTCCTCAAATTGGACAATACAACTCACCCCCTCCATGACACTATGGCCAACCTGAGGAGCACCTTCAGCAACAGACTTGTTCCACCAAGATGCAGCACAGAACGCTACAGGAGATCCCTTTTTCCCTGTGCCTATCAAACTGTACAACTCCTCCCCCTTCTGACTCCTCTTCCCCCCAATCTTTGCACATCCCCAATCCTGGACTTTCCACTCGTCAATTTAATTTCATGTTTCATGTATCTTGTGATTTATGATTGTTGTCAGACCAATTTACCTTCTGGGATAAATAAATAAAGTTCTATTGTATCATATCAGGCAAAGGGTACAGAAGTGTGAAAACCCATACCTCCAGATTCAGAGAGTCCCTCTTCGCAGCTGCTATCAGGCAAATGAACCATCCTACCAATAACTAGAGAGCAGTCCTGAGCTACTATCTACCTCATTGGGGCCAAGGAAAGAGCGTTCACGTCGCGGCCCTGTTTCAACCAATCTTTCCACCACCACGCACAAGAAGCGCAAGACAGACACCATTGTGCAGATGCCGAGAAGTGTGTTCAGCTCTGGCTGAACAACTTCTAATCTTGTGTGTGGACTCGATAAGAAGAAGAAGATCTACCTCATTGAAGACCATCGGGCTATCTTTAATCGGGATTTATCTTGCACTAGTGTTATTCCTTTTATCATGTATCTGTACACTAAGGATGGCTTGATTATAATCATGTATAGTCTTTCCGCTGACTGGTTAGCACACAACAAAGATATTTTCACAGTACCTTGGTACATGTTACAATGAACTAAACTAAACAGTATCAAAGATTAGGATTGAACCCAGGTTGCTAAAGTTGTGCTACTGGCAACTGTATTAATGTTGCTTCAATAGACAATAGGTGCAGGAGTAGGCCAATAGGCCCTTTGAGCCAGCACCACTATTCAATGTGTTCATGGCTGATCATCCCCAATCAGTACCCCGTTCCTGCCTTCTCCCCATATCCCCTGACTCCGCTATCTTTAAGAGACCTCTCTTGCTTTCTCTTGAAAGTATCCAGAGAACCAGCCTCCATTGCCCTTTGAGGCAGAGAATTCCTCCGTTCTAAATGGCTTACCCCTTATTCTTAAACTGTGGCCCCTGGTTCTGGACTCCCCCAACATCGGGAACATGTTTCCTGCCTCTAGCGTGTCCAAACCCTTAATAATCTTATATGTTTCAATAAGATCCCCTCATCCTCTAAATTCGGGGTGGAAGATTGCAACCTTCACGTGGATCGCCCTGTTTTGACGAATGCAATCAACCTGGCGCGCACAATCAAATAAGATCAAATAGAACAAGTTATCCTTCAACTTTAGGCTGTGCACGCCATACGCAAGAAGAAGAAGATCCTCTAAATTCCAGAGTATACAAGCCCAGCCGCTCTATTCTCTCAGCATATGACAGTCCTGCCATCCCGGGAATTAACCTACGCTGCACGCCCTCAATAGCAAAGCTTCACTTTGCAGTCTATAGTTAATAATCAGGGTGAAATATCATCCTTTGGCATTCCTAGTATAAATTATGGCCTGAGATCACAAGTGTTAACACAGTTGCATTTCTGAGATGCATTCAAACATTGGCTGTTGCTCCACTTTTACATCACGAGAATCAGAACGGACTGATTCTTTAATCATCTTATTTCGTTGGAATTAATTTTCATTAGTTTATCTTCTTTGAGATAAACGTCGCTTAATTTTGTCAAAGTGAGTGCTCGCTCGGAGACCAATCAGATTTCCTACAGGTCGGAACATTAATGCAAAAGCAGCGATGCCACGGGGGAAGTGTGGGTGAACTGGACAGTTTACACATGTCGCGTGTACAGGGAGAATGGTTCCGGGTGGCTCTAACCCGGGTTTAATGGCCGCCGCTGGGAAGGAAACAGGGGGAGGAAAGATGGTTGGAGACGCGGATTGCCTTTTGCGTTGGTGTCAGGAGGAGTTGGTTCGGATGTTCGGTCTGGAAGTGAACGAGGAATTGATTCAGTGAGTGAGCTTTGTCGGCCGTGTTTCCAGACGATGGCGAGTGAGCCGGGACTTCTGGCTTGGTGGAGATCTTCCTCCCCCAGCGACCACCCCACATCTTGCTTCATAAATCAACAGTGAAGAGTTAATGGCGTATTGCTGAGGGGTTTTAGGGGAGAATAAGAGCAGAGAGGGATGCTGAGGTAATATATGCCACGGCCCACATGGGTGATGTGGAACGCAGCACCAGATGGTTGGATTACAGTCAGTGGTTGTCACTGTCTGGTCCATCATGAGTACTGACTGACCCATCATTGAAGAGATCCATGTGAATGTTACCTCAAAAAGACAGCCAATAACATCAAAGACCCCCATCAACCTGGCCATGCTCTCCTCACTCCTACCATCAGGAAGCAATAGGAGCCCGAAAACTGACCAGCAGGTTCAAAAATAGCTTCTTCTCAACAACCATTGGGCTCTTAAACAGCACACAACGCTAACTTCAATTATAAACTGTCTTTGGTTGCATTTTGGGTTTTTTATATGCACCTGCACTGTGGTTATTGATTTTTTAATTTATGAAATATTATTCACTTGTGTTGTGTTTACAGATCTGTTATGCTGCTGCAAGTAAGAATATCATTTTTCTGTTGTCGGTACATATAGAAACATAGAAAATAGGTGCAGGAGGAGACCATTTGGCCCTTCGAGCCAGCACCGCAGTTCTCCCTTAACCCTCGCTCCAAGCTCTCCCCCTCTCCCCCTCACTCTCCCCAAACCACTTACTCGCTCCCTCTCACCCCAAGCTCTCTCCCCTCTTCCCTAACCCCTCATTCTCCCTCGTCCCCACCCTCTCTCACTCTCTCCCCCTCACACACTATCTCCATCTTTCCCCCCGCCCTTGGATGAGGTTAAGTTTAGGAAGAGGAGAAAGAGGGAGGCCAAGCAGCTGAGCTTTGGAATAATTAAATTTGCTCACAGTACTTCAAATGTGGCCTGACCAGCACCTTGTAGAGCCTCAGCATTACATCTCTGTTTTTGTATTCCAGTCCTCTTGATATAAATGCTAGCATTGAATTTGCCTTCCTTACTACCGATTCGACTTGCAAATTAACTTTTTGGAAGTCCCGCACCAGCACTCCCAAATCCCTTTGTACCTTCGATTTCTGGATTCTCACCCCATGTGGAAAATAAATGGCGCTGTGAGGCAGCAACTCTGCCAGCTGCGCACTGTGCCATCTCTGTGGTGCTACCATTGGGATGAGGAAAGCGATGTGCGTTTACTTCCTTCAACCTCAATAACAATGTTTCATTTCATTTCTTGCCCCCTTCTCTGTGGTTTAAAAAAAAGATCATTTGGTTCTGTAATTAACAGGTATATCTTGTCGATCGAGAGTGCAGAGGAAATTGAAGAATATGTCGCTGACTTGGTACAAGGGACTGATGGAAAGAAGCAGCTTTTCATCAATGAGCTGCTGAAAAAGTGGAAGAGATCGCGAGAGTCACCGACTCCTGGACAAGGACAGATATACAGAAAAAAAGATGGTATGTCCAAATTGAGTACAGTACGTACAGTGCCCTCAATGTTTGGGATAAAGACCCATCATTTATTTATTTGCCTCTGTACTCCACTATTTGAGATATGTAACAGAAAAAAAAATCACATGTGGTTAAAGTGCACATTGTCAGATTTTTATAAAGGTCATTTTTATACATTTTGGTTTCACCATGTAGAAAGCACAGCAGTGTTTATACATAAATCCCCCCCCCCCCCCCACAATTTCAGGGCACCATAATGTTTGGGACACCGCAATGTCATGTAAATTAAAGTAGTCGTGTTTAGCATTTTGTTACATATCCTTTGCGTGCAATGACTGCTTGAAGTCTGCAATTCATGGACATCACCAGTTGCTGGGTATCTACTCTGGTGATGCTCTGCCAGGCCTGTATTGCAGCCATCTTTAGCTTATGCTTGTTTTGGGGGCTAGTCCCCTTCAGTTTTCTCTTTAGCATATAAAAGGCATGCTCAATTGGGTTCAGATTGAGTGATTGACTTGGCCACTCAAGAATTGCCAATTTTTTAGCTTTGAAAAACTCATTTGTTGCTTTAGCAGTATGTTTGGGATCATTGTCTTGCTGTAGAATAAACCGCTGGCCAATGAGTTTTGAGGCATTTGTTTGACCTTGAGCAGATAGGATGTGCCTATACACTTCAGAATTCATTATGCTACTACCATCGGCAGTTGTATCATCAATGAAGATAAGTGAGCCAGTACCTTCAGCAGCTATTCATGCCCAGGCCATAACAACCCACCACCGTGTTTCACAGATGAGGTGGTATGTTTTGGATCTTGGGCAGTTCCTTCTCATCTCCATACTTTGCTCTTGCCACCACTCTGATATATAAGTTAGTCCACAAGACTTTTTTCCAGAACTGTGGTTGCTCGTTTAAGTACTTCTTGGCAAACTGTAACCTGGTCATCCTATTTTTGCGGAAACCAGTGGTTTGCATCTTGCAGTGTAGCCTCTGTATTTCTGTTCATGAAGTCTTCTGCAGACAGTGGTCATTGACAAATCCACACCTGACTCCTGAAGAGTGTTTCTGATCTGTCGGACAGGTGTTTGGGGATTTTTCTTTATTATAGAGAGAATTCTTCTGTCATCAGCTGTGGAGGTCTTCATTGGCCTGCCAGTCCCTTTGTGATTATTAAGCTCACCATCTTCTTAAGGATGTTCCAAACAGTTGATTTTGGTAAGCCTAAGAAGGTTTGGCTGATGTCTCTAACAATTTTATTCTTGTTTCTCAGTCTCATAATGGCTTCTTTGACTTGCGTTGGCACAACCTTGGTCCTCATGTTGATAAACAACAATAAAAGTTGTGAAAGGTGATGAAAAGACTGGAGGAAAGACTAGGTGCTGAGAGCTCTCTTATACCTGCATTAAGGATGCAATTAACCACACCTGAGGAATTACAAACTCATGTGAAGCCATGTGTCCAAACATTATGGTGCCCTGAAATGGGGGACTATGTATAAACACAGCTGACATTTCTACATGCTGAAACCAAAATGTATAAGAATACCCTTTAATAAAATCTGACAATGTGCACTTGAAGCATATGTGATTTTTTTTTCTATTACAAATCTCAAATTGTGGAGTACAGAGGAAAATAAATAAATTATGGGGTTTTCTCCCAAACATTATGGAGGACACTGTAATCCGCTGAATTTGTTAATTTTTAGTTCAGAATTTTAATAACTAATAATAACATCATTACCTTACTGCTAATTAATTAGGATTTAAACTCTGGAGTTTAAAGCATTCTGAACACTTACCACAGATGTGGGATCTTCAGATGAGGCTTTACCTCACCTGTCCCCTTTAATAGATGCAAAAAATCCTATGACATGGGGATAAAAACAGGGCAATTGGTACCATACCTCCACAGAAGTGTAATGAATGGCATCAAAAGCACACATGGCTGATAAGAGCGATTACTAAAAGTAGGAAATTAGTTCTGAAAGTGTTGCGTAAGAACAGATGTATGTGTGTACATGAAAAGACACAAATTGCCGGAGTAACTCAGCAGGTTAGGCAGAATCCCTGGAGAGAATGGATAGGTGACGTTTTGGGTTGGGACCTTTCTCCCGACCTGAGACGTCTCCTACCCATGTTCTCCAGGGTTGCTGCCTGACCTGCTGAATTAGTCCAGCGCTTTATGTCTTTTTTTGTAACCCAGCACCTGCAGTTCTTTGTTTCTATACTCTGTACGTAGCTGTACGTTTTTGAATTTATTAATATGGGCACTGGGATATTGTAGTTTGCAGGGGTGTCCATAAGTCTGGGGTTGGTAGCTCAGAAATGTCCTGCAGTGACTGCTGTAAAATTCATTTTGAAATCTTTTGGTAGACAAAAATGCTGTAGAAACTCAGCGGGTGAGGCAGCATCTATGGAGAGAAGGAATAGACAAATTTTCAGGTCAAGACCCTTCTTCAAAATCTTTTGCTCTGTCTTCATGGCGATCTCTTCCTGCGACAGAGCTTGGCATAGAGTATCTACTGTGATTCCTACATTATAATAGTGACTGCTCTTCAAAATGTAGCATTCTGGCCAAAAATGCTTTAAAACATCCTGAGGTAGGACGTACATGGTAAATGGTAGGGAATTGAAGAATACAGTTGAACAGAGGGATCTGGGAATAACCGTGCATAGTTCCTTGAAGGTGGAATCTCATATAGATAGGGTGGTAAAGAAAGCTTTTGGTATGCTAGCCTTTATAAATCAGAGCATTGAGTATAGAAGCTGGGATGTAATGTCAAATTGTACAAGGGGTCCAAATGACAATAAATTGAATTGTATTGTATTGGTGAGGCCAATTCTGGAGTATGGTGTACAATTTTGGTCGCCCAATTATAGGAAGGATGTCAACAAAATAGAGAGAGTACAGAGGAGATTTACTAGAATGTTGCCTGGGTTTCAACAACTAAGTTACAGAGATAGGTTGAATAAGTAGGTCTTTATTCTCTGGAGCGCAGAAGGTTAAGGGGGGACTTGATAGAGGTCTTTAAAATGATGAGAGGGATAGACAGAGTTGATGTGGACAAGCTTTTTCCTTTGAGAATAGGGAAGATTCAAACAAGAGGACATGACTTCAGAATTAAGGGACAGAAGTTTAGGGGTAACATGAGAGGGAACTTCTTTACTCAGAGAGTGGTAGCAGTGTGGAATGAGCTTCCAGTGGAAGTGGTGGAGGCAGGTTCGTTGGTATCATTTAAAAATAAATTGGATAGGCATATGGATGAGAAGGGAATGGAGGGTTATGGTATGAGTGCAGGCAGGTGGGACTAAGGGAAAAAAGTTGTTCGGCATGGACTTGTAGGGCCGAGATGGCCTGTTTCATAGAAACATAGAAATTAGGTGCAGGAGTAGGCCATTCGGCCCTTCGAGCCTGCACCGCCATTCAATATGATCATGGCTGATCATCCAACTCAGTATCCCGTACCTGCCTTCTCTCCATACCCTCTGACCCCCTTAGCCACAAGGGCCACATCTAACTCCCTCTTAAGTACTGGGTACTTAACTCCCTTTCCGTGCTGTCATTGTTATATGGTAGTGAGAAGTACGTGTCTTCAAGTCTTTCTCTCTGCAGATGCTCCGGAGTTATCAAAACCAAGTGACCCGCTCAAGAAGTCAAAGCGGAAAGGTCGGAACAAGCAGGAGCCGTTCCCTGTATCTGAGCAGCAGCCTCCAGCTGAGGAGGTTAAAACACCTATAGATTTGGTGAAGGTTAGTGTTGGCGGTTTGAAGCCAAAACCCACTCGTACATTTGATAACGGTACCGGGAGAACGGCACGGGAGTAAATTATTTTTTATTTACCTTTTTTTGAAATCACTTTTTGAAAATTTACCTTTTTTTAAAGAATGGTACAGACACATTCTTGAATAGGCAAGGCAAGAAAGAAACGGACCTAATGCCTTGGATCCATGAGACCATAAGGCATAGGAGCAGAATTACGCCATTCAACCCATCGAGTCTGCTCCACCATTCGATCATGGCTGATCTATTTTTCCCTCTCAACTCCATTCACCTGCCTTTCACCTGTAACCTTTGACACCCATACCAATCAAGAACCTATCAATCTCCACTTTAAACTACCCAACGAATTGGCCTCCACAGCCGTCTGTGGCAATGAATTTCACAGATTCGCCACCCTCTGGCTAAAGAAACTCCTCATTATCTCCTTTCGAAAGATATGTTCATTCATTCTGAGGCTGTTCCCTCTGGTCTTAGACTGTCCCACTACTGAAAGCATTCTCTCCACGTGCATGCTGTCTAGGCCTAAGCGAGCAGCTGAGAGCTGCCAGTCACTCTCAAGCTGGTTGGATTAATGCTCTGACGGAGTGCCTTTTTTCTCAGTTTGTTAAATAACTCACTACATTTTTTTGTGACATTTTAACATATTTGGCATGGTTGGTCTGAAACTGATCTGACTTTATGTGGTACACACCTCTGGAACTGGAGTACACTTGTTCCGATGGTTGAGGAATGTGGGTGCATTGTGGCAACAATTTCCAATTTGAAACTGAGATTCCGATGATCTATCCAATCAGTCCTCTTTCAGACTTTTGTAAATAGCCCCAAAATATGGTGACTTGTGCATGTATGATCTATGCAAAAACAATTTCACTGCGCCGAGCACACATGACATTAAAGCTCCATTGAGCCATTGAGTTCCCCACAGCTCTCAATTCCGTGATTTTTCAAAAATGTACCTACTTCCTCTTTAAATACCCCCCCGATGGTCCATCCTCCACAACCTCACAGGGCATGGAGTTCCAGAGATTCACCACACTAAGAAGCCCTTCCCTTCATCCCATTCCCCCCCCCCCCCCCCAGATCCACCACCAGCCCCATGCACTTCAGTTTAAATGACTGCCCTTCTAACCTTGTAACCCCTTGTTTGGATTTTCCCACCAATGATACCCTCTTGACATCTATTCTGCTGCGCTATCTCAGTACCTTGTATGTATCAATGAAATTATCCCTCATATGGAGTAACTCAGTGAATCAGGCAGCATCTCCACCCTTCCTGAGGTCAGCTGTTGCCGGCCCTGAGTTGTTCTGGGCTTGCTTCTCCTCCAGTTCCTTCCCTCCCCCCACCTGCTCCACCTCTGTCTTCGAGTCAGAAGAAGGGTTCTGACCCAAAACGTCACCTATTCCTTTTCGCCAGAGATGCTGCCTGATCCGCTGAGTTACTCAGGCATTTAGTGTCTATCTTCAGTATAAACCAGCATCTGCAATTGCTTTCTACACAAATCGTTCATTGTTCTCCATCAAACAATACAAATTTAATCTTCTTTAGCCACTTGTGATGGGATAACCTACCCCTCCCATTACCACCAGTATCTTCCTCCTCCACTTTTATTGATCGTGCTAATAATTCCAAGGGTATTTGGAACTCGTTGCCAGAAGAGGCGGTGGAATCGGATACAATCATTCTATATGAGAGATATTTAGGCATGCCCTTGAATGGGCAAGGCAAGAATGGTACAGACACACTCTTGAATAGGCAAGGCAAGAAGGAAACGGACCTAATGCAGGCAAATGGTATTAGTGTCAATGGGCATAAAGGTTGTTACGATGCGGTGGGTCGAAGGGCCCATTACTCTGCTGTACGACTCTATCATCCCACAGTGATACTGACAGTCTATGTTTTTATTACCTCCTTGGTGTATGTGGGAGCTGCCAGGTTTCTCAGATTAAACCTTTTGCTTCTGTTTATACCAGGTGCAGGAGGCGAGTTCTTCTGCCAAGAAGAAGACAAAATACCTGTCCCTGTACACTCAAGAGGGCGAGGACAGGCTGACAGTCATCCTCCCGGGCCGCCATCCCTGTGACTGCTTGGGACAGACGCACAACCTCATCAACAACTGCCTGGGCTGCGGCCGCATTGTCTGTGTGCAGGAAGGATCGGGACCCTGCATGTTCTGTGGAATGCTGGTGAGTGCACAGCATTCCTGCCTGAAGGACCACTTGCACTGAGGCTCAACTACTGTGCTGTGATGTAGAACTGCTTACTGCTTAGGTTACTGCTAAGGGATACAGAGTGGAAACGGGCCCTTCGGCCCACAGATTCTGCTCCGACCAGAAATCACCCATACATTATCCTACACACTAGGGACAATTTACAGAAGCCAATTAACCTACAAACCTGCACGTCTTTGGGATGTGGGAGGAAACTGGAGCACCTGGAGAAAACCCACACGATCACAGGGTGAGCGAACAAACTGTACATTACAACACCCATTGTCAGGATCAAACCCGAGTCTCTGGCGCTAACTGGTATAAACAATTATCTTGAATTCTGTTTTCAAAGGAAAATACCCCTAGTGTACAGGGTTTAATGTCATTTAATGTTCTTCTCCTAATCAGTTGTCCTTCGCAACTATTCCTAAAACAGACCATTCCTGCACTGCAGCATTTCAATCTTCATTGTCATGGTCAGGCATATTTTGTTGTATTTGTTTTTCAAATTGCTCCTTTATATATGTAGGGTGAGGGGACAATAATTGAAATTGCACTTTTGAGTTGTTAATCAGGGAAGTCTCTCTGGGATACTTGGAGATTTGGAAGCTTGATTTTTACGTGGCACAGAGAGTCTTGATGAAAAGGGAAATCTTCTCCTAACTTTTTAATGTAAAGAGGAGCACCTGAAAGAATATTTACTAACAAAACTGAATTATCTCTTGTAGGTTTGCACGAAAGAGGAGCAAGAGATCCTTGTCCGCGACTCGAACAAGAGTCAGAAGTTGCGCAAGAAACTCATGGGGACTGCTGGTTAGTGACACTGCATAACTCATGAATTGAAATCGCTGTTCTCTGCTGGATCTGTGAAAGGTAGCATGCAATGGAAGTGCAGACTAGATGGCACTGAGCTCAGTTTCTGATCATTGGGCCGCCTTCGTCAAGGATCAGAATGGGTACAATCCTGGGCTCCTGTGTTGGAAGGGAACATCACAATGAACTCGCACGACAGGAAAGACCATTTGAGCTGATAGTTCATTGCTGGTGTTCTTGCTCCACACACAACTTCCTCCAACGCCTCCTCATCTAAGTTGATTCAGCTTTCAACCCTTTCACTTTCTGCGTGTTTACCCAACTTCCCTTAAATATGTTTGTGTAAAACACTGTAGGATATTCCACACTTTAATCACTTTCTGGCACAGAATTTACTCCTGGATTCCCAATTGAAAGATTTACTGACTGTCTAATATTTATAGCTATTGGCTGGATGAACCTGCAAGAATCTAACCTTGTAACATTAAATATACATCGGGCCCCCAAGGTTTTATCTTTACCGGTTACCACCTATCTCTCCTGGAAAGCAGGAGCTCGTGAGCATCAGGAGAAACGGACTTGGCTTGGGTCTGAAGCTGTTCACTTCTTCCTTTGTCAAGGAACCGACTGGGTTCTACCCCGGCCCCCTGTTATGGAAGGGAATGAACTTGCAGCACAGCAAAATTTTCGACTTGAGAAAGGACAGAGCCCCTGGAATATTATCCCTTAACATTTCAAATTTTCTTACAACAATCTACGTTGATTCCTGGAGCAATCCAACCAAGCTTGGATAGAGTGGATGTGGAGAGCTTGTTTCCACTGGTGGGAGAGTCTCAGAATTAAAGGATGTTCTTTTAGGAAGGAGGTGATGAGAAATTTATTTAGCTACAGGTGGTGAATCTGTGGAATTCTTTGCCACAGAAAGCTGTGGAGGCCAAGTCAGTGGATATTTTTAAGGTAGAGATAGAAAGATTCTTGATTAGTACAATCTAATTACCGTAGGTATCAGAGGTTATGGGGAGAAGGTAGGAGAATGGGGTTAGGAGGGAGAGATAGATCAGCCATGATTGAATGGCAGGGTAGAATTGATGGTCTGAATGGTCCAATTCTACTCCTTTCCCTTATGACCATTCCCCTTTCCCACTTATTTCCATGTAGCTTATTGTCTCATGCAGATCAACATCACCCGGTCAATTCTCCTGCCAACCATTCAGCCCATCAACTCGATGGGCTGAATGGCCTAATTCTGCTCCTTTGTCTGATAATCTTAACTCCCATGCAAGGCTTTGGAAAGTGGGAGGAAGCTGTAACACCTGGAAACATTTCACACACGGGGCAATGTGCAATCTCGGACAGTACTGGAGAACACTGCAGAATTGAACCATGGATCTGTGTGGCAGCTGCACTACCTGTTCTGTCATTGTGCCTCCCTTTACTCTAAGTGCTCTAATTAAACAATGCTGTCAACATCTGCAAATAATATTTGATCAATGCGAAGAAGGGTCTCGAATCGACTGAAGAAGGATCTCGAACCGAAACGTCACCCATTCCTTCTCTCCAGAGATGCTTCTGTCCCGCTGAGTTACTCCAGCATTTTGTGTCTATCTTCGATTTAAACCAGCATCTGCAGTTCTTTCCTACACAATAATATTCTTAACTCTCTTACTCCCCTCGATATACTCCTTAAAACCTATCTCTGGACCGAATATTGCCTTACACAGCCGGGTGTAAAATTTTGTTTGCTAACAATTCTGCGAAGCACCGAGGGACCTTCTGTGATGTGAGATACAGTACGTAAACAACAGCTGCTATTGTATGTGTTTGGTTTGAAATAGTACCCTGCCATCTGTAATGTTTGCCCAAGTGGAAAGTGCTTAGTTTGACATTTCATCTGCAAGTCAGCAGCTGCAACAATGCAGTGCTGTCCCAATACAATGTCTCAATATCTATTATGCACCCCGATCTTGGGAATGGGTCCTTGAACCCATGATCTTCAGACTCTAGAAGACCATCATCAACTGCTGTTATCAGGCAACAGAACCCTCCACTCACCAACTAGAGAGCGGTCATCAACTTCCATCTACCTCATAGGAAACGTTCAAACTGTCTTTAATTAGATAGGCACAAAAAGCTGGAGTAACTCAGCGGGACAGGCAGCATCTCTGGAGAGAAGGAATGGGTGACGTTTCGAGACTCTTTAATTAGAAATGATTGGACTTTATCTTGCACTAGATGTTATATCCTTTATCCTGCATCTACACTGAGGAAGGGTTTCGGCCCGAAACGTCGCCTATTTCCTTCGCTCCATAGATGCTGCTGCACCCGCTGAGTTTCCCCAGCAATTTTGTGTACCTTCGATATTCCAGCATCTGCAGTTCCCTTTTGAACTCTACACTGAGGACGTCTTGATTGTAATCATGTATAGTCTTTTCCCTGATTGGACAGCACGCAACAAAAAGTTTTTCATCATATCTCGGTAAACGTGACAATAATAAACTTAACTAAAAGTAAACTAAACTTCCCCAGTTGTGGAGTTGTTTGCAATTTCATTATATGTTGTCAATTAGGTATTTGTAACTACTTCCCATGCATCAATAATGTCACTTCCATCATGTTTTTCAATTTTTAAGTCCTACTCAGAATTTTACTGTGAAATTATTGATTGTTCAGTGATGAAAAGCGCTGATTGACAGAAGAAGAAGAAGAAGATGAAGCAGTCCGTCTGAGCCATAGTGCTGTGCAACAAAGAAACAGGACCTTCAGCCAAACTTGTCCATGCTGACCAAGTTGCCACCTAATCTGCATAATACTCTCAATGCTGGGGATTCATTGCAGTGCTGAGTGAAGGGTGCTTTGTGGGCGAACAGTCTTTTAGATTGGATTTTACATTTAAACTTTCACTCCACCTGTCAATGCCCAGCCTCTGTTGCCATCTCCACCTTTCCCTCTCCCGCCTGGTTCCATCTACCGTTCAAACCCTCCTCACTGTAAATCACATGATCTGGTTAGTGCTTCCTGGCCAGATCACCTCCCCTCAGCCAACATCATTAAAACTGATGACACAAGGAACTGCAGATGCTGAAATCTTGAGCAAAACACAAAGTTCTGGAGGAACTCAGCAGGTCAGGCAGCGTCTGAAGAAGGAATGGAGGTGATGTTTTGGGTCGGAACCCTTCTTCAGACTGAAGGCTGTGGTTATTATGTAGGATGACCCAAAACTTTGTCTGTCCTTCCCGTCCCCAGACGCACTGAGTTACTCCGCACTTTCTGTTTCTCTAAAACTGGTGAACTGCTTACAATTCCATTGTAGTCTGGGGGAGCCTACGTGCAAATGTTTTCTAGGTTGCGCTCCGAACTCCACCGCAAACAATATTTGTTGTCTGTGAATTGGTTGGCAGGATCTGAACCTGTGAATTAAGTTGAACAGCACCTTTATTAGAAACAGTAAATCCTGGCCAGAATAAGGATAGGGCTCTCCTCGGCCTTGCGTTCCACCTCCCAGTTTGCACGATCAATGGATCATCCTACATAATCACCACAACATTCAGTGGCATTCCACCGCCACTAAAAAAATCTTCAGAGTATTTTTGCTCAAATCTTTTAGCAGCTATCTTATTTGATTTTTTTAATTAGTATGGGTGTCAGGATTTATAGACAATAGGTGCAAGAGTAGGCCATTTGGCCCTTCGAGCCAGCACCGCCATCCAATGTGATCATGGCTGATCATCCCCAATCAGTACTCCGTTCCTGCCTTCTCCCCATATCCCCTGACTCCGCTATTTTTAAGAGCCTATCTAGCTCTCTCTTGAAAGCATCCAGAGAACCTACCTCCACCGCCCTCTGAGGCAGAGAATTCCACAGACTCACCACTCTCTGCGAGAAAATGTGTTTCCTCGTCTCCGTTCTTATGGGGAGAAGGCAGAATAATGGGGTTGAGAGGGAAAGATAGTTCAGCTATGATTGAATGGCAGAGTAAACATACTAGCTGAGCAATCTGGCAAAGACTTTTTGGTTAAGACTCCTTGTTCAAACACAGGACGCTTCCACCTGTATACACTGATGGCATTGACTCATTTTTAAAACCTGTTTCACTGTGGATATGTTATGAAGGAGAAACTTGTAACATGTTGCATTTTTGTGTGTGCAGATGCATCGGGGCATCCTGATGCCTCTGAGTGGGATCTGCTGCCCCATCAGGAAGTGGTTCTGAAGGCTGGTCTGGAGAAGGCCATTAAACACAAAGACAAACTATTGGAATATGACAAAACCAGGTAAGAGGGAGAGCATGAGACAATCACTGAGTAAAAATCAAAAACCACGTTTAAACACCTTTAAATATTGGAACTAACTGCACAATGTTACATTCTGATTGTGACTAGAAAGATACATAGAGGATCATAAAAACAATCAGGCTAAAACTCTTGTGTTCAAGAAGGAACTGCAGATGCTGGAAAATCGAAGGTACACAAAAATGCTGGAGAAACTCAGCGGGTGCAGCAGCATCTATGGAGCGAAGGAAATAGGTGACGTTTCGGGCCGAATCAGTCTGAAGAAGGGTTTCGGCCCGAAACGTCACCTATTTCCTTCGCTCCATAGATGCTGCTGCACCCGCTGAATTTCTCAAGCATTTTTGTGTACCTTAGGCTAAAACTCTTGTTAGTTAAGCAGATGCAGTGGTTCGGCATCTGGAGTATGTGGTCAGTTCAGGTCACCATATCATATTTGGATATACTAACCTTTGAAGATGTGTGGCACAGGTTCATTAGAATTGTACCAGGGCTCAAAGGGTTATGAGGCTATGATGCAGATTGCAGAAGCTCATCTTGTGCTGCTTTCAAGCTAGAAAAATAATGGTATTAGAAATATCGAAAGGATTTGATAGACTATAAAAAGAGAGAAAGCATTTTTGTACAATATTTAAAAATAAGACAATGTCCTTGGAATTGGATATTTTGATATATAGATACATAAGATTGAAAAGACTAGGCTTGTATTCACTGGAGTTTAGACGGATGAGGAGGGATCTTATAGAAACATATAAAATTATAAAAGGACTGGACAAGCTAGATGCAGGAAAAATGTTCCCAATGTTGGGCGAGTCCAGAACCAGGGGCCACAGTCCTAGAACAAAGGGGAAGACTGAGGTGAGAAAAAACGTTTTCACTCAGATAGTTGTGAATTTGTGGAATTACCTGCCACAGACGGAAGTGGAGGCTAAGTCACTGGATGGATTTAAGAGAGAGTTAGTTAGAGCTCTAGGGGCTAGTGGAGTCAAGGGATATGGGGAGAAGGCAGGCACGGGTTATTGATTGGGGACGATCAGCAATGATCACAATGAATGGCGGTGCTGGCTCAAAGGGCCGAATGGCCTCCTCCTGCACCTATTTTCTATGTTTCTATATATAACAAACAAACAACAATAACACAAAGGCAAAAACTCTGCCCCCAAATCTATGTAGTTCGGAGCTTATTTGGAGGTTGTCATGCTTAATAGCTTGATGGTTGTAGGGAAGAAGCTACTCCTGAACCTGGAAGTTACTATTTTCAGGCTCGTATATCAGTCAATATGCCCTCTACTGTACACCTGTGGAAGTTCAGGAGAGTATTTGTTGACATCCCGAATCTTCTAAGGAAGCATTTCTTCATAGGAAGGGTCGTGATGAAGGCTCTTTCACTGTGATTGATTGACAACTCACAAACAAATCTTTATGATGCAAATATATTGAGCAATATGGAACCAAGTTGAGAACTGAGATATTAAATCAGCATAATGTAATTAAATAATGAAACAGTTTTGTTTCTATGTTCAACATTTGGAGGTGAATTTTAATTCAGGTAACAAGCCTTTACGGTGGATAACTAGAATGAAGTCGGCATGGTTGTTTGGAATTGCAGTAGTTGAACATTATGCATTTTCCATGCTGTGACTCTTAAGTTGTTAGTCCATAAATTATATTTGTGTGCCTGTCTCCTGAGACTCTTACCCCCTCTTGTAGTGAGGGAGCAGAGTGGTTTCTTTTGTTTGTAAGCAAGTCATTTCCACGTAGGTTTTTATGCACATTTCCCATTCCTGCTGTAATTTTAAAACAAAATTTACCAGAACATCCAGGAAGCACTTAGCAGACCTGGCAGCCTCCCCAGGGAGAGTGAAAGGGTTCATGTTCTGTGTCAAGGACTCTTCATCACAATGTAAAAGTCAATATGCAAGTATGTTTAAAATAGAGAGAGGGAAGGGTAGAGAGAGTGGAAGGAATGACTGTGATAGAGTGCAGATCAATGTTGACGTGGTAATCTGAGTTTCAAAGAGGAGGAACAGAAGAAAAAAATTGAAAGAGTACAACCACAAGTGTGGGGAGAGGAAAAAGGTAGATATTAGATATTGTTAAATACAATATTAAGTCCTGAGGGTGGTGACGCCCATGCCTGTATGGAACGTGATCTGCTGTTCTTTAAGCGAGCTTTGAGCATCATAAAAGTTGGGAGGTCATGTTGCAGATATATTAGATGTTGGTGAGGCCGCATTTAGAGTATTGTGTTCGGCTCTGGGCACCATGCTGTAGGAAAAATATCAAGCTGGAAAGGGTACAGAGATGATTTACGAGGATGTTGCCAGGACTCAACGGGCTGAGCTACAGTGAGAGGTTAAACAGGCTAGGACTCGAATCCTTGGAGCGCAGGAAGATGAGGGGTGATTTTATCGAGGTATACAAAGTCATGAGAGAAATAGATCAGACAGATGCACAGAGTCTCTTGCCCAGAGTAGGGGAATCAAGAATCCAAGGATATAGGTTTAAGATGACGTGGAAAAGATTTAATGGGAACCTGAGGGGTGACTTTTTCATACAGAGGGTGGTGGGTGTATGGAATGAGCTGCTGGAGGAGTTGTTGAGGCAGGTAGAAACATAGAAAATAGGTGCAGGAGTAGTTCATTCAGCCCTTCGAGCCTACACCACCATTCAATATGATCATGGCTGATCATCCAACTCAGTATCCGGTACCTGCCTTCTCTCCATACCCCCTGATTTCTTTAGCCACAAGGGCCACATCTAACTCCCTCTTAAATATAGCCAATGAACTGGCCTCAACTACCTTCTGTGGCAAAGAATTCCACTGATTCACCACTCTCTGTGTGAAAAATGTTTTTCTCATCTCGGTCCTAAAAGACTTCCCCCTTATCCTTAAACTGTGACCCCGTGTTCTGGACTTCCCCAACATCGGGAACAATCTTCCTGCATCTAGCCTGTCCAACCCCTTAAGAATTTTGTAAGTTTCTATAAGATCCCCCCTCAATCTTCTAAATTCTAGCGAATACAAGCCGAGTCTATCCAGTCTTTCTTCATATGAAAGTGCCATCCCAGGAATCAGTCTGGTGAACCTTCTCTGTACTCCCTCTATGGCAAGAATGTCTTTCCTCAGATTAGGAGACCAAAACTGTATCGCAACGTTTTAGACACTTTTGGACAGGTACATGGATAGATTGAGGGATATGCGCCAAATGCGGGCAGGTGGGCCTAGTGTAGTTGGGACATGTCGGTCAGTGTGGGCAAGTTGGGCCGCAGAGATGGATGAGTTGATGAAGTAGGTGTCTCAATTGAAGGGAATGTGAGAAAATACACATGTCACAGGGAGAACGTACAAACTCAGTGAATGTGAGTGCAGAGATCTGAGGGCTGTTTGGGCCGAAGGAGATGCTATGATGGGAAAGGGTGAGACAATGGGGGGTGTTTCGAGCAAGATGTCTGGCTCCCACGTAGTTGATCAAGCACGGAACTATCGTGAACTAGTGCTCCAGATTACTTAAGCAGTTACCTTAAAAATTGGATCATAAATCCTGCTCGACGGCAAGGTGGCGCAGAGGTTGAATTACTGCCTTACATCGCCAGAGACCAGGGTTCGATCCTGACTGTGTGCTGAATATACGGAGTTTGTACGTTCTCCCTGTGTGGGTTTTCCCCAGTTTCCTTCCACACTCCAAAGACGTACAGGTTTCTAGGCTAATTGGCTTGGTAAAATTGTAATTTGTCCCTCGTGAGTGTAGGATAGTGTTAATGTGGGGGAATCTCTGGTTGGCGCCGATTCGGAATGTGTTTCCACACTGTATCTCTAAACTAAATTAATAGAACGATTTCTTCTCTTCCAGTGCTCGTCGCACCCAGGTCATTGACGATGAGGCGGATTACTTTGCGGCAGACACCAACCAATGGCTCTCCAAACAGGAGCGAGAGGCGTTGCGCAAGAAAGATGAGGAATTGAGGGAGTTGCGACATGCATCCCGTCGAACAAATAAGATCACAATAGACTTTGCTGGAAGGCAAATCCTTGAGGATCAATCATCTTTGGATCAGTACTATAGCAGGTTGGTGTTGAATGGAACACTCTATCTAGAAACTTTCAGGTGCATTCAAGAAGCAACAGGATTGATGGACTGGAGTTGGAACATTAGACAGAATCGTTATGTCACAAAACAGGCCATTTGGCAAATTGAGCGCTTCCCTGAACGACATTGCTGAACCGCATTGATTTTATTGACTGATGGGCCTGTTAATGTGCTGTAGGACTGTCTTTGACTTTGTAAAATAGGTTTAGGTTTATTATTGTCGTGTGTAACGAGTTATAGTGAAAAGCTTTGTTTTGTGTGCCATCCAATCGAATCAGATAACACTATATATAAATCCAATCAAACCAAAATCAAGTACTATAGATCGAGCGAAGGTAAAAACACCAAATATAGTTCTTCGCATTATAGTGCATTAGTTCCGGAGACAAGGTCCAATGTCCACAGTAAGGTAGAGGAGAATTGGATCATGCCCTAGAAGGACCATTGATAACTGGGGAGGAACCTGCTTCTGATTCTGGTGGGAGCAGGGAGAAGTAAATACAAGGTGGAGAAAAGTTATATTGATTATATTAGCTGATTTCTCGAGTTGGTGGAATCAGTTGTGGGCACTCCGATCTGTATGATGGGCTAGGCTACATCTCCAACTCACGGTCTTGGGTAGAGCTGTTCCCAAACCGAGCTGTGATGCATCTGTAGGAGGTTGTAAGAACCATTGGAGACATGCCACATTTCCTCCGTCTCCCAAGTAAGTAGAGGTGTTGATGTGCCTTTTGGCTATCATTTCCATGTGACACTAAGAGTTTAGCAAGGGAACAGTTTAGGATTTGTGATTAAATCCCACGTGATTAAACTGGCCCAATTTGAGAGGAAGAAGCTGGAATTATATTGGATTAGGAATTCATGTTGAGGAATTTAGAAGTTGACAATGATGTTGTGGAAGTTGATGGTGGCATTGGACTTGGATAGGGTCCCCGAAACAGAAAGCAATCCTTCTTTCTGGTCTAGAATGGTATGGTGAGTAGTAATTAATTTAAGGAACTAATGTTATGATAAAGTTCTCGGTCTGAGTCAGCATGTTGATTTATTTTCTTCCGATTTTAATTTGTACATTGGTGAGAAATCTGTTGCAAAGTTATGGTCCTGGAACACACAGATAGTTGATGTATGATTACACAAGAGACTACGGATGCTGGAATCTTGAGCAAAAAACAAAGTGCTGGAAGAACTTAGCAGGTCAGGCATCTGTGGAGCGAGTGGACAGACGACATTTCAGGTCAGGACCCTTCTTCCGATTCCATCAGTCTGAATAAAGAGCAGAAATGCTAGCGGCTTCCCTTCTTTTGCCTCGATTAATCACCAGTGTACCTATGGCGTCTGCGACAAGGTCTACAAAAAAATATATTATAGTGATACATCCATCGATGCACAAAGTAATTGCAAGTCCAAAAGATTCAGTAGAGGAGTAATGGTGAGGCATTTGGTTGATTGCAAGTCGGGGCCCATCTGCAGTTCTGTTTGCAGGATCACCAGATAAAATCCTCAAGGGGGAAGCAAAGGTATATAACTCATTCATGGTGTGTGATCACTTGTTCAAATAAAATGGAGTGCCTTGTTCTGACAGTAACATACTTTTTAATGTCTGATGACCCGATGATTACACAACTTGTTATGGGGTGATGAGATTTTGAGCTGATTCACGGAGATTTATTTAGTATTTACGGCATGTATTGATTTCAGTGACTGCTGGCCTGGGAGCCCTACTTAATTTTGGACAGTGATGGTTTGAGATGATATAGTCTGGAATTCTTTTGCGAGAGGCTGAGCGATCACAGTGACAGTCCTTGTTCCAAAAGAGTATATATTTGCAAAGTCCTGTTATTCATTCTCGAGATAATAGTGCAGTGAAATTGGTTTCCAGTGTGTTTCAGAAATGATGGAATAACACTGCAGTGTGAGTAAACAGCTCCCATTTGTCACTGTTTGTGAATTCATTTAAGAAATCCTAGATCAATGAAGCACAGGCCGTTCTGTTTATTGTGTCCAGGAGCTTTTTCCAGCAATCCTATCCTCTTGCTCTTTATCCATGGTGTCTGGCATCCAGAATCATCCTGAGAGTTGGGGAAGGTCAATGATTCGAGGAAAAAATAAAGATTTGCATATCTGAAGAAACAAAAAAATTATAATTTCTAGATATTCCAAAGCATTCATATGTTATTGGGAACAGCATTTGGCCATTCGGCCCATCAAGTCTACTCCGCCATTCAATCATGGCTGATCTATCACTCCCACCTAACCCCATTCTCCTGCCTTCGTCCCATAACCTCTGACACCTGTACTAATGAAGAGTCTGTTGTGGTTCAAGTTTTAGCGAGCTCCCAAATACAGCAATATGTCTGGTTGCCCAGTATTACTGATTACTAATTTAATATATTATTAGAAACATAAAATATAGGTGCAGAAGGAGGCCATTCGGCCCTTCGAGCCAGCACCGCCATTCATTGTGATCATGGCTGATCGTCCCCAATCAATAACCCGTGCCTGCCTTTTCCCCATATCCCTTGATTCCACTAGGCCCTAGAGCTCTATCCAACTCTCTCTTAAATCCATCCAGTGACTTGGCCTCCACTGCCCTCTGTGGCAGGGAATCCCACAAATTCCACACATTATTTTAGATTGCTAGTGTTAAATTGAAGTGATCTGTTATGACTGACTTGTTATTTGGGCTACTTTCTGTTCTTTTCTCCCAGACTAGATGATCTTGTCGAAGAAATGAAGTCTGGATCACAGAATAACACCACCTCCAGCAAGAAGGACAAACAGGGCAAACAGCCACAGCAGTTGGGTGAATTGGTTAACCCCAATATCCTTCAACCTGCTCCCATTGTAAGTGGTAACTCGTTCACAGGCATTGTTAATGATTAATTTCTCTGATGCATTTAATTGTGCAGTCATGGTAGATTAGCCACAAAACCATTGATACTGACATTTGGAGAGCACTGAAATGGTTCAGACAAGTCATCTGTGGTCACTAAAGTGTAGGAAGGAACTGCAGATGCTGGTTTAAACTGAAGATGGACACAAAATGCGGGGGTAACTCAGTGGGACAGGCAGCATCTATGGAGAGAAGGATTGAGTAACTAAAGTGTAGACAGGATCTACCAGATTACAGCAGTACAGATTTTGTGTCTTCATTCTTGGAATATACTTGTATGCCCAGAATCTATTTGATTAGTTTAAGATGAGAGTCAAAGAATGAGATTACTCAATCTATTATGGCTATTTTTCCCCAATAGTCCTGATTTAGTAAGTAACTAAGGTGGCAAATGAAAAGATTGGAATGTAAGAGAAAACGCGCTGTAATGGTGGCGGGCTCTAGGGTGTTATGTGCAGTTTATGTCTCCTTATTCAAGGAATGTATACTTCGTTTGGAGGTAGTGCAGGATAAGTTCCTGTGGTAGCTGGTAATATAAATCTAGATTCTGTCTCCTTACTTAGGGAAGGCAGACTTGCCCTGGAGGCAGTGAGCAAAAGTTCAACTATTTCCTGGGATTGAACGGAAAGCAAGTTGTATGGTTGTCTTTTGTGGCATTAGGAATTACATGAACCCTGGTGAGAGCACATCAGGAATTTTGGGGTACAGGTTTGGTTTCCCTACCTCGGGAAGAAGACCTGTGATAGAGGAAGTACAACAAGGTTTATAAGATTGATTCCTAGGCATGGCTGGTCGATCCTATGAGGGGAGATTAAGCAGGTGTATCCACACTTGAGTTAAGAATGAGTTTCACATTGAAACTTACACATTTCTTGCAAGGCTTGCTAGGGTAAATACAGGAAGGATGTTTCTGACAGCCACGGTGCCTGGAGCTGGGAGTTGATTTCTAAAAATAAAAGGTTGGCCATTCAAAGAGAAGATGGGAAAAAACGTTTTTCACCCGTCGGAGAGTGTCATTCTCTGCCCGTGGTTCGTGGAGGTTCAGTTGCTGAACATAGTTAAAACTGAAGGTAGACAAAAGTGCTAGAGAAACTCAGCGGGTGCAGCAGCATTTATGGAGTGAAGGAAATAGGCAACGTTTCGGGCCGAAACCCTTCGTCTGACGAAGGTTGATAGGTTCATGAGCAAGGAAATCGTGGATCAGGGGGTTAGTGCAGAAAATCGCTAGTAAATGGATGACTCTGATCGTATTGATTAATAGAACAGACATGAAGGGCTGAACCCCGTTACTTAGTCCTAATAGCTTAAGTTGAATATTATAGTGCTCCAATTCATGGGTTGGGTAAGGTACTGCAAATTCTTATGAATAAAGTACTTTGTGAAGAAAGGTAAGGGTGAGGGTGTGAGATGGGCTTTCTAATGGAGCAGAACTCTAGTATGGAAAAATGAACAGACTGTATTGAATGGGTAAGTTTCATTCACGGCTTTCACAGGTATAGATATACGAAACGGTGGCAATAAGAGGAATGCTTAGTCACGTGGTGACGGGCGGCACGGTGGCGCAGCGGTAGGGTTGCTGCCTTACAGCGCCAGAGACCTTGGTTCGATCGAGACTACAGGTGCTGTCTGTACGGAGTTTGTATGTTCTCCCCGTGACCTGCGTGGGCTTCCTCCGAGATTTTCATTTTCCTCCCAAACTCCAAATACGCACAGGTTTGTAAATTAATTGGCTTGGTATAAATGTAAATTGTCCCTAGTGTGTGTAGGATTATATAAATGTGTGGGGATCGCTAATCGGTGCATACCCAGTGGGCCGATGGGCCCGTTTCCTCGCTGTATCTCTAAACTAGACTAAACAATAGGGATCTGATTACTTTCCATCAATATGAAATTCCGTATCCATCAAGCTGTTTGCTCTGTTTGCTCAACAGTGGGTAGAAGTAACCGGCACAGGCGCTCAGAGGAGGGGGCTTGACGGCCATGTGGAGAGGAGAGACAAAGAGGTGGACTCCGAGAGGACTCGACTGCGGATCCAAGACCGAGAGTTGATGGAGATATCCGACGATGGGATGTGCCTCAGTATGCATCAGCCATGGGCCTCGTTACTTGTTCAAGGTATCAAAACGTAAGTAAAATGCAATGGATTGCACAGACCATTCAATGCATCTCCTGGGATGACGGAACTCCTTGACATTGCCACTTGCTGAAATGTATATAACAGTGTGAGAAGGGGGGATTGAAACTCAATGGAATTTTGCAAGTTCACAAAGACGATGATGAATGTCTTTGCTGTTTAGCTCAAAGCCTATAAATGAACTGCCAATTAGACACATTCAAACATTTTCTTATGGATGGGTTACAATTGCCCATATGCTACTGCCTTTGAGCCAGATGTTTCTGTTTGAGAATGAGCTTAACAGACAACAACTCCAACAAAATAAACAGCAAATGCCACATTCCTATCCAGAGTTACATTAAATAGTTTACTTTCCAGTATGGGCAGTTTTTTTCCACTAATTTTACATGAACTTAACAGTATTTGTATTGCTTTTTACATACAAAAGAGGGGAATGTTTTGCCAATGAAATATTAAAGATCTCACTGGCTCCATCACAGGAGGCAGAATAATGACCGACATTTACTAAAAACCTACTGACTCTCATAGCTATCTAGACAACACTTCTTCCCACCCTGCGTCATGTAAAGATTCTATCCCCTTATTCCAATTCCTCCTTCTACGCCATATCTGCACCCAAGATGAGGTTTTCCATACTGGATCATAAAATGGGGGTTCCCCTCTTCCATTATAGATGAGGCTCTCACTAGGTCTCCTCGATATCCCGCAGCTCTGCTCTTGTCCCCCCTCCCCCCATTCGTAACATTGACAGTCCCCCTTGTCCTCATCTTCCACCCCATCAGCCGTCACATTCAGCATACAATCTTCCAACATTTTCGCCATCTCCAACGGGATCCCACTACTGGCCACATTTTCCCATCTCCACCCCTTTCTGCTTTCCGCAGAGACCATTCCCTCCGCAACTCCCTGGTCAACTCGTCCCTTCCCACCCATACCACACCCCCTCCCCAGGCACTTTCTCCTGCAACCGCAGGAGATGCTGTCCCTTTACCTCCCACCTCAACTCCATCCAAGGACCGCGACAGGCTTTTCAGGTGAAGCAGAGGTTCACTTGCATCTCCTCCAACCTCATCTACTGTATCCGCTGTTCCAGGTGTCAACTTCTGTACATTGGCGAGACCAAGCGCAGGCTCGGCGATCGTTTCGCTGAACACCTCCGTTCAGTCCGCCTTAACCTACTTGATCTCCCGGTTGTTCAGCACTTTAACTCCCCCTCCCATTCCCAATCTGACCTTTCTGTCCTGGGCCTCCTCCATTGTCAGAGTGAGGCCCAGCGCAAATTGGCGGAACAGCACTTCGTATTTCGCTTGGGTAGCTTACCCCCAGCGGTATGAACATTGACTTCTCTAACTTCGAATAGCCCTTGCTTTCCCTCTCTCTCAATCCCCTTCTCCTTCCCAGTTCTCCCACCAGTCTTACTGTCTCTGGCTACATTCTATCTCTGTCCCGCCCACTCCTCTGACATCAGTCTGAAGAAAGGTCTCGACCCGAAACGTCATCCATTTCTTCTCTCCAGAGATGCTGCCTCACCTGCTGAGTTACTCCAGCATTTTGTGTCTACCTTAAATATTAAAGATATATTGGAGTAGTCTGTCTGGGGACAGTACATTCTGGGGAAGTTGGAATTCTCTTTTGGGGAAGATCTGCTGAAAGGAAAGTTTTCCAGAATAGTGATGTGTTTTTAAAAGGAGTTTAGTTTACTTTACAGATACAGCGTGGAAATCGGCCCTTCGGCCCACCGAGTCCGCACCGACCAACGATCGCCCGTACTCTAGTTCTATCCTACTCACTAGGGACAATTTACAGAAGCCAATTAACCTACAACCCTGCACATCTTTAGAATGTGGAGAAAACCCACGTGGTCATTGGGAGAAAGTGCAAACACTAAACAGACGGCACCAGCAATCGGAATTGAGCCCGGGTCTCTGGCGCTGTGAGGCAGCAACTCTACCGCTGCGCCGCTGTGCCATCCTAATTTGTTAGTTTTATTTCTTTAGGAGCATGCTGTGCTTAAGTTAGGGTTAGGGTTACATTGTTTTCTCTATCTGCTTGCATTCCAAGAGTGCTTGCACCTCACAGGTGTGTCCCTGGTTGTGGAATGCTTTAAAGGGCCCTGAGGGTGAGAAATGCACTTGCCACATAAGTATGTTTTCAATCTCATACTCTTTATTACTGCATTCCGAAGCAGGCCCATGCAGAATACTTGTAATATTTTAGTATTCCAGTCACTACCAGCATAAAGGTGAACATTTTTTTTTAATTTCAAAAATAGACTTTATTCTGAATAAAAAATGTACAAAACTAAATTGCTTCAAAAGTTTTTAACGTCAATGCATTCAAGTGTATCCTTGAAGTATCAATGCATTCAAATGTGCCCTTGCCAGTTGTGGCTTCCTGGGGTGATATCCTCTCCCTTGTACTCAGCTCTTCAATGTCCAGCTGTACCAAGTTTCAGTGTGTCCCTCCGCATGCACTCCTACAGACTGGAATGGGCTAGTTGGCAACGTTCCCTTGCAGACATTTAGGGTATTCGATGTATCATCCTTTCATTGTTTTTATATGTGTTGGTGTTGCCAGGGTGGAGGGCAGGACTTGGTATACCTCACACCGAGGCCGGCTGTGGATCGCAGCAGCTGCCAAAAGACCTGCACTGGAAGAAGTGACGGCAATCGAAGGCACCTACAGGGCCATGCACCGCAGAGGTAAACCAATTCATCAAGTTTGCTAATTCAACCCACATTTGCAGGAGTAGTGATGTTGGATTGTTCATTTTAATATATGTGGGTTAATGGGTAATTCAAGGTTTTAAAATGCTAGATCTGACTGAAGAGTTTTGATATTGCTGGACGTGTGCGTAAAGAGGTCTTTCTGCAGTTGTATAGGGTTCTGGTGAGGCCACATCTGGAGTATTGTGTACAGTTTTGGTCTCCTAATTTGAGGAAGGACATCATTGTGATTGAGGCAGTGCAGGGTAGGTTCACGAGATTGGCTCGAAGGGCTGAATGGCCTCCTCCTGCACCTATTTTCTATGTTTCTATCCTGGGCTAACCTGTGTTGTCCGGTGTGAATGAATAAATTGAACGTCTGCCCTAGACCATTTAGCTCTTCAGTACAGCGCACAGCGTACAGTACAGCGCACAGCGTACAGTACAGCGCACAGCGTACAGTACAGCGTACCCGACTGTTCGCTTACCTTACTTGGCTCCTGGCTATCAATTCATTGCTTTAAAGATTTTACATGCATGTTTGTCTGCTGTCAATAGGTGAATATCTTAATCGGCTAATTGGAAAAATGTTAGAGGATTGTGTCTGGCCTTGGGACAGAATTACTGATGAGACCATTCCACACAGCACCAGTGCTGGGAGAATCGGTTGCACTTTTCATAATTTCATAAGTTACAGGTGTTAGGCCCTTCAGCCCATCAAGCCTACTCCGCCATTCAATCATAGCTGACCTATCTTTCCCTCTCAACCCCATTATTCTGCCTTCTCACCATAACTCCTGACACCCATACTAATTTTAAAAATCTGTCAATCTCTGCCGTAAAAACATATCCATTGACTTTGCCTCCACAGCTTTCTGTGGCAGTGAATTCCACAGATTCACCACCTTCTGACGAAAGAAATTCCTCCTTACTCCAATGTAACGATATTACAAGGCTATGGCCTCTGGTCCTAGACTTAACCACTGGTGGAAACATCCACTCTATCCAGGCCTTTCACTATTCGGTAAGCTTTGCATCCTTGAGATCCCAGAGGTAAAGTTATAGGGACATTCAGTCCTCCTTCCTCGACCATGGCTGAGTAAGTGAAAAAAAAACACAGAAAATGCTGGAAACACAGGGCAGGTCAGGCACCTTCTGCGGAACAAAGAAACAAAAGTTAGCAGAGTGTCGGGTTGAAAACCCTTTGTCGGCACCTGTAATCTGTTTGTCCACCTCGGCTCCATTTTGTTGCTGATTGCTCTCAATTTCAACATTACTTTTTGAACAGTCAAAGTGCTGTTCACAGCTCCTTCGACCTGCTGTGGAGATTAATAGCCATCCACTGCAAATGCTAAATAGGTACAGCAATCTCGGTGCCATCTTGCATTGTGGAGTTCTTGCTGATATTAATGCTCACCTTTCTAAGACTACTTTCATTTTTTGGTTGTTTGGCCAAAGTGCGAAATAGGCCAGGCGGACCTAAACACTTGGGATAGAGATCCACAGGGCTGAATTATAGGACTGCCTGACTAATTTGTGGCTGCAGACCTCTGCCAGATTTTCAAAATGACTGTTTTCATCTGTGCTGCCACTGTGCAATGGCAAAGGTAGCACAGTGGTCCAGTCTGAAGAAGGGTCTCGACCTGAAACGTCACCCATTCCTTCTCTCCAGAGATGCTGCCTGTCCCGCTGAGTTACTCCAGCATTTTGTGTCTACCTTCGATTTAAACCAGCATCTGCAGTTCTTTCTTCAGTGGTCCAGAAACTGGTTTTGGCGAGACCTGATTCATTGAAGGATCCTATTTCAGTACAGCAGTGCTGGGCTGACTGTATTAAAGGTGTGCTGTATTCATGCGTTTAAAAGAAATAACGGGCCAACCAACGATCACCAGCTCACACTAGTTCTATGTCATCCCACTTTCTCATCCACTCCCTACATACTAGGGGCAATTTATAGAGGCCAATAAACCCACAAACCCGCACGCCTTTGGGATGTGGGAGGAAACCGGTGCACCCGGGGGGGGGACACCCATACAGTCACAGTGAGAACGTGCAAACTCCACATGGACGGCACCCAAAGTCAGAATTGAACTTGTATCTCTGGCGCGGTGAGGCAGCGGCTCTACCAGCTGTGCCACTGTGCCGCCTTTCTTGAGTGTAACTAGTGGGGGGGACCATAGGTGAGGAGAGGCCTGTAATCTGACACACAATCTGAAATCTTAGGATTGGTGATTTTGAGCATCGCCAAGAGGAATATACAAAGAAGAGGAACTGGCGACTGTTCTGAACTGTTAACATCCCCAGTGAGGTGCGTGGTTGTACTTGGAGATCCCTGACTTTATAACACCAGAAGGTTTACAAAAATGAGATTGTTCGGTTGGTAACCTCTGCACAGTAATTGGTTGCTCATTGCTGGTCATTTTGAAGATCTTCTCGTCCTCCACAGCCAGGGAGGTGCATTTTAAGTGCAATCATTGTTACAATGTGCACAGCAATGCTATAGGATCTTTGGTACACACCCTGTCTGTAGGAGGTGGTGGTTGTGGTGTGTTGGGGGGTTAGTGGTGTTGGTGATTCTCTGTCGGGTTCTGCCACATGTTAAAATGCTAACAATGGGTCGGAGCAAGAAAATAATTGCTGCGTAGATGAGAGGTGAGAAGGGCTTAATTTAATTTCCTGCCGCCTCAGCTATTCGGTGACCGTGCTGGATCCAGATTATAAGTGGCAACCTTATTTAGCAACAAAATGCGCTAATAGATAAGGAATGGCAGCAAGTTAATTGACTTTTCAAAGAGATAACTGCACGTAAAGATTTTCTGTATCGTCAGCAGTCCCAGTCAGTGTTTGGATGGTCGTTGTAAAGAGCGCAGAGATAAACGACTTCTCCAGAAGCTTAAGCAGTTCACTGGTTTGCCATTAACAATAATTCAAAGTTATCGCACTCTGGAAGGGAATTTGCTCCAAAGCAGAGACACGCTGGAAAATTTAGAGACTAGATTGTGAGCTCATTCACTGTTCAATTTAGGTCACGGCTTTAAATCTAGGATAACACATCAGTACTGGTCTGAGTGAATCCAGTAAAGTCTTCCAGGCAAGAAGTGTTAAACGTGCCCCTGTCTTCTCTCGGGCCAATTTTTAAATGAAACATCTCGTGGCACTATTTAGAAGAAGGTCTGGGGAATTTGCTCATTAGTCTGATTTGTCTACATTTGCAAATTAAACAGATTATCCCCTCATCATCTCACTATTTTTAATAGACTCCGATACAAAATTCCTGTTCCCTTGCCTGGAAAGTGAAATGCAGCCAAAGTTCAAGTGATCTCCAATAAACATTCCCTGTGTGAGGTTTCCTGTGGTCAGGGAAAAAAATACGGGGAGGTGTAATGTTGATCTCAAGTTACAATGATGGTTTAAAATTGGTCGATCGGAGTAGCAATTTGCCATCCAAAATCGAACATTGTTACTCTCGTCCATACAAGTACAGGGGCTGTATATTTAATACAATGTCCAGAGAATTGATCAGACACAGTGCTTAGAAGGGTCCCGACCTGAAATATCACCCATCCTTTTTCTCCAGAGATGCTGTCTGACCCATTGACAAACACTCTATCTTTGTGTTTAGATACTGTTTTTTTTATTGTACATTTTCAGTAGCACGTTCTGAGAGGAAAAGATAATTTTTCCTCTTTCAAGCCACATTTATGAATGAAAATCTACTGGTGGGAACTTCTGAACTTGATTTCCCTTTCACAGATATTGACTTTCCCAAGGACTACCCGACTGGCTGCCTGTTGGGCTGCGTGGATCTCATCGATTGTGTATCTCAAGAGCAGTACCATGAGCAGGTAAGCACTGGATCTGCCAAAGTCTTATAGCCATGTTCCTCCAGCGTGTATTAAACAGAGAGCAAAACATCAAGTGCTGGAGTAACTCAGCGGGTCAGGCATTATCTGTGGAAGGAATAAACGGGCAATATTTCAGGTTGGGACCCTTCTTTAGGCTCAACCCTTTAGTCTGACGTGAAACGTCATCTACCCTTCCACAGATGCTGCCTGACACACTGAGTTATTCCAGCAATTTGTGCTTTACTCCAAATTCCAACATCTGTAGTTCTTGATGTCTCCATATTAAACAGAGAGTTCAGCACCTTTCATAATATGTGTCAGTGATATTTTAAGAATGTGTCTAATATTTATCAAGCATTTGTTGTTGTGTGCTTCCATTCTCTCTCAAATTGAATTGAATTGAATTTCCTTTATTGTCATTCAGACCTTTCAGTCTGAACGAAATTTCGTGCCTGCAGTCATACATACAATAATACAATAATAAACAACAGTAAACACAAATTAACATCCACCACAGTGAGTCCACCAAGCACCTCCTCACTGTGATGGAGGCAAAAATCTTAGGGCTGCAGTCTCTTCCCTCCTCTTCTCCCTCTGCGCTGAGGCGATACCCCACCGGGCGATGGCAAAATCAGTCCCGCGGCTCACCGAACCCCGGTTCAGACACCGCGGCCCGGGGTGGTCGAAGCTGCCGCCCTCCAGTCCAGCGGACGCTGCTGTTGACGACGTCGTCCACTGGCCCACGGCCGAAACCCGGACTCAGGTCACCGCCGCCAGAACGCCGTCTCAGCCACCGGAGCACCGTTCCACCCTCGAGCTGGGCCGCCCCGACGGGAGCGCCGTCTAGCAATTCCAGGCCTTTGATAGTTTATCCCAGTATTACAGTGAATGAGCCCAGTAAAAGGGCAAGTGAAACTTTCAAGGTTGGCTTCATGGTGAATGGTGATGGGGACAGTTTGTTCTGTTTTACATTCCGTGCATCAGTCTGGTGGAATGTTGCTCCATCATTTATTTTCCCCTTTGATTAAGAAAAGTGAAAAGCAAAATAATTTGTCCTCAACCTATAAAATACATCCATGGTAACAAATTCTTGCTATTGAGGGAGTGCAGCGTAGGTTCACAAGGTTAATTCCTGGGATGGCGGGACTGTCATATGTTGATAGAATGAAGCGGCTGGGCTTGTATACTCTGGAATTTAGAAGGACGAGAGGGAATCTTATTGAAACATATGCTTATTAAGGGTTTGGACATCTGAGGAAGGGTTTGGACATCCGAATCTGAGGAAGGACATTCTTGCCATAGAGGGAAGTACAGAGAAGGTTCACCAGACTGATTCCTGGGATGTCAGGACTTTCATATGAAGAAAGACTGGATAGACTTGGCTTGTACTCGCTAGAATTTAGAAGATTGAGGGGGGATCTTATAGAAACTTACAAAATTCTTAAGGGGTTGGACAGGCTAGATGCAGGAAGATTGTTCCCGATGTTGGGGAAGTCCAGAACAAGGGGTCACAGTTTAAGGATAAAGGGGAAATATTTTAGGACTGAGATGTGAAAAACATTTTTAACACAGAGAGTGGTGAATCCCTGGAATTCTCTGCCACAGAATGTAGTTGAGGCCAGTTAATTGGCTATATTTAAGAGTGAGTTAGATGTGGCCCTTGTGGCTAAGGGGATCAGGGGGTATGGAGAGAAAGCGGGGACAGGATACTGAATTGGATGATCAGCCATGATCATATTGAATGGCGGTGCTGGCTCGAAGGGCCGAATGGTCTATTCCTGCACCTATTGTCCATTGACTACCAGGGAATTTAGTTTGTACATCAAGATTTCTTCAGACAGTACAAATGAATTAATTTGTTCTCTCTGCACGACTATGTTTATTCATCAGGTAAGAACAACAAATATAGTGTGCCACGTGATCACAGTACAGATTGTTCTGGTTGTGTTCCTAAGAAACCTTGTGTTAGAAACAAATCAGATTATTATGACAATTATGCCAATGGGAGAATGGGCTTTAGGGTCCAGAAAGTGATTTTCCCCACAGAATTTTCAAAAAGAAATGTATTTTCCAGATCATTTACTTTATTTTTGTTACTGTAAAAAATATTAAAGGCTGTTTGTTACATTGTTTAATAGAGTATCGTTGCACATGTCAATAGAAGAGTTTGCTTGAAATTTCAATGGCCACCCACGGTTAAAGTAGCAGCTGCATTCTTAAGGGATAACGCTGTCTGATTACATTGTGAGGTTACACAGAAACAGTTCATTTTGTCCCCAACACTGTTTAAATCTGAGACAGTTTTTTTCTGCTTGTCAATTTCCGAAGTAATTTTTAAATGGTTCTCTAGTTCCTGATCATATAACCAATTAGGCCTGTGTAATACAAATATTCCTTGATTCATCACCTGCATAATATCCAATCTGTCTTATTGAAACGTGTGTTTATAGCAGAACCATGTTTTATGGTTTTATGCCATGCTATTTGGAACCTCTGGAGCATGCCATTGGAAGGGAAGGTTTGAGATTGGGCGGTAGTTAATGAGAGAGGAGGGATCAAGACCAGGTTTCTTTAAGATTGGTGTAACAGCAGCTGGTGACTTGGTGACTTAAATATTCACATGGACTCCCCCACCTGCAAGCTCGCATCTGAATTCGCCTTTTTACTGGACAACTTCTCTCTCTCTCAGCACGTCACCTTTCCCACCCATGACAAAGGTCACATCCTTGATCTGGTCTGCTCCATAAATCAACCGGTACTCGACCTCCATCCTTGCCTCTTCCCCCTCTCTGATCATAAACTTATACGGTTCACCATCCCTTCTCCGACACCTCGCCCCCGCTTCCTCCGAGAAATCACCTTCCGGAATCTAAAATCCATTGATCCCCTCCATCTCTCTGACCTGCTCTCCACCACTCTCCCACTGGACTCAACCCCCATCTCACCTGATGATCTCACAAACCATCTCAACTCCACCTTGTCTACCTCCCTCAACACTCTGGCCCCCCTCAAAACAAGAACCGTAACTTTCAACACATCCTCACCATGGTACACACCTGGACTTCGTAAACTGAAACAGACTGGTCGCCAACTCGAACGACTAATAAAGAAATCATCTCTCACAGTCCACCTTGAAGCTTACAAACTCCACCTCACTGACTACAAAGATGCCCTCATTGCTGCAAAATCTGCCTACCTCTCCTCCATATTCACCGATCCCTGCCTAAACCACAGAACCCTCTTCTCCACAGTGGGCAACCTCCTCAAGCCTCGAGCCAACACTCTCCCTACCTCTACTCCGGATCTCTGCAACTCATTCCTCCACTTTTTCGCTGATAAAATCAGCACCATCTATCAATCTTTATCCCCTGTACCCGACTCCCCAGCATCTACTCCACCACCTACCACGGCCCCTCCTTTCAACATCTCCACTGACCTCCTTACCCCTCCTCCACACTGCTTCCTCTCCCAGTTTGACCTGGTCACCCCTATTGAAATCTCCAAACTCATCAGCTCTTCCAAACCCACCACCTGCTCCCTCGACCCTCTCCCCACTCCCCTGTTGAAGTCCTGCCTCCCCGTACTCTGCCCCTACCTCACTAATCTCTTCAACTCCTCATTGTCCCAAGGAATTGTCCCCTCCGCTTTCAAAACAGCTGCTGTTACACCAATCTTAAAGAAACCTGGTCTTGATCCCTCCTCTCTCATTAACTACCGCCCAATCTCAAACCTTCCCTTCCTTTCAAAAACCCTGGAGCGTATCGTTGCGTCGCAACTTCATTCCCACCTCCTTGCGTATAACCTACTTGAACCCCTCCAATCTGGCTTTCGCCCCCTCCATAGCACAGAAACTGCTCTCCTCAAAGTCCTCAACGACCTCCTCACCTCTGCTGACACTGGTTCCCTCAACATCCTCATCCTCCTCGACCTGAGCGCAGCCTTCGATACAGTGAACCATAACATCCTGCTCACCAGACTCAAGGACCTCGGCATTGAAGGCTCTGCACTCAGCTGGCTCCGTTCCTACCTTTCCAACAGATCCCACTTCATCTCTCTCCACAACCACACCTCTGCTACAGCCGCAGTCACTCAAGGCGTTCCCCAAGGCTCCGTACTCGGCCCCCTCCTCTTCATCATCTACATCCTCCCCCGTGGTCAGATACTCCGCCACTTCAATCTGGACTTCCACTGTTACGCTGATGACACCCAGATTTACCTTGGCACCAAATCCCCCCACAACCCCCCCCTCTCCCATATCAACTCCTGTTTGTCAGCTATAAAAACCTGGATGCAACATAATTTCCTCAAACTCAACAGCGATAAGACAGAATTCCTCCTCATAGGCTCCAAAGCCACACTCAGCAAAATCAATAACCCCACTCTCACCATCGACGGCACCACTGTCTCCCCATCTCCCCAGGCCCGCAACATTGGCGTGATCTTTGATTCCACCCTCTCCCTTGAGCCTCACATCCGCCATGTCATTAAAACCTCCTTCTTTCATCTCCGCAACATCGCCAAACTCAGACCCTCTCTCACTCCGCCTGCTGCTGAAAGACTCATCCATGCCTTCATCTCCTCCCGACTGGACTATTGCAACTCACTTCTCCTTGGCATCAGCTCCACCTACATCAACCGACTCCAACTGGTCCAGAACGCAGCCGCCCGACTCATCACCCACACCAAATCCTGGCA
This sequence comes from Amblyraja radiata, assembly GCF_010909765.2. NCBI lineage: Eukaryota > Metazoa > Chordata > Chondrichthyes > Rajiformes > Rajidae > Amblyraja > Amblyraja radiata. The sequence goes on from NC_045999.1 coordinate 10,312,683, forward strand.
TCACATCACTCCAGTCCTCAAAAAACTTCACTGGCTTCCCATCTCCCACCGGATCACCTACAAAATCCTGGTCCTCACCTACAAAGCCCTCCACCATCTGGCCCCCACATATCTCATTGACCTCCTCTCCCCCTACCAACCCTCACGGTCCCTCAGATCCACATCAGCCGGTCTCCTCTCCATCCACAAGTCCAACCTCCGCAGTTTTGGGGACAGAGCCTTCTCCAGGGCAGCTCCCAGGCTCTGGAACTCCCTCCCCCAACTGATCCGCAATTCCGTGTCCCTCCCCATCTTCCAGTCCCGCCTCAAGACCCATCTCTTCACCTCTGCCTATCCTTAGCCCCACGTCCCCGTCCCTTTTCATCTGTGCATTAATTGCCTCATGCTGTGTTTTGTATTGAATTCTGTCTTTACTTTGTGTACTAGTCATGTCTCTACTATTTATTTCATTCCCCTTACATGTTTTTCCTATACATGCTCAATTCTTGTAAGGTGTCCTTGAGACTCTTGAAAGGCGCCCATAAATAAAATGTATTATTATTATTATTATTATGCCATTAATGGACAATTACACCCTAGTCATTCCCTTTTCTCCCCTCCCCTGTCGGGCAGAAGATACAGAATCCTAAATCGGATTCAAGAATAGTTTTGCTGTTATCAGACTACAGAACAGACCTCTCATAAGCTAATTCAGTTAATAATCTGTGTATTCACAATCTTCCAACCTACCTCATTGTGGCCCCCTTTTTACCTGCACTTTCTTTGCTGTACTGTTGTACAAGCTGTAATACTATATTTCTGCACTTTGTTTATTTTTTCTTTTTGCACTACTTGTTGAACTTGTATACAGTTTGATTGTATTCACATATGGCATGAATTGACTGGATAACACATAAAACAGTTTTCCACTGTAACTCAGTGCACATAAGGATAATAAACTAATACTGATACCAATACGGTAAGGGACTGAAGTATATTTGTACCAAAATCTATAATTTATATTATCTTTGTCACAAGAGCCCTCGGAATGTCTCATAGACTTGCTAGTCCTTGTTTATCTTCTCATCCCCAAATCATGCTTTTGATTCTGGAACCTTGATCTTATAATCTTTAGATGAACCATTAAACGGAGTCCCTGTCTGCTCCTTGATTCCACAACACTATTTGATGAAGACCATGGATACTTGAAGGAATCTTAGCCAATATTTACCCCTCAGCCAGCAACATTGTTGTAAAGAGGGCATGGTGGTGGCACAGTGTAGGAAGGAACTGCAGATGCTGGTTTATACCAAGATAGACACGAAGTGCTGGAGTAACTCGACGGATTAGGCAGCATCTCTGGAGAAAAATGATGGGTGACATTTCGGGTTGGAACCCTTCTTCAGGTGGCAGAGTGGTTAATAGGTCTTGATAGATGTAGCGCCAGAGATTATGGTGACCCTTTATGTGCTGGTCCCAGAAGAAGATATATTGTTAACCACTGTAATCACTCCACTCTTTTACTTGTGCATAGTTATACTCGTACTATCATTTGACTGGATAGCCCGTAAAACAAAGGTTTTTTACCATATCTCGGTACACATGACAATAAAGCCCCTGTCCCACTGTACGAGGTAATTCAAGAGTTCTCCCGAGTTTTCCCCTGATCCGAACTCGGAGAATGTCCGTAGCAGGTCGGTAGGAGTTTGTGGATGTCTCCTAGCGGCTCGTAATGCTAACGGTAGGTACTCAGGACATCCGGTAACTCGTGACGTTTTTTCATCCCTGCAAAAAATGTCCACGAGTAAAAAAAAAAACTTGTGATGAAAAAAATAGTTACTTTTTACTTGTACAAGCCGCTACGAGACATTCATGAACTCCTACGGACCCGCTAAGGACATTCTCCAAGTTCGAATCAGGGGAGAACTCGGGAGAACTCTTGAATTACCTCATACAGTGGGACAGGGGCTTAATAAACTGAACTAAACTGAAAATTGTTCAAGGGTGTGCTGAAAGCTTCCTTGAAGAAGTGCAACGTCCTTCTGGCCCATTAAGGAGTGGGCAGGATGGTATTGAGAATCTTGTATACATGCATCGGAAGCACTGTATAGACTGTGGAAGGAGCGCACCATCTCCCTGCCTGCCTCTCTGTGCTGTCAGGCATCTGCTGTAGCCCCTGTGGGGAAAGTCTGCAGTTCCCACATTGGCTTCATTAACCGCCCTGGAGCCTACAGAAAGGGAGTGAAAGCAAGTCATCCTCGATCCTGAGGGACTGTTTAAGCAGAAGATATATGAAAGTACTTTCATTGCCCAGGAGGAATTTTTATTCTGAGGGCTGATAGGTACTGCACAAAGCACAAGTGTACTCTTGCTGAGTAAAAGCAGCTGTGCAAGAAGCATCAGTGTTTCCCTTTGTAAGCACAGCTCATCTACGTTCAAAGTCAGTGGCGGCCTAAACCAGTAGAATGATTTCTGCCGAAGAGAAACACAAACAGCTGGAGTAACTCAGCGGGTCAGGCGACATCTCTGGAGAATAGGAAGAGGTGACGTTTTGGGTCAAGACTCTTCTTCAGCTTTGAACTTTGAACATTATCCCGTGTCCAATTGAACACTCTCTTCACATTTGGTAGCCCACATAATCTTTGTCATCATTCCACACAATCCAGGCCATTAAAGCAGCATAAACAAAACAAATATTATTTATGTTTGTTCATATTTGGGGGGGGGGGGAGGGGAGGCTGTGTTGAAGCCAACACTAATTGATAGCAATAGGCAATCTGGTGTCATATTTGGAGGTCACCATCTTCACCCACAAATCTTTCAAAACAGACATTCTGTAATTCGGTGCCAAATAACACAGAATAAAGGGAGTTTGTAACTGTTACCCTGTGCCATTAAAGAAAAGGCACTGTGTCGGAGGTTGTGGGGAGAAGGCTGAAGAATAGGGTTGAGACAAAAATCGATCAGCCATGATTGAAAGGCGGAGTCGACTTGATGGGCCGAATGGCTTAATTCTGCTCCTGTAATTTATGAACTTTCAATTTGGGATTACCACGCTCCAAAGAGAGGTTTAAGTTCATCAACATAATTTAATTAATTATGATACCTTGGTGTTTTATCTTTAGCCCTTTCAGTATTTTGTAAGCAAATGTAATAAAGATTTATTCCACACTTTTACTATATCTTGGTCAGATCCTCACCTCCCTTTATGAGACCCCCCCCCCCCCCCCCCCCCCCCCCCCCCTCCCCATTCCATCACTGAAGAAAGGTCCCAAAGCATTACCTGTCATTCTCCACAGATGCTACCTGACCCGCTGAGTTCCTACAGCTCCTTTGTGCTTTTTGTTCCTGGTCAGCTTTGATTCCTTTGAAAATAACTATTATGTCCTACACTACTTCATATGGAAATGCATCCCAGGATAATAATTAGAAAGGTGTAAAAAGTGGAATTTTTTTATTTCTTTAAATGAAGCTCGTAATGGGGAGTTGCTATGAAGGTAGAAAATATGCTTGTTGGAAACTCCTGAGTACAAGAACGGGATGATAAATGGCTGGAGTTTTGCATTCAATGTCTCGGAGGTCGTGGGCAGGTCAGATAAGGCAGTGATATAACCAGCATTTGGAGCAAAACAAGATCGGAATAGCAGAGTTTTGATTAGACTGCAGTTGTTGGGGGCCGATGCGATTGATGAAGAGAATGTAAATTACCAAGGCTGGAGCAGGCAAGCATGGCCGAGCGTTTAAGCAGCAAATGGGCCGATGCAAATGTAGGGCAAACAGTATTACAGAGTGGATCTGTGATGGAAATGTATATTACTGGAAGCTCAGCTTGGAGCTGGGTAAAACAACATTTATCCGAGACTGCCAGCAAAGCAATTAAATGTGAAGTCACGAGATAAAAAAGAAGTCTGAAGATGAGTCTCGACCAAAAACGTCACTCATTCCTTCTATCCAGGGATGCTGACCCGCTGGGTTACTACCCCAGCATTTTTTTGTCTATCTTAAATGTGAAGTCAACTGGGTCAGGAACCGGAGAAGGAAAGGACATTTAACCATGTTTGCAGAGGACAGTCATTTGTGACTAATGTTCAAAATGCATCAATGTTGTGACAAGGATGGAAAGCAAACTGAAGTTTATTATAATGCTACGAGGAAAGATTGAGACCTATTCCATCTCCATAGTGTTAGTTTACTGCCAATGCAAGGGGAACCTGACTCCCCTTCCCCCCCCCCCCCAATCTTTGCACATCCCCAATCCTTTCCACTCGTCACTTTAATTTCATGTTTCATGTATTTTGTGTTTTATGACTGTTGGCAGATCAATTTTCTTTCTGGGATAAATAAAGTTCCTTCGTATCGTAAACCAGCATCTGCAGTTACTTCCTACACAACTTTATCTTGGGGTAGATTTCTTCAACAACCTGGTCTTAGGGTACATTTGTCCCTAAACTTGATCCAAAAGCACCAAGAACAATTCTAATTCCTGCAGTGGTTTTCTCGTTGGGCTTGTAATTTCTATAAAATGAGAATAGTACGATGGGGCAGCATGTTGCCGTGGCGGTAGATTTGCTGCCTTACAGCGCCAGAGACCCGGATTCGATCCTGACTACGGGTGCTGCCTGTACGGAGTTTGTACGTTCTCCCCGTGACCTGTGTGGATTTTCTACAAGCTCAAAGGTTTCCTCCCACACTCCAAAGATGTACAGGTTTGTAGGTTAATTGGATGGTATAATGTAAAAAAAAATGTCCCTAGTGTGCGTAGGGTAGTGTTAATGTGCGAAGATCACTGGTTGCTGTGGACTCGACGGGTCGAAGGGCCTGTTTCCATGCTGTCTCTCTAAACTAAACCAAATTAAACTACATGGAACCCTAGGTAGACAAAAATGCTGGAGAAACTCAGCGGGTGAGGCAGCATCTATGGAGCAAAGGAAATAGGCAAAGTTTCGGGGCGAAACCCTTGATCAGTCTGAAGAAGGGTTTCGGCCCGAAACGTTGCCTATTTCGTTCGCTCCATAGATGCTGCCTCACCTGCTGAGTTTCTCCAGCATTTTTGTCTACCTTCGATTTTCCAGCATCTGCAGTTCCTTGCACATGGAACCCTGCTGGATGGATGGGAATACAATTCTTCCAGTCACCATCTGCAAATGGTAGCATCAAGTCTTCATGGGTTAATGTCACATAGTGAAGAGATAATGGGCTCCTATTTTTTTTTTTGGCTTTGCTCACCAGTTTCCATTTTGTTTCATGCAGACGTGTCTTGGTCTGAGAGTTGCTTCTGAGTTAATTTTCCTTCCCACGTTGTATCTTCCATCCACCTGTAGAGGGCACCAACAACCTGCCTCAATGAAAATCTGTATCAACAAATCTCCAGCGTTAAAAATAAAGTGTTCAATTGCTGATGGATCCTGAAAACTAAATCAATAGATTAAGGGAACGTGACAAAGTGTTGGAGTACCTCAGCAGCTCTGGAGGACATGGGAAGGTGATGCTTTGGGTTTGCACCATTCTTCAGACTGATTGTAGTAGGGGTGGGAGCAAGCTGGATGCAGGCAAGGTAGGGGGCAGGGGGAGGGGATTGATTGCCAGATAGGTGGACAAAGTGTAGAGATTGAAAGGAGACCAAAATGTTGTCCAGATGAAGAGAGGAGTGAAATGTAAAGCCGGAGGGAGGGATATAGGTGGGAGGGGACATGCGGATGGGAAAGGGGGAGAAATGTGTGCACATCACGATCGAAGAAAAAGAGCAAAGGGGGGGTGTTACCTAAAATTGTAGAATTCAATGTTAATACTGTAGGGTTGTAAGCTAAGGGCACCAGCCTCTTTGTAGCAGATTGCTATTGTGGAGCTGCAACTTGTGGGTTGCAGCAGTGCTTTTCCTCATGTTTAAGTAACACCTGTGGAACCCACTCCTAGATATTTACCATCTCCTGGCTGTGTACTTTGAATGGTGGTAGGGGTTGCAATGTACTTTATGTGCTGCTCAAAGCCTGGTCTCTGCAAATGCTTTGAGTTCAGTGCAAATTGCAGGAGACGTGAACATGAGTTCAGCTCTGCCTTCCCCCTGCATCTTGTCACATTATTCCAGTACATCTGCAGCCCAGTGTTAGAAGGGCAGTACGATGCATCCAAGAACTGCTCGGTTTACTAATTGAATGCCTGTAAGTTTTGCTCAGTGGTGACTGTCTGAATAATGCATGGGCAAGAATGTCGGCTTGTTTCAAGCGTCTGTGAATTGAAATGTAATTTTATTGAGGTTGAAATTGGAGATTTTGTTACATGACCCGGCTCGTGACCCGCAACAAGTTCACAAGGCTGAAAGTAAAACAGGAAATTCGAGAGTGTGATGGAGCTAATGATATGCTGAAAGTTGAAGGAATAAGGTGAAGTGTAGCTGGGATGTGATGGGTGGCATAGTAGCTCAGCGGTAGAGTTGCAGCCCTACAGAGCCAGCGACCCGGGTTCGATCCTGACTACAGATGCTCTCTGTACAGAGTTTGTATGTTCTCCATGAGACCGTGTGGGTTTTCTTCGGGTACTCCAGTTTCCTCCCACTCTCCAAAGACGCGCAGGTTTGTAGGTTAAATTGTCCCTAGTGTTTAGGATAGTGCTAGTGTACGGCCTAATTGCTGGTTGGCACGACTGGACCGACTGGGCCTGTTTCAGAATCAGAATCAGAATCACACTTTATTCGCCAAGCATGTATGCACATACGAGGAGTTTCATTTGCCAAGTCAGTCATACAATTAAAAGCAACAGATCACTCAAAAAAACACATTTTAACATGAACATTCACCACAGTGACTCCTACACATTCCTCACTGTGATGGAAGGTGAAATAAATTAAAAGTCTCTTCCTTTTGGGTCTGAAGAAGGGTTTCGGCCCGAAACGTTGCCTATTTCCTTCGCTCCATATATGCTGCTGCACCCGCTGAGTTTCTCCAGCATTTTTGTGTACCTTCCTTTTGTTCTTCCTCGGTCGTGGGTCTCGAGCCCCCGTTGACGGGACGATCTTGACTCCCGTAGCTGGCGGCGTTCAAACCCTCCACGTCGAGGCGATCAAGCTCCCACATCGGGGGGATGTCGGCTCCCCCTCGCCGGGCAATCGAACCTCGCATCGGGGCTGGTAGAACCTTCCGTGACGTTGGAGCTTCCCGACTAGCCTCTCCTGACTGCGAGCTCTTGATGTTAAAGTCTGCGGTGGGAGCGATCCCAGGCAAGGTATCAGCTCTGATGTTAAGTCCGCGCCCCGCGGTGGGGCTCAAGACCGTCCGAGGAGGCTTCCAGCGGAGAGCCCGGAGAATGTGATCCGAAAATTGGAAAAAAAAGATTCCCCCGATCCCCTCCCCCCAGCCCCCACATAAAACAAACCAAAGAACATTAAAACAAACTTTTATCAAACTAAAGTATAACAAAAAGAAAGAAAATACGAACAGACTGCCGGCAGGGCAGCCATCTCCCCGGCGCCCCTGGTGGTCGTGCCGAAGTCGAAAGGAAGGAATGAGGCAGATTAGATCCATCAGTTGGTTTACAAAGTCATGTGCAACAAAGGAGTTATAAAAGAGTTAGTATAAGTGAACGAAGATGTAATGTCTCATTCCTGAAAATGGAAATCGAAACATCTGATGAATCTATCTCAGCTCATCACCAGCTGGTCGCGTTATAAATTTCCTGCCATTGCAAAAGTGTTCTGGCAGTGATGGGAATAGGTATTAGCTTTAAGGCTGCGAATGTTGCTTACTCTACGGCTACAACAGCAAAGGCGGCTTCAGACCTGCGCTGATGGTGAGTTGCATTGCTTTACATACATTTTGTATACAAGACAGCTGCTAACACAAAAATAAATTCTCATACTGCCGCTCAGTAAAGAGTAGTATTGCATCGTGAATTTGATGAAAGGGCAGCTGCTTTAAGCTGTATCAAAATGTGTAGGAAGGATCTGCAGATGCTGCTTTAAACCGAAGATAGACAAAAAATGCTGGAGTAACTCAGCAGGACAGGCTGAGGGAACGAACGAGTGACGTTTTGGGTCGAGACCCTTCTTCAGACTGAGTTAATTAAACATCAATATGTTGCTTTTCTCCAAGACTGTTACAGTATCTATACCTGTACACAGCTATCTTGCAGGAGTGTGTGAGTTGTAACAATTGTTACCAGCCGTTCTTGTTCAGAGGATAAAGGTTGAAATGAAATGCCAAATCCTGATGTATCTGTAGCAGAGAGAACATTGTGTGTCTGTTGCTTGTCAATTATACAATTAACAATTACTGCACTGTGATGTTTGCAAATGAAGTCGTATTTTGTTGCATTCAGTTTTTCTCAACAGTTTTTGGGGGGAAAATCTGGGATATGATCACTAGATAGGTTGTGGCATTTTTCAGGATTAAGTTTTTTAATCAAATACTTTTACAAACAAAATACAACAAATATTTTTTAAATGCCACCTCGAAAGGGAATATGCACATTTTGGGCTTAAATAATGTAGGTATCAATGGTTGTTGAGAACTGGTTCATGAAGGAGGCTCAGTGGCACTGTTGGTAGAGCTGTTACCTCACAGCCAGAGACCTGGGCACAATCCTGACCTTGGGTACTTTCTGTGTGGAGTTTACATGTGACCACATGGGTTTCCTCTGGGTGCTCCGGTTTCCACCCGCTTCCCAAAGACGTGTGGGTTTGTAGGTTAATTAGCCTCTGTAAACTGGCCCCTAACATGTAAAGAGTGGATGAGAAAGTGGGATAACACAGAACTAGTGTGATCAATGGTCAGCTTGGACTCGTGGGCCAAAGGGTCTGTTTCCATGCTGTTTCTCGAAACTAAAACTAAAACAAAATAAACAAGAGGAGTTGAGGCCAGCATAGATCAATGGAGATCAACCATATTGAAGGGTCTGGTGGCCTGCTCCTGTTCCCATGTTGAAAGCGGGGAAAACAGCCAACATTGCAATGATCTTAGTCTTATATAAAACCATGAGGGCTTAGCTAGAGTGTAGGAAGGAACTGCAGATGCTGGTTTACATCAAAGATAAACACAAAATGCTGGAGTGACTCCGCAGGACAGGGGCTACTTAACTAGTCATTTATCTGTTCTGGATCTTACTGTGCAAATATATGTTGCTAAGTTTACTGCATTACAAAGTTATTAGTTGTTCTGGATCACTGATCCACGGACATGAGTGCAAACCACACCAAGGTGACTGGGCAGCTTAAATTCAAATAATTAAATTAAAAGATAATGGGCTGGCATAAAAACAAATATTTTTAGGGTTGGGTTGTTACAGAAACTCTTCAGAAGCTCAGAATTGAATAAGTAGGAGTAATGTATTCATCCCTCGTGCTTGGTCCATCTTCCATTAAAATTGTGACTGATCTTTCACTGGATCTGCTTCACAGTGGTGTAGTGGTAGAGCAGCTGCCTTGCAGCACCAGAGACCAGGTTTGATCCTGACTATGGATGACGTCTGCACGGAGTTTGTGTGTTCTCCCTGCGACTACGTGGGTTTTCTCCGGGTGCTCTGGTTTCCTCCCACACTCCAAAGACATACAGGTTTGTACGTTAATTGGCTTCGGTAAAAATTGTAAATTGTCCCTAGTGTGTAGGATAGTGTTAGGGTACGGGGTGATCGCTGGTCAGCGCGGACTCGGTGGGCCAAAGGGCCTATTTCCGTGCTGTATCTTTCTTAAAAAAACTAATATCCTGGGGGAAGAAATTGGCCATACGTATTTGGTCTAGCCTATTGTGACTCCTGACTCACAAACGCCCTTGTTTTTTAACTGCCTACTCAGTTCTGGAGCATCTAGGAGTCTTGATAGTAGATTTAGGCATTGTGCTCAATATCCAGATACCATGAAAAGAAAATGTTTTCTTGTCTGGGAGTTGTTTTGGCTTATTCTGATGGAGTTGGTATTCAGGCCTGGCATCTGCCTAGCCTCTGCACGGATATTTAACCCCCTGAATTACTTTGCTGTTCTACCACTTATCCTCTTAAAAGGTTCCATGGACCCTCACCAGGCAAAGAGTCAAACAGGTCCTTCGGCCCAACTAGCCTGCACAGGCCAACATGTCCCAGCTATACTAGTCCCACCTGCCTGCGTTTGACCCATATCCCTCCAAACCTGTCTTATCGACGTACATGTTTAACTGCTTCTTTAACGTTTGGGTAGTCCCTGCCTCAACCACTTCCTCTGGCAGCTTGTTCCATACATCCACCACCCTTTGTGTGAAAAAGTTACCCCTCTGATTCCTATTAAATATTTCCCCCTTCACCTTAAACCAATATAACCAGTCTTATTGAATCTTTGTGGATCAATTTAAAGTTGTATTTTGTAACATTCTGTGATGTATCTTGGAATATTTTATTACTAATTGCAAATCATTGTTGTTATTGATCTAATTTTCTTTGAACTTGGAGAAAAAACCTACAGTATTCCTTGGAGCAAACGTTTCTAAAATGTAATATTTGTAAAATCTTCCAATTAACCTACGAACTCCCACGTCTTTGGGATGTGGGAGGAGACCCATGCGGTCGCACGGAGAACGTGAAAACGATACCCAGACAGCACCCGAGGTCAGTTTCAAACCTGGGTCTCTGGCTTTGTGAGGCAGCAGCTCTACCAGCTACGCCACTCTGCCGTCTTTTTGAATGAGACTGATGAGTAGGGAAGAAATAGAGTTCTGCCTTGGGCTGTCACATTGTCAGATTTAAAACTTGTAACTTTCTGTGTTACTGTATAACAGTCAGTTCCCTAGATTTATGATGTCTGGAAGGCAGTGTGCTTTTGTATTGCATTGTTATCAGTGATTTGCTGTTATATTATCCCATGAGCAGCAAATGTGTAACCCCAATTAATACTTGCTGGACCTAGCTTGCCCTCGCAAAAGATGCATGTCCTTGTGAAGGCAGCCTGTTCCTGCAGCTTTAAACTGATGAATGAGTTTGGAATTAAAAGCTTCAGAAGACTTTAAATTATCCTACTTGCATCTGTCCTCCCACAGGTCTTCAGATGAGAGCTGTGCTGCAGATCCATTTTTAAGTTATTTCCATTCCATAGGAATGATTATTAACACCAGTAGAGAAAGGAGGGGTATGCTATTTGGCCCCTCGAGCCTGCACTATTATTCAATAAGATAATTGAATCGCCCTCCCTCCCCTATTCCCACATTCACCCTCCACCCCCTTCCCTTGTAACCCCAGAGAACGTCCAGAAATGTATCAATCCCAGTTTGTCCATGTTAGTTTTCAGGAATGACAAACAATCTGCTGGAGGAAGTCGGCTGGCCGAGCATCATCTGTGAGTGGAAGGGGGTCGTTAACTTTTTGGATCGAAGCCCTGCATCAGGACATTCCTCTCTCCCCCCCCCCCCCCCCCCCCCCCCAACCACACACACAGATGCCGCTCAACCCATTGAGTTCCAGCAGATTGCTTGTTTCTCCAGATTCCAGAATCTGCAGTCTCTTGTGTCTCCTTAGTTTTCAGTAACTTGTGTAGAAGGACACCCAGGACCTTTTGAGCCATAACATTCCCAAACCCACTATTTAAAGTTTCTCAGTATTCAAGAGACAAATGGAACAGGAGACAAGTTGAAAGCATGCTGACTGATAGGAAACGGGCAGGTCGACTTTCTGCATTGTACAATATGTCAAACTGACAACAACTTTTGGTTAGAAATTGAGAAATGCATTGGGACTTGTATAAGGTGAGAGTTATTAGAATCATAATTCATTGCTGGATTCTTCTAAACACTAAATTTATTTGGCATATTAAAAATATATATATTTTTGTTTACCAGAGTACAATTCCTTTTTTAAAACACAAATTAACGGAGAAACTCCGTGGGTCAGGCAGCATAAATGGAGGACCAGAAGCATTTCCTCTCCATGTCTTAGTTTTAGTTTTAAAGGCACAGCGCGGTCAATGGTCCTTCGGCCCACCGAGTCCGTGCCGACCAGCACCCGTACACTAGTACTGTTCTGCAGACTAGAGACAATTTACAGAAGCCAATTAACCTACAAACCTGCACATCTTTGGAATGTGGGAGGAAACTGGAGCATCTGGAGAAAACCCACGTGGTCACAGGGAGAAAGTACATATCAGCGAATTCGGTATTCCGACTGCGCATGCCCAGGTCATAGGTCACTCTCGATAAACATTCTCGGCAGCTGTGCTGCTGCATGAATACATACCTGCGTTTCATCCGTAGTCAGGTTCAATCCCGGGTCCCCGGCGCTGCAAGCACTGTTGAATTGCTACTGGACCATCCTCGTCCCCTCACGAGTGTCTCATCCCTCTCCGGCGGCGGACAGAGATGTCCTGCGTGACCCTGGACTGACGGGACACCGGCCCGGAGTAGTGGCAGCTCAGGCTTATAGCCAGCGAGGAGAAGAAATGTTAACTCCAACTCGGCCTGTCCCGCCGGGTTAACCGACAACCATGGACTGACGGGACACTGGCCCGGAGTAGTGGAGTTAGCACTACTTCTCCGTGCTGGCTGCAAGCCTGTGCCGCCACTGCTCGGGCCGGTGTCCCGTCAGTCCAGGGCTGTCGGTTAACCCGGCGGGATTCGAACCTGGGTCTCTGGTGCTGTAAAGCAGCAACTCTACCACTGAACCACTCTGTCGTCCTGCATCCTCCAGAGGTGCTGCCTGACCCGCTGAGTTACTCCAGCACTCTGTTTTACTCAGGTTTCCAGCATCTGCAGTTCCTTATGTTTATAATTTCTTTCTTTGTCTTTGATTGACGTTTTTAAGAGTACTGAGGTGGTGAATCAGAGAAATGTTATCACCTGCGTTGTTGTGTTTGCCTTCGGGGTGGAGGTGGAGGTGGCGGAGGTTACATGGGCCAAGACATGTATGCGTGGTTTCAGTGATATACTGTACCAATGGGAGTGGTTATTTGAAATTCTGTACTGGGTGTGGTCCATTGATTAGCATCAGCTTGTCAAAAGTGTTGGTGATGTTGGTAATACTTACACAAGTGTTTGTAATAGTTGGGTTGGATCACCACAGAGGAAACACAGAACCAGTGGAATAAACCAAGGGCGGCAGGGTGGCACAGCGGTCAGTTACTGCCTTACAGCACTTACAGTGCCAGAGTTCAATCCAGAGTACGGGTGCTGTCTGTGACTTTTCTCCAAGATCTTTGGTTTTCTCCCACACTCCAAAGACGTACAAGTTTGTAAGTTAATTGACTTGGTATGAATGTAAATTGTCCCGAGGTTGGTGTTAATGGGCGGGGATCGCTGGTCTGTGCTGACCCGGTGGAACGAAGGGCCTGTTTCCGCACTGTATTTCTAAACTGAACTAAAACTAAACTAAAGGTTATAATGCAGGCAGCAATGCTTATGGTCTTGTCATCCTATCTTGCTCTTATCTCCATCTCTCCACGATCAACAGCCTTTTCAAAGGTTCTTTATTATCACATGTATTAAGCTGGAGTGACATGTTTTTTTTGCAACAGATCAGTAAAATGATTGCCATTTATAGATACAATCCCCGATTAAGTACACAATGCACCAAAACAACCCACTGAGTTCATATTTGGCACCATTTTGAAAATCCAATCTGCAGCTGGCCATAAAGGCCCATTTCAGCCATCACCTCTATATTGGATCGTCCAGCGAGCCATCGTCCCTCTCTGTGCCCAGCCACCCTCAGCCTCTGTGCCCTGGGGGCTCCTCCCGTATCCGACCTTGAAGGTGTGGAAGGTAAGATCTCTGATTCTTCTTACCGGCCCTCTGTTCCAGCGACCACCGCCATCGTCGGCTCCTTCCACCTCCTCTCCAGCTCTCGGTCCTCATGCGCGAGTGGGAGCCGAGCTCAGTGGCTTCCCACTCCAGGCGAGTTACTGGTTCAGTGGCGGGCGAGCCAGGCCTGCTGGCGCTCACTGCCCTCTAGAAAGCAAAGCAGTGCAGCACGGGAACTGGCCTTTAGGCCCACAACATCTGTGCCAATCGTGAAGCCAAATTAAACTTATCTATGTACCACCCACTCCGCTGACATCAGTCTGAATAAAGGTCTCGATCCGAAAAGTCACCCGTTCCTTCTCTCTAGAAATGCTGCCTATCCCACTGAGTTACAAAAGCTTTTTGTGTCTACGTTTAAACCGGTTTAAATCTGCAGTTCCTTCCGACACATAAACTAATTCCTTCTGCTTGCACATGATCAATATCCCTCTATTTTCTGCATGTGCATGTCTAAAATCCTCCTCAGCGCTATGTGCAGATGCTGAGTATTTCTCTCAACTCTGTTCTACATTCATCAACTCTGCCAACATTTTTTACTACTTTCCTCACCCTCCCACCAACTTTCAATGGTGAAATCTTTCATTGCTGGTGAGATCTCACTGCATGGAAATCAAATGTCTACATGAGAACAGAAATTGCTGTATAAAATGTAATTTGCCCTTTTATACTGTATCTTAATAGTCGAGATACAGGAATAGCAATTTCAGTACTTTGGAACCGATTTAGCATTATTATGCTAAGCAACATTAATGTCCTAAAAACTGCTGCAGTCCTGCAGCTTCTAGGAATCTACCTCATAATAGGAACGACTCCTTACATCATCAGAGCATAGAAGATAGACACAAAATGCTGGAGTAACTCAGCGGGTCAGGCAACATCGCTGGAGAAAAGGAATAGGTGATGTTTCAGGTAGAGACCAGTCTTTTGAGAGTCAGGGAAGAGAGAAACTGGAGATATGAAGAGGTGGAATGAATAAATTAGGGTCATCATAGCATGAATTATGAATGTTCGAAAATTGAGTTAAGCAGATGGTTTGCTCAACGTTATTCCCTTATGTATCTTTTCACTATGAATGGCTCTATTGTAATCATGCATTGTCTTTCCGCTGGCTGGTTAGCACGCAATAAAAGCTTTTCACTGTACCTCAGTAGACGTGACAATAAACTAAACTGAAACTGAACTGATCTAAAACTGAAGAATGGTTCTGGCCCGAAATGTCACCTATCCATGACTTCCAGGAATGCTGTCTAACCCGCTGAGTTATTCCAGCACTTTGTGTCTTTTTTTGTCAACCAGCAACAGCAGTTCCTTGTGTCCATTGTTTGCTCATGACTGGAACAGCAGTGTTCTGCAATGCTATTCCCCAGTATAATGAAGTGACAGCAGTCTGGAGTCAGCAGTCAAAAATTGTGATTCTCTGCCAGTTTTTGTTCTCTGGATGTGGGCAAGACTATATTTATTGTTACTGGGGAAAGTTGTGGTTGGCCTTCTTAAATGCAGCAGGTAGAGCTGCTGCCTCACAATGCCATGGACCCGGTATTACTCCTTAACCCCGGGTGCTGTCTGTGTGGAGTTTTACGTTCTCCCTGCGACAGCATGGGTTTCCTCCAGGTGCTCCAATTGCCTCCCTCATCCCAAAGACGTGTGGTAATTGCCCTCTGTAAATTGGCCCTAGTGTGCAGGGTGTAGATGAGAAAGTGGTATAACATAGAACTAGTGTGAACTTATGATCGATGGTCAGCGTGGACTCGTTGTGCCAAAGGGCCTGTTTCCATACTGTATCACTGTGTGAAAAATATACATCTTCTAGATGCGCAGCGACGCATCCTCAGTGATACGAACTGGGATCATCGGGTGTTTGGGGTCTCACAACATCAGACACCCTCGCCCAGGCGACCCAGCCGGGGTTGATCAGGCCCCGACTTGCGTCCCAGCAGCAACCGCCCATGGATCAGCCATCTTAGTAACCACTCTGCAGGGGTTGGGAGACTCTAGTGCGTGGAGGGACTGGGCTCTGTGGGGTGAGTCCTGGCCGGGCTCCTCCTGCGTCCCACCAAGTTCAAGGTCTGTGCGCTGCACCTCTTTCTCCTTCTCCGAGCGTTTCATTCTCGCCTGATGGATTTTTAGACCACGGTAGTTCATTAGGCTACAATTAAACATTGTATTATTTGTAGGGAGACGCAAGGAGCTGCAGATGCTTTGAACAAAATGTGAAGTGTGAGTAACTCAGCGAGTCAGGCAGACTGAAGAAGGGTCCCAACCCCAAACGTCGCTCATCCATTCCCTCCATAGATGCAGCTTAACCCACTGAGTTACTCCAGCACTTTGTGTTATAGCTGTGCTCTAACATGATATTGTTATTATTAAACAGTTCAGCAAGAATGAATAACTAGTTATGTCTGTGTGATAAGTGATGGAAATGAATTTGAAGGTTGTATTGAACCTCCTGACCTTTCTCAGAAGGTGTTCGAGTTCATATTTTACATATTAAAAAAATACACTAAAGGCTATCAACCTGAAATATTAATTTTAACCCCTGCATAGCTGCTGCCTGACTCAGATTATTCGCAGCATTCTCTATTTTTCATGATGTTGAGTAAATATGTAAAATGCACTTGAACAGCTGTACAGATAATGCTGTCTGTAGCCAGAAAAAGTTGGAGCAAGTGAGAGAAATTTCTTCAGTCGCCTTTTTACTTTGGATAATGTTTTTGACTATAGTAGTAAGGACATCTGTCTGGTTCAGCAGTGAGAGAACATTGATCCATTGCATTCCTAACCCAAACCTTTGTTTATGATGTTGAGCTGTGAAAGGATTGCCAGATGAACTCTTTAACATTACACACAATGCTTCTCTGTTTCAGACTTGTGATTTAATGGGCCTAGTCCAATAGTCTGGTGATTTCGAAGTTGTCTATGTTGGGGGGGGAAAAAAATCAGTGATGATAGTGCCCTTGCGAGATGCATTGGCTTGTGTTTAGGGATGATCGTGCTGGCTCTTGGGGCTCAGCCTTTGAAGGGGACTCTGGTAACTTCAGCACCATTGTACCCCTCTTCCCACCAAACCATCGGACGGTCTCCTTCAGCAGAACAGAAATTGGCATTGGGAACCCAGTGATATTATCTTAAGCTGCTTTAATCTTAATTAATTGCATTTGAAATGCATTTGCTATAATATTTAATATAGAAAAAGCTATGGTCCCACAATAACACGAGATAATGCCAAGATAATCTGCTTTCATGGTTCTGGTTGATGAAATCAGCAACCAAAATCTGTGCCTTGCGCAAACAAACCCATCATACAGATGGAAGGAACTGTAGAGGTAAGGGTCCCTGGGTACTCAAAGCCTTCAACAGAATCTGCACAGACCTTGGGCCAAGTAGAACTCTGCTCTGCAACTAGAATGATCCTAAATGCAACTATGACTGTGAGTCCCAATTCACGGAGCATGTCAAGAACAGTTGCAAGATGCACCTCATTTCTTCACTCGGTATCTCAGGATGCCATTGATTATACTGATCAACAGGGACATCTGAGTGTGAGTCTACTTCCTGAATAGAGAGGCCGTAAGTGTTAGCCAGAACACCTTCGGATATTGGCTTAAGAATATTGCCTTGGTGTCTTCAACATCCACCTGGGAGGGTAGAAGACACCTCGGAAGAGGGGGATCTCTAATAGAGGTGCACTCCATATCTTTTATTCATCTGTTCTATATCTCTCTACATCACCATCTATATCTCTCGTTTCCCTTTCCCCTGACTCTCAGTCTGAAGAAGGGTCTTGACCTCAAACGTCACTTCTCTCCAGAGATGCTACCTGCCCGCTGAGTTACTCCAGCTTTTTGTGTCTATCGTCGGTTAAAATCAGCATCTGCAGTTCCTTCCTACACTATGCACTCCCTTAACTCTACCCAGGCTACCAGCCTGGATAATGTCCTCATGTCTCTGGAGGTTAATGGCTCAGATGATGTTCCTCTGTTCACTTAAGCTCTGGTGGAAACCCTCATGTGTAAGATGTTCCCTGTTGGATATTGCCTGGATTTAAACATGAAAGTCTACTTTTCGGGCACCATGTAGAATTAAAAGGTATTTTGTGTTTTATAAATTTTGTGAGTTCCCTGATGCAAGACGTAAATGATTTGGAAGACGGTGCAAAGAAAAGGTGAGCTGTTGAGGCTGGGGTGTCACTATCATGAGTAAAACCGACATGAATGTGAAATTATAACCGTAATGTCCAATTCCTCACTGGGTATATCTCAGGCCATCTCTTTTTCCTGCAACCCTCACAAATTCACAAATCTCTATTTCCCCCTATTTCGAGCCCCTGGCACAAGTTTCTTTGTACTGATGTTCAGATTATTGATCCGGTTCCATTTTAATTGCTCTGCCCTTAGCGGCCATGGAGTCAGCTGTCGTAGCCCTACCCTCTGGAATTCTTTTCCCAAATCTCACTTTCTTCTTCCAAAGCCCATCTATGATTAAGGGCAGCCCAGTGACGCAGCGGTAGAGTTGCTGCCTTCCAGCGACGGAGACCCGGGTTTGATCTGACCGCAGGTGTTGTCTGTACGGAGTTTGAACATTCTCCCTGTGACTGCGTGGGATTTCTCCGGGTGCTCTGGTTTCCTTCCGCACTCCAAAGACGTGCAGGGCTGTAAGTTAATTGACTTTGGTGAAATTGCAAATTGTCCCTAGTGTGTAGGATAGTGCTAGTGTATGGGGTGATGGCTGGTCAGCATGGAAGGGCCGAAGGGCCTGTTTCCGTGCTGTATCTCTCAAGTTTCTAAAGTTTAGGTCAAAATTGCTTTATGCCAATTTCTGCGTAATGCTGTCGCAAAGCACTTGGGATATTTTACCACGCTAAAAAGTGGTACTATAAGTTCAAGTTCAAGTTCAAGTGAGTTTATTGTCATGTGTCCCTGATAGGACAATGAAATTCTTAAACATATATATATAATCAGGTCTATAACATATGACAGCAAAACAAATTTCTGCCAGAGACCCGAATTTGACCATGACGCTGAGTGCTGTCTGTGTGGAGTTTGCACGTTCTCCCTGCGACTACTTGTGGTTCCTCCTGATGATCTGGTTTCCTGCCACATGCAAAAACATGCAGGTTTGTAGACTAAATGGCCACTTTAAAAATATGTGCCCCTAATGTATGAGTAAGGAGGGTAAGAAAAAACTAGTTTGAACAGCTGATCGATGGTCAGCGTGGACTCGATGAGCCAAAGGGGGCCTGTTTCAACACTGTATCTCTTACCCAAGGGGTGGCACAAGTGGCGTAGCTAGTGGAACCAATGCCTTACAGTGCCAGAGACCCGGATTCAATCCGTGTTCTGTCCGTGTAGTCTGTATGTTCTCCTTGTTGGTTTCTTCAAGGTGCTCCAGTTTGCCCCTTTCATCCAAAAGACTTGCAGGTTTGTGGGTTAATTGGCCTCTGTCAATGTATCTTTGTAAGATTTACACACATTATTTACCATCTTGTGGACGGCACGGTGGCATAGCTGGTGGTGCTGCTGCCTTCACTGCTCCAGGGACTCTTTTTCAATTCTGATCTGTGATCCTGCCTATTGAGAGTTTGTATGTTTTTCCTGTGACCTTGTGGGTTTTCCCTGGCTGCTACGGGTTTCCACATATCCCAAAGGCATGCTGGTTGTGAGGTTAATTGGTTACTGTTAATTACCACTGGTGCAGGTGAATGGTTGAGGACCCCGGGTGGAGTTGATGAGCATGTGAGCGGGAACAGATTACAGGGAAATACTGCAAGTGGGGGAATGAGACGGATAGGTCTGCACTAAGAATTGATGTAATCTGATGGCCTACTATGCTCCTACGTTCGAAAATATGAAAAAATAGCAAACATGAAAACTACTCTTTGTTTTGGAAAAATATCTATTATAGATATTTGCCTTTTGAATGTGCAGAGATTATATGATTTTACACACATTTGTGCATGTGTGCCTGCACACACAGTCTTTTATTCCGATTAGAATCTTATTTGATGATAGACACAAAGTGCTGGAGTTACTCAGTGGGTCAGGCAGCGTCTCTGGAAAAAAGGAATAGGTGACGTTTCGGGTTGAGACCTTTCTTCAGTCTTCACCCATTCATTCTATCCAGGGATGCTGCCTGTCCCGCTGAGTTACTCAGGCATTTTGTGTCTATCTTATAGACAATAGGCGCAGGAGTAGAATGTGATCATGGCTGATCATCCACAATCAGTACCCCGTTCCTGCCTTCTCCCCATATCCCCTGACTCTGCTATCTTTAAGAGCCCTATCTTCAATGTAAACTAGCATCTGCAGTTCCTTCCTACACATTGAATCTTAATTGAGTGCTGTTTTATTCAGGGGAAGTAATATCTGGCCACTAGAAGATACCTTTCTGCACCCGTCTGGGCCGAACTCCATCCAGAGCTAAAAGACATTTCATACCCAGCATAAGTCCGATATTTCTTTTTCACCTTTTGTGTACAAGAAACAAAAACAACCTCTAGCTGTCTGTTTTCTGTCAACACCACAGGAAGTTGCTGTTTGTTTTATCGTGCTCTCACTACGCCTGACCTTGTATGTTGTTATACGGAACACTCCGCTCACTTCATCCAAATTCTTGTCGTTGTGTGTGCCCATGACCTGCTGTTCACAATCTCACCTCCAACTTTCCGTTTCACTGAGAACATGACTGTATCATTTAAACTGAAGGGCACACGAGACATAATCCTGGTTTCAGTCCAGCTTTCAAGAACTCATTGCGTGGACCTGTTTTTTATTAAAGTCAACTTCATGTTTTCATTGTGAAGGTGAAATAAGACAAGTGTGTCTGACTGGCAGGGAGATAATTCTTGAACTGAAAAGACCTTGGTCGAATTCCAGATTTGAAAGCCACCTCAGCCTTCCTCCTAGCTTGCTGTTTCAGGCTAACACAATGACAAGTACTGACAGATATGACACTTAAATCTGCTTTGTATGTCAGTGTGTGCTTGGGTCCACGTTTGAATGCTTGATATGAAATATGATGCTGCCTGCACATTGACATTTCCCTCTCATCTCTGTCTCTCCGCTCATGGTCAGAGTCTGTGAGTTAGCACCAAGGAACTGGGAGCATGGTTGATAAAAGGAGAGCTCTCTCCTCTTTGTTATATACAAGGTGGCTGCATTGCGGTGACAAGAACTATACTATCTCCCTTTCTGCCGTGGAATCTTTCAAGGAATACGTTGACTTTTCCTCCGAGATGATTTTCTTTTTACTTCGGGGATAATCTTTTCACTGGAGCATGATATCCGTGTTTGGAATGAAGCTGTAGAAGTGGATATAATTAACTTTCAAAAAACATATGGACAGGAAGGGTTTGGAGGGATATACGTCCCCAATGCTGGCAAAGGAGACTAGCCTAGAATGCCAATATGGTTCACATGGACAAGTTGGGCTGAAGGGTCAGTTTCCATGCTCATACTCTGTATGACATCAAAAGAAAAAAATGTTTATATTGGTTGGTGACCACAATGGAAAATTAACTTGCAAGTACCTCTGGCCTTGAATGGGTTTTGAAACCAAATTAACTAACACCATCCAACATGAATCTTCGTTGTTTGGTCTTTTTTATTTGTTCACTGAGCTTGAACATCATTAGCGGACCTAGAATGAATTATCCTGAAATATCTTCGGGACCCTGACAGTGAGCCATCTTCTTCATCCTCTTCAGTGTGATCACTGTGGTCAAACTGCCGATGGGAAAGGGTTCCAGGAGGATGGACAAGTGCCAATACATGTACAGGTGGCGATAATACTCTCCCAGAGTCACCCCCTTGTTGTGGTGGCAAAACTTGCGTGAGCCTAAGATCCTGAGAGCTAAACCCTCCGGAGCTGTGTTCCTGGCAGGGTCACCCATGGCAGGGCAGGTCGAGGGGAGAGGGAATTGGACGGGCAAGGGAATTGAAGGAGAGAGGGAAGAGAAAGAAAATAGGACATAGAATTTAAAAAAAATCTAATTCAAGTTCCTATCAAAGAGACGGAAGAGAAAATCAGGTCAATGTTTGGAAACCTTCAACAATGTTGTCTGAAGGTGTCGGCATGGAAGTCAGGAAACCAGAGGGTACACTGAGGATTTGATGCCAGTGCATCTGGCTTGGTACCCCACCATTACAGGGCTGCAGCTCGGATGTTCTGAGAGGCTAGATTCACTTCATATCTGGTATCCGACCATCTGAATGCTTTTGCCGTTGAACCTCCTGTGACTTCCAATGGCTTCCTGTTACCTTGTGCACACAATTTCAAATTAGTGCTTGTGCACAAATTCCTTGTCTCTTTCACTGCAATCTGTCTTTCAGTTCAGTCATCTCATCCCCATTCTCCTGCACCCAGATGCCCTGAGTACTACTTTCTTGTTTGTCAGCTTTAGCCTCACATAAAGACTTTGCTAGTGTTTCAAGCTAGTCCACCAAGTGCTTCGGCCAAAGGTTCTGGAAAAATTATGATTTGAATGCAAGGTAAGATTTTCAAGGTGTGGACTCTTGTACATCGACGAGACTAAACGTAGATCGTTTCGCTGAACTCCTTCGCCTGGGCCTACCTGATCACCCGGTTGCAAAACACTTTAATTTCCTTTCCTATTGCCATACTGACTGACCTCCTCTATTGTCAGAGTGAGGCCAAACACAAATTGGAGGAACAGCATCTCATATTTTGCTTGGGCAGTTTACAACCCAGCGGTACGAATATTGTGTAGGAAAGAACTGCAGATGCTGGTTTAAATTGAAGGTAGACACAAAATGCTGGAGTAACTCAGCAGGACAGGCAGCATCTCTGGAGAGAAGGAATGGGTGACGTTTTGGATCGAGACCCTTCTTCAGACGGACAGACTTCAGTCTGAAGAAGGGTCTCGGTATGAATATTGTTTTCTCTAACTTCAAGTAACACTGTATAGTTTGATCTGTAAATTCAGGATGATGTGCACTTTGTCATGGGTGTGTCCTGGTGCCCTGTTGTGAAATGTTATTTGGAATGGTGTTTAGCAGCTTGTTATAGATTTGGCCAACCTCGATAGTTATATCGCAATTTAAGAGCATTCAAGCATTCCTTATCCACCCAACAAAGCCTGATATTTTCAAAGTAACCTTTTCAATGTTGAGCAGGAACAATGCATGGTCTAAAATTCTGAAAGGGGCCAATTGCTTAGGGTATCTTCACCTCCTAAATTTAGAGTGCTCACTTGAACTAGATTAAAGAATGAGGAAGATTCTGTGGTAAGTTCTAATGCTTTCGTTTTTGTTTTGTTAGCAGCATTTAATCACACCCACCCACAGGTGTTGAAATATAAGAATTATCCACAGATCTGTCGCACTGCAAAGATAATCACATATTGAATGACATCACTCAGCTTTGTGTACTGACATTCAGTGTGATCAGTTAACAATTAATTACGGTTAATATTATCATCCTTTACATCTTCTCCATCTGTTCCATTGATTTTTTTTTGTTATATATAAACTAAACCCGCACCATGGTGAGGAAACAGGCCAGAAGGGCTTATTGATCCTAGAGGAACAAGAGAGCTATATGAATGCATTTGCACAGAAGCATCTTGTGTTTCTGTATATCTTTGTTATCTTTACCTCTTGTATTTGTCCCTCACCTCATCAGGATCAGTAATCCTGGGAACTTGTTTTTGTTCAGAACGATCCATGTTTAGTGCACTAATTTAGAAATGGGCTGAAAGGTTTGTTACATGTTGCTTGATTTTCTGCGTCTTTGAAATTGGTGTTGGTTTATTTTGCCACATGTACAGAGATAAAGTGGAAAACTTTGCATTGCGTACTATCCAGTCAAATCATACTATACGTGAGCACAATCAAACCATACATAAGTTCAAAAGTTAAGGGCCGTCCCACTTGGGTGACCTAATCCGCGAGTTCTGGCGAGTTTGCCCTCAACTCATACTCGCAGCATGGTCGACACGAGGTCGTAGGAGGTCTTCGTAACTCTCCTTCATGCTCGAGAGTGGTCTCCGCGTACTCGAGGCTTTTTTTCAATATGTTAAAAAATGCCCGCGGGTAAAAAAAGGTTGCCATGTAAAAAAACGATACTTTTTTTACTCGTAGGTTTAGTCGTAGTAGGTCGGCATGTTAGTCGAGGGTAATCGAGGGTAGTCGAAGGTGGTCGTAGATAGTCTTCATCATAGTCGAAGGGAGGTCGAAGGAGGTCGTCTTCACTCTCCACTTTCGGTGTACAATTTTCCCGAAGTTAGTCGAGCTAGTCTTCAACATAGTCGAAGGAGGTCAACAACGTGTCATTTTTTTCAAACTCTATAAAACTCGCCAATTAGGTCGCCCAAGTGGGACAGCCCCTTTAGTGCAGAATATAGCCGCAGAGAAAGTGCAGATTTTTTTTAAAGTGCAAGGGCCACAATTAGGTAGATTGGGAGGTCAGGATTACACGCTTAGTTTATAAGAAGCCTGTTCAGAAGTCGAATGACAGGAGGGAAGAAGCTGTTCATGAATCTGGTGGAACATGCTTTCAGGCTTTGGTATCAAAGGGAGAATAAGCGGGATGTAAATAATCCATGATTACATTAGCTGCTTTCCCAAGGCAGCGTGAAGTGTAAACGGAGTCAATGGAAGGTGTAGGAACGAACTGCAGATGTTGGTTTAAACCAAAGATAGTCACAAAAAGCTGGAGTAACTTAGCGAGTCAGGCAGCATCTCTGGAGAAAAGGATTTGGTGATGTTTCGGGTCGATACCTTTCTTTAAACTAAGAGTCAGGGAAAAGGGAAACGCAAGATGATACTGGTGATATAGACAGATATAGAACGTGCATAAAAGATATGCACATGTATCGATGATCAATGAAAGGTGGAGCCCACAATGGTCCATTGTTGGCTGTGGGCTAGTTATACGAGTTGCACAGACCGTGAACCTTAACAGGGCGACCGTGATACTAGTATGATGACTAGGGTATGGGAGGGACAGAGAGAGGGAATGCAAGGGTGAGGCTGGTTAGTGATATGGTCTGGTCTACCTCCACAATTCCATAATGTTAATATTTTCACTATTTAAGTTAATTAATACTGAGGTAGGTGAGATCATACCGACCGAGAGGAGATCTGAACTTCTCGTATTGCTCAGGGTGAATTTATGTTGAGCTGCTGCGTCTCGCAAGGGCTGAACTTTGGAACAGCCTGACATATTTCATTTATTTTTAAAGTGATATCAAACTGGGATTTATAAATATAGTTTTCAACACTTGGTATAGAAGATCTGCGCGCAGGGAAGTCTTGAATTTGACATTTGTTTTGGTCTGTCACTTAAAATTGCCTGAAGTGAATTTGCACACATTAAGGGCAGCGTGTCACGACGTGTTTGAAATACTCTATTACTGCCACACATTCTCGTTCACCACAGCTACCGCCACACATTCTAGCGTTAGCGTTAAAATTGAGGCAGCTCCTTGAAAACAACTCGGCTGATGATAAAGGAACTATCAAAGCTACTGCCTCCATCACGGTCAACACTAGTGGAGAGCTGTGTCAGACACGAGGAGTGATAAATGTCTGATAAAGGCAGGAATAATTAAGCAATAGATCATCCTATTGACACTTGTCTTTTCAAGCTCAGACTTTGAATAATACGAAATTTTGAATTTTACCTTCTGGAACAAACTTCCACTGCAAATGCTAAATTTAAAAAGTATTTCCTATCTCTGGATTGGCATTAAATGATTCGCACATTAATGAGTTTCTGGCCTAGTTGTTCAAAAATAAAGAAATTCTTTATACACTCGTATTTATATAGTGCTTTTTCAACTTCTGTTCCCAAAGCCAATCCACAGCTGGAGAATGATGTTGAATGTGTACAACACACTGGTCAGACATGGTGCAGTAAAGATTATTCTGAGTAATTCCACTAATTTAAAGTTGTGCCTTTATTTAAGAAAGATTGCAATGACTAGCCAGGGAACTATAGCCGGTGACCTAACATCAGCGGTGTGAAAGTTACTGGAGGTATTCTAAGAGCCAGGATCTATCTGCATTTAGAAAGGCAAGCACTGATTAGGGATAGCCTGCATGGCTTTTTGCATGGGATATCATTTCATTGAGTTTTTGGAAGTTGTAACCAAGAGAAAGGTAGGATGTAGGTGTCTACGTGGACTTTAGAAAGGTCTTTGACAAGATCTTCACATAAATACTGTGGACAGTCGGAACCTTTCTCTCAGGGTGGAAGTCTCAAAAGACTAGAGGGCATAGCTTTAAGGTGCAGGGGTCAAAGTTTAAAGGAGTTGTGTGGAGCATATATTTTTGCACAGCGGGTAGTGGGTGCCTGGAATGTGTTGCTAGGGGTAGTGGTGCAGGCACAATATACAATACAATACAATATTTAGTACATGTCATTTGAACCTCAGTGAGGCTCAAACAAAACTCCGTTTCCACAGCCATACAAACAGAGACAATTTCCTACAGACATACACACAATTCAATTTACAGAAACATCCATCACAGTGAACCCACTGTGATGGAAGGCAAAGTCTTTTCTCTCCCCTGTTCTGCATTTCTCTCCCGATGTCGAAGCCCCAGGCGGGCGATGATAAGTCCCACGGCCATTTTAGGCCGCGCCGGGCGATGTACGGCCCCGCTCCGGGTCGTTCCAACCCCGCGACACGGGCTGGAGAAGTTGCGTTACGGGAGCTCCGGAAAGCGGTCTCTCACCCGGACCCGCGAGCTCCCGATGTCCCAGTCCACCGGACCTGCGGCTGCAGCTGGAGCCTCCGAGCTACGTGGTCGGGCCGCAGCAGCGAGTCACCACCGCTCCCCACGCTCCGATGCCGGCCAGCCCCACAATGGTAAGTCCGCAGTTCCGCAGGCTCCGTGACTGGAGCCCCAGGTCGTTCAGGCTGGAGGCCGCTCCACGGTGCTAGGCCCCAACGACAACGGAGACCTGACAGGGAAAAGGTCGGGTCTCCCGTATAGGGAAGAGATTTTTTTAAAGTTTCCCCCTCCCCCCCCCCCCCGCCCCCCACATATACACAGTTAAAAACACTATTAAAAAACACAAACAACTACATTTCACTATAGTAAATGGCAGGACCCTGGAGAATGTTGTAGAACAGAGAGACCAAGGGGTACAAGAACATTGTTCGTTGAAAGTGGTGACACAGGTAGACCAGGTAATGATGAGGGCATTGGCGCACTTGCCTTCATTGATCAGGGCACTGAGTACGAGCTGGAATATCATGTCACAAATGTGCATGGCATTAGTGAGACTGCACTTGGAGAATTGTTTGTTGTTCTGGTCACCGAGCCACAGGAAGGATATCATTAAATGGGAAGGGTGCAGAAAAAATTCACGAGAATGTTACCAGAGCTGGAGGGCTTGAGTTATGAGGAGAGACTCGATAGGCAGAGACTTTTGTCCCTGGAGCCTAAGAGGCTGAGGGGTGACCTTATTTAAAATCAGGAGGTGTTTGCTTAAGATTAATTTTTTGGGCCGAGGATGGTGAGTAGGGGGAGTGAGCTGGGTATATGGATTGAGCTGCCAGAGGAAGTGGTGGTGGTCAAGGGTCAGGAGTCAAGAGTGTTTTATTGTCACATGTCCCAGATAGAACAAT
Source organism: Amblyraja radiata (assembly GCF_010909765.2). Lineage (NCBI taxonomy): Eukaryota > Metazoa > Chordata > Chondrichthyes > Rajiformes > Rajidae > Amblyraja > Amblyraja radiata. Next base: position 10,339,998 of record NC_045999.1, read on the forward strand.
GAAGTTCTTTCTTGCAGCAGCACAACAGAATACAATTACAATGTTTAAAAGGCATTTGGACACATACATCGAGTACAAACACAGGTAAATGAGACTAACTCAGCAACTGGTAAGATTCGATAGAGCTACACAAGATCATAATGGTTTGGCCAAGGTGCAAATGAGAAGTTGTCAGGTGGCACAGACCTACCACAATGCATTAATAATGTAGGTGAATAGAAGGACAAGCCTTTTAACATGGAGTGGTTATCTAAAATTCACTGCCTGTGAGGGTGGGGGAAGCAATTAGGATTTTCAAAAAGTAATTAGACATGCACTGGCAGGAAAATAATTTGCAAAACACTGGGGAATAAGCAAGGGAACAAGCTCAGTGGGATTGACGGGGCATCTGCTTCACAGCAAGGTTTTGTGTGACTCTGTTCATGGAAGACACTGGAGAAGCTGCAATGTCACTAAATCCTAGGCTTTCTTAACTAGTGCCTAATTTATCAATGATATCTTAAACTCAGATTCTGGATATTCTCAGACTGGCACCAGTAGCACACTCGGGGAAATCACAATTCCTTGCCTTCCGGTTGATTGCATATTCAAATGATATTGGTATCAGTTTATTATTGTCCCTTACACCGAAATACAGCGAAAAATGCTGTCCACGCAAATCATACTATACATGTGCAATCATACCAAACGGGAGTACAACAGGTTAGTGCAAAAAGGGGAAGGAAACTAAGAGTGCAGAATATAGAGTTACCGCTGCTGAGAAAGTTGCATTGATGATAAACTGCCTGCTATTACTGGAGGCCTCACCTGGCTTGTTGGAATACTGCTTTGGTCAGCTATAAAGCCGCGGTCTCCGGTGAGGAAGAGCCGATCCTGGACTGACTCTGGACTCTGGTCCTGACCACGGGGGGGAAATGGAGGAGGACTGGCCAAATTTTGTGCCTTCCACCACAGTGATGAATGCTGTGGTGGATGTTTGTGTTACAGTTTTATTGTGGTTGTGTGTTCTTTATTATTGTATCGCTGCAGACAACCCAAATTTCCACCAGCCTGGCTGTGTGGCAATAAATTATATCTAATCTAATCTAATCTATTATTAGTCCTCCCCTCCCAGAAGAGTTCCAAAACTATTAGCTTTCGGGTGGTTTGTCTCCAAAGCTGAATATTCCAGATTACATTACGAGTACGTGGTACAGGCAAGAAATACTCATGCAAGGTCCATCTCGCTGAATGGAGCAGGACTATTGTCCTTGTGTTCTCCAATGTGTTCGCCAGAGATGCTGCCTGACCCGCTGAGTTGCTCCAACACTTTGGGCCCTTTTTTGTAAACCAGTATCTGCAGCTCCTTGTATCCACTATTGTCCTCGATTTACGAGATGAACTAAACGCCATTGATCTTCAACGATATGTCAACAGAAACCGGTTCTAGTCACAGTTAAAGCATTAACCTCTGGAAATCTATAGCAGTTTAAAAGGATTCCATCGTGCAGACTATGCGTGTAGTTATGCATCATTATCAATTTGCAAGATGCTCATGTTTTCATGTAAAGCTGCCAACACTGAATACTAAGGTGCAGGCAATTGTGGAGACTCCATTTGAAGCATTTCACTTCCATTGTACTTTACAACCTTTGCAGAAATTAACTTTGCATCAATATTTCAAAAGTTTGCACGGGTTTGAAAGATTAAAAGAGTTGACATATGTTGGGTAGTAGAAGTTCATTTTAATAGGTGTTGCAATGTCAAGTGTGTTGAATGTAGAGATGATGGCAGCTTGAAAACAATTGTTTCATTCAATTGTTTCATTCTTCATAGAAGAACAAGCTCAGTTGTGGGAATTGATTATTATGCTGGGTAAATTGGAGGAAAGGGATTTCCCCACTGCCCCAAGGTTTAATATGTTTAATATTTTTCTTTTGTTTTCAGTTTGCAGATCAGGAGAGCGGTTCCCCCTTTGTATTTATTTGCACCAAGCCTCAGGAACTTCTGGTGAAATTTCCATTGAAAGGACGACACAAGATCTGTAAGTGATGGACTAGCATCTATAACTAATATTCCGGTGGGCCCACATTTTATGGGTTTAAAAGCCCAAGCAACAAGAGTTGCCAGAAGACTACTTTTTTTCAATAGAAGATGATTTAATTGATGTTATAATTGCATTGATATTCCATCATAATAAGGAAAGACTTGCATTTGCTGAGACATTTAAGTCACTGATATCCCTATATTCTTAGTTAATGGGCTACTTTTGATCTCCTGATATGGATAGGTTATGTTTCGGGTCGGCACCCTTAAGTCCTTACCCAAAATGTCATCTATCCATGTTCTCCAAGAATGCTGCCTGACCCGCTGAGTTACTCCATCAATTTGTGCCTTTTTTTTTGTAAACTAGCATCTGCTGTTCCGTTTTTCTACACGATTTCATATGAAGAAAGACTGGATAGACACGTGTTGTACTCGCTATAATTTAGAAGAGGGGGGATCTTATAGAAACTTACAAAATTCTTAAGGGGATGGACAGGCTGGATGCAGGAAGATTATTCCCGATGTTGGGGAAGTCCAGAACTAGGGGTCACAGTTCAAGGATAAGAGGGAAGTCTTTTAGGACCGAGATGAGAAAATCATTTTTTACACAGAGAGTGGTGAATCTGTGGAATTCTCTGCCACAGAAGGTAGTTGAGGCCAGTTCATTGGCTATATTTAAGTGGGAGTTAGATGTGGCCCTTGTGGCTAAAGGGATCAGGGGGTATGGAGAGAAGGCAGGGACGGGATACTGAGTTGGATGATCAGCCATGATCATATCGAATGGCGGTGCAGGCTCGAAGGGCCGAATGGTCTACTCCTGCACCTATTTTCTATGTTTCTATAAATGAATGGGATTTGGTTAGAATCCAGTTATCCTCAAGATCTCCTGCGTGATTATGGCAGTGCCCCTCTTCTTCTGCCTCTTTGAATGTCATCTGTATATCTTTTCAAGGACTTCCCATTGCCTCCCTAAGTTCCAGCAATCCAGTTTCCTAGCAACCCATTATGGATCTGTGCATTTCTGTGGACTTTTTATGACGTGATCCATGAGCATTGGATCAACTTTCATTCCATTCGCAAAGGAATATTGCACAAACATGTTATGTGCATGCCTACGCAATCGTCTTGAAGGCTTCACAACAACTTTTTCAGATCTCAAAGAGAATGAGTATTTGTATTTTGTAAAGTATAATTATAATAGGTTCTAAAATGCACCAAATCATAATTATTACAACAAAAAATAAAGTGTTGGAGGAACTTAGCAAGTCAGGCACCATCTATATGGAGGGAAGACACATAGTACTGGAGTTACTCAGCAGGTCAGGCGGTACCCGGACGTGGCGCCGACGGGCCAGAAGCCGAAGCAAAGAAGTCGAAGCCAAAGAACCGAATGGATACGAGGCCGAAAGGTCAAATAACCGAAAGGATGTGACGCCTAAAAGCCAACTAACCGAAAAGCTGCGTCGCCTAAAAGCAAACTCGCCGAATGGCCGCTCTGTCGAAACGCCACCTACCCGAAAGGCGGCGTCGCCTACAAGCCAACTGACCGAATTCCGCTCAACAGAAAGGTCAAATAACGGACGTGATGTTGCCGGTGGCGGGACTTGTCAGCGATTGGTCCAGACCCCCCACATCCATCACATCACTGTGCATGGATGAACATTGTCCTACACCTCCGCTCCACCCGACCCACAGCCCGCGGAGGGTGGCCGTGGGAGAGTGGGGACTGTCCCGAGCGATGCACACCTCCGGCCCCCCCTCTCACTCTCTCCCCCCTCCCTCTCTCCCGTTCTCTCTTTCTCTCCCCTCTTCTCTTCCTCCTCTCTCTCCCCTACTCTCTCTCTCCCCTCTCTCTCTCTGGCACTGACAGTAAAGATAGACACAAAATGCTGGAGTGACTCAGTGGGACAGGCAGCATCTCTGGAGAGAAGGAATGGGTGGCGTTTCGGGTCGAACCTCTTCAGACTCAGTCTTCAGGTGTGAAGAATGGTCTCAACACGAAACGTCACCCACTCCTTCTCTCCAGAGATGCTGCCTGTTCCGCTGAGTTACTCCAGCTTTTTGTGTCCATCGTCAGTTAAAACAGTTTACAGATTCTGGTGTTTTGTGCGTGGGAACTTGCTGTGTGCGTTCCGAGGGAGAGTGGGGGCTGTCCCGGGGGATGCGCACCTTTGGCCGCTTACAACTTGGTGCTTGGGTTCAGATTGCCCAGTCACCTATGACGTGTGGGAAAATGACCCCCACGCTCCCATCTCCCCCTACTCTCTCCCCTCTTCTCTCTCTCCCCCCTCTTCTCTCTCTCCCTTCTCTCTCTCTCCCTTCTCTCTCTCCCCCCTCTTCTCTCTCTCCCTTCTCTCTCTCCCCTTCTCTGTCTCTCCCTTCTCTCTCTCCATTCTCTGTCTCCCTTCTCTCTCTCTCTCTTCTCTCTCTCTCCCTTCTCTCTCTGCCCCTTCTCTGTCTCCCTTCTCTCTCTCCCCCTTCTCTCTCTCTCCCTTCTCTCTCTCTCCCTTCTCTCGCTCCCCCTTCTCTCGCTCCCCCTTCTCTCGCTCTCCCTTCTCTCTCTCCCCCTTCTCTCTCTCCCCCTTCTCTCTCTCCCCCTTCTCTCTCTCCCCTCCGTCTCCACCGGCAGGAGGATGGGGAGTCATTTTAGGCGACGCAGCTTTTCGGTTAGTTGGCTTTTAGGCGTCCTGCCCTTTCAGTTAGTTTGCATTTATGCGTCCTATCCTTTTGGTTAGTTCGGCCTCGTTTCCATTCGGTTCTTTGGCTTAGACGTCTTTGCTTTGGCTTCTTGTCCGTCGGCATCTCTGGGTGACGTCGGAACATCAGCCCAAAACATCATCCGTCCATGTTTTCCTGAGATGTTGCATGACCCATGAAGTTACTCCAACATTTGTGTCTTTTCTTGTGAACCAGCATCTGCAGTTCCTTTTTTTTCTACATCTGTGCGGAGGGAATGAACAGGTGACGCTTTTGGGTCGGGCCCTTCTGCAGGCTAACCGTCCCCGAAGAAAGGTGTTAACCCAAAACGCCGTCTGTCCATTTCACTCACGAATGCGGCCCAATCTGCGGAGTCTCTCCAGCATTTTGATTTTTTTGCTCAAGATTCAGCATCTGCAGTCTCTTTTGTTTCTAGTAGATTGAGTCTAATAGATTAGTCATTCACAGTAGATTGAGAGTGGGGGCTGAGGGAAACAAAAAGGGAGTAATTTTCGCCAAGACTCTCAGCTTTCAGGCTTTGCATATTCCCGACAGTAATTTCTAAATGTTGCACTGATGTAGTATCTCTGCAGTAACAAGGATGATGAGCACAGCAGCAGTCCAGATTAGACTAATACAGGCATGATACACTGAATGGCCTTGTGTGCTGCTTATTCAATGAGTCCAAACCCAGTCTCTTGGCATTTGCAGTGTAATTGTTTGACTTCGTATCTTACAAGATCAAGTGTATTATTATGATTATTCTGTCGCTGTTTTTATGAGGCTCTTGGCCAGCTCTTCAAGTTTTCTAGCATGAGGAGCAATTTTCAGCTGTGTTTTAATATGGATTTTGAACTGTGAAGCATTATTAGAGGATTCTCAGAGGATCTATAAAGTCATCAATATTTATAGCAAGATGTTCCACATACCACAAGTAAAAGCAGGAATTAAGTTATTAGAGAAAATGCTGTATTTTTTAATGGGCTCTTCATGGTATTGTAAATAACTTAAATATATTTACATTTCATAAGACAGGATGGTGGAGGCCATTCAGTGCATCGTGCCTGTACTGGCGTTGTGAGAGAGCTGTCCAGTTCTTGTTTTTGTTTCCTCATATTATTTTCCTCAACCACACATCCAGTTTGCTTCCCCCCCGCCCTCCCTATTTTTATTATTAAATCAGTTTGCATCATCCCGTCCAACAGTGCAATCTAGATCATCGTTTTCCACTGTTTTTTATTATTGCTGATATCATTGGTGATTCATCTGCCACTTACCTTAAATCTGTGTCCTCTGGTTATTGACCCGTCAGTCAATGGAAATAGATGCTGCATTTATGCATAGGGCGGCAAGCTGGCGAGTAGTAGAGCTACTACCTTACAGCGCCAGAGACCCGGGTTTGAGGTTTGATCCTGACTACGGGTGCTGCCTGTACGGAGTTTGTTTGTTCTCCCCGTGCCCCGCGTGGGTTTTCTCCAAGATCTTTGGTTTCCCCCCGACACTCCAAAGATGTACAGGTTTGTAGTTTAATTGGCTTGGTGTAAATGTAAACATTGTCTCTAGTGTGTGTAGGATAGTGTTAGTGTGTGGGGATCACTGGTCGGTGCGAACTTGGTGAGCTGAAGGGCCTGTTTGTGCACTGTATCTCTAAACTAAACTAAAAATTTACAGAATCTGTTTGCACAAATATCCCTGGCTAATTAGTTGTGAATTAAAATATTTCTGCTTTTAATGCTTTATTGAAAAACTAAGACTCTTGTCCATGTCATCATCATTGCTGCAACATATTTAATATTACTATACACCTTTCTGGTCAGGTCGGGGGGAGTTCCCACCGCCACTGGTACAATGTAATCCCATGCCACCTGCTCCATGGTCGGATAGTCTGCGACCAAACCGTCTCCCCCACCTGGTTTGCCAGGGGAGGAGGAGGCTCTAGACCCCCAGCAGGACCAAAAACAAGACCTGTCAAAGGGCGGATGAGCTCCTAGCGAGCCAACGGCCATCCACACTTCAGTAGAAGTTGTGATCTCTGTTGTACATTGTAGCATTGTAAGGCACCGTGCCCGTTGATGTTTTCAATGATGATGATGATGATGGTGATACACCTTGACAAAACCTATTTAAATAAGATTGCATGAGCCTTTTGTCCTTCTGATCAAGAAGATGCACACTGTTCAAGCATGCATTAATAATGAAGCTGCATATATTTTAAATAAAGATGTGGAGAAAGGATACAAGGAGTTTTTGATGAGATGAGATGAAACAAAGCTGGGCGACAGATGTGGAGGATAAAACTCATTATGGTCCTGGTGGACGAAACGGACAGTTTCTGTGCCGTAAAGTTAATGAAGTGTCTCCATTCTCTGCAATTTGCCAATGGTTCTTCCTGGTTTAGTATTAATTGATAATGCAGAGCCGGCAGGGCTTTTTCAAACTCAAACCCTCAACCAGTGAATAGGATTGAGTTGCACATCCAGAATTATTTTGGATTGGAGAGTTGCATGTGCTCCAGGGTTGGAGCTTGGAGCTCTGCGTTTTGACACTCACGAGTACACTGCTCGATGAAACGCTTCATGATCAATTCCCAGTTTGGATATCGCTGTCAATCTATGCCAGACCAATTGGAAAAATATTAAGAAAAGGCCAAGGAGGTTCATGAGCAATATCCCCAAATGACTTCAAAGCACCAATGGTGACATGGTGATTTTTCTCTTTAGCTCTTGCTTGGTGCCCTTTTTAGGAAAGATAGGTGATGTTGAAAAGGACATGATGTTGTTCTGAAGTGATGAAGTAAGGCCAGAATTGGGAATGATCTTGACCAGGAAGAACAGGAAATAGATGGATTAAGTGAACAGATAACAGGGGTCAGGATACACTCTTCAGTATGGTGTACAGTCCAAATAGCAACCAATAACAAGAGCAGCATTAATGGAGAGAGTATGAATCAAGATGCGGACATAATTCTGAACTCTGTTGAAAGAGGACATTACCGAGTCGACAAAGTTGTTCTCACAGCTCCTTCAACAAGCCCAACATCCTCGCTGTTTCCTGGGACCTCTGTTTCACAGTGTGGAAGGAGCATTCAAGGTAGTATTGATAATCCTGAGTCCACATAGTCATAGAATCATACAACACAGAAACAGGCTCTTCGGCTCAACTTGCCCATGCCGACCAAGATGTCTCATCTACACAGTAAGCTGTAAGTTGCCCAAGCAAAATATGAGATGCTGTTCCTCCAATTTGCAATTAGCCGCACTCTGACAATGGAGGAGACCTAGGACAGAAAGGTCTATGTGGGAATGGGAAGGAGAATTGAAGTGTTTAGCAACCGGGAGATCGGGTAGGTTCAGGCGGACTGAGCGAAGGTGTACACCGAAACGATCGCCCAGTTTACGTTTGGTCTCGCCGATGTATAAGAGTCCATGTCCTGAACATTGGATACAGTAGATGAGGTTGGAGGAGGTGGAAGTGAATCTCTGCCTAACCTGAAAGGACTGACAGGGTCCCTGGACAGAATCCTGGGAAGAAGTATCGGGACAGGTGTTGCATCTTCTCCAGGTGCTTCAGTTTTCATCTTCATTGCAAAGACGTGCAGGTTTGTTGGCTAATTGGCTTCTGTAACTTGTCCTTGGTGTGTAGGATAGAACTAGCGAAAGGGTGATCGTTGGTCGGCACGGTCTCCACCAACAATAAATACCAGCCTATTTCTATTTTGTTCATAAAGTTGGCAGAAATATCAATCCACTATGGCTGAAGATTGTCATTCCATCAGATCATACGAGATCTAAATACAAAGAACTGCAGAAATCTCGCCAAAAACTGGAGTTTTGGTAAACGATAACTAACATTGTTGATGAATACAAAATTCCAAAATGAATGAACAAGGTAAAGATAAGGCTATTGCTGCTTCTACCTGCAGAGTCCTGAACTTCCATAGCCTTCAGATAAGAGTTTTATTGCACTTCAAAAGCAAAAAATAGATTGGAATATTTTAACCTAAAAAAACTAGTAAATGGTGACATATACACATTTTGGTTCATGAAATGCAAAATTAGCATGCACCAAACATTAAGTATAGGTAAGCATTTAGGAGGGAAAAATTATCTATTTCCTTTTTTGCAAATGGTTGTAATTGTACAGGGCCATAGTGAAGTGACAGCAGGAGTAAGCACAGTGCCTGTATTCCCAAGGAGGATGAACTTGCCTTCCAGTGCAAATTCACTTGTTTGCTTCCTGGGAGAGTCACATTAGCCTGTCCTCACTGGAGTTCAGGAAAACAAGAGGTAAAATTGTTGACGTGTACAAGATTCTGAAATAAATGAACAAGGCAAATGGGATTCTGGCTGCAGAGTCCAGAGCAGGAACCACAGCCTTCAGATAAGGGTTTGCGATCCTTTGGAATTCTGTGCTCCGTGGCACTGCTGATGCTCAAGTCATTGAGTGCTTTTAAAGCTGAAGGAATTGTTTTTTTGGTAGTGGTCTGGGGATCAGATGGAATGGTGAACTTGGGGTGCATTATTGGCTCTAATATTCAATGGAGAATCATCTCTGAGGAAGAATGTGGCCTGTCCCTGCTTCTTGTACTAATCCTGCAATGCTGTGCCCGTTAGCTCCTAACAGCACTCTACAGAGCCATCGCACATTGGGTTGGAGTAATCTCAATTTGGATGTCTGACACCCATAATTTTCCAGCAACCTATTTATCTGCCACACCATTCTCTCAAAAGTAACCTTGAACCAGCCTTGTGCATTTGGCAGGACTAATGAATATCCCATAGCAGCACTGAATGCAAAATGAAAATATTTATGAACTGTTTGACATATTAATCCCACAAGTTCAACATATTCCTTATTCCAATTTACATTTCTTGGAACTTGACATGAATTAGAGCTTTATAATTCACCAGCAAGGCCAAGTAACTTTGTAGCACGTAATTGGCAGCCCTGAAAAGTTAAATGAGATGCAGTGGTGATATAACCAAGAACAGTCATTTGAAAGCGGAACAAATGACTGGGACATTAATTCCCCTCATTACTAATCTCAGCAGAAATGCTGATCTGTTCCAAAGGCAAGTGGAAGAGACCGAGACCTTTCAGCTTGTCCAATTTGCTTGAACTTCAAGCTTGCTTTGGAATCATCCAGCGTTGTCTTGTTTACACGAAAAGCCAGTACTTTTCCGAATCTTACAGGTCAAAGCCTTAGTCGTACAACATGGAAACATTTGGCCCAATTTGCCCATGCTAGCAACTAAGCCAGTTCTTCCTGCCTGCATTTGCTCCATATCCCTCTGAACCTGCCCATATCAATGTACCTGTCAGTATCCATGTACCTTCTTTGATGGTTCATCACATCGTGCCTTATCCGTTTCTTGTACATCTTTTCAAAATGGTGGTAAACTTCACCAAAGCTGTGCTTTATTCGAATGTCCTAATTAAAGCTGTGTTAATTAAGGACTCTGACTAAAGAAGCCGCAGGTGTCATGTATACCATGATTTCTGATGACCTAATTTTTGAAATAAATGTCTTTGATATTGAATTTAGTGAGCACAGAAATGTGGTATAGCAACATACCTACAAGGGCGGCACAGTTGTGCAACTGATAGAGCTGTGGACTCACAGTGGTAGAGACTCGGGTTTGATCTTGTGTTGTCTGTGTGCAGAATGTAGGTTCTACCTGTGACCATTTGGATGTCCTCCGGGTGCCCTGGTTTCCTCCACATCCCAAAGATGTGCGGGTTTGTAGGTTAATTGGCCTTTGCAAATTGTCCCTACTGTGTCGGGAGTTGATGCGAAAGTGGGATAACATAGAACTAGTGTGAACGGGTGATCATTGATCGACGTGGACTCAGTGGGCCGAATAATTTGTTTCCATGCTCTATCACAAAACTAAACTACTGCTTCTTGAGACTCTGTCTTTCCTTGGGCAAACTGAGAGAATGTACTGTGACTGTTTCACATTCTGACTCCACATTTTCCATGACAAAATTCTAGCCCTATTTATAAACAGCATCTTTGTTTGAGCCAACAGTCTTAAAGTCTATTGGGTTGGATTGGAAAACTTCATAAGTTCTCTTTCATGCAAGATCAGACGTCAAGTCTCCACCTGCTTGCTCCAATGGGCATTAAAGATCGTGGTGCTCTATTAACAAAGAGCAGAGTGTTCTCTTCGTGTCCTGGCCTTAAATAACACCACGCAAAAACAAATTATCTGGTCATTCATTTAAGGTGCTGCTTATGGAACTGTTGAGTACACAAACTAGCCATATTCTTTAGTTCGATTGCAACATTTACTTTAAAAGTAATCCTTGGGCTGTAAAGTGCCTTGGGAATGCTTTTGGGATACGATGAGGCCTTGTCAAAGTACAAGATATTTGGGTTTTTTGGCTAACCTATTGAAAAAAAATAGCAGTTTTCTTTCTTGTTTTTTCCTCTATCCTTCTATGATGTTCTTGGCCCCTGTTCTGGGCATTATTCAGTGCTTTGATTAAAATGGAAAAATCTCAGGCACAAACCTATGTTTTAGCAATCCATAATGCAGTGTAATACACTTTCCTAAAGGGTATTACATCCTGTTTCCTCTCAGCTTCTCGAGTGCACTCGGAAAAGTGGGTGTCAAAAACACTGGAATATCACCTACATTTAATCGTGTTTAATATTATGCATTTTAAAGACTGAACCATATTGCCCGTCTGGATTTTGGGATGACCGTGTGCTTTTGGAGATTGTAACCATTTCTCTGACAATGTTTAAGGTTTTAGTTTAGTTTGGAGATACAGTGCAGAAATAGGCCCAACGAGTCCACGCCGACCATGCACTTTAATCCATGCACTCTAATGCTATCCTACACACTAAGGACGACTTACAATGTGACCAAGCCAATTAGCCTACAAACCTGTATGCCTTTGGAATGTAGGAGGAAACCAGAGCTCCCGGAGAAAGCCCACACAGGTCGGGGGGGGGGGAGGGGAGACGGGGGGATGATGATCAAACTCCGTACAGACAGACCCGTAGGATTAAACCCGGGTCTCTGATGTTGTAAGGCAGCAACTCTACCGCTGCGCCACCATGCCACCCTATTCTGATTTTGTTTTTTTTCAATGGAGCGAATATTATTCTTGTAAATTGGATTTGAACTTAATCAAACGCCAAATATCTTTGCACCAAATATATGTCCCTGCTGATGATGGGAGTTGTGTGAAGCAAATGACTGAAATATTTCATGGCACTCACACAGATGGAGTTGCAGAAATGTATGCTGACCTTTAGAACTTTCAAAAACAGCCCGTGTAAGAGCCAAAATGAACATGTGTCAGGCTGACTCTCTGTTGCAGAAATTCCAAATATCTACTTGTGTGATTATAAAAGGAAAGAAAGATTTGCATTCATGTCACACTTCTCACAACTTCAGAGCATTCCAAAGCACTTTGAAGCCATTGATGCACTTTCTCAAGTGTTAAAAGTATAGGTAAGAAGAGACTTTTGTTCCACAGAAAAAAAATCTAATGAATAACCAGATGGATCTCTTTCAGATGATGGTTGAGGAATAAGTATAGGTTACCATTGGAGCCAATCTGAATAAAAGGATGGTAGACAAAAATGCTGGAGAAACTCAGCGGGTGAGGCAGCATCTATGGAGCGAAGGAAATAGGTGACGTTTCGGATCAAGACCCTTCTTCAGACTGAATAAAAGGATGTACCTTTAGAAAGGAGATGACGATGAATTTCTTTAATAATAATAATAAATTTAATTTTTATAGCGCTTTTCTAAGACTCAAAGTCGCTTTACAATAGTAACAGACAATAGCAAACGGAGAAGCGGCGAACAAACAGCGCCAGCGTCCTCTCCGTGCAGCACATAAAGAAAGAATACAGACATAACAATAATAAGGACATTTAAACATAAAAACATCCCCCCACAATGGTTCCCATTATGGGGGAAGGCACAGTGTCCAGTCCCCATCCCCAGTTCACCCACAGTTGGGCCTATTGAGGCCTCCACAGTTGCCTCTACGGAGGCCCGATGTTCCAGGCCGTTCTCGCCGGGTGATGGTGCTCCGGCGTCGGGAGAATCCTCAGTAGTAGTGAATCTGTGGAATTCATTGCACAAACAGCTGTGGAGGCCATCATTGGGTATTTTTAAGGAGGAGATTGCCAGATTCTTAGTGCATGTGTTAAGGGTTATGTGGAGAGGGTAGGAGAATGAGGTTGAGAGAGAAAGGTAGATCAGCCATGATTGAATGGTGGAACAGACTCAATGAGCTGAATGGCCTTATTCTGCTCCAATGACTTGCAAATGAAAACTGTAATGATAACAGTCCTGTTTGTAATTGTGTGCTAATGTGAAATAGCGTCCTTACTAATGCCATGAGATGGGCTGTGAGGTGTAATACACAGTGCCCTCCATAATGTTTGGGACAAAGACCCATCATTTATTTATTTGCCTCTGTACGCCACAATTTGAGATTTGTAATAGAAAAAAATCACATGTGGTTTAAATGCTCAAAACAAAGAACTGCCGATGCTGGTTAATACACAAAAGGACACAAAGTGCTGGAGTAATTCAGCAGGTCTGGCAGCCTCTCTGGAGCACATGGATGGGTGACATTTTGGATTGAGACTTCTTCAGACTGTGGAAGAAAGCTAGAAAATGGGAGAACAGGACAAAGTGTGGCAGGTAATAGATGGATAGGTGGGGGGGGGGGGGGGGGGGGGTTGGTAGGCAGGTGGTTGGAACAAAGGTCAGAGATAAGAGCAGGTGTGAGACAGGTTTGAGGAGTTGCAGATCGTGAAGCCACAGGAAGGCTATGTCTCACATCTTCTGCTATCACCTGTCCATGCTCTCCAGAGATGCTGCCTGACCTGCTGGGTTACACCAGTACCTTATGTCCTCAACTATGCTCCCTCAATGACTTAGAAATTCACCTGATGTTGTTTCAGGGGAGTTCCAGGAAGATATTTTCCTGGTTAATATTTGTACCTCGAATAACATCACAAGAATTGAGATGCTGCAATCCTCTGAGTAAGTGTCCTGACCTGAAACGTCACCTGTCCATTCCTTTCCCAGATGCTGCCCGACCCACTGGGATCCTCGAGCAGTTTGTGTTTAGCTCACCATCGCAAACATGCCTTTTATTTCACGTTGCTATTGGAGTGAGTTAGCTGATTGTATATTCAATGCAGATAGACACAAAATGCTGGAGTATCTCAGCAGGACAGGTAGCATCTCTAGATGGAAGGAATGGGTGACGTTTCGGGTCAAGGTCCTTCTTCAGACTCGCTATTCATTGCGTTGTCTATGTACAAGTGGCAAGGAGTCGGTGTACTTCAGGGCACTTTTTGAAGTCACGAACAACGTTCTCTTTGCTACCCAACTATATCCGCTCCATCTGCCTGTCTATCTTTTTCCCTGCCTTCCTTTCCGTCTTTTGACTCTTCTTCCTCTGCAGGAGCCTTCTCGACATAGCGTTTGATTTTTCTCCACCTTGTGTACATTATTTGGTTTCCTGTTAAATATATTAATGCTTCTGGTCTTAAGCATTTGTATGGGAGAAAGTTGCAGCTGCGGGCAATCCAAGATTAAGAACACCTTTCCTTTGAAGCACTGTAAAATTCCCTTTCATTCTGCAAAATGCATCTCCAACTGTGTGCATCTCCTCAGTACCAGCGTGCAGCATTTTGTTTTCAACACAGCCAACACTGTAGCTTCTGTGTCACGGAATGACATAGAAGTTTTATAACAGGGAGGTGAAAGGAATAGTGGCCTGGCGTCCTTACAAAAGGCAGTGGTTGCACTTGATCCCACAGACGGAAAGTCTGTACCTGACCACTTCACTTCCCATTAATCATCTGTAGCCAGCATGATTTGGGTGTCAAGAGCGTGGCAATTGAATACAAGGGGCTATTTGAACCTTTTAAGTGCTGTTATATTGACAAATAGTTTAGTAAACACATGCTTAACACTAGAGGATTGTAGCCCTAATACATTCAACTGCCCTTATCCAGGCTGAAATCCTTTACAATCCTCAGAGCTATGTATCCCCTTAAAGGAACAATACAACCTCATTCCTATTATTCTTTGCTGGTATTAGTGGTATCACTGAAGGGAGAAGTATTAATTTGACTGTACAAGTGAAATGATTGCATTTGCTGCATATTAAGCAGCCTAAATTATGCAGTTCACATCATGCTGGGTGAGCTGGCATCGAATGCAGTCTAATTAAATCAGCTATCGATGGTTGTCTCGCTCTCGCCTCCCAACTCTGAATGTTTTGGCTTCAGGTCCAAAGACTTGCGCACATCATCGAGGATGATGCTCCAGTGTGGGGCTGAGAGGCTGTTGCTGTGTCCGAGGTCCCACCTTTTAGCTGAACTGTTCGGTCACGGCTCCGTCTTCCCCTCGGGAAAATAATTAAACTGCCGATGGATTACTCAAGGAATAATCTGGTCCCTATTGCTCAAAACAAACAGTAAAATGGATCCAGGCATTGTTTTAGGTAGACAAAAATGCTGGAGATACTCAGCGGGTGAGGCAGCATCTATGGAGCAAAGGAACTAGGCGATGTTTTGGGACGTTTCGGTATTGTTTTCTTCTGTTTGGATCATATACAAATTGTCTGCCACATTTCTTATCTTACAACAATAAAAATACATTGTTTAGAGAGCTTTTATAGAATGAAAAGTTCATCTCGCTTTCCATTAGAACAGTAAACAGAAAGTCTACAATGTCCATGCCAAATATGATATTAATTTAAACCAATCTCCGAAGATAGACACAAAATGCTGGAGTAACTCAGCAGGACAGACAGCATTTCTGGAGAAAAGGAATAGGTGATGTTTCAGGTTGAGACCCTTCTTCAGTCTCAACTAGTCTCCCCTGCCTGCACGTGATCTATATACCTCCATTCCCTACAGATACAGGTGCCTATCTAAAAGCCTTTTGAATGGTACTATTGTATCTGCCTCCACCACTACTTGCATCTACCACTCTCTGTAGAAAGAAAACTTGCATCCACCACTCTCTGTAAAAGGAATACTTGCCCCATACATCTCCTTTAAACTTTGTCACACTCTCCTTAAAGTTATGCCCTCTCATTTTTGACATTTTCACCAGGGAGGAAGAAAGGGTTCTGACAGTCTACCTACCCTCTCCATAACGCTTAAAATTTGATATACTTCTATCAGTTCTCCCTACAGCCTCCGGTACAGAGAAAACAATCCAAGTTTGTCCAACTTCTTATACCTAATACCTTCTGGTTCAGGCAGCATTCTGGTAAACCTCTTTGCACCTTCTCTAAAGCCTCCACATCCTTCCTATTAAGCTGCATCATGTCTTCCTGACTCTTGTACTTAATGTCTCAGCTAATGAAGGCAAGCATACCATACGCCTCCTTTACCTCTCTATCTACTTGTGTTGCCAGGTTCAGCAAGCTAGGAGGTGGTTGAGGCAGGTACCATCGCAATGTTTAAGAAACATTTAGACAGGTACATGGATAGGATAGGTTTGGAGGGATATGGGCCAAAGTAGGCAGATGGAACTAATGTAGATGGGGCATTATGGTCGGCGTGGGCACGTTGTGCCGAAGGACCTGTTTTCATACCGTCTGACTCCATGACTATGGATTTGGAATCCCAAGATCCCCCTAACATCAATGCTTTTAAGGGGCGTGCCATCTCATCAAGAGAGAGTTAGATTTAGTTCTTTGGGCGAAAGCAATCAAGGGATATGGGAAAAAAACAGGAACGGGGTACTGATTTTAGATCAGCCATGACCATCTTGAATGGCGGTGCTGGCTCGTTGAGCAGAATGGCCTACCCCTGCACATATTTTTCTATGTTTCTATTACTCTCCAGTTGTATGCAACACTCACATTTGCAAGGATTAAACTCTGAGTTTATTAAGTGCAAGATCCTTTTCATGCAGGAGGAAGCAACATGAACATAACTGCCTTTTAATATGCCATAGCCTGTCAGTGCCACTAGTTTCCACCAGTGCAACACTGGTGGAATTGTCCACAATGGTGTTGTCCCCATTCAGGCTAGCTAGCAGCAGGACACTCCCAGCTTGGAAGCAGCAGCTTAAATGTTGTACCAAACCCACACGTTAAAAACCACCAAAATTTATTGGCCATTACAGCCTTTGTAGAATTCATGATTATACGAAAGAGGTTTTTAAAGGAAAAATGTGTTTCCGTTGTGGTGTGGATTGATGTATGCAAGTTCCCTGCTTGAACGAGGAGAGCTGGCTTCAAGCCTCTCTGTCACAAATAGACGAAGCCCAAGGGCACCAGCTGGATGGGAGAGTGCACAGTGTATTGTCGCAGAGGTTATTTGGGCCTTTTAAAATTAAGTGTGGTGTTGCTTAGATGTTTTATTTTATTTGAGCAGATTAACACATTGCTGCACTTTCTGGAGAATGACAGAAAATAATATTGACAGACATTTTGGAAGAAATAATTTCCATCGGCTGAGCCAGTTATGTCACAAAAAGGATTTACATTTGTCCTTTTAATTATGCCAGTCTTTTATCTGAGATGTAAATACAGACGAGTCAGCTATGCCTCGGTTGGCATGACAACGCAAAGGCACATAGACCCAGCCTGGCACAGAGCCAGCGAGGTTTACCGAATGCTGATTGAATCCTAAGCAAATCGTGGATTGAAGAAGATTTGCTTGTACAGTGTCAGGGATTTGCATATATCTTGGGTTCTGGGCACAAATTTGATTCTGTCAAGATAATTTTGATTTCTGGAGATGGGTATGGGAGAATAAAGGTTCCTTCGTGATTACAGCTGAAATCACATGAAAGCAAGTGATGATAACAGCCCTGCTCCTAATTGTGTGCTAATGTTAACGGTCGCCTGGCTAATGCCATGGGGTGAGCTGTAAGAAATCAGACCCAGCAGAGTGAATGCAAATCGCAGCAACTGTGAAACAGCCAGGGTGCCCTTCCAGTGAATCCGCCTGCACTGGGATGGGTCTGTGCGGGAGGGTCAGTAATCGAAAACCACCTAGTCTCCAGGAGCAATAAGGCAGCATGTAATTAGAGCGTAGTGGCGGGCTGCTTTGTGAGTTCAATATTAAGAGCAGCTGCTGTCGTGGTCATTCAATGCCAGGTGCCCCTATTTTTTATGACGTGATAATTGATGTTTGTGTAAGCTGCCTGGGAGAGTACGTAGCACAGGAACATGCTTTGAAATTATATTTTTGTCTGCTTGATTTTTTTTCCGAGCAAGAAACCAGCAACTCCGTGCAACCCCCTTCCCCCACCCGACTCAGCCCATGTGCTTGGGAGAGGGAAATACTGCAGTGCAGATTGAGAGCAGATGGTGAGAGGACTCCGGAGCACACACAGACCAAGGGCAGCACTTGCCTTTCAGTGGCATAACAAGGCTGATTCTCTGCTTTTTTGGTTCAATGCCTTTTTTATTGTGTATATTACCTGCAAAGAGTAAAATATCAGTGGTCCTTAGAAGAGACGTCTCTCACCACGTGGAATACAAAGGTTTGAAGTTCCATGGAGACGTAAAGAACTGCAGACTCACAAATTGTTGAATGAACTCAGTGGGTCAGGCAGCATCTGTGGAGGGAAATGGATAGATGACCTTCCGGGTTGGGACCCTTCTTCATTCTGAAACATCCAATCTGAAATGTTGCCTGTCCATTCCCTCTACAGATGCTGCCTGACCTGCTGAGTTCCTCCAGAACTTTCTGTTGAGTGAGGTTCTGTGATTGATTATAGACACAAAATGCTGGAGTAACTCAGCAGGCCAGGCAACATCTCTGGATAACAGGAATGGGTGATGTTTCGGTTCGAGACCCTTCTTCAGACTGTTTAGTTTATTATCACATGTACCGAGGTACAGTGAAAAACTTTTGTTGTGTGCTATCCGGTCAGCGTAAAGACAATACATGATCGCAATTGAGCCATCTACAGTGTACAGATACATGTTAAAGGGAATAACGTTTAGTGCAAGATGAAGTCCAGTAAAGTCTAATCAAAGATAGTCCAAGGGTCTCCAATTGGGTTTATGATGCGTTGGTCACACTGTGTCTGGAGTATTGTGCTTAATTTAGATACCACATCTCTGGAAGCGTCTGTCGGATTGGGGGTGTGATGATTTGAGAGTAACACCAGGGCCTCCAGAAGATTAAGAGAGACACAAAATGCTGGAGTAACTCAGCGGGACAGGCAGCATCTCTGGAGAGAAGGAATGGGTTGACGCTTCGGGTCGAGACCCTTCTTCAGACTCATGTTAGGGGAGAGGGAGATACATAGATAAGGAAGTGCAAGGTGTGAAAACAGGATTGAGATCAAGGAAAATGTAGAATAGATCACTGTTAGCTGGGATAAGGTAACAACAAGGCAAACAGAGATAAACTGTAGTGGAAGACGGCAGGACTGGTCGGAGAACTGGGAAAGGGGAGGGATGGAGAGAGAAGTGTAAGCAAGAGTAACTTGAAGTTAGAGAAGTCAATGTTCATACTGTTGTGGTGTCAGCTGCCCAAGCGAAATATGAGAAGATTAAGTGTTGTTATTGAAGTTTGATCAGTTTCAAGGATTTGACTGGGTTGATGGAGAGAAGGAACATCCTCTGGGGACAGAGCACATGATGGAATGACGCAGGATTGGAGTTGGACTGTTTAGGAAAGAGTTTAAGAAGGAACTGCAGATGCTGGAGAAAAGGTACACAAAAATGCTGGAGAAACTCAGCGGGTGCAGCAGCATCTATGGAGCGAAGGAAATAGGCAACGTTTCGGGCCGAAACCCTTCTTCAGACTGATGGGGGGTGGTGAGGAGAAGAAAGGAAAAAGGAGGAGGAGGAGCCCGAGGGCTGAGGGATGGGAGGAGACAGCAAGGGCTAACAAAATTGGGAGAATTCAATGTTCATGCCCGCAGGATGCAGACTCCCCAAGCGGAATATGAGGTGCTGTTCCTCCAATTTCCGGTGTTACTCACTCTGGCCATGGAGGAGACCCAGGACAGGACGGGGAATGGGAGGGGGAGGTCGGACGGGAATGGGAGGGGGAGTTGAAGTGCTGAGCCACCGGGAGGTCAGGTAGGTTCTTGCGGACCGAGCGGAGGTGTTCGGCGAAACGATCGCCCAGCCTCCGCTTAGTCTCACCGATGTAGATCAGCTGACATCTAGAGCAGCGGATGCAATAGATGAAGTTGGAGGAGATACAGGTGAACCTCTGTCGCACCTGGAACGACTGCTTGGGTCCTTGAATTGAGTCGAGGGGGGAGGTAAAGGGACAGGTGTTGCATCTTTTGCGGTTGCAACGTAAAGTGCCCGGGGAGGGGGTGGTACGGGAGACATCAGTTTGCATTTCTTCATGAGAAGGCGAGTGGAAATCTGTAGCTGTCTTCTCCTAAATTCCGTGATTTAAATCAATAGAAATTTTCAAAATTAATGCTCATTCATATTTGAAACAAAACAAAAATCCGCTGAGGCTGGAAACCTGAAATAAAAACTGACGTTAGGTGGCATCAGTGGAGGGAGAAATAATTAACATTTCAAGTTAATGATAAAGGCCAACTCAAGTTAAAAGATCAGATCTGATTCAGGACAGTGATCTGAAATTTTAACCTGCTGCACGGATGCTGCCTGATCTGCTGAATCTTTATACGTGAATTGTTTCGAGTCTGGGCTCTACTCGAGACTAAGAAAAGTTCCGATCTGAAACGTCACCCATTCATGTTCTCCAGCGACGCTGCCTGACCAACTGAGTTATTCCAGCATTGTTTGTGTGTGTGTGATAGAGTCATAGAGTGATACAGTGTGGAAACAGACCCAACTTGCTCACACTGGCCGACGTCCCAGCTACACTAGTCCCACCTGCCAGCATTTGGTCCATATCTCTCCAAACCTGTCCTATCCATGTACCTTTCTAACTGCTTCGTAAATGTTGGGATAGCCCCTGCATCAACCACCTCCTCTGGCAGCTTGTTCCATACATCCACCACCCTTTGTGTGAAAAGGTTACCCCTCAGATTCCTATTAAATCTTTTCCCCTCAGGTGTGTGTGTGTGTGTGTGTGTGTGTTTAAGCTGAATAGACCACTTCTGTGTGCTTAGATCTCAGAGCACTGCCCGTCTCACTCTCATATGTGTACTTGCTCTAATTCGAGATATTAATTGAAGATAAATTGTCCAATAATTAATTGGTCAGGCCTGGATCACTGAAGTCTCTGGAGCCCTGCTAAGCAACGTTTAAAATGGTGGTATTTTCATTTCTGGTTTGGATTGCTCATTAACACTTATTTATTTGTACTTGCAATTTCGATCATGTCAGTCAATTATTTGTCAGAGAACAAATTGTTCGGTTTTGTAGCAACTGGATTATCTTTTATCCAAGATGGCACCCAAGCTTGATGACCCCTTGTAGACTGGTCACTGAAGTGGATCTGCAATCACACATAACAATCGCTCCACTCTTTAAACCCCTGCTCCAACAGCAGCTGTACACTGTGGATGGCTCAATTGTTATCATGTATAATCTTTCTGCTGACTGGTTAGCACGCAACAAAAGCTTTTCACTGTACCTCTGTACAAGTGACAATAAACTAAACTAAACTATTCAGGGAATAGGGAATTTGCTGTTTGATACTAATTTCATGCTGCTTTCGCAGTGGCGTAAATCGCTATCAAACCATGGGGGGGGGGACATAATTTCTTGGTGGCCGAGCGCGCACACACACATGCGAGACTTCGGAGGCTTTGGCCGTGGGCCCTGTGGACAGTAACATTGGGAGCTGACCTGGTTGGTGACCGACTCCAAACTCCAGCAACAGCAGCTTCGTCTGCCCCGCATCATGGGGCTTAAATCGACCTGTTTGCGGGGCCTTTCATCGCCTGGCGCGGCTTTAAATCGGCCAGTGGGGACTTCACCATTGGGAGCCTCGATTGCCTCAATGCAGCAGTTTGACTGCCTGACCGCGGGGCGATGGAAGATTTTGTGGCCAATTTTAAGCCGCACCGGGCGATGAAAGGCACCGCGAACAGGCCGATTCAACCCTTAGAAAGCATCCTTAGAATCTTTCAAAAGCTACAATGTGATAAATAACACTTAAACAAATAAAACTGAAGGAAATATAGGCAAACAGAAGAACCAACCTTGGAGGGGGGAGAGAGAGAGAGATGGGAAAAAAATACTAAATAACGTGAGTGACCGTGAATGAGGGACTTACCTGCAAGATAGTCAGGAAACCTCTTCGACCTGTGCCTTTAATGACCTGACCCGTTTAAATCCGATACCCATTTAAATCTTTCCCATCTATCAATACATCCAATTAGTTCAAATGGTAATTGTACCCACATCAGACAGTTTTAAGAAGTTCTCAATGAATACCTTCAGTAATACTTGAAGGTCAAAACACAATTGGTGACACATCGTGTTAATACGATGTTAATAGAGACATTTAAAAAAGCGCTTAACAGTGAAACCCCCACTGTCTCGCGGAAAGCGGAGATTTAAATAGAATTTTTCACCAAATTTCAAAATCCGGATGACAAAACATGGGGGGAATTGTCCCCCACCTCTCAAAGCATGGGAGGGACGTGTCCCCCCCCATCCGGGATTTCCGCCCATGCTGCTGAGAGAATAGAGATTTCGAATGTGATTAATGCGCAAATACAAAATACTGTCAGCCAGACTGGTGACTCCATTAATGAATTAGGGAGTTCATCAGGAGTTGACAGCACTGAATTTGATCGGCTTCACTTAAAAGAAGAAAAGAAATCACTCATCTCCTTACAGACCATTATCAGCAATTTCATTGGATTCTTTGGAGCTGTAGAATAAAACAAATGAGCCAACCCTCGGGCTTGGAAGCTGTGCTATGTGCCAGTTAGCTGGACATTGCCACACCATCAGTCCTTCATGGAAAGGTTCTCCCAAACGAACACCTTTGACCTTAAGTCCATCAGCACGAAACATCCTGCAGGCACTGCAGAACAAGGACTCGTTGGATCCTATGGCATGGTTCCTTGAGCAGATGCCCAGGTTGTCTGGTGAAATGCCTCTTCGCCAGTACTCACCAGCAAGCACCAAGAGCTGGGTTGGCTGGTGGTGAGAGGGGCCCTCCCAGTCAGATCGATCATACAACATCAGAATCTTACTACCAGCTCATGCTGCCCTCAGGACGGCTGCTATGGAGAGCAAATGGTTGCCCATCTCTTCGCAGAATTTGGATTTGCGAAGAGACTCTGGAGACTGATAAAAGGGTTGTTGTCTCGGTTTATCCCAAATAGCTCCATAATAGAGGACTGTTCCCAGGGACACATTTGGAGACGGACATAAAGTGCTGCTAGAAAATCATCAACCTGAAATTGAAGCTCTTTGGTCTGCCCAAAACTTGTTGATCTCCAAGCAGTGCAAGATGGGAATGTTGGGGAATGTTGCTGACTAGCCCGCTACAGTCTGTAGGAGTACGTGCTGAGGGATGCACTGAAGCTCAGTGCAGCCAACGCCAGGACTCTGTGGGTGAGGGTCACAGTCTAGCGTCCTTCCTCTGCTGGACATTGGGGTGGAGTCTGTTGAAGACCACCTCAAACAAGGGAAAGGATATCACCCCAAGTGGTCACACGAGTGGCAAAAGTGCTTGGTATAAGGAAGATTGTGAACGCTAATGTATATATCACTAATTAATGTATAAACATTGAGAATGTTGGAAGAGGTTTTGGCATATTCTTGTTTTGTATATGTTTATTATTCTGAATAAAGCTTTTTTGGAAAAAGACCTAACACTTAAAGGATTGCTTGGAGTCAGTAGACTGGGTGATGTTCAAGAACTCGACAATGAACTTGAAACACCACAGTTGTTACGGACTTCATGAGGAAATGTGTGGAGGAGTGTGTTCCCATGAAAAGCATCTTAGTGTTCCCCACCCAGAGGCCTTGGAAGACCCAGGAGGTCCGCAATCCTCTGAGCATTCAAGTCTGGCGACTCAGATTCATTTAGCAAGTCCAGATACGACCTTCACAAGGCCATCAAAAATGCTCAAAAGGACTTTTGCTCAAAACTGGAGGATGAGACGGACGTTCGGCAGTTGTGGCAGGGCTTACACGCCATCATTTCCTGCAATGCAAAACTAGGGGCAGCTCAAGCGACAGCATGGCATCACTTATGGACGTGCTCAATGCGTTCTACACATGCTTTGATGGTAAGAACGCTCCATAGCCCCCTGGTGTTGAAGTCTCCGTCACCGAGGCCAATGTCAGAAGATCCTTCAGGAGGGTGAACCCTCGGAAAGCATCTGGACATGATGGTGTATCACATTACATTCTCAAAACCTGCGAGGACCAACTGGCTGGAGTTTTTGCAGACATCTTTAACCTCTCATTACCACGGTTCAAAATTCCCACCTGCTTGTAAATGGCATCAAAGGTCTGTTATCAGATTCAGATTCAATTCAGATTCAGATTCAACTTTGATTGTCATTGTCAGTGTACAGTACAGAGACAATGAAATGCAGTTAGCATCTCCCTGGAAGAGCGACATAGAATATGATTTCAATAAATAATAACAATTTACATGCATACAGACATAGTGTTTTTCCTGTGGGAGGAGTGTCCGGGGGGGGGGGGGTGATTGGCAGTCACCGAGGTACATTGTTGAGCAGTGTGACAGCCGCAGGGAAGAAGCTGTTCCTGGACCTGCTGGTCCGGCAACGGAGAGACCTGTAGCGCCTCCCGGATGGTAGGAGGGTAAACAGTCCATGGTTGGGGTGAGAGCAGTCCTTGGCGATGCTGAGCGCCCTTCGCAGACAACGCTTGCTTTGGACAAACTCAATGGAGGGGAGCGAGGAACCGGTGATGCGTTGGGCAATTTTCACCACCCTCTGCAGTGCTTTCCGGTCGGAGACAGAGCAGTTGCCGTACCATACTGTGATACAGTTGGTAAGGATGCTCTCGATGGTGCAGCGGTAGAAGTTCACCAGAATCTGAGGAGACAGATGAACCTTCTTCAGTCTCCTCAGGAAGAAGAGACGCTGGTGAGCCTTCTTGACCAGAGTTGAGGTATTGTGGGTCCAAGAGAGGTCATCGGAGATGTTGACCCCCAGGAACCTGAAGCTGGAAACACGTTCCACCTCCGTCCCGTTGATGTGGATGGGGGTGTGCGTGCCGCCCCTAGACATCCTGAAGTCTACAATGAGCTCCTTGGTCTTCTTGGAGTTAAGGGCCAGGTTGTTGTCAGCGCACCATACTGCTAAGTGCTGGACCTCCTCCCTATAGGCCGACTCATCGTTGTTGCTGATAAGGCCAATCACCGTTGTATCATCTGCATACTTGATGATGGTGTTAGTACCATGTACAGGTGTGCAGTCGTAGATGAAGAGGGAGTAGAGGAGGGGGCTCAGCACACAGCCCTGTGGAACGCCGGTGTTCAGGGTGAGGGTTGAAGAGGTGTGCTTGTCTAACCTAACAGACTGGTGTCTGTTGGTTAGAAAGTCCAGTATCCAGTTGCAGAGGGAGGGGTCGATGCCCAGGTTACTGAGTTTGGTGATCAGTTTAGAGGGTATAATGGTGTTGAATGCTGAGCTGTAATCGATGAACAGCATTCTTTCGAAAGTGTCTCTGTTGTCAAGGTGGGAGAGGGCGGAGTTAAGTGCCGTTGAGATGGCATCCTCCGTACTCCTGTTCTTGCGGTAGGCAAACTGATAGGGGTCCAATGTGGGGGGTAGGCAGCCTTTGAGGTGTGCCAGGAACAGCCTCTCGAAGCACTTGGTGATGATGGGAGTAAGTGCAACTGGGCGGAAGTCGTTGAGGCTTGCCGCAGTGGAGTGTTTTGGCACCGGCACGATGGAGGTGGTTTTAAGGCACGTGGGGACAACTGTTTGGGCAAGTGACAGGTTGAAGATGTCAGTCAGTGAATCATGGCCGTCCGAAGGGGGGGGGTGCAGAGTAATTAAAAAATCTCGCCACCACCCCGCACCGCCGTTCAGGCCCGCCTGCACCCCCCCCCCCGCCCCCCCGCTCAGACCCGCCGTTCAGGCCCGCCTGCACCCCCCCCCCCCCCCCCCCCCCGCTCGCTCAGACCCGCCGTTCAGGCCCGCCTGCACCCCACCCCCCCCCCACCCTCCCGCTCAGACCCGGCGTTCAGGCCCGCCTGCACCCCCCCCCCCCCCCCCCCCGCTCGCTCAGACCCGCCGTTCAGGCCAGCCTGCACCCCACCCCCCCCACCCCCCCGCTCAGACCCGGCGTTCAGGCCCGCCTGCACCCCACCCCCCCCCCCCCCCCCCGCTCAGACCCGCCGTTCAGGCCCGCCCGCAACCCCCCCCCTCATGCCACCCCCCTTTTTGAAAAGCTTCGTACAGGCCCGTGAATGAATAGACATTAAGAATGTATTAAGGCAGAGATAGATAGATTCCTGATTAGTACGGGTATCAGGGTTATGGGGAGAAGACAGGAGAATGGGGTTAGGAGGGAGTGAGAGATCAGCCATGATTGAATGGGGTAGGAGACTTGATGGGCCAAATGGCCTAATTCTACTCCTATCACTTATGACCTTATGACCTATGAAGAGTGTTTGTTGTACATATTTTTATCGTGAATAAAGTTTTTGCTTTTCAAATGTAAACAAGAATGAGTCATTTAGAGAATGTGTTTATAATTATGAAATGTTCAAACAAGTCAGCATTCCTGCAGAGTGGAGCTGTTACTTTTTAAAGCCAGCTACCTCATTGGTGTCACCAAAGCAGGAAAGTATAACTTCCTTTGGGGTTACTGTCTCAACACAGTGCAGAATTCCAGAGGTGGGATCCCCTTCATTTCTCGGATCTGTTTCCTTGGGTTAATGTCCAGGTCACGATTGCTGTGCTGCCTGGGTGCTCTTCAAATGTTACTGGAACTGGCTGAGAGCTGCAGCTCAGCTGAACAGAGTTGCTTCAAACAATTGGATCTTTGCCCTGTGTTTGGAAATTGCACCAACATGCACAGCATTCTTGGAAATCACTCTGGTGCTGACTCTCAGGGAGTAGCTCTGAGTGGTAGAACAGGATCTTTGCAAGGCAGCATTGGGAAAATAGGCACATTCATTCTCTTCCAGCACTTTGGAGAAGCAATCCAACTCCCATTCTAGGACACTCGTACTTTAGTAAACATAGTCCCCCCCTCCCCTCCCCTGTTGTCATAGATGGAGCCCTCACTCATATTATTAAGGAACAGCATGAGGTAGAGTGGCTGTCTCACAGTGCCAGAGATCCGGGTTTGATCCTGACTACAGGTACTTGTCTGTACGGAGTTTGTACGTTCTCCCTGTGACCTGCATGAGTTTTCTCCAGGAGCTACGGTTTCCTCCCACGCTCCAAAGGCGTACAGGTTTGTAGGCTAATTGGCTTGGTATTAATGTATATTGTCCCTAGTGGGTGTAGGATTCCGTTAGTGTACGGGGATCGCTGGTCGGCATGATCTTGGTGGGTCGAAGGGCCTGTTTCTGTGCAGTATCTTTAAACTAAACTAAACTGAATCTCTTCGGCGTCCCATAGTTCTGCTCTCACTTCCCTCCCCCCAGAAGGCACAAGGATAGGGCTCCCCTATCCTACCAGCCCACCAGCCCACCAATCTCCGCATATAACATATAACATTCCGACATTTCTGCCACCTTCAATGTGATCCCATCACCAGTCACATCTTCCCATCCCCACCCCTGTCTGCCTTCTTTAGTGACCTCTTACTTCGCATTTCTTTGGTTCACTCATTCCTTCCCAGCCAAACTACTCCCCACCCAAATACTTATACTTTATCTTTATTTCGAACGATTAAAAAAAAAAGAAAAGAAAAGATGAAAATGAATAAATAAAAGGAAAATTATATATATACATACATATATACATAAATACATACACACATACATACATATACATGTACATATATACATACATACATATACACATATACACACATACACATATACATAACATATATGTACATACATAAATTAAAAAATCAAGTCAATTTCAACATAATACACATTTGACTCGTTCGAAAAGGGATAGGAAGAAGCCTATGCTTGTCAAGTCCTACCCCCATTCTTCACCATTAACAAATGCAAAATTCAATAAAATAAACTAAACAGACAATTCAAATAAAACTACTCCAATCAAGCTATTAAGAAAAAATGAACAGGTGAGACCTTCAAGCTCGAGGGCACTCGCCTGGAAAACCTCGAGCTGGATCGACCGTCAGCGATGAAACCGCGAGCTGGATCGAACACACACACACACACACACACACACACACACACACACACACACACACACACACACACACACACACACACACACACACACACACACACACACACACACACACACACACACACACACACACACACACACACACACACACACACACACACACACACATCGCAATGTGCCAATTAAAATGGCCGGTCAGCGAAGGAGATTGCCTACGGCTGCCCTGGACTGCCTGTAATTAAATAGCCACCCCACTCCACTGCACTACGAGTCAAAAAGAACCATGCCGACCAATTTTTACTTGCGTAAGATTTTTCAACATGCTAAATAAATGTCCCCGACCTAACTGAGGCTGCGAGTATGCAGGAACTTTCCTCGAGCATGAAGGAGAGTTCCAGTGACCTCATAGGACCTCCTAGGACCACGTGTCGACCATGCTGCGAGTTTGAAAATTCTTCTAAACTCGCAGATTAGGTTGCCGCAGTGGGACAGCCCCTTTATCCAGTACATTTTTAAAAAATCAGATTTCCAATATATGCAATGTTAATTTAACCTCAAGAGCCTTGTAGCCAGGATTAAATTGTAGCACTTTGGCCCATGAGGCAGAGGTTCATGGGTATGTCCAACTCCAGTACCTTGAGCACAAAGGGCAACCATATGCTTTGAGATGAGAGACCTAGACACAAGGAACTGCAGATGCTAGTTTACAAAGAAAAAGACACACGATGCTGGAGTAACTCTGCAGGTCAGCCAGCATCTCTGGACAACATGGATAGGTGACGTTTCGCTGGCTTTTCTTCCATGTTCTACAGATGTGCCGCCTGCCCTGTTGAGTTACTCCATCATGTTGAATGTCTTTTCTTGCTTTGAGATGAGATGTTGAGCTAAGGACCCTCAGTTGAATATGAAAAAACATCCCGAAGCATAAATGTGAATAATAAACATGATCGACTTTGATATTGGTCAACATTTCTCACTCAACCAACATCACTACAGCATCCATTCTAACACCAGAGGAAACTTATTGTGTGTGATTGGTTCCTATATTTTTTTATCTGTTAGTGACTTCAGGACATCCTGAGAGCATAAAATGAGGAGCTATGTAAAAGCAATCTGATGGTAGTAATGCAACTGATAAACTGTTCTGTGTGTGGGAGTCTGGATGAGCTTGTCTGTTGTTGCAAGAACTGGTGATTGACAAAATTTGAACATCGTCTTTGGAGGGAAAAGCCTCCCATTCAGTTTATCTTGAATAACATGAGAGTTCATGATGACGCTGGCTGCCAACAATCCTCACAGTTTGCCTTCCATCGCTGCATGTGACCTATTCATTACTGCCTAAGTGATCAGGGACCTCAAAGGCAGCATTAAATGGCTTTCAACCATACTAATCAATAATGAAGCACTTCTGTGGCTAATTTATATCAATGAGGGTGCTCAAATTCATTGTCAAGTGGCCTAGTTTACAGATGGTGCCAAACTGTTGTGGGCACATGCAGCGGAAGGAAGGGAACCCAGAACTGATGGTTTTAACGTGGGAAGACAAAGAGGCTTAAGGCTCAGTATTGAAAATGGGAATGATGCAGTCATAGTGATACAGCACTGAAATAGGCTCTTTGGCCAACTTTACCCATCTCTGACCAGGATACCCCTTCCGGAATAGTCGCACCTGCCTGCGTTTGTCCAATATCCCTGTGGGGAGCAGTAGCATTCCTCGAATGGATTAGCAATGGGCAAGTGTAGACTCAAGCAACTGCAGATGCTGGTTTACACAAAAGGACAAAATAGCTGGAATAACTCAGCAGGTCAGGTAGCATCTATGGAGAACATTTGGTTTGGGGCCTTTCTTCAATAGGCAATTTCTATTTTGTATCAATGATTTTAAAAGTGTTTGTGAGTTGCACTAAAGTTGTGATGTGCACAATATAAAATTGAAGAGCATTTTGCCCTCTCTTTGAGAAGTGGAAATTGTCAAAGTTGTGGATGTCTTCTAGCAAAGTGTCCCATCAACACAGGGCAGTTGTTTATGCACAGGGACATAAGAATCTGATAGCAGGAACAGGCCACTCGGCCCCTTGAACCTACCCCACCCTGCAGTATGATGACAGCTCAACTGTTCCCCATATTCACCTCAATCTTTCACAGACTTATCCACCTCCACCTTAAATACTACTAATGATATTGTTTCCACAACCCTCTGGGATAGATGAATTCCAGCATTTCACCACCCTTTGTGAAAATAAATTTCCACGCTCCTTGTTTTAAATGACTGGCCCCTTGGAACTATGTCTCCTTGATGTATAAAAGTGAGGCTGAACTTCCCAAAATAATAGATTAAAAAATCAAACAAACTGAAGTGTTGTGGGCAGATTCCTTTGAGCAATGCATTCATCTCGAGGCAAAGGGAGACTAAGGTCACAATCAGTGTGACAAAGGAACAGATGACTCCTCTTGGGCTAATTTTCTGGCGATATTCATGAGCGTCCCACCATTGTTAAAAAGAAATGAAAAGCCCGATGTTAAGATAGCAAGCAAACATCCTTCAAGTTATATTTCGTGTGCAGGAAAAAGGTTCAGATTGAATAATTTGAAAGGCTGATTGAAGACACATAAAGATTTCTACAGACACAAGGAACTGCAGATGCTGGTTTACTAAAAATCCTCCACAAAAGCTGGGGTAACTCAGCCGCTCAGACTGCATCTCTGGAAGACATGGTTTCAGGTCTGAAAGAGAATCCTGACCCGAAACGTCACCTATCAATGTCTTCCAGAGATGCTGCCTGATCTGTGAGTTACTCTTGCACTTTGTGTCTTTTTTCAAATGTTTTTCACTCTCACAAGGGCGGCACAGTGGTAGAGTTCACGGCGCCAGAGATTTGAGTTCGATCCTGATTATGGGTGCTGTCTGTATGGAGTGTGCACGTTATCCCTATGACTCTGTGGGTTTTCTCCGGGTGCTCCAGTATCCTTCCATTTTCCAAAGACGTACAGGTTTGTAGGTTAAATGGTTTCTTTAAATTGTAAATTTTCCCTCGTGCATAGAATAGTGCTAGTGTACAGGGTAATCGCTGTTCAGCACGGACTTGGTGGGCCGAAGGGCCCGTTTCC
Organism: Amblyraja radiata; assembly: GCF_010909765.2. Classification (NCBI taxonomy): domain Eukaryota; kingdom Metazoa; phylum Chordata; class Chondrichthyes; order Rajiformes; family Rajidae; genus Amblyraja; species Amblyraja radiata. The sequence continues at coordinate 10,371,029 of NC_045999.1, forward strand.
ACGCTGTATCTCTAAAGTCTAAAGTCAATAGCAGGGAAAATGCTCAAGGGATGAACAGGAGGTTCCCTGTTGGAAATCTTGCAGTTATAGCGAGACATGTGTTGTCAAACAAAGTGATTTTATTAAGTTCACACAAAACAGCTCTCAGGACCACAACAAGGGACAAGGGCGTTACCAATAGTATTTATACTGCAGGGGGGACCCGTGATCCGCTCTTCCCACCATACCAAGTCACATGACCCAACCACCAGAGCCGAGGGTTTGCACCAGGAGTGGCTAACCACCAGGGACCTCCCCCCAGAACTAGAGGTACGGAACCGAAAGGGAAGACAGATGAGGCGGCCGGACCTCGTGCACACATCCCCACGCACAGGGGACACGCCCGTACAGACGAACTTGGGAGCATCCGGGACGGCGGACGAGGCTGGGACACCTGCACTGGCTCGCTAAGGTCCAAATGGGCCGGCTTCAACCGAGCAACAGATACAGTCTCACGCCGACCCCCCATGTCCAGAACAAAAGTAGTAGGCCCATGCTGCAGCACCCAAAAGGGATCCTCGTATGGGCGCTGCAAAGGTGACTGGTGGGTGTCACGGCGAAAAAACACATACAAACGGTCCTTGAGAGCCGGCGGCACATGGGAAGGAACCATGCCATGGCGAGACGTCGGGACAGGAGACTGGACGTCGACCCTCTCCCGCAAACGGGCCAAAGCAGACAAGGGTGGCTCCAGGAACGCACCAGCAGCCGGAATAAATTCCCCGGGAACAGTAAGCGGAGAGCCATAGACCAATTCCGCAGGGGACAAAGCCAAATCCTCTTTGGGGGAGGTCCGAATGCTCAGCAAGACCCACGATAACGCATCCATCCATTCGGGACCCGTGAGGCACGCCTGCAGAGCAGCCTTCAGATGGAGGTGGAACCGCTCCCCCAACCCATTGGACTGGGGATGATAGGCCATCGTATGGTGAAGCTGTGACCCCAACAGGTGAGTCATCGCAGACCATAGCTCAGACATGAACTGCACCCCCCAGTCCGAGGAAACGTCTAAACGTCCAAATGAGCAATCCAGTGGGCAACGAGGGCACGGGCACACGGCAGGGCAGAAGTGTCAACGAGCGGAATGGGCTCCGGCCACCGTGTAAAACGATCCACGACAGTCAGAAGGTGCATCAGATGGAGGCAGCGGCCCCACGATGTCCACATGAACATGGTCAAAGCGCCCAGACGCGCCGCTGCACCTTAGATGTCTGGCACGGCATGCACGCCCAGGCCCAACAACCAACCTGCTTCTGCAAGCCAATTCCACACAAAACGAGCAGCCACCATCGCAACCATCACACGGATAGAAGGATGTGCCAACGCATGAATGACGTCGAAAACCCGGCGGCACCAGGCGGCCAGGACAATGGGCCAGGGTTGACCCGTGGAAACGTCGCACAGGATCATAACGCCGACGGGACCCAATGGCACGTCGTCCAGCACCAACCCAGAAATCGGTGCAAGGATATAGCCATGAGGATATCGTCCAGGTAAATGAACAGGAAGGCAGGCATCTCCTTGTCCACCAGCTGCGCCGCGGCCAAGGCGGAATAGTCTATACCCTGGGGCCACGTCAAGGACGGCATCGATGGCAGGGCGGGACATTGTGTCAGCAACCAGGTTACACTTGCCTGCAATGTGACGGATGTAGTCGTGAACTCTGAGATCAACGTGAGCTGGCGCTGCCGCCGAGCAGACCAGGGATCACAAAGGCAAAGGTATGGGGCTTGTGGTCAGTGAAGGCAGTAAAGTCCCGGCCTTCCTGGAAATAGTGGAAGTGTCTCACCGTTATGTACAAAACAAGGAGCTCCCGGTCGAAAGCGCTGTACTTGCGTTCCGTAGGGTTAAGCTGGCGACTGAAAAAGGTGAGAGGCCACCAGTGACGCGGACAACTGCCCCAGCACACCGCCGACCGCCGAATCAGAGGCATCCACCGTCGGGGCGTTGGCCTGCGGATGAACCAGCATCGTCACTCGAGCCAATGCCTCCCTCGCACCATCGAAAGCTGCCACCGCGCCATCATTCCACTGTACGTCTCGAAAGCTTACCAGTCAGCAACTGAGAAAGTGGCCACATGATCCTGGATAAAATGTGACCGTCCCCACAAACACCTGAAGGCTCCGCACTGTGGAAGGCAGCGGAAACTGGCGAATGGCATCAACTTTGTCTGGAAGCGGGAAAGCACCGTGGTGAATCATTCGATGACCCAGAAAATCAATGGAGCTGAGGCAAACTGCCACTTGTCGGGGTTGATGGTGAGACTGTGCTCACTGAGGCGCTGGCACAACAGACGGTGGTGGGCACAATGTTCTTGCCCAGAGCGGCCAGCCACGAGGATATCGTCCAGGTAAATGAACAGGGAATCAAGTCCCCGATCCACTGTATCCATCAGGTGTTGGAAAGCCGGTGCGGCGTTCTTGAGGCCGAAAGGCACACGAAGGAACTCATACAAACCAAAGGGAATGATAATAGCCGTTTTAGGCACGTCCTCCAGTCGCACAGGGATCTGGTGATAGCTCCGGACTAAGTCAACCTTCGAAAAGAACTTGATCCCCAGCCAGATGGGCGGCGAAGTCCTGGATGTGGGGAATCGGATAGCAATCCGCAATGGTGGCGTCGTTCAGGCAGCAGTCGTCTCCACAAGGCCTCCAGCCCCCAGAGACCTTCGGTTACCATGTGCAGCGGGGAAGCTCATCCATCAGAGCGCCAGACAATTCCCATGGCCTCCATCTGGCGAAACTCCGCTTTAGCGATCTGGAGCTTGTTGGGAGGTAGCCTGCGGGCGCGGGCATGGAGCGGTGGGCCCGAAGTAAGAATGTGATGAACCACACTGTGTTTAGGGTTGGCTGAGTAGTACTGCGGAGTCAAAATGTCAGGAAAATCTGCCAATATTTGGGCATAAATATTGTTCACGGAAGAAACAGGATTGCGGTGTGGCATGGCGAATGCAGTAGGGAGCCGGGAGATCGATTCGGATGTGGAAGCATGAATGAGGCGTTGGCCCCTCACATCGACTAACAGTGATTGACCCCATAGGAAATTGGCAACGGCAGGTTGAGAGTCGGCTGCGTCCATTTATGCAATCCAAAATGACTATTTTGGACCGTCGGGGTAACCAATATAGCAAGACACGTTTGTCAAACAAAGTGATTTTATTAAGTTCACACAAAACAGCTCTCAGAAGCACAACAAGGGGCAAGGGCGTTACCAACACTATTTCTACCCGGGGGGACCCGTGACCCGCTCTTCCCACCGTACCAAGTCACATGACCCAACCCCCAGAGCCGAGGGTTCGCAGCACGAGTGTCTAACCACCAGGGACCGCCACACAATGATCTGTATTGATGGAGGCCTTGTTACATACACTGTTGGGGGGACTGTTTCGCAGCCACTGTGTTATAGCTGAGTCTCACGTTGCGAGTTGACACAAGAGGTACCCCGAGTTAAAACTCGCGGTAATAACGTACAATTAACGTACGGAACTCGTGGACGCAACTTAGAAACTCATGGCGCTAACGGCAGGTACTCGTGAAACTTGTCAACTCTTGCAAAAAATCAAACATGTTTAAAATTTTCCACGAGTCAATTTTACCCTTGTGGTTAAGAATTGAAACATTTTAACTCGTTGTAAGAACGTAGTGGCCCGTGCGTTTACCTTAGTGTATCGTGAGTCTACCGTGGGAACTCTTTCTCAGCGGGCAGGCAGCAGCAGATTGTCGCTCCCTTCAGTTTCCAAGCGACAATCACCTGCCATAACGCGAGAGAGATCATGCACTGTTGTAGGTTTCCTTTGCACGTCGGTGTTTCTGTCTTTCTCCACTCATTGTTGGCCCTATCTGTCACCACCCCCACCTACACCCCTCTGCTTCCCGGACGTGTGTGTGACCCCTACCCTCCTCTCGCTCCCTTCAGTTTCCCAGGGGGTCGGGACGGGACTGGAGTTGGGAGGGAAAGGTGGGGGGGGGGGGTGGGGGGGGGAAGATGGGCGGGTTAGGTGAGCAGGAGAGTGGGGTTGTTTGCAGTTGCAGAGGGAGGGGGCAAGGGCGGTACAGTTCCCAGTCTCAGCTCCTGTCCAGGGGGGTGGCCGGAGACGTCAGGACCAACGGGACACCGACCCCCAGGCCCACTGCAAGCACGGAGAACCCAGAGACCCACAGCCAGCAGCGACTCCAGCCCAGCCCTGCTCCAACTCCAGAGGAACCAAGAACAAGACGTACCTTGCACACCATCAGCTTCTGCCCCTACGGGGTGAAGGGCTGCAGGCTCACACATTACTCATGACAGGATAGACATTACTATTTTTTAATAACAGGAACATTTTACGATGAAATGCAGAAAATAGTCAAGAGCCGGCGTGCCCGCTGACTCCCCCGGTCCGGGGCCACTCTGGGGGATCGGAGTCAGCGGGCACGCCGTCTTGTTCTTGGGGTGGCAGATGAGGGGGCGCAGCTCGGGCTGTGGGCGAACTGCCACTTGTCGCCGTAGCAGCCCATCGGGGAGCGGATTCCTCTGGAGTTGGAGCGGAGCTGGGCTGGAGTTGCTGCTGGCTGTGGGTCTCTGGGTTCTCCGTGCTTGCAGTGGGCCTGGTGGGCCTGGGGGTCGGTGTCCCGTTGGTCCCTGGACAGGAGCTGAGACTGGGAACTGTACCGCCCTTGCCCCCTCCCTCTGCAACTGCAAACAACCCCACTCTCCTGCTCACCTAACCCACCCATCCTCCCCACCCTCCCCCCACCTTTCCCTCCCAACTCCAGTCCCTTCCCGACTCCCTGGGAAACTGAAGGGAGCGACTGGCACTGACCTGCTGGCATCGCCGACGTGAAGACAGTGCAAAGCCCCCGCACCGGTGCAATGGGCCGGAGAGGGGAGGGAAGGGGTCACACACATGGCCGGGAAGCAGAGGGGTGTAGGTGGGGGGTTGGTGACAGATAGGGCCAACAATGAGTGGAGAAAGACAGAAACACCGACGTGCAAAGGAGACCTACAACAGTGCATGATCTCTCTCGCGTTATGGCAGGTGATTGTCGCCTGCCCGCTGTTCCTGATGCTAAAGCCTTGGGATCGTTGCCCTTCGTGTAGGCGTGGAGGGGGATGGGGGTATTGTGCTGTTTGATCGCCCCCTGCTATCCCAGGGACAGGGAGACACAGCGGCTTTTGAGGCTGGTGGGCAATCACTTCCAAAGTGTTTGCCCACACAGTCAGTACACCTCTCCTACACTTGTCTCCCGCACTAAGATCATCCCGCAGAGAATGATCCCAGCCTAACCCAAGAGCCTTGTCACCCCAGACAGATTAATGACGCCCCCTCCCCCCAACCTCTCTCCACCTCAACTCACGCCTGGGCACCAAAGCAACTCAGGAGGCGAACCCTGAGCTCCGTCTCACAACAATCTGATGTGCACATCCGTCCACATTCAAAGATTTAATCTCCCGTCTCCCCGCAGTGTGTAGACATGGCAGTAAATTCAATTAAAACATATCAAACCTGTGTGTTTCAAACAAATCATAAGTATAACTGCTCTGGCACTGGATGGTGCGCATTTTCCCTTTGTAGGTCACATCAATAGATGCGGCCACGCTGAATTCTATCTTTAAAACAAAGCCACATGATGGAGAAGTCTTCTTTAACACTGTTGCTTATTAAAACATAACACTGTTGCTTATTAAAACAAACCTTCAATCAGGATTGGCTCAAGAGTAACTCGGGAGACGAACTTGGAACATCGCAGAAATTACAAGTAAACTGCAAACTTGTCATACCCGTGGGAACTCGGTTAAACTCTTGATCATACACTTGCAATCTCGTACACAACCATGAGTCTTTCACTCGGGGTACCTCTTGTGTCAACTCGCAATGTGAGACTCAGCTATTACTTTTGAAACAGTTGTTGTTCAGGCAGTAAATATAATTGCGATACATTTACCACCCGAGGGGAGGAAGTGACCGCTTTACAGCGTTGTGTGGTGAAAGTGATGGATATATTTCCTGTATCTGATTACGATTCAGAGAATTGTGGCACTGGGAGAGATGACTGATCTTGCATCAGTTTAAAAAAAAACAAAGCTTGTTTATAATGTCATCTGAGCCCTCGTCTGAGGTCACTGTCAAACCTCACTAAGGTTATGCAGTGCTGTGTATTAGAAGGTTTTATTTTACACAATGCAGAGACTACCTAAAAAAGACTCCTGGAGACTGTGAAAAAAAAAGTAGACCTTGTGCTCATTCACAAATAACTGCCGAGTCTGATTAATAGTTCAGCTTAGAGATACAGCTGGAAACGGGCCCTTCGGCCCACTGAGTCCGCGCTGACCAGCGATCCCCTCACACAAACACTATATCCTACACACACGAGGGAGAATTTACAATTTTACTAAGGCTAATTAGCCTACAAACCTGTACGTCTTTGTAGTGTGGGAGGAAACCAGAGCACCCTGAGAAAACCCATGCAGATCACGGGGAAAACGTACAAACTCTGTACATGTTTTAAAGTTTATAGTGATCAGTATAGATGTGGTTTATCAAGTATGTGCAAAACTCAAGTGATTTCTGTTCTTGTGGGACCTGGGGAAATGTAACTGTAGGTCTTAATGTTAAATTCATGCACTGGAGTTTTGCTACATTGGTCTGACAAAAATGTTGCCACATTTTATCATTGTAGTAGTTTACCTTTATTTCAGAGTCTCCCCTGGGAGAATTAAATAAATTGGATGGATTTGTTGATGGGCAAATTGTTGTCTAGGACAGGAAGAGTTTGACAGTAAGTGGTTTGTTTATTTTATGTTACATTGACGTTATCGTTGAGATTCTTCTCATTCGGGTGGCTATTTTGCAATTAATTTAAAGCTATCCACAATTCATTAACATATCCTGGCACTGATTATTATAATATGTAGGAAGGAATTGCAGATGCTAGTTTAAACCAAAGATAGACACAAAATGCTGGAGTAACCCGGCGGGTCTGGCAGGATCTCTGGAGAGAAGGAATGTGTTGTAGTAGGAACTGCAGATGAAGGAGGGTCTGAAGAAGGGTCTCGACCCGAAGCGTCACCCGTTCCTTCTCTCCAGAGATGCTGCCTGTCCCGCTGAGTTACTCCATCCAGCATTTTGTGTCTATTACTGATTATTATAATTTTGTTCCCTGGTTGCTGTTCTTTATTTTACATAGACAGGCAACAAAATTACCCTTAGCACTGTATGAAGCAGCGTTAGGAAACTTGCTCTGTCTTCCCTCCCTCAACGTTTCCCGCCCCCCCCCCCCCCACCCAAGCCTCCACAAAAATGTAAAATGTCTAATTCTTAAAAATATAATTCATATGTTCATAAGTGATAGGAGCAGAATTAGGCCATTCGGCCCTTCAAGTCAACTCCGCCATTTAATCATGGCAGATCTATCTCTCCCTCCTAACCCCATTCTCCTGCCTACCCCTGATCAAGAAACAATCTATCTGAGTCCCCCTGCTGCCGACCCACCTAATCCCTTTATTCAGAACAAAGCAGCTGGTGATTGGTGTCAAAGTAGGTGATGAACAGGGCGACTGTTGCTAGAAGGAGCTAGCATAGGGGCGACATGGTGGTGCAGCGGTAGAGTTGCTGCCTTACAACGCTTTCAGCGCCGGAGACCAGGGTTCGATCCCGACTACGGGTGCTGTCTGTACAGAATTTGTACGTTCTTCCCGTGACCTGCGTGGGTTTGCTCTCTCGAAATCTTCGGTTTTCTCCCACACTCCAAAGACATACAGGTATGTAGGTAAATTGACTTGGTAAATGTAAAAATTGTCCCGAGTGTGTGTAGGATCGTGTTAATATGCGGGGATTGCTAGTCGGTCCGGACCCGGTGGGCCGAAGGGCCTTTTTCCACACTGTATCTCTAAACTAAACATAAACTTGATGAGCTGAATGGCTGCCTCCTGTTCTGTAGTCTGTAACAGTTCTGTGATTCATCTCCAGGGCTTCCTTTCGGCAGTGCATTGAGAAATTGCCTTTGTGCTCTTTGGATTGTATATTGTCGCAGAGTTGAGATACAGAGTTGCAAGGAGAGGGTATGGGTCCTGGGGAGGGAGAGGGGGGGGGGGAGAGAGAAAGAAGGTAACTTGATTTCTGTGGCTAACTTGCTTGAAGATAAAAAAAAATTGTCGGCAGTGGAACCAATGCATTTTTATTCCCTTTGGAGTCCTGCCAGTTCACCGTGTTCACAATTTGTGTCACTAACTTTATATAATGTCCTGCTAATTGATACGGAAACTGGATATCTTTACAGAATCAACACATGCTGGAAACGTAGTTTTGCTCTTTGATCTTGCATGTGTAATTGGATTTCGCCTCAAAAGGGAAAATATATGGTCCTGCTGCTCGTTTGTTGTGTAGCCTCTGATGCCCTTTCAGAAATCATTAGTCACTGGGGTACTCCACTGTGCACGCCACAAGGGAATTGTCTGTCCAATAAGCAAGCCCGCTACTGATGGTACAAAAATATACCGATTCCGCCATCTGTTCCTGCTGTCATGCAGATGAAAACGTGTTCAGCGGTTCAACTATTGTAGCTGAAGGTGTTTACGTGATTTTTATTTGATGTACTGAGTCAACGGCTAATGCGTTTGGAACTGAAATTCCAACCCAGTAAACTAGTTGGCCAAAACACAAAGCAGCAGAGGAACTCGGCATGTTAGGCAGTATCCAAGGAGGGAATGGATAGGTGACGTTTCGGGTCGAGACACTTCTTCATCAAATTAGTTGGCCTAAGTCGGCAATAGATATTGTTTATCTGGCTACTGATTTGATGTTTGTTATCTTTCGCTGATAAATCTCCTCGCGTTACTTCATTTCCTCTCAATTCCTGCTACTTGCATCTCAGCTGTCGAAGGATTTATGGGGGGAAGAAAATATAAACTGCTGAAAGAACTCAGCAGATAGGTGAATCTGTGGAGGTACTGGGATGGTCGCCATTTTGGCACGGAAAGAATAGGGTACAGATATCCAGTATAAAGAGGTGAAAGGGAGTGATGAGACAAAGATGGTAGGTGGAACCTGATGAGGGGCGGGTTGGGGGGGGGGGGAAGGGGTAGCGGTGATGGGAAGATAGCGGTGGGGGAGGGGAGGGGAAGGGGAAGGGAAGAGGCGGAGGCTGGTGGGTAACAGGTAAGAAAGGGATGGTCGGAAGATGGAGCCATTAGGTTGAAGGTCACCCAAGCAGAATACGGGGTGCTGTTCCTTCAGTTTGCCTTTGGCATCACCATGGCAATGTAGAAGGCTGAGGACAGACTGAAATACATGGATTCAGAAGAATTACCTGCTGTTGTTAAGCTAGGTCTTTTTATGCAAGTTCCAATTGTTTGGACAAAAATCACATATTACTGCTTTATAACAGTTAAGTTACTTTAAGACCATTTCAGAAATGATGGCACTCAACAAACAATTAACTAACAAATTAAAGCAAACTAAAAAGAAATAACATGTTCCCTTTCCTGACTCCACCTCATAAGTACTTTAACGCTGTTAACAGAGCAAAGGGATATTAATCTCAAGAATCAAAATGGGGAAAGTGGGGGCAATTTTGCTTAAATGGTCATTCTAAGCCCATTCAGATCTTCATAGAGTCAGAGTTATACAACATGAACGTGGCTGGCCCAATTTGTCCATAATGATCAAGTTAGCATTCTGCGTGCCCAGAGACTGGCTGCCATTCCCAGATCAGCTCGCGTCCCAGGGACTGGCTGCAGTTCTCAGGTCGGCTCGCCTGCCCCGACCCTGCGAAAACGAATTGAAAAAAAACGTGGTTTCTCGGGTTACGGGCCGGATTCAGCCCGTGTGCCGTAGGTTGCCGAACCCTGTCCTAGATGTTTGGCCTCATTGTGGTCCTCCCCATGTTTTACAACCGATTCACCTGGTTAGTTTTATCATCGGCTGCTTCATGTTGTCGGCGGCTGCACATCCAACCAAGAAAGAAGAGAAGAAAAGAGATGCGACGTCACTCACAGCCGCCAACTGACGCGCTTCCCCTGACCACACAGATCGATGTGATATGGCGCAAAAAGACAAACTGTGCAGGGACTGAAGACAACGTGAGAATTCTGTCATCAGCGTGAGAATTGGCTGAAATGCGTGACTCTCACGCTCAAAGCGTGAGAGTTGGCAGCCCTGTCTAAGGCCAGGATGTGACAACAGACGCACAGGGAGACACATACACAAAGGAAGACACACACACACACACACACACACACACACACACACACACACACACACACACACACACACACACACACACACACACACACAGGGAGACAGGCACACACACACAGGGAGACAGACACACACACACACACACACAGAGGGAGACAGACAGACACACACACAGGGAGACAGGGAGACACACACACAGGGAGACACACACACACACACACAGGGAGACACAGACACACACACACGGACACACACACACACATAGGGATACACACACACACACACACACACAGGGAGACACAGACACACACACACAGGGACACACACACACACACACACACACAGGGAGACACAGACACACACACACAGGGACACACACACACACACACAGGGAGACACACACACACACACAGGGAGACACACAGAGACACGCACACACACACAGGGAGTCAGATACAGGGAGACACACACACACACACACACGGGGAGACAAACACACACACATGGGGAGACACACACACACACACACACACAGGGAGACATACTGGGAGGCACACACACACACACACAGGGAGGCACACACACACACACACAGGGAGGCACACACACACAGGGAGGCACACACACACACACACACAGGGAGGCACACACACACACACACGGGGAGGCACACACACACACAGGGAAACAGACACACACACCTTTCCTTCCCCCCCTCCCTCCTCCCACTCCCTTTCTTTCCTCCCCTCCTCTTTCCTCACCCTCCCTCTTTTTCCTCACGCTTCCTCTTTCTCCCCTTTCTCCTTCCTTTCCTTCATCCCTTACTACCCTCCCCTGTCTCTCTTAGACTCCATCCCTCCCTTTTTTTCTTTCTCTCTCTCTCTTTCTCCCCTCCCTCTCTTTCCCCGGCCGCCCAATGGGGAGTCTGGCGGGCAGGGTGCAGCGTGGATTGGCGGAGCTGGCGCTGCCGTGTGATTTGAAGGGCAGGAGGGAGGGAGCGAGGTTGCCGCGGCAGCTGGAAGTTCAGCGCTCGCAGATGGCGCACAAAAGCGCTGACACCCGCTGCCCGGGACCGACGCGCTTCCCCAAACCATGCAGATCGCTGTCATGCGGCGCAAAGAGACAAACTGTGCAGCAAAGATCCCATAGCTCCGCTATATAGCTCCGCTATAGGATCTTTGCTGTGCAGGGACTGAAGACAGCCTGTCAGCGTGAGAATTCTGTCTTCAGCGTGAGGGCGTGAGAATTGGCTGAAATGCGTGAGTGTCACGCTCAAAGCGTGAGAGTTGGCAGCCCTGTGACATGCCCCTGGATGGTGGTGAGAGAGAAGGTGCAGGGACGTCTTGCCCCTTTGGTTGCAGGGGAAAGTACAGGGAGATGGGGACCAGGGAGTCATGGGGAGAATGGTCCCTGCAGAAAGCAGGAAGGAGTGGGGGTTGAGAGGAGATGGAGTGGGGTGAAGAGGGCTGGTCATCATGATCTCCAGCATGGAAACAGGGATGTATGATGGTCTACATAGGCACAATGGATGAAGCGTAGTTTCTGTTCCAGTGCATTATCAAAACCTGGAGGGCAACACAGTGGCGCAATGGGAGAGTTGCTGCCTCACAGCGCCAGAGACCCGGGTTCGATCCTGACTACGGGTGCAGTCTGTGCAGAGTTTATACATTCTCACTGGGACCGCGTGGGTTTTCACCGGGTGCTCCGGTTTCCTCCCAAGTTCCAAATACGTGCAGGTTTTTAGGTTCATTGGCTTCTGAATAGAACTAGTGTAATTTGTTGGTCGGCGTGGACTCGGTGGGCCTGTTCCCACTCTGTATCTCCAAAAACTAAAAAACAACTTGTATAGAACTGACAAATCTTTCAAGTTTTTTTTAATGAAAAAAACGTTTTTGCTGTGGACAAATGCAACCAATTTTGGAAGCAATTTTATAAAACAAAGAAGAAAATTCTCACCAAATACAGCGCCCTCCATAATGTTTGGGACAAATACCCATCATTTATTTATTTGCCTCTGTACTCCACAATTTGAGATTTATAATAGAAAAAATCACATGTGGTTAAAGTGGACATTGTCAGATTTTAATAAAGGTCATTTTTATACATTTTGGTTTCACCATGTAGAAATTACAGCAGTGTTTATACATAGTCCCCCACACTTCAAACAGATCAGAAACACTCTTGAGGAGTGAGGTGTGGATTTGTCAATGACCACTGTCCGCAGAAGACTTCATGAACAGAAATACAGAGGCTACACTGCAAGATGCAAACCACTGGTTAGCCGCAAAAATAGGATGGCCAGGTTACAGTTTGCCAAGAAGTACTTAAAAGAGCAACCACAGTTCTGGAAAAAGGTCTTGTGGACAGATGAGACGAAGATTAACATATCAGAGTGATGGCAAGAATAGAGTATGGAGGGGAGAAGGAACTGCCCAAGATCCAAAGCATACCACCTCATCTGTAAAACACAGTGGTGGGGGTGTTATGGCCTGGGCATGAATAGCTGCTGAAGGTACTGGCCTACTTATCTTCATTGATGATACAGCTGCTGATGGTAGTAGCATAATGAATTCTGAAGTGTATAGACACATCCTATTTGCTCAAGTTCAAACAAATGCCTCAAAACGAATTGGCCGACAGTTCATTCTACAGCAAGACAATGATCCCAAACATACTGCTAAAGCAACAAAGGAGTTTTTCAAATTTTAAAAAGGGTAATTTCTTGATTGGCCAAATCAATCACCCGATCTGAACCCAATTGAGCATGCCTTTTGTATGCTGAAGAGAAAACTGAAGGGGACTGGCCCCCAAAACAAGTATAAGCTAAAGATGGCTGCAATACAGACCTGGCAGAGCATCACCAGAGAAGACACCCAGCAACTGGTGATGTCCATGAATCACAGACTTCAAGCAGTCATTGCATGCAAAGTATATGCAACAAAATACTAAACATGACTACTTTCATTTGCATGACATTGCTGTGTCTCAAACATTACGGTGCCCTGAAATGGGGGGATATGTATAAACACTGCTGTAATTTCTACATGGTGAAACCAAAATGTATAAAAATGGCCTTTATTAAAATGTGATTTTTTTCTATTACGTCTCAAAGTGTGGAGTACAGATGGGTCTTTGTCCCAATCATTATGGAGGGTACTGTAAGTAGTTTTTGTGGCATTTACTCAACAGCCTGACTGCTTTCATGTGCTCTTCTATTCAATGCTCTTGTATGAATGTCCAGTACCTGACTCTACAAGATATGTAATCAATTGCACAGATCAATGTAAAAATATTGTTTTTACTCTCTGAGTCTCCTTCTGTTTCAGCAGCTTGTGCATCACACATAACAGAAGTTCATCATTTATGATTTGCAATTAACAGTAATGAAGAATAGAGAAGATTTCAATATTGCAGATCTAATTATACACAAGAGAGAATTCATTTGTCTAACTATAGTCATTAATATATTGGCTTGTTTCCAAAATGCTTTGATAGAATGGTTGAACCACTTTAAAATGATTGTGATCGGGGTTGATCAAATCTGCTGGAGTAATTCAGGAGGTCAGACAGCATCTCTGGAGGAAAGGAATAGGTGACTTTTCGGGTCGAGACCCAAATCGTCACTTATTCCTCTTCTCCAGAGATACTATCTGACCCACTGAATTACTCCAGCTTTTTGTGTCTATCTTCGGTTTAAACCAGCATCTGTAGTTCATGCAATAATCTCTGCTTGCTTCTTTAATCCCTACTCATCTGTGATTTAATGTCCTTTTGGAACAGGAAGATCTGTCTTGCCCTTGACCCCAATCATCACATCATACACTGTGTATATAAAGGGCAGAATCTCCTGGTATTTACTTTGGAGGAGATGCTGATATCTCCTGAGTGAGGCTTCCTTACACACCTTGTTATAAATGACCTACGAGGCATTATTGTCTATTTCCTACCCCCCTTCATTATAAACATTAGAAAATAACCAGTTATAGATCGTATTAATTTGTAAGGAGCTACAGCAATAAAAAAGCACAAAGTGCTGAAGTAACTCAGTCAGTTAGGCAGCATCTCTGGAGAATGTGGATAGGTGATATTTCAAGTCTGGACCCTTCTTCAGACTGAAGAGAGGTCCCGACCAGAAACATCTCCTATCCATATTCACCAGAAATGTTGCCTGACCCGCTGAGTTACTTCAGCATTTAGTGTCTTTTTTTGTAGTAATTTGTAATATATTGCTTATCCTGCAGTAAATGGGTTTTTGTGTGTGTTTACCACAGGGAAATTGGACTCCAAGGTGCATCAAGGAATGAAGAAGGCATTAATGCGGCAGAAACAGATAACATAGTGCACAAGAAACCAAACGTGGGATGTGGCACGAGGTTTGGATTGCCTTGTGCTCTGAAGTCCCAGAGCTGGTAACTTAAAAGTGTATTGTAAAATGTATAGCCAGTTGCAAAATCTAACAACCCTCCACTGCATTAACCAGCAGCCTGACACTGATGACCTAGAAATCTCAAAGCCTTTATTATATGTATCAATATTTAAGAATGTAATTCAAATACTTGATAATGTTAAAGAGAGGATTGTTCAGAAACATACATTCCAGTAATCCTGCCACCATTTGGCAATCCACAAAACAAAGATTTGTTCAGCTTTACTTTCCACATTTGATTAAAGGAGTTAATGATGCTTGAAACCTATCTGTCTTTGGCCATGCTTTCTGGTAATGGAAGAAACTTTAAAGGAGGTGCTTATAGGCTCCTGGAAGAAATATAACATTGCAGCTGACCCTTGCCGCTCAAAATGGGGGAAGAAGCATTTGAGATGGTGTAAAGAGAGTCAAGACCATGTACTGGGAGGTCACAGAAACAGTGGAAATCGCAGATCAGCTCACAAAATAATAGACAATTGCCCAGTTGGCCAACACCTGCTCCACTTGTGGAAATGTCTGTAGTCCCCATAATGGTCCCATCAACCAAACTGAGTGGAACTAAGTCATCCTAAGACCACCTCAGAAGAAGACGTGAAATGTCACGTTTTTTCATTTTAACCAAGATTGGGTTTGAGGCATTATTGTATGTTCAGCAGTCACTATTTTAGCAACAACCCTTGTTTAAGATTCAGCTTACAGGATTTTTAAACAGAGTGGGAGTGTGGAAGTCACAAGCATCGTCAGCATTTATTACCATCTCTGGTTGCCCTTGAATGCTTATGGACGTTTGATACTCCTGGGGCTTGCTTGACTATTTCAGAGATAATTAAGAATTGAGCACATCGATGTGAGTGTGGGTTCACGTAATTGACCAGAGCAGATAGGCACAGCAGGTTGTATTCCTGTAGGTCTTTAGCAAACCAGATGGGCTTTTTAATCAACAAATCCAACTGCTTCTGGGTGAGTTGCCAACTTTTTATTTTCTGGTTCTTTTTTTACTTTTGAAACTGAATTCATTTCTGAAGCTGGGATTTTGAACTTTCTTTCTGTGGATTGTAAGTTTGCAACGCTTCATTGCTTCCCTGGAAATGTACCCACGACACGGGAGACACAGTGGCCCAGCGGGAGGATTGCTGCCTTGCAGTGCCAGAGAACCGGGTTCAATCCTGACTGCGAATGCTGTCTCTACAGTCTGTACGTTCTCCATGTGACCGCATGGGTTTCCCCCGGGTGCTCTGGTTTCCTCACACACTCCAAAGACGTACAGGTTTGTAGGTTAATTGGCTTTGGTAAAGATTATAAATTGTCCCTAGTGTGTAGGATCGTGATAGTGTATGCGGTTGGTCGCTGGTCGGACCGGACTCAGTGGGCCGATGGGCCTATTCCTGCGCTGTATATCTAAACTAGACTAAACTAACCTACTCAAGAGTTACAGGTAGACAAAAATGCTGGAGAAACTCAGCGGGTGAGGCAACATCTATGGAGTGAAGTAAATAGGCCACGTTTCGGGTTGAGACCCTTCTTCAGCCTGATGTGTTACAATACATTGTTGAGGATATCCCAGCAAAGGGACTTCTCTGTCTGTCCGTCAGTGCTAAGGGATTCAACGTCAACTTCACAAGATACTGTATTGATCCCAGTCAGGAAAATTGTTCATTCGTTGTATATGCCACTGCTTGATTTAGAAGCTGTGCGTATACCCTGTGTTTATGCTTAGAGAGTCCTTGCTTATTACCTCTGTTGAACAGAGTAGCTGTAATCCCATTATTTGTTTCCTTTACTGCTGAAACCTAAGAATATCAGTGTCTAAGTAAAGAATTGATAGTTAAATCCAAACCGAGACCATTGCTGTTCATTTTGACTGTGTAGTGCCGACAAGACGCAGAGCAAAGCTTTCATTTTCTAAGGTACACAAAAATGCTGGAGAAACTCAGCGGGTGCAGCAGCATCTATGGAGCGAAGGAAATAGGTGACGTTTCGGGCCGAAATCCTTCTTCAGACCCATCATTTTCTACATATGTTACTGTCAGTGACTTGGCAGATTGGTTCTGATAGTTTGTGTTGCTCTGATTCTGGCTCTTCCTTATTTTCCTAACTTGCTGCCTGGATCGAGAGTGCTGTCATAAGCTGCTGGGCATGTATTTCTGATGACACGGGATATTGGTGATCACAAGGC
Source organism: Amblyraja radiata (assembly GCF_010909765.2). Classification (NCBI taxonomy): domain Eukaryota; kingdom Metazoa; phylum Chordata; class Chondrichthyes; order Rajiformes; family Rajidae; genus Amblyraja; species Amblyraja radiata. Next base: position 10,387,847 of record NC_045999.1, read on the forward strand.
TGCTGTAAGCATCGTGCTTGGACAATGTCATTGGAGGTGGCTTTCTTTTGAACTATCCCCGATGCGTCCTTTCAAAAGAAGCATGTTCTTTGCAATTCTGGTGACCCACCAGTGGATACAGGGACAGAGATTGCACAAGATTAGAGCAGAGTTCCTCTCTTAGCCTCATCTATGGTTCCATCACTAGGGTGTATCCTTGGTAACCTTGACTCCAAGCTTCCTATCCTATCCTATCAAGCCACCAAATATCAGCAGTGAAGCTTTGTTTAGAGATGCAGCACGGACACAGGCCCTTCAGCCCACCGACTCCATGCTGACCAGCGATCACTTGCTCACACTACTTCTATGTGATCACACTTTTGTTTCCACTTCCAACACATTAGGGGCAATTTTACAGAGGACAATTAACCTGCAAATCTGCAGGCTTTCAGGATGTTGGAGGACACCAGGGCACCTGCAGAAAACCCACGAGGTCACAGGGAGAATTTGCAAACTACACACAGACAGCATCCAAGGTCTCTGTTGCTAAGACACTGTAGCAATCATTGTCTTTCAATTAGTCCATTACAACCACAAAATGATGAAAGCAGAAACCCTGTTCATGAAAGGTTTTGCAAAACACAGATCCAGCGTCATGTGAGTCTTACCATATGTCTCATTATCCGCTTGGTATTCCCAGTTTATTTGACATCAAAATGACATCAATGTAATTGAATGAATCAATACCACATGCTTCTGCTACCTCCCTCAGGAACTTGTACCACAAACTGAAACGCAGTCCCTGCTGATGAGTTTTGAATCTGCTTCCCTTCAGCGTGGGTCGTATCCTTTAGTTCTGTTGGGTGGAGCAGACACATCTGTCGGCAAATAACGAAGATAGACACAAAGTGCTGGAGTCCTTCAGCGGGCCAGGTAGCATCTCTGGGGAAAAAACAATGGGTGGTGTTCAGGGTCGGGAACCTTCATCAGACTGTAAATAGAGGAGAGGAAACTGGGGGTACAAATAGACCAGAGCAAAGCAGGACCGGCAACAGATGACCAACGAAAGGTGGAGCCCATAATGGTCCATTGTTGGCTGGGGAAGAGGTGATAGTGAAGGAAAGAATGCGAACAGTGGAACTAGCAGGACAATTAGGATGGGGGAGGGGGAAGGGAGAGGAAGGGTCGGGGGGGGGGGGGGGGGGGTGAGAAATGCGGAAGTTACTTGAAATTAGAGAAACGGTTGCCCAGTCTGCGCTTGGTCTCACCGATAAATAGGATCTCACACCGAGAACAACAGATACGGTAAATGAGGTTGGAAGAGGTGCAAGTGAACTTCTGCCTCACCTGAAAGGACTGTCGAGGACTCTGGATGGAATTGAGGCAGGAGGTATAGGGACAGGTGTTGCACCTCCTGCAATTGCAAGAGAAAGTTCCTGGGGAGGAGGGGGTTTAGGTGGGAAGGGACGAGTGACCCAGGGAGTTGCAGAGGGAACGGTCTCTGCGGAAAGCAGAAGGAGGTGGAGATGGGAAAATGTGACTCATGGTGGGATCCCGTTGAAGATGGCGAAAATGTTGGAGGATGATGTGTTGTATGCGACGGCTGATGGGGTGAAAGGTAAATAAAGTGGGGGGCTGTGGGCCATTGTCAGGTTGGGCCAGAAGACCACAGGTTCAAATTGTTGTTGAGTTCTCTCGTCCCTTGATTCTGGGGACCCTTCCTCAGGCTGAGAGTCAGAAGAAAGGAAAGCAAGAGATGTATAACCATATAACCATATAACAATTACAGCACGGAAACAGGCCATCTCGACCCTTCTAGTCCGTGCCGAACACGTATTCTCCCCTAGTCCCATATACCTGCGCTCAGACCATAACCCTCCATTCCTTTCCCGTCCATATAACTATCCAATTTATTTTTAAATGATAAAAATGAATCTGCCTCCACCACCTTCACTGGAAGCTCATTCCACACAGCCACCACTCTCTGAGTAAAGAAGTTCCCCCTCATGTTACCCCTAAACTTCTGTCCCTTAATTCTCAAGTCATGTCCCCTTGTTTGAATCTTCCCTACTCTCAGTGGGAAAAGCTTATCCACGTCAACTCTGTCTATCCCTCTCATCATTTTAAAGACCTCTATCAAGTCCCCCCTTAACCTTCTGCGCTCCAAAGAATAAAGCCCTAACTTGTTCAACCTTTCTCTGTAACTTAGTTGCTGAAACCCAGGCAACATTCTAGTAAATCTCCTCTGTACTCTCTATTTTGTTGACATCCTTCCCATAATTAGGCGACCAAAATTGTGCCCCATACTCCAGAATTGGCCTCACCAATGCCTTGTACAATTTTAACATTACATCCCAACTTCTATACTCAATGCTCTGATTTATAAAGGCCAGCACACCAAAAGCTTTCTTTACCACCCTATCTACATGAGACTCCACTTTCAGGGAACTGTGCACAGTTATTCCCAGATCCCTCTGTTCACCTGCATTCTTCAATTCCCTACCATTTACCATGTACGTCCTATTTTGATTTGTCCTGCCAAGATGTAGCACCTCACACTTATCAGCATTAAACTCCATCTGCCATCTTTCAGTCCACTCTTCCAACTGGCATAAATCTCTCTGTAGACTTTGAAAATCTACTTCATTATCCACAACCCCACCTATCTTAGTATCATCTGCATACTTACTAATCCAATTTACCACACCATCATCCAGATCATTGATGTACATGACAAACAACAGTGGACCCAACACAGATCCCTGTGGCACCCCACTAGTCACTGGCCTCCAACCTGACAAACAACCATCCACCATTACTCTCTGGCATCTCCCTTTCAGCCACTGTTGAATCCATCTTGCTACTCCACCATTAATACCCAACCATTGAACCTTCTTAACCAACCTTCCATGAGGAACCTTGTCAAAGGCCTTACTGAAGTCCATATATACAACATATATACAACACCATGTAGACGGTGATTGTGAGAGATATAGAACAAATGAATGAAAAATATGCAAAAAGGAACGATGATCAAGGAAACGGTCCATTGTTGACTGCAGGCTAGGTGATAACAAGTTGTACAGACTATATCTCTATATCACCATCTATATCTCTCGTTTCCCTTTCCTCTGACTCTCAGTCCGAGGAAGGGTCTCAACCCGAAACGTCACCCATTCCTGTTCTCCGGAGATGCTGCCTGACCCAGTGAGTTACTCCAGCTTTATGTGTCTATCTTCGGTTTAAACCAGCATCTGCAGTTCTCTCCTACACACCTTGTTATATCAATGTCAGTTTACATCCAGTACGGTCACGGTCACGGTCACGGTCACAGACACACACACAGACACACACACACACACAGACACAGACACACACACACACACACACACACACACACACACACACACACACACACACACACACACACACACACACACACACACACACACACACACACTATCCATCCACACAGAAACACCTACTGTCACTTCTTTGCACAGTTCCCCACATCCCTGACACGCAACACACTGCCCCTCCCCACACACACACACACGCTTAGAAAATTTCATTATGGTTTGGAACATTTCTTGACAGATGGAACAACTTATTTTCAGGCTTCTGGAGCTAACACTCCACAGTGCGATCATTAAAATGATTCTTCCTGACTTTCGCTAGCAGTGCACCTGGGGTATTCCCCATAATTGCAACGTTTGCAGTGAGGACTCAGTGTAAAATTTTCCAGGTGGAAAGCTACGTATTGCAACACTCCTTCATCAGGAGGAAGTGTATTAATATTTGAAAGCTTACAATACTGCTCCACTCTTCTCTCACTTGCCTATTAATCTATCCACCTTCTTGGTCTGTCACTCCAATGACGCATTGCACCCAACGCGTCATTGACCAAGTGTGCTTGTCTGTACGGAGTTTGTATGTTCTACCTGTGGCCTGCGTGGGTTTTCTCCGGGAGCTCCGGTTTCCCCCCACTCCAAAGACATACAGGTTTGTATGCTTATTGGCTTGGTATAATTGTAAAATTGTTCCTTGTGTGTGTAGGATAGTGTTATAGTGCAGTGGCACGGATAAGGTGGGCCTAAGGACCTGTTTCTGCATTGTCTCTCTAAACTAAACTAACATACAAAGTGCTGGAGTAACTCAGTGGGTCAGGCAGCATCTGTGGAGGGAATGGATAGGCGATATTTTGGGTGGGGCCCTTCCTCACACTCCCCAATCTGAAAACATGACCCAATCCGATTAATTCCCTCCATTGATGCTGCCTGACCCAAAGAGTTACTCCAGCATTTTGTGTTTTGCTCAAGATTCCAGTACAGGTGCACAACCTTTTATCCGGAGTTCCGGAAACCGAAAAGCTCCGAAAACCGGACATTTTTTCCAGGATGTCGTCTGCACACCAAAGCTCACGTTTGGCGCCAAACTTGACCCGAAACGACCTACGGTCAACCCAGGTCTGTACTACTGTAGCGGCTGCCTCCTCCCCGTAGACTGGGGAGACACTTAAACATCTGTAAATCATTGCTTAAAGTTAGTTAGTCAGTTAGTTTGGAGGGCTTTTATGTGAGGGGGAAGGGGGGGGGGGGTGAAGGGGGAAACTTTAATTCTTAGCCCCCTACCTGGTCGGAGAGGCGGGGAGCGGGCAAGGCAATGCCTTACTGGGTCGCCGTGCCGTAAGCTCCGGAGCGCTGTGGCCGCCGACTCCCAACATCGCGGAGCTGGGGCTGCGGGCGTTCGGCCGCGGGCGGCGCCGGTTGTAGCTCCGACCCCGGCAACTCTACCCCTGGCTGCGCGGCGCTCCAAATCCAGCGCGGCCCGCGGCCGGACGCCCGCAGCCCCAGCTCCGCGATGTTGGGAGTCGGGGGCCACAGCGCTCCGGAGCTTACTGCACGGCGACCCGGTAAGGCATTGCCCAGCTCCCCGCCTCTCCGACCAGGTAGGGGACTAAGAATTAAAGTTTCCCCCTTCACCCCCCCCCACCACATAAAATCCCTCCAAACTAACTGACTAACATTTAAGCAATGATTTACAATGATTCCCTGGTCTCCGGGGAGGAGGCAGCTGCTCCAGACTTTTCAAGCCGCCCGCGCTACCCACCTAATCTACGCTAAAAATCTTCCATTCCGAAATCCGAAAAATTCCGAAATCCGAGAAGTGTCTGGTCCCAAGGCTTTCGGATAAAAGGTTGTGCACCTGTATCTGCATTCCTTGTGCTTCCATTATTAAAGACTAACTTCGCACAGAGGACTTTTTCACATAAAATTGTAAATGTGCTTAGAAAATAAAAAATAAATCCTTAATTTTCAAGAATGGTCCCCAAATAAAACCATTCTTCATTAAACACTGGCTCAGAGACAGAGAAAAACACACAAAGTGCTAGAAGAACTCAGCGGGTCAGGCAGCATCTGTGGAGGTAATGGACAGGCAACTTTTCGGGTTGGGACTGAATGTGGTGGGGGAGAAAGCTGGAAAAGAGACCTGAGGGGGGGGGGGGGGGGGGGGGGGGACAAAGTCTGGCAAGTGATATGTGGAAGATAGACACAAAACGTAGGAGTAACTCAGCGGGTCAGGCAGCATCTCTGGAGAAAAGGAATAGGTGACATTTCGGGTCAAAATTGAGTTCACCCTCTGAATGTGCCGATCTAAAAGTCCCTTAAATGTTACTCTCGTATCGGTCACCTGCTCTTTATTTCTGTTACAGCCTTTCAGAAGGCTTCACCCAGCTAATTAATAAGACTGCACAAATCATTTCCTCCCAGAAAGCCAGCAAGGCACTAACCCACCCAACCTCCAGGGGTAAGTAATTGTCAAAGCTGTTACCGAGACTGAATGCTTGTGAATGTCTTAGACATTTACAAACATTCCTATCTACTTAGACACTCATGAAAAAGTAATTAATAATATTTTAAAACTATGAGCAACCGCCCTCACATTCTTAAAAGTTCATTTAAAGTTTAGTTTAGTTTAGAGATACAGCATGGATACAGGCCCACCGAGTCCACAGCAACCAACGATCACCCGTTCACTAGTTCTATCCGACAAAATTAATTGAAATCAATTAACCCACAAGCCTCTACGTCTTTTGAATTTGGGAGGAAACCGGAGCACCCGGAGAAAACCCACGCAGTTACAGGAATTATGTACAAACTCCGTACAGACAGTACCTGTAGTCAGGAGCGAACCCGGCTGTAATGTAGCAAATCTACTGCTGCACCACTGTGCTGCCCTTAAAATAATTGAACAATGTAAAAAATGGTAGCAGGAGTCAACTATTTGGCCCCAATACTTGCCCTGCCTTTCAATAACATCTTTATCTAATCTAATACCTCAGCACTACCTTCCGGCAATTGCTCCCTTAATACCCAGAAGTCCATCGATCTCTGCTTTGACTGCCAGAAGAGGTAGTTGAGGAGGTACTATTGCAATGTTTAAGAAACATTTAGATAGGATAGGACAGGGTTAAAGGGATATTGGCCAAATGCTGGTAGGTGGGACTAGTGTATCTGGAGCATGCTGGTCGGTGTGGGCAAGTTGGGCTGAAGGGCTGTTTCCACCATGTATGACTCTATTGCCCCTGTCCCACTTAGTAAACCTGAACGGAAACCTCTGGAGACTTTGCGCCCCACCCAAGGTTTCCGTGCGGTTCTCGGAGGTTTTTGTCAGTCTCCCTACCTGCTTCCACTACCTGCAACCTCCGGCAACCACCTGCAACCTCCGGGAACCGCACGGAAACCTTGGGTGGGGTGCAAAGTCTCCAGAGGTTTCCGTTCAGGTTTCCTAAGTGGGACGGGGGCATATGACTGAGTATTCCTTACCCTCTTGGGGAAAGAATTTCTTAAAATCCATCATCTTCTGAGTGTAGGAATTCTTCTACACTCTTCAACACTACATAATTCCACCCGCTGAGTTACTCCAGCATTTTGTGTCTACCTTAGATTTAAACCAGCATCTGCAGTTCTTTTTTACAATAGAGCCCTTCAGTGTATAAATACATGATAAAGGAATAACGTTTAGTGCAAGGTAAAGCCAGTAAAGTCCGATCAAAGGTAGTCCGTGCGTCGGATGAGGTAGATAGTAGTTCAGGACTGCTCTCTAGTTGTGGTAGGATGGTTCAGTTCCCTGATAACAGCTGCGTGGAACTTGTACGTTCTCCCTGTGACTGTGTGGGTTTCCATGGAGGCATATGGGCAAATTAAAATCAGCATCTTAAACATGGAGAAGAGATCAGGTTTGGGAAGAATTCCAAGATTTTGGACCTGGATGTATGAGGGCCACGGTGACAATCTCCGGCAGTGAACAAGGGAGATGTACGTGCAGTCTGTTATTGAAGGTAGGAAGAATTCTCTGAGGGGTTTGGGAATTGAGGAGAACAACAGCAAAAAGAGGACAAGAATTTTAAACCTGAAGTGTCTGCTGAGGGGCAGCTGGTGTAGATTAGGAGGATGGTTGATGGATGGCACGGACTTAGAGCAACTTAGGACAAAGCCATAAAGCTCTGTATGAAGCTTAACTCTCTTATGTATGACACTTTTAGTACTGTGATTCTCCAGTGCTGTGCTTCATGCCATCTGTTTCTAATTTATAGTCCACATGATTACATTGTTTGTCTTATTTTTAAAGGGAGGCACAGTGGCGCAACGGTAGAGTTGCTGCCTTACAACACCAGAGACCCAAGTTCAATCGTCACTACGGGTGGTGTCTTTTTGGAGTTTGTACATTCCCCAGTGACCGCGTGGGTTTTCTCCGGACGCTCCAGTTTCCTCAAACACACCAAAGACGTGCGGATTTGTAGGTTCATTGGTTTTGGTAAATTATAAAATTCCCTCACGTGTGTGTAGGATCGTAGGTCGGCGCGGACTCGGTGGACCTGTTTCCATGTTGTATCTCTAAAGTCTAAAGCCTAAGTTAGGATTTGATGACCAATAGTAAAGTAATGAATAATACGAATGTCCTGAAAGGAGTTTATCCAAATAACTCCAGAGATGGAAAATTCCAAGGACAAACTTAGACGGGGAAAACTGGGGCACAGAATATTTAGAGGAGATTGGACAATGACCTCTGGATTTAGGAAGAGCAGCTTCCACCCTGGTTTTGTAGGTTCTGAGGTGTTGATGTGGAAGGTGAGAAGCACAGACACTTCCACGGATGGGGCGGAAGGTGCTACATTGGCTGGGCGACGGGTAGTTTGTGGGGTGATGCACTCGTCCTACACCTCTGTGTACTCTCCACGCGTGGACTTGAAGGCCTCAATACCACCCTGATTGCTTCTGCACTGTAAATGGTCAGAGACTCCCAGGATGTTGTACATCTTTGAAGAAGCTTTGAGCACATCCTTGACCATTTTTTTATATCCACCAGGTAAATCTCTTCCCCCCCTTTCAGAGCTTGGAAGAGAGTATTTGTTTCGCAGGTGTAGAGTCAGGCATACAAGCATCAGTGCTAGCCCAACAAAGCTCACTGAGTGTAACAGAGCCCTCATTGCTGGGATTGTTGGCCTGAGAGAGAACACTTGCCAAACACTTTTAACTCCCCCTCCCATTCCCACACTGACATTTCTGTCTTGAGCCTCCTCCACTGTCAGAGTGAGGCCCAACACAAATTGGAGGAACAGCACCTCATAGTTCGTTGGGCAGCTTACACACGAGTGTTATGAACATTCATTTCCCTAACTTCAAGTAACCCTTGCTTTCCTGCTATCTCCATCCCTCCCAATCCTACTTTTCCAACCAGTCTGACTGTCCACCTGATTACATTTTATCTTTAAATGCCTCGTTGTCACCTTCCCCGAGCTAACAATGATCTCTTCTACATTTTCCTTGATCTCCATTCCCTTTGTCCTACTTTCACACCTTACACTACTTTCACACCTTCCATATCTATGTGTCTCCCTCTCCCCTAACTCAGTCTGAAGAAAGATCTCGAGCCGAAACAACAGCCATTCCTTCTCTCCAGAGATGCTGCCTGTCCTGCTGAGTTACTCCAGCATTTTGTGTCTACTGTGTAAATCAGCATCTGCATATACACATGTGCACCTACTTCCTACACATACGGAGACCATTGATGTTAATTATCATTCCAATGAATATATGTCTACGAAAACCATTCAGTTAGTGCGGATGGAGGGAAAACATTCCATTGGCAGTTGATTCAAAGACCAAGGAAGCCATTTAAAAGGATCATTGACCTGAAATGTCAACTCTCTCTCTCTCACCAGATGATGCCTGAACTGCTGGATATTTCCAGTGCTTTCTGTTTGAATGGCAAAGGTTTAGAAATTTGGGGCAAAAATTGTAGGGCCATGGGCAGCTCGGACAAGTTGCTGCCTTGCAGCGCCGGAGTCCCGGGTTCGATCCCAACTATGGGTGCTGTCTGTACGGCGTTTGTACGCTCTCCCCGTGACCGCGTTGGGTTTTCTCCGAGATCTTCGGTTTCCTCCCACACTCCAAAGACGTACAGGTCTATTGGTAAATTGGCTTGGTGTAAATGTGAATTGTCCCTAGTGTGCGAAGGGTAGTGTTAATATGCGGGGATCGCTGGTCGGCACGGACCCTGTGGGCTGAAGGGCCTGTTTCCGCGCTGTATCTCTAAAACTAAAACTAAAACAAACGTTATGTACAGCCCGGTTGTGATCTTAAAACTCTGTGAGTGTTAAGGGTGGTGGGTTAAAGTCACTCCGAGATTCCCGAAGGGAATGGGATGGACGGTGATGTTAAATAATTTGTGAGGCTATGGGGAAAAGAGAAGGAGAATTGGGAACAGATGTGGAGTCTTAATATTTCAAATATATATATTAGTCATTCAAAATATACACAGGAAGTACAGTTGGTACTCATCTTTCTTTCCATTCATTGCAACAATGCCACTCACTTTCCCCTTTAATCAATGCACTCATGAGAGGCTGTTGCAAGGACCCAGCCCCTCTGTATCCAGAGAGGTGTCAGGATAACCCTAGACTGGGGCACTTCCACACAAAGCTGCTCTCTTGGATGTACCGAGCTTCAGACCGTCCCCCAGCAGCTACTCCTGCTGCTTGGAAATTCTTTTATCTCAGAAGTAAATTTATTCCGAATAATAAACATATACTAAACAAAAACCGTACAAACCTCTTCATTCGCTCTTAGTGTCTGCACATTGGAGCAAGGCACAGTGGTGCAGTTGGCAGAGCTGCCGTCCCACAGGTTCAATCCTGACCTCGGATGCCGAGTGTGGAGATTTTGCATGTTCTCCCTGTGACTGTGTGGGTTTCCTCCTGGTGCTCCGGTTTCCTACTACATCCCCAAGACATGCAGGTTTCTGTAAATTACTGTAAAATACAGCATGGAAACAGGCCCTTTGGCCCATCAAGTCCACGACGACCATCGATCACTGTTTGCACTAGTTACAGTGCCCTCCATAATGTTTGTTACAAAACAAAGTCAATAGCAAGCAGAAGTTAAAATCGCAGGCAATCAAACCAAGTATTGAGCGGCACTCGAAGCTGGTCGAGGGCTTCAGACGCTGCGACGTGCACCAGGAAACCCCGGTATGCCCCAGTGTTTTCTCCCACTATTCTCGAGCCTTATCAGAAGAGAGAGAATGTTTGGTAGGTTAGGTGTATCAAATGCATTTTCGACTTACGATATTTTTGATTTACGAGGGGTTTATCGGAATGTAAGTTGAAGGGTTACTGTATGGAGGAGAGAAGGAACTGCCCAAGATCCAAAGCATACCACCTCAACTGTGAAACACGGTGGTGGGGGTGTTATGGCCTGGGCATGTATGGCTGCTGAAGGTACTGGCTCACTTATCTACATTGATGATACAACTGCTAATGATAGTAGTAGAATGAATTCTGAAGTGTATAGACACATCCTATCTGCTTAAGTTCAAACAAATCCCTCAAAACTCATTGGCCGGCGGTTCATTCTACAGCAAGACAACGATCACTGCTAAATCAACAAAGGAGTTTTTCAAAGCTAAAAAATTGTCAATTCTTGAGTGGCCAAGTCAATCACCCGATCTGAACCCAATTGAGTATGCCTTTTATAGGCTGAAACTGAAGGGGACTAGCCCCCAAAACAAGCATAAGCTAAAGATGGCTGCAATACAGGCCTGGCAGAGCATCACCAGAGAAGACACCCAGCAAGTGGTGATGTCCATGAATCGCAGACTTCAAGCAGTCATTGCATGCAAAGGAAATGCAACAAAATACTAATCATGACTACTTTCATTTACATTACATTGCTGTGTCCCAAACATTATGGTGCCCTGAAATGGGGGGACTGTATAAACACTGCTGTAATTTCTACATGGTGAAATGGCCTTTATTAAAATCTGACAATGTGCACTTTAACCACATGTGATTTTTTTTTTCTATTACAAATCTCAAATTGTGGAGTACAGCGACAAATAAATAAATGATGGGTCTTTGTCCCAAACATTATGGAGGGCACTGTGTATATTATCCCACTTTCGCATCCATTTCCCACTCATTAGGGGCAATTCACAGAGGCCAATTAACCTACAAACCCGCACACCTTTGGGATGTGAGAGGAAGCCCACACGGTCACAGGAGTAAGTGCAAACTCCCCACAAACAGCACCCAAGGTCAGGGTCGAACCCGGGTCTCTGGCACTGTGAGGCAGTGGCTCTACCAGCTGTGTCACTGCCACCATATATCTAGCATTGAGCCGCGGTAAAATTACAGAATGGAGTTACTGCCCTTGGTGATTTCCAGGTGGATAACACAATATGGCGTCTATAAAGATGCATGTGTTTGAGTTCCAGAGTCTTGCAAACTGCCCATACACAGTAGTGCTGGAGGGAAGCCCCCTTGCATCATGACATAAGATGTATAACGCTCTCTCCAACAATAGAGATTAGCTAACATGACCGTAATTTAAAATTACTATGGATTGTTTGCTTGAGTAGGAAGGGATTGCAGATGCTGGTTTACAGCAAAGATAGTGGAGTAACTCAGTGGGACAGGCAGCATCACTGGATAGGGTGTTGTTTTGGGTCAAGACCCTTCTTCAGACCTTGCTTATGAGCAATGCCATGCACAATAGGACAAGCAACATGCACCCTCAAATGTAATGGTAGTTGAGGAACCGTGCAGAGTCCAAACTGCTGTTCATTAATCTCTCTTTGCACACAAAGAAATAATTGCAAATTCAGTGCTTTCGAACTACTTTTTAGTGATGCGTTATGATGGGTCCTTGTCCCAAACATTATGGAGGGCACTGTAATCAGGGTGGCCATTTTACACTTATTGAATATAAATGGATGTTAAAAATGATTAGAATGCAAATGGTGCAGGTTGTTTCACCCTGATGTTTGCTCAGCTGCTCTGCGACCTCAGGGTGTCACCACACAAACTGGGTGAAAGTGCAGTTTAAAAGGGAAAAAGAGGCTGGAGGCAAATGCAATAGAATTAAGATGGGCATACGACTACTTTTTTTTAATGTTGAAAAGGCTCGAGAGAATCTCACTGCTTCTGCCCTTTGTGCTGCAAACGTCCTTTAGCTCTGCAAGCTTCCTCTCAGCTACAAAAGCATTTGGAGTGACATTTGAGTAATTTACAAGCCGTTGGGAGCAATCGTGTCCTTGTTTGCCTAATCAGATAATTAAGAGGTTCATTTCTGTCGTCTTGTGGTCACGTTCAGCTCTGCATTGTGCTGATATTATAGGCTGTACATGGCAGGTTTCATCAGTGACTGGCTGTGAATTCCTAATTCAGACCGAGAATGACTGACAAAGTCACCAGCATCTCAGTTAAAGGTGGAGGCTTTGAACTGTCAGCCTTTTTGGGTCATGCTGGAGAATTGGAAAACGCTAATCTCCAGTACACAATGTGAACCAGAGTCAAGGACATTCAAACAAAAATGTGAATTGGAACATAGAACATGAAACAGCACAGCACAGGAACAGGCCAATCAGCCCACAATGACTCTGCCAAACATGATGCCAAGATAAACTAATCTCAATTGCCTGCACGCGATCCATATCCTTCCATTTCCTGCCTATCAAAAAGCCTCCTGAATGCCACTATTATATCTGCCTCCAGTACCACCCCTGGCAGTGAATTCCAAATACCCATCACCCTCCCTACACATTTACTTCCAATTTTATCCCTCTCACCTTAAACCTATGCCTTCTAGTCTTTGACATTTCCACCCTAGGGAAAAAAATATGACTGTCTACTCTATCTATGCCTCCCTTCATTTTTTTATACTTCTGTTAGTTCTCCCCTCAACCTCTGGTCTTCCAGTGAAAACAATCCGAGTTTGTTCAAACTCTCCTTGTAGCCAATACCATGTAATCCAGGCCGCATTCTGGTCAACCTCGTCTGCACTCTCTCCCACACATCCTTCCTGTAATGGGGTGGCCCGAACTGCACACAATACTACAGATGAGGACAATCAGACCAGACCATGCAACCCAGACGGAGAGAGGGGGGCAGGACCATGACTCTGGCATGCGATCCATGCATTGTGGCAGAACGTGCGTGCAAATAACACATTGTTGCTATGTGGAAGACCCGCACAGTCTTTAGGAGAACGTACAGACTTCATACAGACAGCAGGATTGAACACGGCTTATGATAGAGTTGGTTGCATGTGCGATTTGAAGTGTTCACCGTTTTTGAGCACCCACGAGGTTAATGGGCATCTTAAGGCACTGAATCCAGGCTCTGGTGACTCATCACTGGCATGGTCTCCAACCATTTGTTACAGCCCGTCTGTGCCGACATCCAGAAAGCCTCCTGGACAAACTCCTTGCAATGTCCTTGGACTTAGAAACATAGAAAAATAGGTGCAGGAGTAGGCCATTCGGCTCTTCGAGCCAGCACTGCCATTCAATATGATCATGGCTGATCATCTAAAATCAGTACCACGTCCCTGCTTTATCCCCACATCCCTTGATTCATTTAGCCCGAAGAGCTAAATCTAACTCTCTTGAAAACATCCAGTGAATTGGCTTCCACTGCCTGCTGTGGCAGAGACTTCCACAGATTCACAACTCTCTGGGTGAAGAACATTTTCCTCATCTCAGTCCTAAATGGCCTACCCCTTATTCTTAAACTGTGGCCCCTGGTTCTGGACTCCCCCAACATCGGGAACATGTTTCCTGCATCTAGCCTGTGCAATCCTTTCAGAATGTTATATGTTTCTATAAGATAACCTCTCATCCTTCTAAACCCCAGTGAATACAAGCCCAGTTGATCCATTCTGTCATCATATGTCAGTCCCGCCATCCTGGGAATTAACCTGGTGCACCTACGCTACACTCCCTTAATAGCAATAATGTCCTTCCTCAAATTAGGAGCCAAAAATTACACACAATACTCCAGGTGCGGTCTTACCAGGCCCTGTACAACTGCAGTAGGACCTCCTTGCTCCTAAACTCAAATCCTCTCACAATGAAGGCCAACATGCCATTAGCTTTCTTCACTGTCTGCTGTACCTGCATGCTTACTTTCAGTGACTGATGTACAAGCACACCCAGGTCTCGTTGAACCGCCCCTTTTCTAAATCTGACACCGTTGAGATAATAATCTGCTTTCCTGTTCTTGCCACCAAAGTGGATAACCTGATAACCTGGATGACTTGACCTAAATCACTCTTCACTGCTCAATTATCAATTCATCATAAGATCACAAGTGATAGGAGTAGAATTAGGTCATTTGGCCCATCAAGTCTACTCCGCCATTCAATCATGGTTGATCTATCTCTCCCATCTTACCCCATTCTCCTGCCTTCTCCCCATAACCTCTGACACCCGTACTAATATAGAATCTATCTATCTCTGCCTTAAATGTATCCACTCAAATCAAGTTTATTGTCAGAAGCACAAGTACGATGAGGCACAGGTACAATGAAAGTCCTGCTTGCAGCAGCATAAGACCATTAGACATAGGAGCAGAATTAGGCCATTCAGCCCATCACATCTGCTCCTCCATTCAATCATGGCTAATCTATTTTTCCCTCTCAACCCCATTCTCCAGCCATCTCCCTTTAACCTTTGACATCCTTACAATCAAGAACATGTCATTCTCTGCTTTAAAAAGCATCACAGACTCAGTCAACACAAAAAAAATTCTGCAAGACAATTAAAAAAACTGCAAAAACAATTTAATGCAAACCACAATTAGAAAGATAAAGCAAGATGGCAGTAGTGCAAGAAGTCGTCTGTAGTGTTCTGTTGCCATGGTGGGATTAGGGATGTGTGGGTTGGTTCAAGAAACTGATGGCTGTAGGAAAGTAGCTGTTCCTGAACCTGGTGGTGTGGGACTTCAGGCTTCTGTACCTCCTGCCCAATGGTAGCAATGAGAAGAGGACACGGCCCAGACGTTGGGAATCCTTGATACAGTGAAATTCATCCAGGAAAAGGGGACTATCTTTTGGAGAGCACCAAAGGAAACCCACCTCATATTTCCCTGAGTATAAAAGATTTCACTTCACCCTGCAGGGTAAAATTCTTCTAAAGCTCTTAGACTGTGCACCTCTATCATTGTACATATTGGCAGTCATAGTGGCGCAGTGGTAGAGTTGCTGCCTTACAGCAAAATGCAGCGCCACAGATCCAGGTTCCATCCCGACCACGGGTGCTGACTGTATAGACTTTGTACGCTCTCCTCGTGATCTGCGTGGGTTTTTTCCAAGATCTTCCGTTTCATCCCACACTCCAAAGACGTACAGGTTTGTAGGTTAATTGGCTTGATAAAATGTAAAAATTGTCCAGTGCTGAGTGAAGCTCTACCTAGAGCTTTTCAGCATACTACATCCAGATCCAGATCCAGATCCTGATCCAGATCCAGATCCATATTAAGTGGGTCAGTGATGCAACTGGTCGAGCTGTTGCCTCAAAACTCCAGTGACACAGATTCTAAACTGACCTCCAGTGCTGTTTGCATTTTGCACATTCTTCCTGTGATCAAGTGAGTTTCCTTTCACTTTTCAAAGACATGCAGGTTGTTTGGTCCCCTGCTCTAGTCACCGTACTAGTTTCGCTGTCGTCCTGTTGAGTTTCACCGTCTGTGCAACTCGTTATCACCTGTCCCACAGCCAACAATGGACCTTTGTGGGTTTCATCTTTCTTTGATCATTGTTGCTTTTTGCATATCTTTCATTCATTTGTTCTAGATCTCTCCATATCACCATCTATATCTCTCCTTTCCCTTTCCCCTGACTCTCCGTCTGAAGAAGGGTATGGACCCGAAATGTCACCTATTCCTTTTCTCCAGATATGTTGCCTGACCCACTGAGATACCCCAGGTTTTTGTGTCTATCTTCAGCTGCTGTAAATTGCCCTTAAAATGTAGGTGAGATGTGGAATCTTGGAGGAGGTAGATGTTATAACCATATAATAATATAACCATATAACAATTACAGCACGGAAACAGGCCATCTCGACCCTTCTAGTCCGTGCCGAACACATAATCTCCCCTAGTCCCATATACCTGCGCTCAGACCATAACCCTCCATTCCTTTCCCATCCATATAACTATCCAATTTATTTTTAAATGATAAAAACGAACCTGCCTCCACCACCTTCACTGGAAGCTCATTCCACACAGCTACCACTCTCTGAGTAAAGAAGTTCCCCCTCATGTTACCCCTAAACTTCAGTCCCTTAATTCTCAAGTCATGTCCCCTTGTTTGAATCTTCCCTACTCTCAGTGGGAAAAGCTTTTCCACGTCAACTCTGTCTATCCCTCTCATCATTTTAAAAACCTCTATCAAGTCCCCCCTTAACCTTCTGTGCTCCAAAGAATAAAGCCCTAACTTGTTCAACCTTTCTCTGTAACTTAGTTGCTGAAACCCAGGCAACATTCTAGTAAATCTCCTCTGTACTCTCTCTATTTTGTTGACATCCTTCCTATAATTAGGCGACCAAAATTGTACACCATACTCCAGAATTGGCCTCACCAATGCCTTGTACAATTTTAACATTACATCCCAACTTCTATACTCAATGCTCTGATTTATAAAGGCCAGCACACCAAAAGCTTTCTTTACCACCCTATCTACATGAGATTCCACTTTCAGGGAACTGTGCAGTTATTCCCAGATCCCTCTGTTCACCTACATTCTTCAATTCCCTACCATTTACCATGTACGTCCTATTTTGATTTGTCCTGCCAAGATGTAGCACCTCACACTTATCAGCATTAAACTCCATCTGCCATCTTTCAGCCCACTCTTCCAACTGGCATAAATCTCTCTGTAGACTTTGAAACTCTACTTCATTACCCGCAACCCCACCTATCTTAGTATCATCTGCATACTTACTAATCCAATTTACCACACCATCGTCCAGATCATTGATGTACATGACAAACAACAGTGGACCCAACACAGATCCCTGTGGCACCCCACTCGTCACTGGCCTCCAACCTGACAAACAACCATCCACCATTACTCTCTGGCATCTCCCATTCAGCCACTGTTGAATCCATCTTGCTACTCCACCATTAATACCCAACCATTGAACCTTCTTAACCAACCTTCCATGAGGAACCTTGTCAAAGGCCTTACTGAAGTCCATATACACAACATCCACTGCTTTACCCTCATCAATTTCCCGAGTAACATCTTCAAAAAATTCAAGAAGATTAGTTAAACATGACCTTCCAGGCACAAATCCATGTTGACTGTTCCTAATCAGACCCTGTTTATCCAGATGCTTATATATATTATATCTAAGTATTCTTTCCATTAATTTGCCCACCACTGACGTCAAACTAACAGGTCTATAATTGCTAGGTTTACTCTTAGACCCCTTTTTAAACAATGGAACAACATGCGCAGTACGCCAATCCTCCGGCACTATTCCCGTTTCTAATGAAATTTGAAATATTTCTGCCATAGCCCCTGCTATTTCTACACTAACTTCCCTCAATGTCCTAGGGAATATCCTGTCCGGACCTGGAGACTTATCCACTTTTATATTTCTCAAAAGTGTCAGTACTTCCTCTTCTTTGATCCTCATAGTTTCCATAGCTACTCTACTTGTTTCCCTTACCTCACATAATTCAATATCCTTCTCCTTGGTGAATACCGAAGAAAAGAAACTGTTCAATATCTCCCCCATCTCTTTTGGCTCTGCAGATAGTTGGCCACTCTGACTCTCTAATGGACCAATTTTATCCCTCGTTATCCTTTTGCTATTAATATAGCGGTAGAAACCCTTCGGATTTACTTTTACCTTACTTGCCAAAGCAACCTCATATCTTCTTTTAGCTTTTCTAATTTCTTTCTTAAGATTCTTTTTACATTCTTTATACTCCTCAAGCACCTCATTTACTCCATGCTGCCTATAACTATTGTAGATCTCCCTCTTTTTCCGAACCAAGTGTCCAATTTCCCTTGAAAACCATGGCTCTTTACAATTTTTACGATTTCCTTTCAACCGAACAGGGACATAAAGATTCTGTACTCTTAAAATTTCACCTTTAAATGTACTCCATTTCTCTTCCACATCTTTCCCATAAAACAAACTGTCCCAATTTACTCCTTTTAAATCCTTTCGCATCTCCTCAAAGTTAGCCTTTCTCCAATCAAAAATCTCAACCCTAGGTCCAGTTTTGTCCCTCTCCATAATTATATTGAAACTAATGGTATTGTGATCACTGGACCCGAACTGTTCCCCAACGCATACCTCTGCCACCTGACCCATCTCATTTCCTAACAGGAGGTCCAGTATCGCCCCTTCTCTAGTAGGTACTTCTATGTATTGTTGCAAAAAACTATCCTGCACACATTTTACAAACTCCAACCCATCCAGCCCATTTACAGAATGTGTTTCCCAGTCTATGTGTGGAAAATTGAAATCTCCCACAATCACTACCTTGTGCTTACTACTAATATCTGCAATCTCCTTACATATTTGCTCTTCCAATTCTCGCTCCCCATTTGGCGGTCTATAATACACCCCTATAAGTGTTGCTACCCCTTTCCCATTTCTCAGTTCCACCCAAATAGCCTCCCTAGACGAGCCCTCTAATCTATCCTGCCAAAGCACTGCTGTAATATCTTCCCTGATAAGCAATGCAACACCTCCTCCTCTTGCCCCTCCAATTCTATCACACCTGAAGCAATGAAATCCTGGAATATTTAGTTTCCAATCACAGCCCTCCTGCAACCATGTTTCACTGATCGCCACATCATACTTCCAGGTGTCAATCCAGGCTCTAAGTTCATCCACTTTTCTAACAATGCTCCTAGCATTAAAATATACACATTTAAGAAACCCACCCTCTATTATTCTCTGATTATTTTCTTTTTCTTCTCTCTCCCCTACATTTTGGGTCAGAGTGCTACCATTCTCTGCCCCCTGCTTCACACACTGACTGCTAGCTTTCCCAATTTGAGTCCCTCCCCCCAACCATACTAGTTTAAAGTCTCCCCAGTAGCCTTTGCAAATCTCCCCGCCAGGATATTGGTCCCCCTCGAGTTCAAGTGCAACCCGTCCTTTCTGTACAGGTCGCACCTTCCCCAAAAGAGGTCCCAATGATCCAGAAACTTGAATCCATACCCACTGCACCAGTCTCTCATCCACGCATTTATCCTCCACCTCGCTCCATTCCTACTCTCACTGTCGCGTGGCACAGGCAGTTATTGTACCTGCCTTAACTACTTCCTCTGAAACGTTGCCTATTTCTTTCGCTCCATAGATGCTGTTGCACCCGCTGAGTTTCTCCAGCATTTTTGTACCTTCGATTTTACAGCATCTGCAGTTCCTTCTTAAATACTTCATCTGGCAGCTCGTTCCATATACCCACCATCCTCTGAGTGAAAAAGTTGTCCCTCAGGTTCCTATTAAATCTAAACCCCTCTTACCTTAAACCATGAAGGTTCAACCGGAAACCTCTCATCTTAAACTCACACCTCCTGGAGAGAGATGGAGAGATCTCCAGCAGGATTTGCACACACATCCCACAGATGACAAAGTCTGACCTAGTTCATGCATAGAAACATAGAAAAATAGGTGCAGGAGTAGGCCATTCAGCCCTTTGAGCCAGCACCATTGTGCCATTCAATATGATCATGGCTGATCATCTAAAATCTGTACCCCGTTCCTGCTTTTCCCCATATCCCTTGATTCCTTTAGCCCTAAGAGCTAAATCTAACTCTCTTGAAATACTGCAGAAATCTGAGACACAGCAGTTGATGGAATGGGAGGTGAACAGAGATGGGGTTTATCGTGATTGCGTGTGAAACAAGTTGGCTGAAGGGCACGTTTCCTGCAGTGCGATTCTATGTCTCTGACATCAGTGATAAATTTTCCAAATGGAATCTCCAAGTTGCTTTCATGTAAAATACAGCTTCATGTGTTGACAGAGTCACAGATTCAAAGAAGTGCAATCAATATCATCTGGAGAAAGCAAGGACGTTTTTGCAATGAAGGCAGATGTATCAGCAGCTGTTTGTGTAATAATGAATGAATGAATGAATGAATGAATGAATGAATGAATGAATGAATACTGTCGCTAGTGAAGGGTCACAGTGAGATTCTTTGTTTTTCACACCCAAGGTGGGTGGAAGATTGCAACCTTCACGTGGTTTCCCTGTTTCGATGAATGCAATCAACCCGGCATGCACAATCAAATAAGATCAAATAGAACAAGTTGTCCTACAACTTTAGGCTGTGCACGCCACACGCAAGAAGAAGAAGACACCCAAGGAATGTTGAGCTTATAGGACTTGATATTACAATCCCTACTATAATTGGCACCTTCTTAATATCTTGAGTGGGGGTAGGGGTAAAAACGTCATTGGGGTCATCAGATGGGCACCCTCCTTCCTTGGTGTTTCGTTGATAGGCCCACGACATCTCCAGAGGGTTCAACAGCAACACCTGGCGTCCCAGGTGCGCTCCTCTCCGTTTGACCCCTCTTGCTGGTCATTTTGCCACCCAGTTGGAGTCCCTTCCTCTTCAGCCACAGCCAGTTGCTGCTTCGCTCGGCAGCCTCTGACAGCGACCTGACGTCATGCCGGAAGGCCTGTCCTCGAACTCCCATTGCCTTCAGGAGTCTGGTTGTTGACGTGGCTACAGACCCTCTACAACCAACCTCTACAGGGAGCACCTGGGTACCAAAGAGTCGCTACATAAATGGTACCGACAATGTTACAAGTATCCCACCCTAAGTCCTCCTTTGTTTCATCCCCCTCCCCATTCCCTCCCCCTCACCCATGCTGGGTCCTCCATTGTCCCCCCCCCCCCCACCCCCCACGGCAGCTCCCCCACGCTGGATCCTCCCTCTTGTAGGTGATTCCTGTAGGAAGTATTGCCTTATGCCCCTGTCCCACTTAGGAAACCTGAACGGAAACCTCTGGAGACTTTGTGCCCCACCCAAGGTTTCCGTGCGGTTCCCGGAGGTTTTTGTCAGTCTCCCTACCTGCTTCCACTACCTGCAACCTCCGGCAACCACCTGCAACCTCCAGGAACCGCACAGAAACCTTGGGTGGGGCGCAAAGTCTCCAGAGGTTTCCGTTCAGGTTTCCTAAGTGGGACAGGGGCATACCTCTCTCAACATCCCTGGTGTGTAGGCACCATCGTTGGGTGTGAGCATCTGGAGGGATCTACCTACTTCTCCACGTGCCATGTTGACCGCCCCACGCAAGCTGAGGTACAGTAACCTTTCCACCAACATTTACTTTAATAAATGGGATGTTTGAGTGATTTGCTGAAGCGTTGCCTGGCAACCTTTCTATCCGTGTGGCGAAGGGGATCATTAGCATGTTAGTTCCAAAGAGAACCAGCCACACGCTGACAGCCTTCTGGACTTCCTCCTCGCTCCCGGCATTCCCCGGGAGATTTCACTTTTCCTTCAGGATTTTGCTTTGACGAATTTTTCATGGGACATGACGCAATTGTATCTTCATCGTGTGTTTATTCATACCTTGTGTTTATTCATACCTTGTTCATGTTTACTACATTGTTTTATCGCTCAAAGGATAAATGCTCCCTTTCCGAGCACTTAGACTCATAGAGCATGGAAACAGGTCTGAAGGACCGAACTGAAACGTCGTCTGTCCTCTCCATCCACAGAGGCTGCCTGACCCACTGAGTTATTCCAACAGTTTGCGTATAGAAAGGAACTGCAAGTGCTGGTTTATACCGAAGATAGACACAAAATGCTGGAGTAACTCAGTGGGTCAGGCAGTATCTCTGGAGAAAATGTATGGGTGACGTTTCGGGGGAGGGAGGGGAGGGAACTGGAGGTAATTTTACTCAAGGCTCTAGCATCTACAGTTCCTTGTGTCTCCACTGAAACAGGCCCTTCGGCCCAAATCGGCCATGCTGACCAAGATGCCTCATCCAAGCAATGCCACACCTGGCCCATTTTGTAACTTGCCCATCTCCGGTGGCTCTACACAGACAGGACAATACCAGGATCTCTAAACAAAGTCTTGCTCCCTATATTACTGCAAATAACACTTTCCCACTGATAAACTTTTGTTCAATATTCTTCATGTTCAAAATGGGGTGAGAGATTGCAACCTTCACGTGGTCCTCCCTGTATCGACGAATGCAATCAACCTGGTGTGCACAATCAGAAGATCAAACAGAACAAGTTGTCTTACAACTGTAGGCTGTGCACGCCATGCACAAGAAGAAGATGTTCAAAATCTTCACTTTTGTAACAGATAAAAAGAACTGTAGCTCCACAGAAGCTGGTCCTGAGTCTGGTGGTGCATGCTTTCTAGATTCTGTACCTTTTGCCCGAAAGGAGCAAGGGGAAGAAGGAATGACCAGGATGTGACAAATCTTTCATTATGTTGCATTGCAAACATATTAAAACAACATGACTATTTGGAATGTCCAGAAATAAATGCTCCTGTTTTTGCAATTTTTCCTCTCTTTGCACTTTCATTCCACTTCCTGGGAATCATTCTTTTCTATTTTGCTTTTACCTTTCCTCCTCATTCATCTTTTATTCCGCCTCCTCCCTACCGCGTCCATTTAACCCCACAGTTAATAATCTAAAGTGAGCGCCGTTGACATCCTAATTTTCCATCTGTTTCTATCTGTGAAATGCTTCCTGAAAAATCTTAGTTCTATTTCTCCCGATGTTCTTAGCTCTGACGTAAACCACAACCTTTCACCGCTTCCTCTTCTCTCTTCATTTTGTCCATTCTCCTGCCTTTCATTCACAGACAGACGATCCAACACCAACATCTGTACCCCTGACTATTGTGCCGATGTATTTTACATCCTGTGGCTGGTCCGTGGGATTGTATTTACATGACTTGTTGTCGCTTTGACTGTTGCCGACGTTACTGCAGATATTCCTCCAGTGCCTCTACTGTCCTTTAGTTGAATTTAGAGACACAGCACGGAAACATGCCCATGACACGATCCACACACACTTACAATATCCTACACACTAGCGACAATTTACAATTATACCAAGCTAATTAACCTACAAGCCTGTACGTCTTTGGAGTGTGGGAGGAAACCAGAGCTCCCGGGTAAAACCCACGCAGTCACGGCGAGAACATACAAACTCCGTACAGACAGCACCTGTAGTCAGGATTGAACCCGGGTCTCTGGCGCTGTAAGGCAGCAACTCTACTGCTGCGCCACCGTGCCGCACTCCTCCTGTCCAGAAAGTGCTCACCCAGCTCTCGTCCTCATCAGCTCAATCTAATCCACGCAAGACATCGCACAACAACCACTTGACCTCAACCTGTTACTCATAATCAGACAAGTGGAGATTTAACAGAAAGCAAAGTGGTTATCTCAGGTACAGAAGCTTCTAACCTCTAGGTCAGCACTAGACACCACCTGACCAACTGTGCAGGTATTAAAGTTTAATAAAATCAAAGAACTTAAGCCATCCAGGTGTAAGCTGAAGCC
Source organism: Amblyraja radiata (assembly GCF_010909765.2). Lineage (NCBI taxonomy): Eukaryota > Metazoa > Chordata > Chondrichthyes > Rajiformes > Rajidae > Amblyraja > Amblyraja radiata. Next base: position 10,411,685 of record NC_045999.1, read on the forward strand.
ACCTGTCACTTGGAGCCAAGCTTAACCTTCACACTGACCTGACTTTCCACCCTTCACAGCACCCTCTGCTCTAATCTCTCACTAACACATTCAGTTTTATTCCGTCTTAATTTACAAAGCAGCTACCACAGGAAAAAAAGTCAATCAGAGAACAGCTAATCGTACCACTTAATCTGATCACATAATCGTTTCCAGCTCGGCAGAAGCCACAGGTAGAACATGAAGCCGTCAGAGAGGTACACAGAGAGGTACACAGTGGAGTTGTCTGCGTAGATCTCCCTACCGTGTCTGTGTTTGAATGAACCGAGTGTTCCAATGTCCTTGTCCTGCTCACATTAACCTGCAGCTTATACCTTTTTGATTTCAATGAAAGAGGCAACAGAAATATTGAGATGGCACAGCTGATAAGGGTGCTGCCTCACTGTGCTGGGAGACCCAGGTTCGATCCTGACCTCGGGTGCTGTCTGAGTGGAGTCTGCACATTCTCCCGGTGACCGTGTGGGTTTCCTCCAGGTGCTCCGGTTTCCTCCCACATCCCAAAGACAGGTTAATCAGCCGCTGCAAATTGCTCCTAATATGCGGAGAGTGGATGCGAAAGTGCGACAATACAGAACTAGTGTGAAAGGGTTCAAGAAGGAACTGCAGATGCTGGAAGATCGAAGGTACACAAAGATGCTGGAGAAACTCAGCGGGTGCAGCAGCATCTATGGAGCGAAGGAAATAGGCGACGTTTCGGGCCGAAACCCTTCGTGTGATTGAAGGTCTGCGCAGACTCGGCGGGCCGAGGAGCCTGTTTCCACGCTGTATCTCAAAACTAAAATAAGAAATTCTGATGACGATTTCTGATCATAACATTTCTTTGTAAAAAAAGTTCTTATCTTGCCACTGCTTCTATCTTCATTCTTTTGCGAAATGGAATATGAACTAACGTCTCTATCTCTTTCCACTGGTTAATAAATGCCCTGTGAGTGAAAAGGATTTCACTTTATTTACGTAATCAAACGCCTTCAAACTTCCAACAAGTATAAAACCTTCCATTTACCTCCTCTGTTCTCAGCAGGACAAGGCTAGATTATTTAGTTTCTCCTGCTGTTGAGTCGTGTGGAAATGACTACCAAACCCTTTCATTGTTCTGCAATTCCAGCAGTTAAGCACTGTTCTGCACTGCCCATCACTATTTAACTTCTTGAATCTCGACCGTCTTTCTTGTGAAGTGCTCCACAGCGATGTTGCAGAGAGAATTCCTGGACAAACCCAGCCATGGTGAAGGAATGATAATGTACAGTGCAATCTTGACATAAAGCATCTCAATATCAATAGACAATAGACAATAGGTGCAGGAGTAGGTCATTCGGCCCTTCAAGCCAGCACCGCCATTCAATGTGATCATGGCTGATCATCTCCAATCAGTACCCTGTTCCTGCCTTCTCCCCATATCCCCCTGACTCCGCTATCTTTAAGAGCCCTATCTAGAAACATATAAGATTGTTAAGGGTTTGGACACGCTAGAGGCAGGAAACACGTTCCCGATGTTGGGGGAGTCCAGAACCAGGGGCCATAGTTTAAGAACAAGGGGTAAGCCATTTAGAACGGAGACGAGGAAACACTTTTTCTCACAGAGAGTTGTGAGTCTGTGGAATTCTCTGCCTCAGAGGGCGGTGGAGGCCGGTTCTCTGGATACTTTCAAGAGAGAGCTAGATAGGGCTCTTAAAGATAACGGAGTCAGGGGATATGGGGAGAAGGCAGGAACGGGTTACTGATTGGGGATGATCAGCCATGATCACATTGAATGGCGGTGCTGGCTCGAAGGGCCGAATGGCCTACTCCTGCACCTATTGTCTATTGTCTATTGACTCGGTAGGCTGAAGAGCCTACTCCTGCACTGTATCTCTAAAACTATGCTAAACTAAAAAACTAAACACCAAACACATACAGGTTTGTGAGTTAGCGTGTAGGATAGTGTCAGGACACCCTCGCGTGTAGGATAGTGTCAGTGTCTGGACTGGTCGGCGCGGACCTGGTGGGCTGAAGGGCCTGTTTCTGCACTGTATCTCTAAAGCCTAAAGTAAACTGCTCCATGATGCTATGCAAGCTGTGATCTTCACCAATAGATCCATCACACTCTCGATCGCAATGTAAACTAGGACTGTTGTCATCACTGGTGTCATCACACCAGCCCTCTTCTCAAACTTCCCAACTATGACATTCCAATCAGTGCCCTGTGGATGTGGAATTAATTTACAGGATGAGCAGAAAACATTTTGATCTTCATTGTCTCCACTCCAGAACCAAAATCACCCCAATGTACATTACATTGGTGAATACATAAGGAACTGCAGATGCTGGAATCTTCTGCAATACCTCAGGCAGCATCTGTGGAAGGTGTGGATAGGCAATACATGACATTACATGGATGATGCTTTTGTATCTGCACACTTGGAAGCTGGGATCCAAACCACTGTCTCTTCCTTAACTGGAGTATGTGGGATGATGTGCCTTCTGCTAAACATCTGGAAGACACTTACCTTCACCGCACTGTGACCTGGCCTTCAAAGCTCATGGGAAGAGCCTGGTCATGTTGCACATCCTAGGCACCATATCTCATACATGCACAAGGTCCACCACCCTCTAGTGTCCCAGCACAATCTTTAGCCCCCTGAAGAAGATCAAGAATCAATTGGGGCATTCAATTTATGGTCTGCCAGGCAATAGTGATATACCCCACAGATAGACACAAAAATTGTCGTAACTCAGTGGGTCAAGCAGCATATATGGGGGGAAAAAGGAATAGGTGAAGTTTTGGGTCGAGACCCTTCTTCAGGGAAAGAAGAGATATGAAAAGGGACAGAGGACAAATGAATGAAAGATATGCAAAATGACAAATAAAAGGCAGCAATGATGATCGAGGAAAGGAGGTCCATAGTTGGCAGTGGGGAAGGTGATAATGAGTGATACAAACAGTGAAACTCGGCAGGACGACAGTGAAACTAGCGCGACTACTAGGGTGGGGGAGGGACGGGGAGAGAGGGGATGTAAGGGTTACTTGAAGTTAGAGAAATCAACATTAATACCGCTGGGTTGTAAGCTGCCGAAGCGAAATATGAGGTACTGTTCCGCCAATTTGGGTTCTGCCCCATTCTGACAGTGGAGGAAGCCCCAGCCTCTGATAGGTGTTGGAGATAAAGATAACCTACAGCAGAACCTGAAAACCCTGCTGGAGTTAGCCCTGGGACCCTGCAGGTTAAATGGACCATTGTCAGGATCCTCTCTGAACCCTGGTCCCACTTCACCAGCTGCAGTGGGTGGACTGCATTGTTTAAATATGCTGGAAACACTGGATTCCTCAGATCCCAATGATGGGAGGAGATTTTCAGGAAGCAGAGGAAGTGCTTGTGGTGTCTCCCGGACTTCTGTACACCTCAGAGATGCGGACTACCTACAGCAAACAAAACACAAAGTGCTGGAGTAACTCAGCGGGTCATGCTGCATCTGTGGAGAACATGGAATAGGTGACGTTTTGGGTCGGGACCCTTCTTCAGACTGATTGTAGTAGTGGAGGGGAGCAAACTGGAGGAGAAGTGGGGGCGGGACAAAGCCTGGCAAATGATAGCGTGTTCCGGGTGAGGTGGGAGGTTTTGCTTAGTATTTTGGTGGACAAAAGCCAGAATGAGAAGAAGTCAAAAAGCTGTAAGATTAGGAGAGAGCATCTGACGAGAGTGAAGAGGGCTGCTGAGAGCAACTGGGAGATTGAAGGGGCACCCGCTGGGGGGCTACTTGCTGCCATGCACCATGTTCTCCGCTGCGAGAAGAAGATAAGACTGCTCGGTGAACTCATTGTAACTGTCGGCGGCAGAAACTCCGTGTGCTGCCTCGGTGAGATCTGCTGTATGATTTACTGGATTGTATGCAAAAGAAAGAATTTTGCTGCACCTAGGTATATGTTGCAATAAAGTATCATTGAATTAAATTGAGAGGAGGTGTGAGATGCAGAGCCGGAGGAAGGGATATAGCTGGAACGGGACAGGGGGAATGGAGAGGAAAATGGCAAAACCAAGTCTATGTAGTTCAGAGTGTATTTAAAGGTATCAAAGGTATCAAAGGTATTTTATTAGTCACATTCACATACACCCAGGTGTAGTGAAGTGAAATGCTTTTTGCCATTTTGCAGCACACAAAAAAAGAATACAGACATAACACCAATAAGAGTCTTAACACAAAGAACATCCCCCCACAATGGCTCCCACCATGAGGGAAGGCACAAAGTCCAGTCCCCAACCCCAGTTCACCCATAGTCGGGCCTATTGAGGCCTCCACAGTTGCCTCTACGGAGGCCCGATGTTCCAGGCCGTTCTCGCCGGGTGATGTTGCTCCGGCGTCGGGAGAGTCCTCCCAGCGGCTTGGGAACCCTGGAATGGCCGCCTCCGCACTGGAGGCCGCGGCTTCCGAAGCCAACAAGGCCGCGCAGGTTGGAGCTCCACAACTGGCGATCTCATCGAGAGATCCCAGGCTCCCGGTGTAAAGTTCAGCGCCGCCGCCCACCGCTGGTCGCTCCACAGTCCCGCAGCTCCGCGATGTTTTACCTGGCGGTCTCAGCTCACCGGAGCTCCAGCGCGGCGACCCGGGCAAGGCATCGCCCGCTCCACGATAGCGCTCCAGCGCTGTGCCGCCTCTGAAGCCGAGGTTCTGGGCGGTCCCCGACAGGAAACGCCGCTCCAGGCCCGTTGGTAGGCCGTGAGGACGGGTCGAAGCTGCAGCCCGGAGAAAGGCCGCCACTCCGACCAGGTAGGGACCCTGAAAGGTAGTTTCCCCCTCCCCCACATAAAATAGTCTAGACCTCCAAACAAAACACTTAACTAACTAAAATAAAAAATAAAAAGATGAAGAGACAGACAGCTGCTGGCTGGACAGCTGTGCACAGGACAGCGACCCCAGGTTGTTGTGTTTAAAGGGGCTGTCCCACTGCGGCGACCTAATCCGCGAGTTAAGAAGAGTGCCTTCGACCTTCAAGCTCGAGGGCAGTCGCCTGGAAAACCTCGAGCTGGATCGACCGTAGTTGAGGCTGGGACAATCCCAACATTTAAGAAGCAGTTGGACAGGTACATGGATAGGACAGGTTTGGAGGGATTTGGACCAAATGCAGGCAGGTGAGACTAGTATAGCCGGGACATGTTGGCCAGTGTGGGCAAGTTGGGCCGAAGGGCCTGTTTCCACACTGCAACACTCTAAGATTCTATGACTCTCTAGTACACTCTGACATACCAACTCTGATTGAACTTCATGGGTTGGGGGTGTGAGTGGGGTAGACAGACTGGCATGTTTTATTTTGGTCAACTGCGCTCTCCCTAGCCCTATCAACAATCTTGCTATTACAGATGACACATGCTAAAGAGGAATCCCCCAGTTGTGATAGCTGTTCGAGAGCACAGCTGTCTGTAGATCCCTATAAAGAAGTTGCTGATGCAGAAAATGAGAGATACATGTGCTGCTCACTGTATTCTATCCATTGATGCAATCTCTACAGATCCCTGGAGAAAGCAGGCAGATGCAGCTAGGATTGCTTGCCTAATCTGGCGTAACCCTGCGACTGAGAGCAGTGAAGGGACAGACACTTCAACAAATGGCCATCAGATGGCCTGAGGCTCGTCATATTTGTTCAGGCCAGGAGATGTAACGCAGAAGGATTACAGAATGACCTGAGAATTCAATGTAACCTCCAGTGTACAATGAGTCAAAAACAAAGCACCGGAGGAACTCAGCAGGTCAGGCAGCCTCTGCAGAGGGACATTCGCCTACAGCTCACAGATAGACACAAAAAGCACCGGAGGAACTCAGCAGGTCAGGCAGCCTCTGCGGAGGGACATTCACCTACAGCCCACAGATAGACACAAAAAGCTGGAGTAACTCAGCAGGTCAGGCAGCCTCTGCGGAGGGACATTCATCTACAGCTCACAGATAGACACAAAAAGCTGGAGTAACTCAGCGGGACAGGTAGCATTTCGGGAAAGAAGGAATGGGTGACCCTTCTTCAGACGAGTTGATGAGCACGGAAACAGGCCCTTCACCTCTCTGAGTCCACACTGACCAGCAATCACCCATACACTAGTTCAACCTTACTAGTGACAATGTGCAGAGGCCAATTAAACTCCAAACCCACACGTCCTTGGAATGTGGGAGGAAACTGGAGCATCCAGTGTATACCCATGTGGTCACGGGAAGAACGTGCAAACTCCACACAGGGAGCACCCATAGTCAGGATGGAACCTGGGTCTCTGGTGCTGTGAGGCAGCAACTCTCCCACTGCACCACCGTGCCGCCATTTGCTGCCCACATGGCCAGTTCTTCGATGTTTACGTTCTGATAATTATTTCTAACGCCGTAATCTTGCACGAGCCTATAAGCAGTCAGGGTGGAACAGTAATACAGCTGGTGGAGCTGCTGTCTCATAGTGCCAGTGACCAGGTTCGATCCTGACCTCAGGTACTATCTGTGTGGAGTTTGCACGTTCTCCCTGTGGGTTTCCTCCAGGTGCTCCAGCTTCCTCCCACATCCCTAGATTTGTAGGTTAATTGATCTCTGGTGTGTAGGGAGTGGATGAGAAAGTGGGATGAAATAGAACCAGTGTGCATGTGTTACCAATGGTTGGTGTTGACTTGGAGGGCCAATGAGACTGTTTCCATTCTGTATATTTAAACTACACTAATCCTAGCCTGCCCTGTAAATTAATTGCCTCCCCGTGCCAATTCTTCTTATTTTTAATTTAACCTTCTCCACAAGCAATCACATCACTCCAGTTCTTCCTGGCTCTCACGCTGTGTCACTCCGAGTCCTCACAAACAAGACTGCCCTGGCAGATCCATTGTTTCTACCTGTTCCTGCCCCACCTAACTCGTCTCCAAATGCTGCGATACTACCTTGTTCCCCTTTGTCTAGTCCCTCCCAACCAATGTCAGAGGCACCTCACATGCTCTTCAACACTTCAATAACTTTCAATTTCTAGTCCCCCATCACATCATCGTTACCATGGACGTCCAGACTCTTTACACCTCCATCCTCCACCGGGAAGGTCTCAGGGCCCTCTGATTCTTCTATGAACAGAGGCCCAAACAGTTCCCTCTACTAACACTCTCCTCTGCCTGGTTGAACTTGTCCTCATCTTCAACAACTTCCCTTTTGACTTTGTTCACTTTCTTCCTCAAAGCTGTGGCTATGAGCACTTACATCTGCCTGCCTTTTTGATGGTTCAGAAGAGTCCTTGTTCCAAATATAGGCAAAGCTAAACGTTGGTGCCAACCATACACTGGCACCATCCATAACTTTTTTTCCTGCTATATTGAAGACTGCACCCGTACAGAATTTGATTTAATCAACTTTACCACTAACCTCCAGGCTTCCCTCAAATTCAAAAGTGTGCAGTTCCTGGTGTTTCCCCACTCCAAATTTGCCATGTAGAAACAAAGAACTGAAGATGCTGGCTAAAGTGCAGAGAGCCAGGTTCGATCCTGATGAAAGATGCTTTCTGTGTGGCATTTGCACGTTCTCTCTGTGACCGTGTGGATTTCCTCTGGGTGCTCTGGTTTCCTCCCACTTTCCAAAGACGTAAATTTGTAGATTAATTTGCTTTGGTAAATTGTTCCTATTAGGATTGAACTAGTGTATGGGTGATTGCTGGTCAGTGTGGACCCGATGTGGCAAAGGGCCTATTTGCACGCTGTATATCTAAAGTCTAAAATCAGGCAGCATCTTTGGAGAACATGGATAGGTGACATTTTGGGTTGAGACCCTTCTTCAGATTCCAATCTGGTCTGAAGAACGTGTCCAAAGACAGGCAGCTCGATTTGTTATTAATACCTATGAGAGAGAAGCGAGTGTTACCAAACTTCTTAATTCACTGGGGTGGAACCCTCTCCAAGACAGACGTGAAGCTCACCGTTTGACCTGTTTTTACAAAATGTTAAATGGCCAGCTCGACATAGATTACAAAACCTACACCAGACCCAAACCAATTAGGAGCAGACGAGGGCATTCGATCCAATTTGTGATACCAATACAATACAATATAATACAATACCTTTTATTATCATTTGAACCTCACATGAGGTTCAAACGAAATTTGGTTTCTGCACCAAGACACACACCAACACAATTCAATTCACATAAACATCCATCACAGTGAGTCCTCCTCACTGTGATGGAAGGCAAAACTTAAACATATCTCTCCCCTGCACTCCCCTCTCCCCCCCATGTCAGAGTCAAAGACAGAGTCAAAGCCCCCGGCGGGCGATGTTAAATGTCCCGCAGCCATTAAAGCCACGCCGGGTGATGTAAGGTCTTGGTGTTGGAGCCGCGGCGGGTCTTGGTGTTGGAGCCCCGGCGGGCGCTCACAAAGTACCGCGACCATTCCAAGCCGCGCGGGGCGGTGATGTAGGCCCCGCTCCAGGTGCTCTTCAACCCCGCAACTCGGGCGGGAGAAGTCGCCGCTGCGGAAGCTTCGAAAAGCGGTCTCCCACCAGGGACCCGCGGGCTCCCGGCATTACCGTCCACAGACCTGCGGTAGGAGCTTCCGAAACTCCGGGTGTCGGGTCACAGCAGCGCTCCACCACAGCTACACCCGCTCCGGACTCGGCCAGCTCCGTGATGGTGAGTAAATCCGCAGCTCCGCGACTGGAGCCCCAGGTCGTTCCTGTTGGAGGCCGCTCCACGTTGCAGCCCCAACGACAACTGAGACCCGACCAAGAAAAGGTCGGGTCTCCCGTCCAGGGGAAAGACCTTTAAGTTCCCCCACGCACATACCCCGACAAAAAAAACAATAAAAACTACATAGAACAAGACAGAAAACAATAAAAAGACAGACGGACTGCAGAGGCTGCTGCTGACAAGAGTCGCGCCGCCCACTAGCAAGCTACCAAGACAGATGTGTACAGCAATTCGTTCTTCCCCCGCACAATTAAAGCATGGAATAGTCTTCACCCTACTATAGTTAACCAACTAGATGCAACTAAATTTAAAGTAGCTCTTTCTTCCCAAAAACCCTTTCTGGCTTAAGTCCTCCCTCCACCACTTCCAGTTTAAATTCCACTTGGAATATTTTGGAGGACCAAGAAACCAAGAACTACCTTCTACCTTTTGTCTACCTTCGATTTTCGAAAACTTTGAAAACGACCTTCGATTTTCCAGCATCTGCAGTTCCTTCTTAAAAACCAAGAACCAAGAATGATCTCGATTATAAATGTCACTATCTATGTTCTCCAGAGATGCTGCCTGACCTGATGAGTCACTCCATCAATTTGAGTCTTTTTCCAGATTTCCCTCGGAGGATCGGCCACGTCAGCGTCGGGAGCTCACAGGTCGCCTTGGAGCAGAGGGAGAACAAGGAGGGAAGCGACAAGGACTTTAAGATTTTTGCCTTCCATCACAGTGAGGAGGTGCCTGGTGAACTCACTGTGGTGGATGTTAAATTTGTGTTTATTGTGTGTTTTTGTCATTTTTATTATATGTATGACTGCAAGGCAACGAAATTTCGTTCAGACCGAAAGGTCTGAATGACAATAAAGGCTACTTTGACTTTGACTTAGGTACACAAAAATGCTGGAGAAACTCAGCGGGTGCAGCAGCATCTATGGAGCGAAGGAAATAGGTAACGTTTCGGGCCGAAACCCTTCTTCAGACTGATAGGGGGTGGCGGGGAGAAGGAAGGAAAAAAGGAGGAGGAGGAGCCTGAGGGCTGGGGATGGGAGGAGACAGCTCGAGGGCTAAGGAAGGGGAGGATACAGCAAGGGCTAACAAAATTGGGAGAATGTTCATGCCCGCCGGATGCAGGTTCCCCAAGCGGAATATGAGGTGCTGTTCCTCCAATTTCCGGTGTTGCTCGCTCTGGCCATGGAGGAGACCCAGGACAGAGAGGTCGGATTGGGAATGGGAGGGGGACTTTGACTTAGGTACACAAAATTGCTGGGAAAACTCAGCGGGTGCAGCAGCATCTATGGAGCGAAGGAAATAGGCGACGTTTCGGGCCGAAACCCTTCTTCAGACGCTCTTGACTTTGACTTAGTTTGGCTCCGGGTTCACTCCATGAGTGACTCCGTTCCGTGTTTTCCCTGGTCCAAATCCGAGTTAAAAACCACCCCGGGTTTTACCCGGATCTTCGTTCCGTTCCGGGTTCGAGGCAGCTCCGTCGCGGGCTTTTGCGCCGCCTGGCAGTCCGCTCCGCTCCGGGTGTTGTGTGCTCCACGCCGGGTTTTGCCCGCCGCCTCGCCAGTGCATCAGTCAGTCCTTCGCCTCGGGGACTGCGCGGATCTGGGAGCGGAGCGAGCGGAGCGGGGGGATCGGGCCCGAGAGCGGCCCTGCAGCCTGACTGACTGACCCGAGCCCAGCCCAGCCCAGCTGACCCGGCCTGGCCCCGCCACCGCCGCCTGGCCTGGCCCGGCTCTTCCCCAGCCTGCGGCCTCGGGCCTCGCCGCCGCTGTCGGAGCCCAAGCTGTCGGTGGAGAGTGAGTGTGAGATGGCCGCGACCCCCCGGTGAAAGCGGCCAAGCTCCGAGCCCTCAGCCGCGTCGATGAGCCTGGAGCCCGGCTGCCGTCCCCGGGTAAGCCGCCGCTCTCTGTCTCTCTCGCCAGCCCCCTGACGGGAGCAATCCCTTTGTTTGTTCGAGGCCGGGGTTGTTTGGGGAGGAGGGGGAAGAGATGTCGGGCCCGATCCCCCGGGACCGGGCAGGGGGCTCGATTAGCGGGCTGCCCGGGCTCGGTGTGGTGACAGGTGGTTGCGAGAGAGGGAGGTTGGGCCGAGAGGATCCGAGCCGGATCTCACCAGCCCAGAGCCGGCACATGGTGCGAGGTGAGAGGGGGCAGGACGGGGATACTGGGGGTCAGGGTTAGTTAGCCTCCTCTCCCCAATAAACCTCAGCCACTGCCCCCCTCCCTCCCCTCCCCTGCTTGGCTTTGGCTGGAAGCATCGAAGAGCGAGCAGAGAGGCATTGTTGTGGTGCCCGAGCCCCCAACGCTGGCAGCTTCACAAGCAGACAGAGTCCCTTCTGTTACATTGAGTCTCATTTATTGTCTGTTTACTTATCCCTCCCTCTTTCCATGTTATTTGGTGCCTTGGTGCACTTGGCTCAGTTACAGCACCCTCTGAGTCAGATGATTGTGATTCAAACCTTGCTCCAGAAACCAGTGCAGACCGTCCAGCTTGGATTTTATTAAGATAGTGGACAGAATGTTGAGGGGTGGAGGTTGGTGTGCTGATGAATGTTGGAAGGTGAATCTTTTCCCCTGATCACTGGTTTCTTTTGTAAACCGATCCATTACTTGGTTTAGAATTTTTTTTTAGAAATGGGGTTAAGGGTCAAGTTAAAGATTTTTGGGTGTTAGGAATATTGGGGGATATGCATTAGTACTAGATTGTGATGCGTACTGTCAACTGTAGCTTGATCATAGCACCCTGACCACTGTATAAACATCACATTCTATTTCAGAGACTCCAACACAGAATCTTGGCTGTTACTCCAGCACACTGTTACAAAGACGTTGTCTTTCAGATGGGATTTAAACCAAGGCTCCACCTGCCTGTTAGGTGGATGTAAAAAAAATCTCAGCATTATTTTGAAGGCTAGGGGAATTCTACTAACCTCTTGGCATATCATTATCGTTAGCGCAACACCCACTAAAGTAGTTGCTGTTGCCACGTCTAAAAGTACTTTATGACTAAGGTGACCTGAGATTTTAAGTGGTGCTATCAAAATGCAAGCTTATTTTTAATGCAATATTTCCTGCCCTGAGTGTCTCTAAATGCATGTGGGACCGTGTTCAAAATGTTGTTGTACGAGGAGTATAATTGAGAAAAGCATTTGTTGAAGCAATTAAGGATTGGTGTTAGGAGTGCCAGTGTAGTCTTGTTGGTGGCAGATTGGATCTGCATGGATTTGTCTTGCATTGTGGATGTCATGCAGGACCTGAATGATCCCATAAATCTGTCCACTGGGCAGCTGTGACATGAGGCAGCCTCAGCACTTGCCACTTGTTCAGTGTTTTTTTAAATCTGGATTAAATTAAGAGCTTGTCCTGTTGGCACCAGTTATCGTGTTGTCACTGATCTGGTAGTGTTCCATTGATGATCAAAGATGAGGAATCTTTGCTTATTGCATGTGTAGGAGGAAACTGTAGACGCTGGTTTACACTGAAGATAGATACAAAATGCTGGAGTAAGTCAGCGGGACAGGCAGCATCTCTCAAGAGAAGGAATGGGTGATGTTTCGGGTCAAGACCCTCTCGTCTGAAGAAGGGTCTCGTCCCAAAACGTCACCCAAATCTGATGAGTTTGAGGAAGGGTCTCGACCCGAAACGTCACCCATTCCTTCTCTCTGGAGATTCTGTCTGTACCGCTGAGTTACTGTGGCATTTTGTGTCTATCTTCGATTACTTATTGAAGTTTGTTAACAAATGCACATATTATGCTCTATTTTAGTGTTTGGATAATCAACATGGAAAATGGGAGTTTCAGTTGTCCGTTGCTGCGGATTACATCTGGAGGTTTTCATGCAGTCGGTGTGTTTTGTTATGTTTACTGGTGGTGATTTGTCACTTGGTGAGCTTGGTTTGATTGTCAAGGTCATTGATTCACCATTGTTGGTCTCATCATAGGTCAGATGCATGGCTTATACCACTGAAAACATTTCCAGCAACTGACGACTGGGACTGCCTGTGTGACTTTGTTCGCATGGTGCAGGCTGGATTACAGAGAATAGTTGTCAAATATATATCAGGCAAGCAGTGAGCTGCTCTGGGAGACCATGTGCCTGGTATTTGCAGTGATTTCTTCTAAAGCCAAATATCCAGTGATGGATCATGGACGCAAGCTCTCTATGATGGCAAAAAAGCAACAGTACATAGAACAGTACAGCACAAGAACAGGCCCTTCGGCCCACAATGTCTGTGCCGACCATGATACCAAGACTATCACTTGTCTACCTGAACATGAACCATGTCCCTTAATTCCCTGCATATCCAAATGCTTTTCCAAAAGTATTTCAAATGGCAAATGTATTTGCTTCAACTACCAACCCCGGCAGCACGTTCCAGGCACTCACCACCCTCTGTGCAAAAGAAACTTTCCCTGCATATCTCCTTTAAACTTTTCCCCTCTCACCTTAAAGCTATATATTCTAGTATTTGTTTTTTTCCACCCTGGAAAAGGATTCTACTGTATTTTGACCATCTGATGATTCTGACCATCTGCCCTATTTATGCCCCCCATAATGTTACTATCTGGTCTCCCCGCAACCTCTGGCATTCCAGAGAAAACAATTCAAGTCTGTCCAAGCTCTCCTTGTAGCTGGTACCCCTTAGTCCAGCCATCATTCTGGTAAACCTCCGCTGCACCCTTTCTAAAGCCTCCAAATCCTTCATGTAATGGTGCGATCAGAACTGTACACAATATTCCAATTGCGACCGAACCAAAGTCCTATTAAGCTGCATCATGACTTCAGAAGAGAATCAATACCCACAAACTAAAGCCAGTGGACTGTCTTAGATGGGGTATCTTGGTTTGGTTGGCATGGACCTGTTGGGCTAAAGGGCCATGACTGTATGATGCTGCGCAAAGCAAGGAAAATTTAAAAAAAGGAACAAAATGTGTAGTGACGTTTTTAATAGATTACATTGAAATCAAATTAATCAATTAAAATATATATCACTCCACATTGTGTTCCTTTTGCTAAATTACTCAAATCAAATTCAAATAAAGGATGTGTTACTAATATCTTGCAACCAGCTGCCAGAATGTGAAAATCACACTTGGGCTCATAAAAGCTGTGGTGAATGTTGAGAAAGCAATAAAAAATAATTGCAGGTAAGCATGCACCTGCTTTGTAAAAATCCTTGTGATCAATAGCCAGGAAATAGTACTAATTGTACCTGTGGGGTCAACAACTTTGCTCTCCACTTGTGCTAAACCCACAGTCCAGTAAATCAAACAAATCAGTGCATTTGATGTCCTGCCCTGTGTAGCATTGCTTAGTGCTGTGATCACTCTGGTTCTACTTGCTCCGTACATCAAATATATATAACATGATATTCTTGCTCTGCCTGTCCTTGTAATCTGCTCCAGCATCTCACTTTTGACTGGGCTTCTCTGTGTCTCAACATCTGATTCACTTTGCGTAGGAAAGAACTGCGAAGGTTGGTTTACACTGAAGATAGACATAAAAAGCTGGAGTAACTCAGCGGGTCAGGCTGCACCTCTGGATAAAAGGAATAGGTGACGTTTTGGGTCGAGATTCTTCAGAGTAGTGTGTATCTTCGGATTCACTTTGTGTAGGAAGGAACTGCAGATGCTGGTTCACACTGAAGATAGACACAAAATGCTGCAGTAACTATAGCAAGACAGGCAGCATCCCTGGAGAGAAGGAATGGGTGCTGTTTCAAGTCAAGACCCTTCTTTAGAACGTCACCCATTTCTTCTCTCCAGAGATACTGCCTGTCTCGCTGAGTTATTCCAGCATTTTGTGTTTATCTTCTGATTCACTTTATCTGGCAAAGCCTTCAGCTACTCTGGCTGCACTGCAAACTGATTAGGTTAACAATGGTCGAGGGAAACTTTGACACTAATCCTGGGCAAAGTTGTCATTTGGAAAAAATCTGGGTGGTAAATCTCTGTTATCATTTAATAAAAGCAAGGCTGCTTTACTAGATTGCATTCTTTGCTGAAGTAATGAAGAGAGTTGATGTGTATTTTGGGTTTTCAAAAGGAATTTGATGGAGTGCCACCGTGTGATAGACCTGTGAACAAAACTGAAGACCACGACGGAGAAGTAGAAGCTGGGTTAAAAGAGCAGAGTGGTGGGAAGCAGTTGGTTTTCAGTTTGGAAGTGGAGAATGATCTCACTCAAGAATCGGTGTTGAAACAGGAAATGTGGAAATTGTCAGCAGATGAGGTCTGGTTACAGGGAGGCACGGTGACGCAACGGTAGAGTTGCTGCCTGAATGTGCAAGTGGCCTGTGTTCAATCCTGACTACAGATGCTGTCTGTGTGGAGTTTGTTTGAACATGTGGCTTTTTCCCGGGTGCTCCAGTTTTCTCCCACACTCCAAAGATGTACAGGTTTGCAGGTTTAAGAAGGAACTGCAGATGCTGGACAATCGAAGGTAGACAAAAATGCTGGAGAAACTCAGCGGGTGAGGCAGCATCAATGGAGTGAAGGAAATAGGTGACATTTCGGGTCGAGACCCTTCGCTCTATAGATGCTGCCTCACCCACTGAGTTTTTCCAGCATTTGTCTACCCCAGGTTTGTAGGTTAGTTTGCCTTTGGTAAAGATTGTAAATTGTCCCCAATGTGTAGGATAGTGTTAGTATACGGGGTATTCGCTAGTCGGTGCGGGCTTGGTAGGCCAAAATGGCTTGTTTCTGCGCTGTATCTCTAAACTAAACTTCACAAAGTTGGACATCAGACCTTGATGCTGAGGGAGAGTCAACAATTTGAAATATTGACTGTTTCTGCCTGCACAGATGCTTACTTACCCTTTGGGTATTTCTAGTGTTTTGATATTCGTATAGGTTTTCAATGTTGCAGCATTTTCTTTTAGATTTGTGATCTGACATTCAGAATACAAATACACCGAGGAGAGTAATAAACTCTAGGAGCTTGTAGATTTAATACAGAGAATTCTAATATCTGCATTCTTCCCATCTTGGTCTCTGCTGCTCAGACTCACGCTGCAGTCTTCATTGCTGAGGGATATTTTGATGGAATAGACTCGTGCATGGAGTTCTGATCTTATTTTAAATGATGTCAAGGTGTGAAATAAAGGTATAAGTTTGGTTTGGAAGGTACACACAATTGCTGGGGAAACTCAGCGGGTGCAGCAGCATCTATGGAGCGAAGGAAATAAGTTTGGTTTAGTTAGTTCAGTTTATTGTCACATGTACCGAGGTACAGTGAAAAGCTTTTGTTGTGTGCTAACCTGTCAGCAGAAAGACAATACATGATTACAGTCGAGTCATCCACAGTGTACAGATACATGATCAAGGGAATAACGGTAAGTGTAAGATAAAGTCCAGTAATGTCTGATCTGTGGGAGGTCGGTAAGCCGCAGGTCTTCATGGTCGCAGTGGGCCTCGCTGGTCGCTCCTCCAGCATCAAGAGTTGTTGCGGTCGGTCTTCTGGTACCAGGAGTTGGAAAATTGATTGATTTTTTACTTTGGATTAGTTTAGAGATACAGCACGGAAACAGGCCATTCGGCCCACTGAGTCCGCACCGACCAACGATCCTCGCACACTAACACTATCCTCCTCAGACTGGGGACAATTTTTTTAACATCTACAGTGCCCTCCATAATGTTTGGGACAAAGACCCATAATTTATTTATTTGCCTCTACTCCACAATTTGAAATTTGTAATTTTAAAAAAATCACATGTGGATAAAGCGCACATTGTCAGATTTTATTAAAGGCCATTTTTACACATTTTGGTTTCACCATGTAGAAATTACAGCTGTGTTTATACATAGTCCACCCATTTCAGGGCACTATAATGTTTGGGACGCGTCTTCACAAGCGTTTATAATTGCTCAGGTGTGTTTAATTGCCTCCTTAATGCAGGTATAAGAAAGATCTCAGCACCAAATCTTTCCTCCAGTCTTTCCATCACTTTTGGAAACTTTTATTGCTGTTTATCAACATGAGGACTAAAGTTGTGCCAATGAAAGTCAAAGAAGCCATTATGAGACTGAGAAACAAGAATAAAGCTGTTAAGAGACATCAGCCAAACCTTAGGCTTACCAAAATCAACTGTTTGGAACATCATTAAGAAGAAAGAGAGCACTGGTGAGCTTACTAATCGCAAAGGGACTGGCAGGCCAAGGAAGACCTCCACAGCTGACGACAGAAGAATTCTCTCTATAATAAAGAAAAATCCCCAAACACCTGTCCAACAGATCAGAAACACTCTTCAGGAGTCGGGTGTGGATTTGTCAATGACCACTGTCCGCAGAAGACTTAATGAACAGAAATACAGAGGCTACACTGCAAGATGCAAATTACTGGTTAGCCGCATAAGTAGAATGGCCGGATTACAGTTTGCCAAGAAGTACTTAAAAGAGCAACCACAGTTCTGGTAAAAGGTCTTGTGGACAGATGAGATGAAGATTAACTAATATCAGAGTGATGTCTAGAGCAAAGTATGGAGGAGAGAAGGAACTGCCCAAGATCCAAAGCATTCCACCTCATCTGTGAAACGCAATGGTGGGGGTGTTATGGCCTGAGCATGTATGGCTGCTGAAGGTACTGGCTCACTTATCTTCATTGATAATACAACTGCTGATGGTAGTAGCATAATGAATTCTGAAGTGTATAGACACATCCTATCTGCTCAAGTTCAAACAAATGCCTCAAAACTCATTGGCCGGCGGTTCATTCTACAGCAAGGCAATGATCCCATACATACTGCTAAAGCAACAAAGGAGTTATTCAAAGCTAAAAAATTGTCAATTCTTGAGTGGCCAAGTCAATCACCCAATCTGAACCCAATTGAGCATGCCTTTGATATGCTGAAGAGAAAAACTGAAGGGGACTAGTCCCCAAAACAAGCATAAGCTAAAGATGGCTGCAATACAGGCCTGGCAGAGCATCACCAGAGAAGACACCTAGCAACTGGTGATGTCCATGAATCGCAGACTTCAAGCAGTCATTACATGCAAAGATATGCAACAAAATACTAAACATGACTACTTTCATTTACATGACATTGCTGTGTCCCAAACATTATGGTGCCCTGAAATGGGGGGCTATGTATAAACACTGCTGTAATTTCTACATGGTGAAATCAAAATGTATAAAAATGGCCTTTATTAAAATCTGACAATGTGCACTGTAACCACATGTGATTTTTTTTCTATTACAAATCTCAAATTGTGGAGTACAGAGGCAAATAAATAAATGATGGGTCTTTGTCCCAGACATTATGGAGGGCACTATATACCAAACCAATTAACCTGGAAACCTGTACACCTTTGGAGTGTTGGAGGAGAAAACCCACGCAGATCACAGGGAGAACGTACAGACTCTGTACAGACTGCACCCGTAGTCAGGATCAAACCGAGTCTCTGGCGCTGAAAGGCAATAGTTCTATAGCTATGTCGCCGTGCTGCCCGTGAAAGGAGATTAGGAAAAAGCGGAGTTAAAGTAAGAAATACTGCTGTTAGAGTAGAGATTTAAAAGGGTGGAATGATGGTAACGTGATTGCAGATCCACTTCTATGATCAGCGCACAGAGTCGCCTGGCTTGGGAGCCATCTTGAATCCACATGGTGCAAGCATTGAGAGGTTTCTAGGACAGTGATGATCTCTTCTTCAGAAAAACTAAATGTTATTGGTCATCTTTCAGGTTCTGAAAGAATTTGCAAGAGTAGACAGTGATGTTTCTACCTGTAAAGAAGGCTTAAACTCAGCTCTGAATAAAACCTCATATTAGTACATCTAATGTGCAATTCAGGAAATGCTTCTGTACTCGTGGAATTTAAGGCAAAATTGCATATATGCTTTTAGCAATTAGTTGTGTAAAACAGACGAGGGAAAAGGAAAATAGATTGATGGCATTAGGTTGAAAAGATGCAAGAACCTTGCGAAAAATCCTTGTGGATTAGAGGGGATTAGTTACAAGGACAAATTGGACGGACCTTTGGTGGAACACTGGAGGTTTGGAGAACGAATAGAAGGAGAGAAAAGTGATGAGAGGTATGGGTAGTGTAGAACCTTTAGATAGGTGCCTGGTTCATGCTGCCAGGGTTGTAGTGGAGGCATGTACGATAGTGGTGTTTGAGGCTTTTAAATAGGGACATGGATATCCAGGGAATGGAGGGATATGCATCACATGCAGGCACATGAGATTAGATTATCTTGGCATCTTGTATCAGACATTGTGGACTGAAGAGCCTGTTCCAGTGTTGTACTTTTTTATGTTCTGTCAACCGTGTGTGGAGTGAAACACTTTCATTTCCATGTGGGTCAACTGGTTTGTTTTTTATGAAGCTGTTTGCATTGTACTTCATGGCTGCTGGGAATCAAAGGAAGAGCCACTTCTCTTTTTCTCTCCTCCCAATTCGTTACCACCCTGCCCTCCATTCCTCCGTGCCAGGGGAAACTGCTTACCCTATGAATGTCAAAAGGACCATTGTAACAGCAAAGCTGTACTTTTGTAGCTCATTTATTCCTGGGCTGATCTTCGCTTTGCTTTTTAACAAAAGCCCAGCAGACTCAGTTTGTTGTGCAATGAAGCAACTGAAGTGGCTAACCTTTCGAAACATTTATTTTCTCTATTCTATATAGATTAGAGATCACCATTCATATCCTTAGAAACTCTGAGGGAGGTTACTCACTGAGCGATGTCTGTGCGCCTGGTACTGCTCTTACAGGAGCTAGGACCTCGACAATAGTGGTCCAAATTGTTCATTCAGTTCATTGTGGGGAAACACCTGCTTTTTGATTTGGAGTCTGCACCATCTGCAGAGCTGTGGCCTTGGACATTACATTGTTATTTTGTGCCCCTGCCTGCATTTAAATCTCGTTTCCAACGACAGTCACTAAATTGTGCATCGAAAATGCTTAGAACATGAACATTGTGATGTGTGTGTAAAACCTGATGCATTTTTTGCCTTGTCGAATTAGAGAAGAAATTTGATTTGTTGTTATTCTGGAGGAGAAATCGTTTGATCCATTGATTCCATGGTAGCTCAGCCTCGAGGAAACCACTCCATCCTTTCCCGTTGCCCTGGAGGTTTTCCCCTTGAATGTCTTTTTCCCCCCATGCAAGCACTAATTCACTCTGTTTCCACCATCCTTTCAGACAGTAGATTCCATAAATTAACTTTGTTGAAGTAGCGATAACGAAGGCTTTAAATGTTCGGTTCTTATCTAACATGTTTTATATCAACGAAGCAGATTTACTTTCAGGCTTTTCATGCTTTAAAGGGAAAGTCACCAATTTTTTATTTTTACTTAAAAGATACAGCGCGGAAACAGTCCCTTCAGCCCACCGAGTCCTATCCCCGTACACTAGCACTATCTTACACACTAGGGACAATTTACAATTTTTCCCAGAGCCAATTAACCTACAAACCTGTACATCTTCGGAGTGTGGGAGGAAGCCGGACCACCCGTGGAAAACCCAAGCAGTCACGGGGAGAATGTGCAAAGACAGCACCAGTAGTCAGGATCGAACCTGAGTCTCTGGCGCTGTAAGGCAGCAACTTTACCGCTGTGCCATTGTGCTGCCCCCCAAATCAAAAATTAAATACTTGACTTTCACCTCTGGTACCTGAGGTTCGAACTGGGTTTAAAACGGTAACTTTGATGTATCCTCTGCCTGGCTGCTTAGCTGTGAGGGTTTGATGAGCTGAGATTGGAGGTCTCCCTGCATGCTTGCAGTTCCCAGTGAGCTACAACGGGAGTGTAGGAAGGAACTGCAGATGCCGATTTAAACTGAAGATAGGCACTAAATGCTGGAGTAACTCAGTGGGAGAGGCGGCATCTTTGGAGAGAAGGAATGGGTGACGTTTCGGGTCGAGACCCTGAAGGTGCCTGTCGCGCTGAGTTGCTCCAGCATTTTGTGTCTATCTTCGAGCTCCAATGGGAGCTGACCCTACCAGCAATATATGGACATGTTCACAGAGTCTCTTGTGTGATCCGGGTGGGATATAAATAAAGTATATGATGGACATTATTGAGGCTGAGTTGATGGTGCTTTGCTAGGCATTGATTAACAGACAGAAAATGAGGAGTCGGTATTAGTGGGACATTTTGGATTGGAAGCTGTAAATAGTGTGATGCCTCGGGGACTATTGCTGAGGCTCCAGCTGTCCACATCTATATTAATGAGAGGCAAGTGTAATATATCCAAGTTTGTTGATAATGCAGAGATGGAGCCAGACAGCATGGACACAGGCCATCGGTGCCGGTTCTGCACCTCTAGTTTCCCTCTTCCCCGACTCTCAGTCTCAAGAAGGGTCTCCACCCGAAACGTAACCTATTTCTTTTCTCCTGGATTTCTGCTGCCTGGATCTGCTGAGTTACTCCAGCATTTTGTGTTATTCTTTGATAGAAACAAGCCCTTTGGCCAAACTCATCCATACCAACCAAGTTACCCAATTGAGCAAGTGCCTGTTCCTGGCCCATATTCCTCCAAACCTTTCCTATCCATGCACCTGTCCAAGTGACTTTTTAATGTCATAATTGTACCAACCTCTTCTTCATCTGGCAATGTACACACCACCCTCCGTGTTAAAAAGTTGTCTCTCAGGTTCCCTTTAATTCTTTTCCTTCTCAGCTTAAACTTATGCCCTCCCATTATGTACTCCCCTAACTTAGAGAAAAGACGGTAGCTATTCATTTTGTCTATTTACCTCATGATTTTATTAACCTCTGTAAGGTCGCCCTTCAGCTTTCTATGCTCCAGGGAAAATATACTCCTTGTAAATCAAACCTTCCAGACCCGGTAGCATCTCGTGAATCTTTCTTTGCACCCTTCCACTTTAATGACATCCTTCCTATAGCAGGGCGACCAGAACTGTACAAGATTCTCCGTGACCTTGCCGTACTCCAAATGCAGCTTTTCCGATGGGTTTCTGATGGTTGGCAGTGTGGTTATTGAGTCGGAGAGGCCCTTCAGGCCCTTCAGCCCAACCTGTCCATGCTGTCCAAGGGCTAGTCCTATTTAGACACAAAATGCTGGAGTAACTCAGCGGGGCAGGAAGCCTCTTTGGAGAGAAGAAATGGGTGACATTTTGGGTCAAAACCCTTCTTCGGACTACGTCGGGCAGGGGAGATACAGAGATAAGGAAGTGTAAGGTGAGAACGAGACATCAAAGGAGGTGGAGATCAAGGAAATGTAGAATAGATCATTGTTAGCTAAGGGAAGGAAACAACAAAGCAAATAGATAAAATGTAATTAGGGACAGTTAGACTGGTTGGAGAACTGGGGAGGGATGTGGAGAGAGAGGGAAAGCAAGGGTTATTTGAAGTTAGAGTAGACAACATTCATACCACTGAGGTGTAAACTGCCCAAGTGAAAGATTGACTGACCTATAGGTAGATAGGTCAGCATTGCCTAACTCTGACCATGGAGGAGGCCCAGGACAGAAAGGTCAGTGTGGGAATGGGAGGTGGAGTTAAAGTGTTTAGCAACCGGGAGATCAGGTAGGTTTAGGTGAACTGAGCAGAGGTGTTCAGCGAAACGATCGCCAAGCCAGCCCTTAGTCTCGCCGGTATACAGGAGTCCACACCTGGAACAGCGGATACAGTAGATGAGATTGGTGGAGGTGCAAGTGAGGTAGCAATAGAGGGAGTGCAGTAGAGATTCACCAGGATGTCTCCTGCAATGGAGGGCTGGAGTAACAAGAAGCAACTCTATTTTTCACACTGAAGTTGGGGATTAAGTGGAGGAAACTGCCAGAGGAGGTGGCGGAGGTAGATAGTATTATGATATTTGAAGAAGCACATGGATAGGATGGGAGTAGATGGATATGGGCCTATTGTAGATAGGCATCATGGTCAGCATTGCCAGTGATGACTGCAGAGACTGCTGTGTGATTCTGTGATTTTTTTTCAGGGCTGATGGAGTAGATGTAGTGATGTTATCTTTCCTGGTTGATGAAAACCAGTGACAGTCTCAAAATAAGCCACTCATAACAGAGACGAATATGAAAAATATCCATAATCTTCACCCAGAGGGTAGCGAAAGACTGTGGAGGCTCTTTTATTTTGAATTTGTAAATGAATCGATGCATACGAGGTTTGTGCTGGAGGTGAAAGATCAGTCATGATCTTATTAAATAAGGCAGACGCCAGGGTTTAAATAGCCTAAATCCTCTATTTGTCAAGTTCTTATCTAACTGTGTTCTTCTGGCCATTGATGCCTGACTAGGGGATGCAAGGCTGTGATCATCAGTGTAAATTACATTCAAACCTAACTGCCCTCATGTTTTTAGTACAGCTCATCCTACATTGTTCAGTCTAGGCAATTGATGACCTGACTTGGAGTGATATTCTGGTTAGTGTGTATGTCAATCATAATACAGGTATGCCATAATATTAGATAAAACCAGAGGCTCCTGTGTCACATGATCTGATTTGGACTAGTTGTGCTGAACAATATCTGTTTCTCTGCCATTAGAATCAATGTAATTCTATGTAATGGACTTGTCCTTTGCAGTTCACCCTCTGTTGCATCTTTGTAGATCGCCTTGCCTTTTTCACTTTCTCTTTGGCAATTCCACTCTCTGGGGGGTGACGAGCGGTAGAGTTGCTGCCTTACAGCGCTTGCAATGCCGGTGACCCGGGTTCGGTCCCATCTACGGGTGCTGTCAGTGCGGAGTTTGGACGTTCTCCCCGTGACCGAGTGGGCTTTCTCCGGGTGCTCTGGTTTCCTCCCACACTCCAAAGACATACAGATTTGTAGGTTAATTGGCTTGGTATAAGTGTAAATTGTCCCTTGTGTGTGTGTTGGACAGTGTTAATGGGCGGGAATCGCTGGTTGGTGTGGACTCGGTGGGCCGAAGGGCCTGTTTCCACACTGTATTTCTAAACTTAAACCTAAAATTCACTCAATTTCCACTTTACATCTTTCCATCATATTTCACCGGCTATTCTGACTATTCATGTATTTTGTCCAAATCATTCTGTAATTGCCATCCTCTTGCCACTGATACCAGGACCACTCCTGGTTAGGTAAATGGAAAGGTGACTAATGATGCCCAGCATTGATCACAGACGTGTCCGTCTGATTCCTGTGCAACAAAATATCCATAACTTCAACTCCCCCTCCCATTCCGTATCCGACCTCTCTGTCCTGGGTCTCCTCCATGGCCAGAGCGAGCAACACCGGAAATTGGAGGAACAGCACCTCATATTCCGCTTGGGGAGTCTGCATCCTGGGGGCATGAACATTGAATTCTCCCAATTTTGTTAGCCCTTGCTCCCCTTCCTATCTCTCCCTCAGCCCTATGGCACCTCCTCCTCCTTTTTCCTTTCTTCTCTTTCCACTCTTGTTAGTTTTACCTTGAATCATTGGTGGTCTATAATTAGTATATATTTATATGGAACAGTATAAAGCTATGTTCAGTGCTATCCATCCATGCTGAGTGCAGGTTGAACATTTAATGTTTTTTTTAAATAATCTGCTCGATGGCATCCAATGTATCCCATTAGTTATAATAAATTGATGCAAAAGGAATATTCTAATGTTTTAAGAGATTCTGATGAAGGGTCTCGACCCAAAACATCACCTGCTCCTTTTCTCCAGAGATGTTGCCTGACCCGCTGAGTTACTCCAGCATTTTGTGTCTATCTTCAGTGTAAACCAGCAACGACAGTTCCTTCCTACACATTCTAATTTTTCTGTCCATCTTTTATGTGCTCACTCCCGTAGTCTTCTGTGATCTTGAGATGTTGGGCTATACGGCCCTTTGCTATGGAGTTCCAAATATGAAGCTCTTTGCGTTTGCCCCATTTCAGCGCCCTTTTCCACGCTTCAGTCTCTGACGTCATAATTGAATATAATATAGTCCCAATTTCCCCATCTTTACAAATTTACTCTAGTTGTTTGACAAACATATACAACTAAAGGAGCAACAGCACTTCTTAGCTGGTTAGGATTTTGATTAAAATAAGTTGAGTTGCTTAGATCATGCAGAATCCCACGGAGAAACAGACAGCGTGACCCATCTCCAGCAGGTTACAGTTTATGCTGCAAGGGGTCCCTCCATTGTGTAGGAAGGAACTGCCGACGCTGGCTTACACTGAAGATAGACACATGCTGGAGTAATTCAGCGGGTCAGAGAGCATCTCTGGAGAAAAGGAAGAGATGACGTTTTAGGTCGAGACCCTTCCTCAGAATCTCAATATTCATTGCTTGGAGAACTGAATTGTGTTCAATATTCTGCGAGGTCTTACCGTGATTCCATGCATGTTTTCAAACACAAACCTCAGTATTCCAGTTTCCTTGGCAATGATCGCCGATTCTTTGAAGTTACTTTTAAAGGCCTTGTTGTCCTGTCTCAAGTTTTAGTGGTTTTGTCCTTTAAGCTATATCATACTGAAACAGTTACATTTATTTGGTACCTAAATGTCCAGCCTACAACTTTATTCATTAATTGTAATTTTATTTTGAAGTCATAACTGTTACTCACTCTACAGTAGCAGCTACTCTCAGCAGCCCCACCAATATTTGGGCTTTAGGCACAGTTTGAAATTGTACTTCCAATTCCCAAGCCCAAGTCTTTGATGTAAATGATGAACAGCAGTGGTCCCAGCACCAATCCTTTTGAATCATCATTTCCCATTGTTGCGTTAGAGTGCCCATATCTATTCTAGTTCACAACCAATTTGTTATTCATGCTGCTACTTATACCTGATTGCGTGGCAATTTTAGTCGTGAATTTATCATGCAACATGATATTGAAGTCATTGTGAAAATCCAAAAATATATTATTGACATCATCACCTGTATCTATTTTTTCTACTTCACGTAATTTGTTGAGGTTAGCCTTGCAAAGCACGATATTTCCATATGAAATTATGTTGAGTATTCATCATCTTTTTGCTTTCTGAATTAAATATACTACAGTATTAAAACTAAGCTTGCACTTCAGCTAGGTCTGCTGAACTTAAATGGGAGAAATGCCATCTCTGGGTGAGAATTTGGGACTCTAAGCCCCATTGTGGTCGTAGACATCTCCATGTCAAAAAACCCCACTCGCCTGGGATGACCTATTACCTGCCATGCTTTGCCTTGCCTTTCCCCTTTCCAGCTTCACAATCAGTCTGAAGAAAGGTCTCAACCCAAAACATCACCTATCTATGTCCCCCAAAGATGCTGCCTGACCCACTGAGTTACTCCAGGAAGCTGTGTCCTTTTAAGCCCTATCATAGACTTGACTCGGCTCCAACACGTAGCTGCTATGGCAGTGTTCACAGGTCATGCAGTGCCACCGATATCCGACTTCAATTCCTCACTTCCAATTCTTTTTTGATCCCAATACAAGATCATGTGTGCAAAACGGCCACTGCTAACACAATAGTGCTAACATTTCAAAACTATTCGAGGAATACGTGCACCTCTGATAAAAAAAAAACCACCCCCACTGTCACAATATTTCTTTATCTTGAAGGGTTGTAAAATTCTGGCCTATCCCAATCTGTTGTTTGTCGTATTGACATGAAAGATCGTGGAGTGATATCCCAAGCAGCTGCTGTGTAGATGTGCAGGCAGCTGTTACAGGTGGAAGCGTACATTTAGAAACGCAGGGATGCAAATTATTTTACAATTAGTTTGCTGATCCTTTCGCGTGTCTTGCATCCCCTCTGCCTCTACCCGACAATTTTGGTGAAAATGTTGTAATGTGCTTGATGACCTGTTTGAGGTCAATTTGCACCTGAAGGACAAGATAGGCTAATGATTTGGGTGTTGGTCATGGTTCGATGCAGAAGAGTTGTACTCATTGAAGATCATTTATTGCATTGGTGAGTATAGGTCAACGCTTGTGCAAGATAACACAGAGAGGGAGTGTTACGCACAGGTGTTTATTTTTACCACTTCTCCCAAACAGGCAGGAGTTCAAATCTTGTGTCTTTCAATAAAGCATCAAATGACTCAAAATAGCCCGTGGGTGAGTTTTAAACGTTAGGGCGAAGGCTAAAGTTGTTTCTGTAGATTTGTTAAGTAAAGAATCAAACAAGAAATGTAAAACCAAGGCAATTAAATAGGAAGAATTGAGACACAATGAATCGCAGATGCTGGTTTATATAAAAGGTTTTACAGGTTTACAGTGCTGGAGTAGCTCAGTGGGTCAGGCTGCATCTCTGGAAGACATGGTTAGATGACATTTCGAGTCGGGACCCTTCTTCAGACTATCCATGTTCTCCGAAGATGCTGCCTGACCCACTGAAGAAGGGTCTGAAGAAGGTACGTGACCTGAAACATCGCCTATCCGTGTCTTCCAAAGATGCCGTCTGACCTATGAGTGATTCCAGCACTTTGTAAAAATGAAGCATATCAGGTTTTCAGTAAAATATTGTTGGGCAGACTATTTTGCCTTGTGTGGATAACCCTTGTGTTGGAAATGGTTTGTATCCTTAGTCTATGAAAGCAGAGACAAATTTAAGTTCATGCATTTTTAACAATATTTTCGTGGCCGAGTCTTTGCATGCCATTGCAAACCTGTATTATTTGCGTGAGATTACATTTAGGTAAATTCTGTGGCATTGGCACCATGTGTGGTGAACGTGCACTGGGTTAATTGGGGTTACCTGTATCTAGAGTGATTTAAATCTTTGTTTTCTGCCTGCCTGCCAGCTTCGCAGCTAATTATACTACATCTGTGTTTATCTGAGTCCTTTATATCGCCACTCACAATTCACCTGTCATTACTTGGTACTCGTTAGCACCTGGTAATCTATGCCTTTCTATATCTTGGTGGCTGGTAGATTAGAAACGTAATTTTATGTTTAAATAATGTAAATGTTATCTGTGCTTGTTGGCTTACTGGCGGATGATTTTTCTGTACACCAACACTAAGTGTGTTTTTCATGCAGTTTTCCTTGCCTTTTCCAGGTGATAATGTACCCGCATCGAAGGAGAAGTTGTGAGGACTCTACGATAAGAACCTAACACACCAGCACCAGACTAGGCAACCGAGAAGAGAAAGGAATCTTTTCACAGGGAAGGTGAATCTAAGATGTCCTTAAGTAGCAGCAGTTCAGCTGGGAAAGGTGTGGATTCGAATGCTGTTGATGCCTACGACAGTGGGGATGAGTGGGATATCGGAGTTGGGAATTTAATTATTGACTTGGACGCAGACTTGGAAAAAGACCAGCAGAAAATGGAGATGTCGGGATCGAAAGATGGGAGCATCCCAGTGCCAAGCGCAGTGGCAGCTCTACCAGAGAATATCAAGTTTGTCACTCCAGTTCAAGCACCGCAGGCCAAAGAGAGCAAATCGAAGGCTAAAAGGAGCAAAAATGCAAAGGAAGGAAGTAAATCTGTGTCTGCTGCTTCTCTCTATACTGTGGGAGAATCAGGAAATGGCAAGAAAGAAATGCAGGCGCGGTCTGCAGAAATTGCGAATCCCAGTGGGCTGGGGTCGTCTAACACCACGTCCAAAGGATCAGAAAAAGGTCCAAAGACAGTTCGGAATGGAGCCGGATCAAAAAAGGACAAAGAGGGTGGATCCAGCAAAAGCAAAAAGGATAAAAGTGAGAGCAGCGGAGGTGTGCAGCCGCCTCCTGGGAACGATTCCAACGCTGCACAACAACTCGGGCTGGGGTCAGGGCCAAAGGGCAGCTCGTTTGAATGTGCTCCGAGCACAAGCTGCCCAGACGGGGCTGCCGTCCAAGTGCTGGATTTGGGAAACGCACCACTGGATAGCAACAGCATTTCCAACCTGCTGGGAATTAAACCCGAAACGGAGGAGGTCGACAGTGAGTGTCGACCACTGAAGAAGGTCAAGACGGAGAAGGTAAGAACAGTGGCTGTTCATGTTCCCTTGTAAACCCAGATCCGGCAATGTGATTAGTGGTTTCTCATCAGAACTTGAGAGATCTCTCGTTTCATGAAGTGGCGAGTCAATTGATTCATCAGGCAATCAATGATCCTTTTAACAATCTACTGAAAGATCAGCACTCGTGAGTGGGATGTCTGGAAAGGCTGATCAGAGCCGTATTATATTTATTGTATTTTTGCTGAGTTAATTTGCACATGTTTTTGTTTGACTCTCTACGCTCATGACATCATTAAGGGAATAGGCTGAGAGGTAATCATTGGTGCATGGGAGCTGAATTAATGTCAGTGGAGTGAACTCATTAACTGGATGGTGAGTACTTAGCTCACTTACATTGTCTGCCAGAATGCCATTTACCTGCCTGGCCGACATCTGTATTCGACTATGCTCAAGGAGAAATAATCGGGAACTATTTGTATGTGAGGATAGTTAGGGGGGGAGAAACAGAAGTTGTGAGCATTGCTGTTTGTAAAGGTTTAACCATTCAGTTAGTCCAGAGAGCTTGTGCACCACTGATTGCCATAGTGATCGACGGTAAGCCCACCTAATATCTCTCAATGAGGACGGTATACATTGTATTGATGTCATTGGGTAGGAATGAATTTCAGATGCTGGTTTACACCGAAGATAGACACAAAATGCTGGAGTAACTCAGCGAGTTGCTTCTCTCCAGGGATACTGCCTGTCTCACTGGCAGTCTCATTTTGTGTCTATCTTTGATGTCATTGGGAGCAAGGCAGGTGAGGTGTTGGGTTTAATGAATTTACCACAATCCCCCGCTGTTGGAGCGTGGAGTCGGTTGCTGTGGGTATTACCATTGTGATTTCTCAAGTGGATTTGGTTCATACGGTTAGGTGATCGGTCAGTTTTGTGCTCAAGTAAATTGTTGTCAAATGTTTGAGTGTTGTCCTTGTTCTGTGCCCAAACAGTGACAGTCAAGTAGATGCGTAGAATGGTATGAGCAAAAAGAAGTCCATGAATACATTTCTTGTGTCGGAAGGAACTGCATTGATGCTGGTTTACACCGATGATAGGCACAAAATGCCACTGCTGTACACTCGTACTGTAACTGAGAAGCTGACCTTAGATGTATTGAAGTGCTTCTGTGTAGTGATACGTACTGAACTGTATACAAAAATGAATTTCACTGTACCCCGGTACATGTGACAATAAAGTACCATTGACCCATTTTCACCAATTGGGGAGTAGTACCTGCAATAGATTTTCAGCAAAGGGCCAGAATCGGGTCAAGAATTTTGGAGACAAAGCAGATAATAAAGTCAATATTTCATTGGTGTCTTTTCACCACTCCATTCAACCCCCCCCCCCCCCCCCCGGACTTCCTGTCCTGTTACTGTGTGAACTTTCTTGGTCAGCTTTAGCTTAGTGGAAACCCTCTTGCCTCTGAGTCCAGTCTTGTCCCAGGGTTTTGTCTGGCCTGTGGCCTAAGCAGCTACTTCAGGGTGGAATGCTGTCATGTCAAGGTAAGGGAAGCTCTGGGCTGAATCTTGCATTGAGACGGCAGCTTCCCTCTCAGTTGAATATGAAAGATCCTGCAGCAGGATTTAGATGAGCATGGAATTGCTTCCTCTGTCTTGGTCAGCATTTATTTGTTAACTAGTATTAATAAAAAGTTCAAATTATCGTTTGATCATGAGGGTTTCTGGCACCCCGCTGTGTGCTTTGGTTTGTGTGTTTCCTTTCATTGCAACAAACAGCACATTTTGAGGTTCTGTAGATGCAGGCTGTTTTACATTGCAACGACTTTGACAACTTTCCCCTTCTAACAGAATTTTAAAATATTATTATAACCTTGTGTTCGGCAATGATTGTGTTCTAGTTTCACTGCTTGCCTATAAAACAAATTAAGCCTCTGTCAGAACCTGTACGTTTAGCTTGGGACCCTGGATCCAGACCTCGGCAGCCTGTGAGCAGTCGGGTGTCTTTCTGCTGGGCTAACTCTTATCTAATGATTGCGTTGATTGAGGTTTCTCAGAGCAGATGAAATGGATTCGGTGTCTGATTGGATTTTTACATCTCTTTTGCATCTCATGTTCTCCTTGTGACCATCTGGGTTTCCCCACGGGTGCTCCGGTTTCCTCCCACATTCCAAAGATGTGCGGGTTCGTAGGCTAACTGGTCAATGTAAATTGTCCGTCGTATGTAAGTGAGTAGTAGAAACTGGGGAGAGTTGATGAAAATGTGGAGATAATTTGTTTCAATTTGTTTCAATCAGTTCAATGTAGGATTATTGCAAATGGTCGGTTGTTGGTTGGCATGGATTTGATGGGTTGAAAGGCCTGTTCATAAATTCAATAGGTTCTTAAGTTGCAGGAGCTGAATTAGGCCATTTGGCCCATCAAGTCTACTCTGTCATTCAATCATGGCTGATCTATCTTTCCCTCACAACCCCATTCTCCTGCCTTCTCCCTATAACCCTTGATTTTACTTCGGAGTCACGTGAGTGACTACGTGAAGAAGGGCCGTCCGTCTGCGTGCGCGTCAGAACGCAACACGCACGACGGACTGGCAGGCACTGTGTCCTCCCAGCCGTCGGGATGAGCAGGTAAGGAGAGTTGAACTACTTACCTGCGTTCTTTCGGGCTTGAAGCTTTTTGTAGTTTTCAGAGCCCATGATGTCGAGGAGACGGCCCGCGGGGATGTCGGCTGCCGAAGACCGCAGCATTCCAAGTAGCGGGCGACGGTCTTGTTCCCGACATTAGCGCCGACAGCAGAATCGGCAGGAGACTTTGCGCGGGAGCAGGAGCTCCATGGTTGTCCTGCGGGACGTAATACCACCCGCAAGTCTAACAAACCCGTTGACTCAGATGAGTCCGGGGAAGAGGGATACCCCCCTCAACGGAGAACGTCTGAGGACGACTTCCCCCACATGGAGCAACTTATGGAGAAGTTGCTCCAACAATGATCTGCTCCGAAGGAGGGAGCAGCATCAGCACGGGCCTCTACAGCAGGCCGTGCCGGGATACTCACGCATGGGGCAGCCCAATGTCTTCCCCATTGGAGGGGGAAGTACATATGGAAGAAACCACTCTGAATCAGAGTACAAAAGCACAGGGGGGGGGGAAACCTTCCCAGGGACAAGCAGAAGAAAGGAAGTAAGTAAGTCAGTTTTACTTATATTGCACTGTTTAAATCAACACCAAAATGCTTTACATAAAAGGAATTATAAGCTTCCATACAAAAAACAGAAAATAAGTACTTCTGCAATCATCCAGGTTCCACTGGGTGCTTCCCTGGATGGAATCTAGCTATTGACAGCCCGGGTATTATGGAGAACCCGCAGGCAGCAGCACCTGTTTTCAGGGCTGCACAAATGTCTCCTGCTCTGAGGAGAGGAGCATTCATGGCGGTTTTAGTCTGACCCAAAGCTAGAACCGCATTTAGGTCCACTGGAAGGGCCATGTCAGCACAGGTATCCTCAGGGGCCTGCGGCAGCACCTGTTTTCAGGGCTGCCTACGAATCTCACTCTCAGTGGAGGGGAGTGTGAGTAATCAGTAGGTAACTGATCTCGAATTTAAAGTATGAACATACTGAAGCACATGCATATGGCCTCAAGAGCCAGCAGTTGGCAGAATATCCGCACGCTACAATGCCGGCAAGGGAGCGCTATCAGCCGCCGAATCCTCTCTTCAGGTAAGACCAGAAGAAGGAAGCAAAAACTGTCGGACCAATCAAGGTACCAACGACAAGCAAATCATCAGTAGGCGACAACACACCCCACACCTCCATAGGGGGTAAGCGGTTCACTGAATCCGGTGGTAGCTTGAAAGCTGGGCACGGAAATATGATCAGTCGTCTTTCAAGGCAGATTCAAAATAATGGCCAGAATTGTCCTACAAGGCAGGCTCAGTATGATGAGGTTTTCAGACCAGACCCAAGCAGAGGTCGGGAGAAACATGGAATCCACACTCCCTACCAGTCCTACTCCCAATCAAGGAGAGAAAAGGAATCCGCATCAGGGGCCTTTGGGCTTACCACAAGACCACCGGTAGCCATGGAGGTAGGTGGGTCTGGGTTTACTGAAACAAGGGATTGTGGACCAGTTACATGTTGGTAATTTACTCTTGTGTTCTTGTTCAAAATGACAATAACATGAATTTTCAGAACTGGTTTTAAAAAACAGATAATAACATGTGATTATTTTTGCTGCACAACATACACAGGTTCCAAGCAGACTTGGAACTTGGACTGGAGTTGTCTTCGAGGCAGGCCCAGTAATTTTGGGCAGGATTGCCATTCAGGACATGTGACAGATGGAGGATGTCACTTCATCCAGGTTTAACTCATTTGTGCAGTACAGACGTTTAGAAACAATAATATTTGTTACGGTCTAACTACTGTTTTATAGGAGCTTCCTATAAAATGGTCACATGGCATGCATCGACCTCAAAGATGCATACTATTCGGTGTCTATTCACTAAGAACAGGAGATATTTGAAGTTTAACTGGATGGCATGGATCTGCCAAATGGGTTGACATCAGCTCCTAGACTATTGACTAAACTACGGAAACCAATTCTGGGTCTACAAAGGTCTCAGAACCACATAGTAATGGCATATTTGGACAATTTCATTTTGGAGTCACCAAGAATTGGCAGAAGCATCAGTCAAAGCAAACCAAAACCCTGTTTGATAGAATTGGTTACCTCATCCATCCAGTTAAATCAAAATTGACACCTACAAGGGTAATTGATTACCTAGAATTTACTATCAAAAACAGTAAATATGTTGGTGACTTTGCCCAGGGGCAAACGACTATATTAATCAAGCCTGCTATGATCTGATAGTCAAATACTAGCCACCTATCAGGCAAACAGCGAGTGTAATTGGCAAATAGTAGCTGCATTTCCAGCAGTACGTACGGGCCTTTGCATTACCAGAATTTACAGCGAGCAAAGGAACGAACACTCAGATTCCATGCAAGCCAAATTGGCAAAACTATGGATTGCCAGCAGAGGCCATAGTTGTATAACTATGGTGGATAACGAACGTGAGACAGCTCAAGGTAAATTTTGCTTGAAAGCCATCAAGGGTTCTTCAGACCTATGCAAGCGGCTAAGGATGGGGAGCCACAAACACAGTCTAGAGCTGTGGGGGCAGATGGAATGAGCAGGAGTCTGTAATTCCCCAACACATGGAATCAATTACCCAGAATTGTTGGGGGCACAATTTGGACTCAAGGGGTTCTGTAGCAATATGCAACCGGTGCTTGTTCAAATTCAGATTGATAACACCACTGCGGTGGCACATATCCATTAACAAGGGTGGTGTAAAATCTGTATCTTACGACAGTTTGTCGAACCTCATTTGGCACTGGTGTATCAAGAGGAATATTTGGGAAATCTACGAGGTAGATATAACGCGGTGACAGATGCTGGATCACGAATGTTTAATAACAACACAGAATGGATGTTGAATCAGACAGTATTTAACGAAATAACTACACGATTTGGCATACCAGATATTGATCTGTTTGCATCTAGACTAACCATCAGTTACCCAGATATGTGTCCTGCAAAGCAGGATCCAGGAGCAAAGGCAGTGGATGCTTTCTCCCTCAATTGGGGAGGATTGTTTATGTACACTTTCCGCAAATTTGTCTCACAAACCGATGCTTGACCAAAATCAAGCAAGACTAAGCCACAGGCATATTGGTAGTGCCAGATAGGCCTACTCAAGCCTGGTCCCCAAAATTTTTGGGAACTATACTCCAGCCAGTTATGGCTGTGCCCAAGAGCAGGGACCTCCTAGTGAACCCAGTTACAGGGAGAAATCATCCACTACACGAACGTATTAACTTGTTGGTCTGCAGATTCTGAGGAGGCCATTTCAAGGCATAGGACTGTCCGAACAAATACAACACAGTTCGGATAACGGATGTCTTGGAGTTCCTATCAACTCTGTACCATAACTATAAACAAAGTTATAGTGCATCTATAGTGCCAGAGGCGCACTCTCCTCCTATCTGATGCTGGAAGCAGGGCACGGGTCGATAGGAACGCACCCCTTTACAACAAAATTCATGAAGGGAATTTACAACTTAATACCTCCAAGGCCAAGCTACACGGACACATAAGATGTGAGCGTGGTACTAACCCTACTTTGACAGTGGGGACCGCCTATAACTAACCCTGAACCCTGGTATGCTGACAAAGAGTCCAGACACTGCAAAAGCTACAGTTGGACTACATGACCACCAATATGAACAACATAACATTCCTAATCAGGAACCTGATAAAACAGAGCAGGCCAGGAATGCCAGGGATGGAGATCCAGTTCTTGGCATATCCAGAGGACCAACGGTTGTGTGTGTGGTAACGTACTAACACCACTATCTGAGAGTTACGGAGAACCTCAGAGGCTCAGAACAATCGGCCCTCATCAGCCATAAAAAAAAACAAAAAAAAACCCACACCAGAAGGTATCAACTCAAACCATCTCCAGATGGTCAAAGGAGGCAATGGCGGTAGCAGGAGTGAACATTTATATCGTTAAATCTCACTCCACCAGTGCTGCATCTACGTCGGCAGCAAGAGCTATGGACGTGCCCCTTAACGACATCCTAGTGGCTGCAGGATGGACGAATGAAATAACGGTCCACCGGTTTTTATAAAAAAAAAAACATAACCGGACTGGGGGTGTTTGCACGTACCATTTTAAGTTCTGTTCCTTAGTTTCACCCCAAGGTTGGGAGGAGTAACTTAAAAAAAAAAAAAAACTCTTCTTTCATTTAAAGCATCAGTTTCTTTACTTAACTACGTAATGTCTGAATGCTTTAATGATTACACGCATCCATGGTCAATCCATTCAGTGTGTGACGCTTGGATTCGTAACCGGCGTAAAATCACAGAGCTTTGAAATCTTCACGTAGTCACTCACGTGACTCCGAAGTAAAATAGTAAGATTAAACGAGAACGTACCAGTTTGAAGTTTGATCTTGATTTTATGAGGAGTTGCAATGAGCGATTACGTGCCCACCGCTCCCACCCTCATATTATCAAGGTCATATGGAAGTTCAAGTTTTTCACAATCTTACTATTCTCAGGTCTTCTTTTTTATCTGCTTTGAAGATTGACGCGCACGCAGACGGACGGCCCTTCTTCACGTAATCGCTCATCGTAACTCCTCATAAAATCAAGATCAAACTTCAAACTGGTAAGTTCTCGTTTAATCTTACTATACCCTTACTAATCAAGAACCTATCAATTTCCACCATAAAAATATCCCTTGGTCTCCACAGCCTTCTGTGGCAATGAATTCTACAGATTCACCACCCTCTGACTAAAGATGCTGCCTCTCTATCCTCTCTCAATCTCCATACCCAGATCCATTGGACTATTTACCTCTATATTTTTAGTGAGCATGTTTGGATGCATATTTGATACTGTACATGAATAATGTAGGCTTCTCCAAATGAGGAGAAACCAACTAATACAGAATCCAAAGTGAAAGCAGTGCCATGAATCGTGCTCGGATAAAGTGAAGGCTTTAATGTCGAGGAACACTGTGTTGAATAATAATGACATCCAAGTTAGTGCCGAGAGAGGCAGATCCAAGAATGCCTTGTGGAGGAAGGAGCTGTTGATCATGGCAATAAGGAGCAGGGTTTGGCTGAAGTAAGCGAGACAGGAGAAACAAAAGCAGCCGAATTTAGAAGACAAATTTAGCCATGAAATGAAACGGCAATACTTGAGTTAGCAGACTCAAGCTCACATTTTCAAATTCTCAAATGACACGTGGATGGATTTTGAGAATTCATTGTTGCTGACATGAAAAATATGGTGTCTAAGTTATAACATATTTAATTGACAACCTCCTGTGGAAGGTCAGTGAGGCTGAGGGGGACGTTTTCATTCTGCTTGCTTTCCAACAATTAGGCTAAGTGCTTATTTAAAGAGGCACAAACTACGGTCTACAAATGGTAATTAAACAGCTTGTGCTTGTTGGAGTGAAAAGAAATCAGCCAGTCCTTATTAATACTCACTCAATGACCCCTGTTAGATTAGAATGTTTAACAAGAGGAAGACCGTCAAGTTCAACACATTTGAGGATGTTTAAAGTAAGCTGCTTTCAACAATGGTGAACTGCACTAAAATAAACACCCAAGAGAAGTGTTTTGTTGTTGGCAAACTGTGCTGAAACAAAATGATGCAGAATAAGAATCCTTTGGATCTAGCACATTTGTTAAACTGCCAAAAATTGTTTTATTTTCTGATAAGCAGAGAATTGGCTATTCATCAGCTCTCCATCCATCCAACAACGCTGCCAGAAGTGAACAGAGAGATTGATCCAAAGTAGAATTAGGTCCTTAAACCAGCAGTCGATTGAAGGCAAAACACAGGATTGCTTTGCATAATGCTTGCAATGTGCACAGAAAGTGATAGGGTGGGAGTAGTTGTAAAGTGTGCACATTTCTAGTCCTGCATCACATTTTAAATATGTAGGAAGGAACTGTAGATGCTGGTTTACACCGAAGATACGGACACCAAATGCTGGAGAAACTCAGCGGGACATTCAGCAACTCTGGATAGAAGGAATAGATGACGTTTTGGGTCGAGACGGGTCTGAAGAAGGGTTCCATCTATCCAGA
Source organism: Amblyraja radiata (assembly GCF_010909765.2). Lineage (NCBI taxonomy): Eukaryota > Metazoa > Chordata > Chondrichthyes > Rajiformes > Rajidae > Amblyraja > Amblyraja radiata. Next base: position 10,448,831 of record NC_045999.1, read on the forward strand.
GATGCTGCCACTCCCGCTGAGTTACTCCAGCATTTGGTGTCACGTTTTAAATATTTGCTGTGGAGGCGTTGCAGTGCTTGTGAAGGGGAAGATTAGAGTGGCTGTTTGGAGCAGCTGTGGGAGTAGTGTTCTGATAGTTGTTCAGATCTGCTTTGGGAATGGTGTAACATGATATGTCTGGTTCTGCTCTAGGGTGGCACGTTAGCTGATAGGACCCGCTCATGGGGGCCTTGGATATAAGTATCTCCTCAACTCTTGGGTTCACAGATGCTATTTCTAATTCAGCTGACATCCTGCCTGATTGAAATAGATGTGAATTTAAGGGATGTTCCTCAGACAAGAGCAAAATGGTCACCACGGGAACATATTTCAAGTATTGTAAAAGAATAAGCTCCGTTATGCTAATTACCTTCACCGCATCCATTCTCTTTCCTGACGACTTTTTGCTCTTCTCACTACAAAACAATGCTCCGATTGTGCCTGCCCAGAGCTCACTTCAAATAACGGCAACACACTCGTACAGTCAATGACAAATATGTTTGATTATACCCCTACCTTGTCAGGACATTGAACGGCTGCAACACTAATGGGGCTGTCCCACTGTACGAGCTAATTCAAGAGTTCTCCCGAGTTTACCCTGATTCGAACTCTGAGAATTACGGTAATAGCCGCTCGTAGGTACTCGGGGCTCTCGTGGACATTTTTCAACATGTTGAAAAATCTTCACGAGTCTTTACGAGCTAACCGCGTTTCACGAGTACCTGCCGTTAGCGTTACGAGCAGCTAAGAGACGTCCCGAGCTCTGACGTACCTGCAACGTACATTCTACGTACTTACCACGAGTTTGATTTTGTTTTAAACTCGGGAGAGCTCTTGAATTCGCTCGTACAGTGGGACAGGCCCTTAAGAATCTTAAGTCAGTTATTGTGCTCCAGAATATGCAAGATTTATTCTCTCTGCTCCTGAGCAGACTTCTAAGTTCATATTTAACCATTTTAAATCTGACAGGAGTTACCTCTGATTCAAGCCCTCCTTGGTGGTATACTATGTTTGGATCTGTAATATGTTAGCCTACTTCCCGCTTTTCTACCTTTAGAGTGTCCTGGTGTTGGGCTTTCAATTTGCTTCAGGTGTTTGAGTCAGCACTAAGGTCGGGCAGAGCAGCACTGTGAGTCTTGCATGTACCCAGTTCGCCAATGTAGCAAGATGTTCTTTTAGATTTTGTTTTAGAGATACAGGCCCTTCAGCCCACCTGCGCTGATCAGCAATCCCCACACACTAACGCTATCCTACACACGCTGGGGACAATTTACAATTTTATCAACCAATTAGCCTACAGACCTGTATGACTGGAGTATGGGAGAAACCACACGGCCACAGGAAGAACGTACAGACAGCACCCGTAGTCAGGATGGAACTTGGGTCTCTGGCGCTGTGAGGCAGCAGCTCGACCGCTGCGTCACTGTGCCGCCCCACACACGTTGAAATATGCCCTTCTGAACAAGAAGTTAGCAAAAATAGTCTTTATATTGGCATCAGCACTATGAATCACCTGCTCTAATTTAAAAAAATCAATCTTTCTAAAATAAAAGGGTCAAGATAACACAAATTGAGAAAAGTGATCTTTTTTATTTTGATGGCCTCTTGAAAGAAAAGGTTTTAAGTCATCACATTTCAGTTAGTTGTAGTTTTAAGTTTCCCTTGGGAAATGCTGGATGACCAAGAGTGCGATCGTTTTGTGGAAGCAGCTGAAAAAATATAGTTAGTTTCATTTAGTTCAGATGAATAGCCTGAGAGATCCAGAGGAGGACCTTGTGGCCCGTGGAGCTGCACACGTTACCTCCACGGACTTGAATCTGAAACCTTTTCTGATGCAGCAAGGCTGTATTTGCAGCTGCCAGCTGGAAGCACAAATCCAAATATGGCTGTCTGGACGATGCCTCTCACAGGCTATTCAACTCAACTCAAACAAAACTCTGAACATTGATAGCCCATTATCTGTATATTTGCACTTTATCGGTTTTATTTATTCATGTGTGTATATTTATACAATGGTATATGGACACACTGATCTGTTCTGTATTCATGCCTTCTATATTCTGTTGTGCTGAAGCAAAGCAAGAATTTCATTGTCCTATCTGGGGCACATGACAATAAAATCTCTTGAATCTTGACATCAGCGTGGCTTTTCCCATCGATTTATCTGGTGGCCATTCTTGGAATGTGTTCAAAAGGGAACTGCAGATGCTGGAATATCGAAGGTACACAAAATTGCTGGGGAAACTCAGCGGGTGCAGCAGCATCTATGGAGCGAAGGAAATAGGCGACGTTTCGGGGCGAAACGTCGCCTATTTCCTTCGCTCCATAGATGCTGCTGCACCCGCTGAGTTTCCCCAGCAATTTTGTGTACCTCTGTCTTGGAATAGTTGACCTGAGGAGAAGCTGCCCTTTGATCGACTCCTTGTGGCAGCTGAGGCACTTTCAGCTGAAGAGCTGTTCAAAGGCACACGTCCTCCCATGGAAGAAAATAAAAAGGACGGTATCTAGGGACTGGAAGCTGCAGAATTCAGACATTTTCTGTGGCGATTATCAGACACCATTAGGTCATGATCTCTGGCTTGTCCGCTGCAGCCACCTTGTTGTCTGGGTGTTGGTGGATTGTTCTTGTCTATCCATTGACTGCTGATTCCACCACCAGGCTGTGTATCTTTAAATGACAGTACCAAGGTTATAACTGCTTCACACTGCTGTTATCAGGCATCAGAACCAAAGATCCTGTATCATATCTTTGATCAGAACCATCCTACCACAACTAGGGAGCAGTCCTGAACTACGATCTACCTCATTGGAGACCCTCGCACTAATGTTGAACGGACTTTACTGGCTTTATCTTGCACTAAACGTTATTCCCTTTATTATGTATCTGTACATTGTGAATGGCTCGATTATAATCATGTATTGTCTTTCCACCGACTCGTTAGCATGCAACAAAAGCTTTCCCCAGACCTAGGTACAGGTGACAATAAACTGAACTAAACACTAATATAGACCCAAAGAAATGGGATCTTTTGATGTTGATTTCAATCATTTGCCCTGTCTGTCTCAGGATTGCTCATCCTACATTCTCCATGGCCTGGAAAATCCATCTGATAAGCATCCTGGACATGGTTTTTGTGGGAATAATGGGATCTGGGAATTATGTTTTTTATCAGTCCCAGTTGTAATTCAGTGGGTTTATCTAATCGCCTCTGAGACAGACTGGTGAGTGATTGGATCTAAATGAATGGGTTTGGATGTACACGCTGCAGCAGAAAGTGAGATTCTCGCATGGTTGATGCTGTCTTTGGAGGTGATTCACTGGCTTAGTTCTGCACACAGGACAATAAATCATTTTTCTTTCCTGGGTCTCTTGCATTATCGGTGACTCGTGGGTCATGTCAGTTACAATGCTTGCTTAGGATCTAGTCCTGACCGACAGAATGGCACTGAACATGTATAGGCTCAGCCTTTTGCATTTAAAGTGTGGTGATCTACCTGTATATGTGGAATGCAAAACCGATCTAACGTCGAGTGACTACATCAATTCATTCTAATTCATACCTTGTAGGACGTGTGATGGTCTGTAAATCTGGGTATGTGATCTGGTACTGTTCAAGGATGTTGCTTTGCGTCCCTGGATGCTGCCTACCTCCTCTTGTGTGAGTCTATCTGCTATACCGTGCCTCTCAGGAGAAAGAAAGCAGGAGTGTGAAACTCTGCAGCCACTCGCTTGCGAACATCACTTTGAAGCAAGTAAATGAGAGGACTGGTCTCCTCCATTGTCATAGTGCAGCTAAACGCAAATTGAAGGAACAGCATCTCACATTTCCCTTGGACAGCTGACAGCCCAGATGTATGAATATTGATTTCTCTCACTTCTCACTTGCATTCTCCCTCTCCCTCTCCCTCTCCCTCTCCCTCTCCCTCTCCCTCTCCCTCTCCCTCTCCCTCTCCCTCTCCCTCTCCCTCTCCCTCTCCATCTCCCTCTCCCTCTCCCTCTCCCTCTCCCTCTCCCTCTCCCTCTCCCTCTCCCTCTCCCTCTCCCTCTCCCTCTTCCCCCCCCCCCCCCCCCCCACCGTCACACTAGCTTCTCATTTTCAACCTACAAACAGCTTACAATGGCCAGTTTCCTTTATCAGTTATCTTTTTTGCATGTCTTTCATTCGTTGTGCTTTATCTCCCCACATCACCATCTATATCTCTCGTTTTCCTTATCTCTAACCAGTCTGAAGAAGGGTCTCGACCCGAAATGTCACCCATTCCTTCTCTCCAGAGATGTTGCCTGTCCCGCTGAGTTACTGTCAGTTTGTGACTATCTTCGGTTTAAACCAGCATCTGCAGTTCCTTCTTATACAAGACACTGCAGATGCTGTTTTGAACCAAAGATAGACACAGATAAAGCTGGAGTAACTCATCTCTGGAGAAAAGGCATAGGTGACATTTTGGGTCGAGATACATCTTCAGACAGGAATCATTGGCTTCACCGATCACCAAACATTTATTTACAATGTGCATTTGGTGTCTGGCTCAGAGTTGGCTTCAGTGCAGAAAGTCAAACACTCTTTCCTCCTCATAGTTTTAACACATTTATTTTGCCAATATCTATCTTCTATCTAATATATAAAACTGTGTGCCTGTCGCCTGCCGTACGTCCGGCTGCCTTTCTTCCTTTTGATTCGTTTCCATCGTGTGATGTCACAATGCCCAATGCTCGCAGATGTCCAATCACAATGCCCAATGCTCGCAGATGTCCAATCGGAATGGATTCATTTACATGGACGGCTGCCGGCTGCATTTCTTCCTTTGATTCACTGCAACTCCGAAACCAGACGCAGAATCGCCGACATCTTTTCCATTTCGGTAGAGATTTCACTTTTCTTTCTAAGTATCCGCTCCTCATTACATTTCGTCGTGTTTAAGTACACGTTTTTAATCAAATCCTTCCCCATCCCCCCCCCCCCAATATTTCAAAAATAAACTGGCTTCTCACCCATAGAAGCAGCACCAGCCCCAGCCCCTGGTGAACGTTCCATGGTGTGATGTCACAATGCCCGATGCTCACAGATGTCCAATCGGAATGGATCCATTTACATATGCCTTTGCAGAAGCCCCAGCCAATGGTGAACGTTCCATTGTGTGATGTCACAATGCCCAATGTTCACATATGTCCAATCGGAACTTAAGAGGGAGTTAGATGTGGCCCTTGTGGCTAAAGGGATCAGGGGGTATGGAGAGAAGGCAGGTACAGGATACTGAGTTGGATGATCAGCCATGATCATATTGAATGGTGGTGCAGGCTCAAAGGGCCGAATGGCCTACTCCTGCACTTAATTTCTATGTTTCTATGTTTCACTCTCCTCACCCCTCTCCCTCTCCCACCCATCCCTCTCTCCCCCACCCCTCTCTCTTCCCCTCCCTTTCCCTCTCTCCCCCACCCCTTCCTCTTACCCCTCTGTTCCTCTTCCACCACTCCCCTGTCCCTCTTCCACCACTCCCGCTACCCCTCCCTCCCTCCCTCCCTCCCCACTCTTCCACTTCTCTCCTCCCCCTCCCTCTCCTCACCCCTCTCCCTCTCCCATCCCTCTCTCCCCCGCCCCCTTCCCCCTTTCCCTCTGTCTGTCTTCCATCACTCCCCCTACCCCTCTCCTCCTCCCTCCCCACTCTTCCACTTTTCTCCCCCCACCCCCTCCACTCTCCCTCCCCACTCTTTCCCCTCTCTCCCCCCCACCCCTCTTCCCCTCCCTCCCTCTTCCCCTCCCTCCCTCTTCTCCTCCCTCCCCATCCCCCCCTCCCCCACATCTCTCTCCCCATCCCCCTCTCTCACCCCCTACCCCGCTCTCCTTTCTCTCCCAAATCTGTCCAGTTTCCTCCTCCTCTCCCCTCCCTCCCCTCTTCTCACCCCCCTCCCCCACCTGTGTGTTTGGGGGGTGGTTAATGTGAGTGTGATGCCGCAGCCTCCCCCCTCCCCCCAATATTTCAAAAAATACTGGCTTCTCACCCATAGAATTAGCCCCAGCCCCTGGTGAACGTTCCATCGTGTGATGTCACAATGCCCAATGCTCAAAGACATTGTTGCCATAGAGGGAGTACAGAGAAGGTTCACCAGACTGATTCCTGGGATGTCAGGACTTTCATATGAAGAAAGACTGGATAGACTCGGCTTGTACTCGCAAGATTTTAGAAGATTGAGGGGGTATCTTATAGAAACTTACAAAATTCTTAAGGGGTTGGACAGGCTAGATGCAGGAAGATTGTTCCAGATGTTGGGGAAGTCCAGAACAAGGGGTCACAGTTTAAGGATAAGGGGTAAATCTTTTAGGACCGAGATGAGAAAAACATTTTTCACACAGAGTGGTGAATCTCTGGAATTCACTGGCACAGAAGGTAGTTGAGGCCTGTTCATTGGCTATATTTAAGAGGGAGTTAGATCTGGCCCTTGTGGCTAAAGGGATCAGGGGGTATGGAGAGAAGGCAGGTACAGGATACTGAGTTGGATGATCAGCCATGATCATATTGAATGGTGGTGCAGGCTCGTAGGGCCGAATGGCCTACTCCTGCACTTAATTTCTATGTTTCCCTCTCATCACCCCTCTCCCACCCATCCCTCTCTCCCCCACCCCCCTTCCCTCTCTACCCCACCCCCTTCCCTCTCTCCCCCCCACCCCCTTCCCCATACCGCTCTGTCCCTCTTCCACCACTCCCCCTACCCCTCCCTCCCCACTCTACCACTTATCTCCCCTTACCCCACCCCTCTTCCTCCCCACCCCTCTCTCTTCCCTTCCCTTCCCCTCTCTCCCCCACCCCTTCCCCTACCCCTCTGTTCCTCTTCCACCACTCCCGCTACCCCTCTACCCCTCCCTCCCCACTCCTCTCCCTCGCCTCATCCCTCCCCCACCCCCCTTTGCCTCTCTCCCCCACCCGCCTTCCCTCGCTACCCAACCCCCTTCCCTCTCTCCCCCCGCCCCCTTCCCCCTACCCCTCTGTCCCTCTTCCATCACTCCCCCTACCCCTCTCCTCCTCCCTCCCCACTCTTCCTCTTCTCTCCCCCTTCCCCCTCCTCTCTCCCCACTCCTTCCCCTCTCACCCCTCTCCCCCTCCCTCCATCCTCCCCTCTCTCCCCATCCCCCCCTCCCCCATGTCTCTCTCCCCATCCCCCTCTCACCTCCTACCCCGCTCTCCTTTCCTTCCCAAATCTGTCCCGTTTCCTCCTCCTCCTCCTCTCCCCTCCCTCCCCTCTTCTCACCTCCCCTCCCCCCACCTGTGTGTTTGGGGGGTGGTTAATGTGAGTGTGATGCCGCAGCCCCCCCCCCCCGCAAACGCCGTTAGGGAAACAGAACCAACGGGTCTGCACTTGGTCTAGTGAACTATAGTTGGAACGGCAGATATTTAGAGAAAGACTGCCCATGGAAAAAGTGAACATTATCTGGACGGCTCGTCATGTTGAGTGAAGAGATTGTTATTAAGGAATCGTGCAATCTTTTCTTACAACCTTTCATGCAATTGTTCTGAAGAAGAAGGGTCTCGACCCGAAACGTCACACACTCCTACCCAGAGATGCTGCCTTTCCCGCTGAGTTACTCCAGTATTTTGTGTCTATCTTTGGTTTAAACAAGCATCTGGAGTTCCTTCGTACAACATGCATTTGTTTTTGCTCTGCTGTCTTCATACTTTGCAAATCAATACAGAGGAAAATCGAAAGCAAACTATATACACAGATTAATTTCAAATTAAGAGTGTCCTCTAGACGATGTTCTTCAATTGATTGTAGTGCTTGCAGGCTGTGTTTATTGCTCATCTAGTTTTAATGGATGTCTTCAATCCCAGGGAACTGCCAGTGAGGCATAATGAAGACTACCCATCCCATCTTTCTCTGTGAGACATTATTTCTGTAATTACATTAACAACTAAGCAGGTTGATTGCAGAGCCTTAAAACTTAACTACGCAGCATGGGAATAGAGGCATGTGTAGACCAGACCAAGATACTAGCACCTCAGCCGTGCGTGTACCGAGCCTACCCTATTTAAGTTTAGTTTTTACTTTAGTTTAGAGATACAGGCCCTTTGGCCCATCGAGTCTGTACCGACCAGCGATCCCCGCACATTTACACTATTCTACACACACTAGGGACAATTATACATTTATATACCAAGCCAATTAGCCTACAAACTTGTACCTCTTTGGAGTGTGGGAGGAAACCGAAGATCTCAGTGAAAACCGAAGATCTCTGAAAACCCACACAGGTCACTGAGAGAACGTACAAACTTTGTATAGACAAGCACCCCCCTAATCAGGATCGAATCCGGGTCTCTGGTGCTGTAAGGCAGTCGCTCGACCGCTACACAACCATGCCGCCCCGTACAGCAATTTAAGTTGCTATATTTTAGATTAGTCCAATTTCCTGACCTCTTCCTGATGATCCGCTGGGTAAACCATTGTCTCTGATCTCTTCTCTCTTGCTTTGTGACAAAGGGCTATGATTTGAAATACCATTGTGGGACCGTTACCTAATGTTCTATGCCTTTGTTTATCTGTATTGTATCTTTGCATTCATCTTTTTTTCTGCTGCTTCCTGCAAGTTCACAATCCACAAAATGATGTTTATTCTCAATAAGTATCATTTAAACAGTGTTAACTTTCCCTTTCACTAGGGTGGAAAATGCAGTTGATTTATTACTGTGAGGAATAAAATAGGCTCTGAACACAAACTAGGTCACATCATTTGACACACTTCCTTGCCTTTTTCTAGTTTGTTTTACTATCTTATTCTTAATCCATATTTTCTCCTTGATCTCATTGTCTGAATCCTTAAACAAATCCTTTTGCTGGGCTTTCAGGGCTGTAAGTACAATACATTCTTTGAATAATAAATTGAGGTTGGTCTGTAAATACCTGAACTTCGGTTAGTTTAGTTTAGAGATATAGCATGGAAACAGGCCCTTTGGCCCACCGAGTCCACACCGACAATCGATCACCTCTTCACACTAGCTCTGTTATCCCACTTTCACATCCACTCCCTACATACTAGGGGCAATTTACAGAGGCCTACAAACCTGCATGTCTTTGGGATGTGGGAGGAGATCGGAGCACCCGAAGGAAACCCACTTAGTCACAGGGAGAGTGTAGATTAATGTAGGTTATTATTATTGTCACATGAACCGAGGTACAGTGAAAAGCTATTTTGTTGCATGTTATGTAGTCTGTGTAAAGACACGAAGTTTGTAATAAATTGAAACTGGATTTTAAGAAGTGAGATAGACACAAAATGCTGGAGCAACTCAGTGGGCCGGGCAGCATCTCTGGGCAGATGGAATGGGTGACGTTTCAGTTCGAAGCCCATCTTCGACTATACATGATTACAATTAAGCCGTCCACAGTCTACAGATGCAGGAATAAAGGGAATAAAATTTAGTGCAAGATAAAGTCCAATAAAATCCAATTAAGGATAATCTGAGAGTCTCCTGTGATGTAGATGGTAGCTCAGGACTGCTCTCCAGTTGGTGATAGGATGGTTACAAACTATACATGAGATCAGGATGACGACAGTTTGAGAAGTGTGCCAGATAAGCCAAGGAGCTGCAGAAGTTGGAATCCTGAGCAAAACACGGTGTTGGAGTAAAGCCATTCCTGCATTTGTGCCTCTGTGTTAGATCTCTAGAGCAGTGTATAATTGAAAAGGAAACTCTTGCATGTATCAAGACTGCATTGCTTGTTCATCTCACAGCTAGGGTTTTATCTTGAGGCTCTCTGTCACCCTGGGGATTTTCTGGCTTTTTAGCCAGCGTTCTTTCCACAACCATGGTCAATAAAAAAAGGTTCTATATGTGAGAAATGGTATTTGGCCCCTTGTGGCTGAAATCTAAGATCTCATTGCTTTGGAAGGAAACTTACCAAATAGTGGTACTTTGCCACTTTCATTTCACTGCACATCTCGTATGTGTATGTGACGAATAAACTTGACTTGACTTGACTTGACTAGTGAAAGGCCTGGATTGATTGGATACAGAGAGGATGTTTCCACAAGTGGAAGAGAATAGGAACAGAATAAAAGGACGCACCTTTAGAAAGGAGATGAGGAGGAATTTGTTTAGTCCGAGTGTGGTGAATCTATGGAATTCATTGACACAGATGGATGTGTAAGCCAGGTCATTGCGTATTTTTAAGGCATGTTAACAGAATCTTGTTAGTAAGAGTGTCAAGGGTTTTGGGGAGGAGGCAGGAGAATGGGGTTGAGAGGGAAGGTTAGATCAGCCATGATTGAATGGCAGAGTAGACTTGATGGGCCTAATGGCCTAATTCTGCTCCTGTAACTTATGAACATATGTAGCATAAGAGAAGGTTCTCTGTGTGAGAAATATTGGCGTGCATTTACAAGCCAACGCCGTTGTGCAATGTTCTTGAGCGGTCTTTACCACTGGGACCATGGGTTGTAATAGCAGCTGAGGCCTTGCTGCTTTTGGACTTCACGCATCAATCTGTAATTCCCAGCCACATTCACTGACTCAACGCTGGCTGAGAAGGATTCATTATAGTTTTGTGTTTCATCTGGCACTATTTTTTGGCTATTCTGATGCTTTTTCTGGATATAGCTTTTGTCAGTTAATTAGTGGTGCAGATCATTTGATTCATTTTGGTGAGTGTGCTTATTGATTTCATCCCCTTCAGTGACAAAGCCCAGATGTGGATTCATTATTGTATAAACCAGAAAAGAGACCAACTGCACTCATTTAATTTAGCGTAGGCTCTGCACAGACTTATTTTGGTTCCAGTGGTTATTTTGGATCAGTGAACTGGTTCAGGCTGTCCTTTGCCTGACATTTGGCAGTGTAAGGTCATTCTGGTTTTAAAACACCGCTTGGGATAGAGAATGGAAAACACTAATAATGGAGAGAAAGCTGGCATTCGTGGTTATTGCCTGCTTCACAGGATGGTAGAACACTCTTGCTGCTTCTGTGCTTTTTTTGTCCAGACCTTGACTGAGGTAAGTTATTTCTTGTTATGAGACACGGATATTTCTTGGGCCAATTAATCAGACATTGAGGTTGGAGGGCAGAGGGCAAACTCCAGGATTATCCTGAAGATAGACAAAAAATGTTGGAGTTACTCAGTGGGTCGGGCAGCATCTTTGGAGACAAGAAATGGGTGACATTTTGGGTCGAGACCCTTCTTCAGACTGTGAGTCGGGGAAGAGGGAAAGGGTTATCCTGGTGCCTTCCAAATAAAAAAAAATAATTTTTGCCGTGAGCAGTTCTGACAAGTTTAGAAAGAAAAATAACCTTTATTGTAAAAAATAAATTGGAGATGGAGGAGAAAAAGGCGAAGGATTAATCCAGTCAGTCTATTCCCTTTCTAATTAGTCTAAGTTGCATGACCATCAATGAATGGTCATGCCCCATGGAGATAGCCTAATGGGTTGTTGCTGGTAGTTGAATGAAGAAACTTCCAAGAATGCACCTGCCCAGAATTGTGAGAGTGACTTGCGTGGCTGACATCTTGATCAGTGAACGGGTTATGCAGAGTCCCAAGGAGGAACGACAGAGGAACAAGTCTAAATAAGGGTCCCGACCGGAAGCGTCACTTATCCATGTTCTCCAGAGATGCTGCCTGACCCGCTGAGTTACTCCAGCATTTTGTGTCCTTTCTTGAGAAAATGTAGTTTAATTGATGCATAAGGCACTTCTGTAGGAATGTTGAAACATTGAGCCCAGGTTACTCTGCCCTTCAGCCAGACTCCACAGTAGGTGTTGATTGAGGTGTGAATGTAGATGTGACACTGAATGTAGATGTGACACCGAATGCAAAGTGTGTCAAGCCCTGAAAAGGAAATGAACTTGCTTTGTTTTCACCCACGCTCTGCTCACGTAGTTCCATTCAGTGGATGGTCTGGAGGATTTGTATACTGTGTAAAATGGATGGGAGACCGTCTGAAGAAGGGTCTCAACCAGAAAAGTCACCCTTTCCTTCTCTCCAGAGATGCTACCTGACCTGCTGGGTTACTACAGCATTTTGTGTCTTTCTTTGGAAGGGAGGAAACTTTGCTATCTTGTTGCCTTAATTAATCTTTATTTGGAAAAAGTTCTTGCTACCTTCGGTATTTACCTAAACGAAAAAGCTTTTATCTTTCTATTTGAAATAATATTTTTAGATACCTCGCACTTCGTTAAAGAATCCCACCAATAACTGAAAGGAGCATTTATTAACAGAGATGTTTAAGGCTGGTATCATTTATTATTGTCACGTGTGTCGATGAGTGCAAAGCTTTGTTTGAATGCTATCCAGTCAAATCATACAATATATGAGTACAATCAAGCTAAACGCAAGTACAGTAGGTGTAGTGTGCATGAGTACAGTCAATGCACATGTACTGCAGGTAGTGTCAAGAAAAAAAAATACCAGTTCAGTTTAGTTTATTGTCACGTGTTCAGTTTAGTTTATTATTACAGTGAAAAGCTTAACCAGTCAGCGGAAAGACAATACATGATTACAGTCGATCCATTTACAGTGAATAGATACATGACAAGGAAATAACGAGATAGATTGGAAATATATCCTTAGCATATGAGTATTTCATTCAAGAGTCTGATCATAGTTCTTGAACCTCGTGTCACAAGCTTCTGATGTTGGTGAGGTATTCTGTTTATAATCTGCATGTGATGGTTTCCACTTGATGGATCATGAACAGAGGTGATAATAGATGTGATCAGTACAATGAAGGCCTGTGATGATCTCTGGAGTATTCACTGCTACGCAGCTCTTGCAAGACAGCTAATCCGTTACTAACGTGCAGCCATGCTGGTTTCAGCCATTGTGTAACATTGGTGGGAAGTTAAAACCATGATCATAAAAATAAGATGGTCAGTAAAAGGATGTAACTCACTACCACAGGTGCATAGAAGGGGAAGCTCGATGGGCAGGCGGATGGGGGGTGGGGGGCTGTTTGATGCACAAAACATCAAATTAGTGAGCGCTCCAAGGCTTGTTTTGGTCTTCTTACATTTTATCCAGTTGCTTATTTAGATCTGCACAGATTTGTTCAGGAACTTGGTAACTGCATGATAGATCCTGTTCACAATCTCCCAGTGGTTGATATTGCTGTCTCTGCGCACTGGTAATTCTGGTGATGCTGCTTATGAGTTGCCATTCCACATTCCCATCACACATTTTGCTGAATGTTTAAGAAGGAACTGCAGATGTTGGAAAATCGAAGGTAGACAAAAATGCTGGAGAAACTCAGCGGGTGCAGCAGCATCTATGGAGCAAAGGAAATATATTTCCTATTTCCTATTTTCTATTTCCTATTGCCTATTTCCTTCGCTCCATAGATGCTGCTGCACCTGCTGAGTTTCTCCAGCATTTTTGTCTACCCACACATTTTGCTGAGCCGTGCTCAAGGTTCCCTGCTTTAGATGAACTCTGAAGATTTGGTTAATGGCTGCATTAATTGTCGTGGTATTTGATCACAAGAATAGTTAGGCACCTCTGATCCTTGCCGTGGCTGCCAAGTTCTAACTCTTGTTTGCTGAGGGGCAGGATGCTGCATGTTGTTCGCTGGACGCGGTGCGATCCCGACCTTGATGTGCTACTGTTGTGAGAACTCTTATTAGCAGGTGCCCCCAGGGGAGTTTGCTTTGTTCTGTCGCAAACACATTGAACTAATTGTTAAAAATGGTTGCTGGCGCTTCCTGCTATGTCGCTGTGCTGCTGATAGCATGCTTCATTACAGGTTAACTCTTTGGAGGCAGCCTTGGCTCTGTGCCGGGCAACTGTTAATAATCCTTCAGTGTCGGTGAGTGATGAAGCGGATGAGTGGAGCTGGCGCGACAGTCCTGCTAATACTGTTGCATGGGTGACCAGTTCTGTCAGCAGTGTATCTGACCTTGAATTGCTGTCTGCGATCTGAACAATTCAGCTTGTCCCCTTGCAGGAAGGTTTTTGCACTCATGACTTGTTTTGCACAGCCTTTTTCTTCACTGTCGTGTATGATTTATATATAAGTTACGTTGAGTCTACATGCCTGCGATACTGCTACAAGCAACATTTTCACTGTACCTTTACCTCGTGCAGAAGAGGATTGCTAAAATGCTGCCTTTGTTAGGAGGGTGAGATAGATCACCCATGATTGAATGACGGAGTAGACTTGATGGGCTGAATGGCGGAGTAGACTTGATGGGCCGAACGGCCTAGTTCTGCTCCAATCCCTTATGACCATTAATTATAAGGAGAGGTTGCTCAGCATGGGATTGTTTTCTGTGAAACGCCGGAGGTTGCAGGGAGACCTGATGAAAGTATATCAAACTAGACCAAGTGCAGACCCGTTGGGTCTGTTTCCCCAATCGTCACACACAAAGATCTTGTAGCGGAGAGCTCCGCTATAAGATCTTTGGTCACATACTAAGCACGCGCCTCCACAAACAGATGAGCGTCTTCTTGAATGGAGAGCGCGTGGCCGCCTCCACAAACAGTCACACACACTGAGGACCCGCCCCCACAAAAAAAATTTGTGAGGAAGGGGAGGAGGAGGGTGGAGAGGGAGAGGGGGAGGAGGGGGGGTGGGGGTGGAGAAGAGGGGGAGGAGAGGATGGGGAGAGAGGTGAAGGGGGGGGGAGGGGTTGGAGCGGGCGTGCATGAGTCGAGAGAAGAGAAAAGGGCAGAGAGAGAGAGAGAGAGGCTGGTACAACAACAAAAAAGCTGGATAAACTCAGCGGGTGCAGCAGCATCTATGGACCGAAGGAAAAGGGCAACGTTTTTGGCCGAAACCCTTCTTCCGGGTTTCGGCCAAAAACGTTGACCATTCAATTCGCTCCATAGATGCTGCCGCACCCGCTGAGTTTATCCAGCTTTTTTTATGTCTACCTTCGATTTTCCAGCATCTGTAGTTCCTTCTTAAAGACAGAGAACTACACGGTAAGGGAATGAGGAGGGAGAGGGGGAAGAGTGTGGAGGGAGGGGGAGAGTGGGATGGGAGGGGGAGAGGGGTGGGGGGAGAGAGGGGAAAGAGTGTGGGGGGAAGGGGAGGAGAGAAGTGGAAGAGTAGGGAGGGAGGGGGAGAGGGGTAGCAGGAGTGGTGGAAGAGGGACAGGGGGAGTGGTGGAAGAGGGACAGAGGGGTAGGGGAAGGGGTGGGGAAGGGAGGGGGAGACAGGGGTGGAGGAGGGAGAGGGGTGGGGTAGGGGAGAGAAGTGGGAGAGGGGGGGTAGGGGGAGTGGTGGAAGAGGGACAGAGGGGAAGGGGGCGGGGGAGAGAGGGAAGGGGGTGGGGTAGAGAGGGAAGGGGTGGGGGAGAGAGGGATGGAAGAGGGGTGAGGAGAGAGAGGGGGAGGAGAGAAGGGGAGAGAAGTGGAAGAGTGGGGAGGGAGGGAGGGGTAGCGGGAGTGGTGGAAGAGGGACGGGGGAGTGGTGGAAGAGGGACAGAGGGGTAGGGGAAGGGGTGGGACAGGGAGGGGAAGAGAGAGGGGTGAGGGAGGGAGAGGGGTGGGGTAAGGGGAGAGAAGTGGAAGAGTGGGGAGGGAGGGATAGAGGGAGTAGTGGAAGAGGGACAGAGGGGTAGGGGAAGGGGGCGGGGGGAGAGAGGGAAGGGGGTGGGGTATAGAGGGAAGGGGGTGGGGCAGAGAGGGAAGGGGGGTGGGGGAGAGTGTGATGGGTGGGAGAGGGAGAGGGGTGAGGAGAGGGAAACATAGAAATTAAGTGCAGGAGAGTAGGCCATTCGGCCCTTCGAGCCTGCACCACCCTTCAATATGATCATGGCTAATCATCCAACTCAGTATCCTGTACCTGCCTTCTCTCCATACCCCCTGATCCCTTTAGCCACAGGGGCCACATCTAACTCCCTCTTAAATACAGCCAATGAACAGGCCTCAACTACCTTCTGTGCCAGTGAATTCCAGAGATTCACCACTCTCTGTGTGAAAAATGTTTTTCTCATCTCGGTCCTAAAAGATTTACCCCTTATCCTTAAACTGTGACCCCTTGTTCTGGACTTCCCCAACATCTGGAACAATCTTCCTGCATCTAGCCTGTCCAACCCCTTAAGAATTTTGTAAGTTTCTATAAGATACCCCCTCAATCTTCTAAAATCTAGCGAGTACAAGCCGAGTCTATCCAGTCTTGCTTCATATGAAAGTCCTGACATCCCAGGAATCAGTCTGGTGAACCTTCTCTGTACTCCCTCTATGTCAACAATGTCTTTGAGCATTGGGCATTGTGACATCACACGATGGAACGTTCACCAGGGGCTAGGGCTGGGGCTGGGGCTGATTCTATGGGTGAGAAGCCGGTATTTTTTTAAATATTGGGGGGGGGGGGGGGGGGCGCTGCGACATCACACTCACATTAACTGCCCCCCAAACACACAGGTGGGGGAGGGGGGTGAGAAGAGAGGGAGGGGAGAGGAGGAGGAGGGAAACGGGACAGATTTGGGAGAGAAAGGAGAGCGGGGTAGGGGGTGAGAGAAGGGGATGGGGAGAGAGATGTGGGGGAGGGGGGATGGGGATGGAGAGGGAGGGGAAGAGGGAGGGAGAGTGGAGGGGGTGGGGGGAGAGAAGTGGAAGAGTGGGGAGGGAGGAGGAGAGGGGTAGGAAGTGATGGAAGACGGACAGAGGGATAGGGGGATGGGGGCGGGGGGAGAGAGGGATGGGGGTGGGGGAGAGGGATGGGAGAGAGAGAGGGGGGAAGGGGGAGGAGAGAAGGGGGAGAGTGGGGAGGGAGGGAGGGGTAGCGGGAGTGGTGGAAGAGGGACAGAGGGGTAAGAGGAAGGGGTGGGGGAGAGAGGAAAGGGAGGGGAAGAGAGAGGGGTGGGGGAGGGAGCGGGGTGGGGTAAGGGGAGAGAAGTGGAAGAGTGGGGAGGGAGGGGTAGGGGGAGTGGTGGAAGAGGGACAGAGGGGTAGGGCGAAGGGGGCGGGGGGAGAGAGGGAAGGGGGTGGGGTAGAGAGGGAAGGGGGGTGGGGTAGAGAGGGAAGGGGGGTGGGGTAGAGAGGGAAGGGGGGTGGAGATATATACACACATATGTGAACATTGGGCATTGTGGCATCACACGATGGAACGTTCACCATTGGCTGGGGCTCCTGCAAAGGCATATGTAAATGGGTCCATTCCGATTGGACATACGTGAGCATCGGGCATTGTGACATCACACCATGGAACGTTCACCAGGGGCTGGGGCTGATTCTATGGGTGAGAAGCCAGTTTATTTTTGAAATATTGGGGGGGGGGGTCTGCGGCATCACACTCACATTAACCACCCCCCAAACACACAGGTGGGGGGAGGGGAGAGGAGGAGAAGGAAACGGGACAGATTTGGGAGAGAAAGGAGAGCGGGGTAGGGGGTGAGAGAGGGGGATGGGGAGAGAGTTGTGGGGGAGGGGGGATGGGGAGGGAGGGGAAGAGGGAAGGGGGGGAAGGATTTGATTTAAAACGGGTACATAAACACGACGAAATGTAATGAGGAGCGGATACTTAGAAAGAAAAGTGAAATCTCTACCGAAATGGAAAAGATGTCGGCGATTCTGCGTCTGGTTTCGGAGTTGCAGTGAATCAAAGGAAGAAATGCAGCCAGCAGCCGTCCATGTAAATGGATCCATTCCGATTGGACATCTGCGAGCATTGGGCATTATGATTGGACATCTGCGAGCATTGGGCATTGTGACATCACACGATGGAAACGAATCAAAAGGAAGAAAGGCAGCCGGACGGACGGCAGGCGACAGGCACACAGTTTTATATATTAGATTATGAGAGGCATAGATAGGGTAGGCAGACAGAACCTGTTTGCCAGGATGGAAAAATCAACTGCTAGAGGGCACAGGTTTAATGTGAGAGGTGGCATGATTTAAAGGAGATGTGCAGGGCAATTTTTTTTTACAGAGATGGTGGTGAGTGGCTGGAACGCTCTCCTGGGGATGATGTTGGAGGCAGATATGTACACAGAGTGGTGGGTGCCTGGAGTGCACAGCTAGGGGTGGTGGTGGTGGAGGCCGATAAGATAGTCCTGTTTAAGAGGCTTTTTGATCAACTAGTGGATATACATGGAATGGAGGGATATTGATTAAGTGCAGGCAGATGGGATTAGTTTACCGAGGCGTCACCTTCGTCAATGTGGGCTGTGGGGCGGTTCCTGCGCTGATTGTTTTCTGTTCTGTTCATATGACAATAAACAACTTGTCTTGGCATTGGTTGATGATTCAGATGCTTGTATATTGCTATAGATGTTGGACAGACTTGGATTGTCTTCTCTTGAGTGCACAGGATGCAGACAAAATGTCTACCATTACAGGTCACCAAATTTGCATAATAGATCCACTTATGCGCTTGAGGGTTCACTCCTTAACTGTCCCTGGCATAATAAAGTGATGGGGGGGGGGGGGGGGGGGGGAGGGGGAAGGAATGGCAGTGGTAATGGGCGTACGTGGACAATGAATGGATGGGTTTGCTGTGAGCTGGTGTAGATTCAATGGGCTGAATGGCCTCCTGTGTCAAAAGGAGATAAGAAAACTCTTTGAAAGGAAGAGTTCTGAGCGCTTAATAGTTGTATATAATGGATCCTTCCATACGTGCACGCACACACGATATAAATAAATATAAACATACGAACAAACTATGTTAATATTACATTAACTGCGATGTGTGTACGTCTATTCATCCCTGCCAATGGAAGAACTAGTTTCCTCTTTCCACTTTGAGTAATTCTTCTGTGCTTGTGATGCTATTCATTGCAAGACTGTGGAGGGGCGGTTACCCTAGTTGGGGGATTTCTGTGTACTTTCTGACAGACTTTCTGATAAAATTAACTTCTGGAAAGCCTGTAAAAACTGAATGTGTTTGTTACCTGGGCATTGCCCACACTGGAACCTTGATATAATGGGAATGACAGTGAAATGTAAAAGTTGTGAAAGGAACAGTGAAATCACTGGAGAGCGAATTGGAGGCAAGTGCAAAAATGGTATAAAAAGTTGCATTGAAAAGGAAAAGGAAGTTATCAATGCAAAAAAAATGTACAACCTTTTCCGAATTCAAAATATTTAGGCAAGAACCCCGTCATTATATGCTTTTACTGATGCAGTAACGTTGGTTGTTATTAAACATTGTGTTGTTGAAGAGGTTAAGAATATATTTAAAAAATGGTAAACTTGCAAGACATATTGTAAAAAATTCAGTGAAAAATATTAGCGTGAATTAAAATGAGCTGCGTGAAATAAATGGTGCAGTGACATTTAACAGTTAAATTCTGGAGATTGGCAACAAAATGACTTTGTGCATTGTGTAGTTATAATGGTAAATGGGAATCTGCCGTTGATTTTCTGGGGAATTTGACAGACCATGATGCAGACTCGTGCAGCGCACACACAAAGTTAAAGTGAAAGTCTTTTTGATAAGGCTGAAATTGGCGATACTTTATGGTTTAGATATGTGATTGATTTCATTTAAGTCTCTAGTGATTCAGTCGGGAATTAGAGCATTGCTCCAAAATTGATAACTGCAATATTTATTATTTATTTTCTGTGCTAACGTTTTAATATTTGACAGGGTGAAGGCTTTAATTATTGGATAGTTTGGAGAAGGCATTCCTCAATGCAGAAGATTGGGAAGGGATCTGATTTTTTTTTTAAAGCATTAGAAATTATAAAGGTTCTCAACAAAGTAGAAAGAGAAAAAAAATTTTTGTTTAAGAAGGAACCGCAGATACTGGAAAATCGAAGATAGACAAAAATGTTGGAGAAACTCAGTGGGTGAGGGAACATCTATGGAGCGAAGGAAATAGGCAAAGTTTCGGGTCGAAACCCTTATCCCCATCAGCTTGCGTGCGTGCATTCTGGCAAAACCACTTTGAGTTTACCAGCTCTAGTTGCCTCGAGTAGGAGACAAAGGGGAAGGAGTTTGCAGGTGGGGGTAAATTCAAATCAAGTCAAGAAAGTTTGTCATGTGTCTCAGATAGGGCAATGTAATTCTTGCTTGCTGCAGCACAACAGAATATAGTAAGCATAAATACAGAACAGTTCTGTGTATCTATATAGCAAAGACCATATATATATATATTCACATAAATAAACAGATAAAGTACAATAGGCTATTATAATTCTGAAGGGATTGGGATAAAGGTGAGTCTAGTCCCAGAATTACACATGAGAACAGAATTTGCGAGTAAAAATTTTGGATTAATTTAACCAATTTTGGATTAATTTGGAGTAACCACCTGCTTTAAAAGGGCATCAATTATACCGGTGCCCAAGAAGAGTAAGGTGACATGCCTCAATGACTATCGACCAGTGGCACTAACGCCGGTGGTGATGAAGTGCTTTGAGAGGTTGATCATGGAGCAAATCAACTCCTACATCGACAAAAACCTGGACCCACTGCAGTTCGCGTACCGCCACAACAGATCAACGGTGGATGCGATCTCGCTGGCCCTCCACTCCGCACTGCACCACTTGGACAACAAAAACTCATATGTCAGGCTGTTATTCATTGATTACAGCTCGGCATTTAACACAATCATCCCCTCCAAACTGGTTACCAAACTCGCAGAACTGGGTCTCTGCGCATCCCTCTGCAACTGGATCCTCGACTTCCTCGTCCACAGACCACAGTCTGTTCGTATTGGTGGAAATGTGTCAGCCTCAATAACAATCAGCACGGGAGCACCTCAAGGCTGCGTGCTCAGCCCCCTGCTGTACTCACTCTATACCCATGACTGCGTAGCGAACCACAGTGCGAACTCCATCATCAAGTTCGCTGACGACACCACTATTGTGGGGCGTATCACTGATGGGGATGAGTCAGAGTACAGAAGAGAGATCGAGCAACTGTCCATATGGTGCCAGCGCAATAACCTGGCCCTCAACACCAGCAAAACCAAGGAACTGATTGTGGACTTTGGAAGGAGTAGGAGGGGGACCCACAGCCCCATTTATATCAACGGGTCGATGGTTGAAAGGGTCAAGAGCTTCAAATTCCTGGGCGTGCACATCTCTGAAGATCTTTCCTGGTCCGAGAACACTAATGCAATCATCAAAAAAGCACATCAGCGCCTCTACTTCCTGAGAAGATTACGGAGAGTCGGATTGTCAAGGAAGACTCTCTCTAACTTCTACAGGTGCACAGTCGAGAGCATGCTGACCGGTTGCATCGTGGCTTGGTTCGGCAATTTGAGCGCCCTGGAAAGGAAAAGACTACAAAAAGTAGTAAACACTGCCCAGTCCATCATCGGCTCTGACCTTCCTTCCATCGAGGGGATCTATCGCAGTCGCTGCCTCAAAAAGGCTGGCAGTATCATGAAAGACCCACACCATCCTGGCCACACACTCATCTCCCTGCTACCTTCAGGTAGAAGGTACAGGAGCCTGAAGACTGCAACAACCAGGTTCAGGAATAGTTACTTCCCCTCAGCCATCAGGCTATTAAACCTGGCTCGGACAAAACTCTGATTATTACCAACCACTTTCTGTTATTTGCACTATCAGTTTATTTATTCATGTGTGTATATATTTATATCATGGTATATGGACACATTTATCTGTTTTGTAGTAAATGCCTACTATTTTCTGTGTGCTTAAGCAAAGCAAGAATTTCATTGTCCTATACAGGGACACATGACAATAAACTAACTTGAACTTGAACTTGAACTAACCCTGCAGCTAAACTGATGGTAGACACAAAATGCTGGAGGAACTCTGGGCGACAGGCAGCATCTCTGGAGAGAAGGAATGGGTGAAGTTTCGGGTCGAGACCCTTCTTCAGACTGATGTCAGGGGAGTGGACTGATGGAGTCTGCTCTCTGTAAATTTCAGAAGGACTGATGGAGAGTCTGGTACCAGGGTTAGGTTTGGAGATCAAAGGCGGAGTGTATGGATCTGTCTGCAATTAATCTAGGGATTTGAGGGAAAGCCTCCCTTTCTTCAGGGTTGTGAAGATCAGAGGCGGGAATCTCTGTCCCTTGTTAAGTTTTGGAAGAGAGATGGATGGACAGTTGGAGGAGTTAATAATGTGACTGATCTTTTGGATCATAGATTATTTGAAACAAAGTACACATTGCTGCTCTCTGACACATTTGATGGAAGAGGTTTGGACGTGCCATGGTCAGAGGTTCTCTGGGCAAATTTCTGCACGTTTGGGGAACATTTCTAGCCTGTTTATTGCAAATATGCTTCATGGCCAGAGCTCGGTTGCTGTGGTCAGAAGAGAGAATGTGTCTGCCAGCTTGCATTTGCTGTGTTTTTATTTAGATGTCAGTTTTGCCTGAATGGTATCACTCTCACCTCGACGCAGGTCATGGGTTCAAGTCCCACTGCAGAGATTTGAATGTATAATCTGGGTTTGACATTTCAATATACCATTGAGGAGGTGTTGCTCTCTTGTAAATGGTGCCTTTCAAATGAGACATAAAGCAGAGGCGTTGTCTGCCCTTTTCAATGGTTGTAAAAGGACTGTTGAATTAAAAATGGAGTAGGAGAGTTTTTCCTTGTGTTCGCACTAATCCCCCAAACAAAACCAGATGATCTAATTACTGCTGTTAGTGTGGTGCTTTGCTCTGTGTAAACAAGGTGGATGTGTATGTGCTGCAGAGGCTGAGCTCCATGTCTCTGTCAAGCACAACACATTCACGAGTAATGAAATAAAATGGAAAAACACTGGTCCATATCTGTCATAAAATGTTTGGTTCAGATCAGTAGCCTTTCTTCAGCACTGGAAATAAGTTTTAAATTAAGAAGGGGATGGAAGGGAGGTATGGAGAGAACACATTTCAGGCAGAGTGGTTAATGGCTGTGGTGCCAGTTGAATGAGAGTGGTAAAGACAATTGAGTAACAAATGACCTGTGTCTTGGAGATGTGAACAGAATACTAACAACATTGCCAGAAGAGGCTAGAAAAGAAAATGGTGCTAGAACTGAGAGATTTCCCAAATTTATTGAATTCAGTGTTGAGCCTTAAAGGCTGTAATGTGCCTTATTGGAAGTTCAGATGCCGTTCCTTATGATTTTGTTGAGATTAAATTAGAACAAATTTACCGTTCATTTCCAGATGGTGGCAGGGAGAAGGTAAGAGGATGGGTGTTTCATCTACTGCAGTTGCATGAGCAAATATCTTCTGCCATTATGCTTACATCAGTCTCATCTCAGTTCCTGTCTTTAGTACTCTGAAGGACCAATCCATGCCCTGCCAGGTATTTTTTCACTCCTTAGATTTCCATTTATACTCTGTCCTCTTCTTACAGAACCATCCTGTGCAATTACAGAAGATACAAATAGTCTCATCACCTCCCCCTTGATGTTCAGGAAGCCAGCCATACTTTCCGGGTGAAGCATCAACTGTGCCACTCTTTGAGGCAGTCCTTGGGAGTAAAAATTACTTCCAGTTTTGTGGGTTCTGAGATGATTGAGGCCATTGTAGACACCCCAAAAGGAAGCGGAGAGTACTCGAAGTGTGGCTTGATGGGAATGCTGTTGGAGTTCCACTGCTTATCCATTTACTTGTGTGCTTCAAAATGCTCCTCTTCCATTTTAAGTGGTTATGGATTAACTGTTCCCTGGTATTGGTGGAGGTGTTGCATTTTCCAAGAAGGCTTTGAGACCTTGGTTGATCTTTCCTCCTGTCTGCTTGGTGATACTGTTGGCTGACAGAGCTCAGAATAGCATCTCGACTCTTCGAATCTGGTGTCGTACCTATAAATGCCATGTCTTGCACAGCGGAGCAAATTGAGTCTAATTAGAGCTTCGGTGCTAAAGTTATTGGTCTAGGAGATGAGACTGCGTTACCCCTCTAGTGAATTTGGAGGAATTTTGAGGTAATGCTTCCAATGATTTCACTGCTCTACTGATTACAAAAGCACTTTAATCAGATTTGGTTTCACATTTTT
The DNA here is from genome assembly GCF_010909765.2 of Amblyraja radiata. Taxonomy (NCBI): domain Eukaryota; kingdom Metazoa; phylum Chordata; class Chondrichthyes; order Rajiformes; family Rajidae; genus Amblyraja; species Amblyraja radiata. The sequence continues at coordinate 10,472,711 of NC_045999.1, forward strand.
AAGGCAACATCTCCATTTATGTGAAGCATTAACATATGCATTAGATATGAAGTATGAGATTCCATCAGGGGTGTAGATGAATGCTTGTATACTCTGCCACCTACCCCAAATAGTGTCCACAAGATGCATGAAGAACGTGTAAACTCCACACAGACAGCACCAAGGTCAGGAATGAGTCGGGTCTCTATGGATCCAGTGGAAGGTGTGTCAGCATTTGGCAAACATTAATGCAGGCAGATATGAAATTGGAATAGCACCAAGGAGCTGAAACTGAAATTGATGAACTGGAGACAATTACAATTATTTTTAATTTTCATTTTTTAATTTATTCTTGCTGAATATTCTGCCAGAAAATATAATGTAATTGTTGGGAGTAACTGAGAAGTTCATATTTAAGATGAGTTTGAAAGAGATGATGACTATGATAAATAGCTTGCAGGAAAAGGAAAGCTACTTAAACAAATTTGATATTGGGTCAGTGAGGGAGATGTAATCTCAAAGTTCTGCACGTCCAGCAGTGGTGTTTTGACACAACATGCACTTTTTTTTTCTCCCTGTGTATTGAACGTGTCATAGAAACTCAAGTTGTTAAGTTTATGCTCAAATTTAGATATCCAGTTCTTTGACTGAGTGTTGACAAGATATTGAAAGTTGCTGGGGTTAAGTAGATTAGTGGTTCCACATACAAATGTTTGATTCACTCAGGGCTTCATGGACGGCGGCAATGATTCGGACTGATTTCTTTTGTTCCCTGGAGGATCATATTAGTTGCAATTGTTTTTAAATGACAATATTGATGGATAAACCACTCAGTGAGCTATTGCTGAAGATCAAGCAAAACTGAGTGGATTAGAATAGAGACACAAGAAACTGCAGATGATGGAACTGATCAAAACACAAAGTGCTGGAGGAACGCAGTGGGTCAGGCGGCATCTGCGGAGGGAAATGGATAGATGGCCTTTTTGGTTGGAACTCTTCTTCAGAATGTGCCGGTCTGCGGTACCCAACCCAAAACGTCGTCTGTCCATTTCCATCCACAGATGCTGCCTGATCTGCTGGGTTCCTCCCGCACTTTGTGTTTTGCTAAACGGCTTAGAATTTGTTTTAATTATTTAGGTGAAGCAGATAAAGGAAATACATTTCTTAATTCCTCCCTTTGAGGCCGGCCCCAAATTAATTAAAGAATATTCTTAACGTAGTGACAGCGTTGACAGGGGTTAGTGAGTAATGCATGGTGTAAAAAAAATCCTTTTGTAGCTTCCAAAAGAGATAGTCGGAGATGTAAATCGTTAGGAATTAGGCCAGACTGTGAGTAAACGTAAACACTTAACTGTATTACTTCTCCCAAGTAATCACTGGGGAAACAAATGAGCACCGAGCACTCTGTAATTGGTGATAATTCAAATAGGATTAATGACTGACATAAAGGAGGTAGCAATCCCAGCCAGACTAAAGAGGACTGACGACAACTGCATCTCTTGAGATGGGTGATAAGTATCTACAAGGAATAAGTACGATCATTGATGGACGTGCATGCTTTGCCGGGTAAATTCTGCAAAGGGTGATAAAAGGTCTCACAATTTTAAACAGTGACTGAGCAGACTTTAGAATCGATCGAAAACACAGTGGAGTCGCCTCTCAGAAAAAGTGTATTTAGGAGCAGTCAGTTAACATTTACACGGGCAGGTCCTGTTTGTCATGATATTATTTGCAGTAAACCACCTGAAACACCACCCATTCCCTCTCTCCAGGGACGCTGCCTGCCCCGCTGAGTTACTCCAGCATTTTGTGTCTATCTACCCATATGAGAAAATTGTGTTGAAATTAGCTTGGCAGAAAACAGTGAAACGAGGAGTGAATTAGATTCCAGGTGAAAGATCGGATTGGTGAGAATTTGCTGACAGAATAATATTGGTTAAAAAAAGACAAAGTTCTGGAGTAACTCAGCGCGTCAGGCAGCATCACTGGAGAACATCGATAGGCGACCCTGAGCTGTCACACCTTGATCATGGACACATGCACACATGCCCCAATGTAAGCCCCCACACATGCATGTAATGGAGACAAAATGAAGTGTGCTGTGGGCAGCTTCATTTCTAATGAAAGACCATTCTTCTTCTTGGTTTCTTGGTCCTCCAAAATATTCCAAATGGAATTTAAACTGGAGGTGGTGAAGGGAGGGCTTAAGCCAGAAAGGGTTATTGGGAAGAATTGAACTGACAGCTCCGATGTTGCTCTCCGCACTGATGCTGCCCAATCTTCTGAATAATTCAAACATCTGCAATTATTTACATTTCGATTCCTGGCAGTTAGGATGATTCCCTTCTGCCCTTGAAACCGTGGCCTGTATCCCTCATGGGCCAAAATGGGATTGGGAAGGATTTTGACCTCTGGCAAGCAGAATAGAGAAAGCCGAATCCAACTTGATATCCTCCTGTCAAAGTGCGTGGTCATAAGCAATGCCTCGTTTTGACCGAGAGGCATTATGCGATCTCATAGCAACCTTTGTGAACAAGGCACTGGAACCAGGAGGATGATATCATCCCTTATGCCATGTGTTGAAAGCATGAGGACTGGTTTGATGACAACGATTAGGAGATCCAAGAGCTCATTAACCACAAACACAGGGTGTTCTTGGAAAGGAAGCTCTTCCACACGTCATGAGAAAAGAAGGTAGACAGATCTTTCTCACCTTTCACCTCATCAGCCGTCACACGTAGCACAAAATCCTCTGTTTTCGCCACCTCCAACAGGATACCACCACTACTCACATCTTCCTTCTCCACTCCTTTCCACTTTCTGCAGAGACCGCTCCCTCCACAACTCACTCAACCCTTCCGACCCAAACCACCCCATCCCTAAATATTTTCTCCTGAAGCCAGAGGAGATGCAACAGCTATACCTCCTCCCTCGACTCCTTCCAGGGACGTCAACAGCCCTTTCAGGTGAGGCAGAGGTTTATTGGCACCTTCTACGCAACTTCATCTATTGTATCCGTTCTCTGTGTGGGCTCCGATATATTGGCAAGACCAAGCACAGCAGGCGATCGTTTCCCTAAACATCAACAGCCAGTCTACCTTGGTCTATGCAATCTCCCGATTGCCAAACATTTTAACTCCCATTCCCATACTGACCCACAGTGTCGCAAAGTAGAGTTGCTGCCTTATTACCCCACAGACCTGGGTTAGATCCTGACTCTGGGTGCTGTCTGTACGGAGTCTGTATGTTCTCCTTGTGACCATGTGGGTTTTCTCCAGGAGCTCCGGTTTCCCTCCACACTCCAAAGACGTGCAGGTGTGTAGGTTAATTGGCTTCAGTTTCAAAAAATGTAAATTGTTCCTAGTGTTAATGTATGAGGTGATCGCGGTTCGGCGCCGACTCGGTGGGCTGAAGGGCCTGTTTCCACGCTTTTTCTCAAGTCTAAACGAGCGATATTTATGTAGGCCTGTTACTTGAGGAAGAGGCAGGTCTATATAGATATATTTGCCTAAGGCAAATGCAATGTTAGCATTCATTTCGAGAGGACTAGAATACAAAAGCAAGGATGTAATGCTGAGGCTTTATCAGATGCTGGTCAGGCATCATTTTTAATATTAAGAGCTGTTTTGGGCCCCATATATGAGGAAGGATGTGCTGGCGTTGGAGAAGGTTCAGAGGCGGTTTATGAGAATGATCCCGGGGATGATTGGGTTAACGTATGAGGAGTGTTTGAAGCCTCTGGCCCTGTTCTCGCTGGAGTTTAGAACGGTGAGGTGGGATCTCATTGAAACCTACAGAATAATGAAAGGCCTGGAGAGTCGATGTGGGAAGGATGCTTCCAGGAGGAAGAAACTAGGACCAGAATGAAGAGATATTCCTTTAGAATGGAGACGAGGAAGAATTTCTTTAACCTGAGGGTGGTGAATCTGTGGAATTCAATGCCACAGTCGGCAGTGGGGGACAAGCCATTGGGTATTTTTAAAGCAGAGATTGATAGGTTTTTGATCAGTAAGGGCATCAAATGTTGCAGGGAGAAAGCGGGAGAATTGGGTTGAGATGGAAAGATTGATCAGCTATGATTGAATAACAAACTGCTTAGTGACCATATGCAAAAACCAGTCTGACAGGGCAGTATGTGCATGGATAGAAATTGAGGTGCAGTAGTTCCAAGTTCATTGAGAATGGTATGATGATCACATTCTCCTTAGCAAACATGATTCTCAATGGATACCCTGCATCTCAAGCTTTTTATTCTGAACATTTGAGAATTATGTTAGCAGAAAAAAAGTTAATACGGTACAAATGATTAGATTTTCTAACCTTTAGCCCGAGGATATTGCAAAACGGCATTGCATCGTAATTTTGCTGTAATCCCACTGTGCTGCTTCATTTCCTGATGCTTGAGATAAGGTTTATATGCCACTGATTGACTGGAACACACTAAAAATTGGAAGTGTGCATGTTGTTTTCAATGTAAAAGTTGTTTCCTTGTAACTCCCAGCAGGGATGTTGAGTCACAGAGCAAAGGACAGGCCAATTCCCCCACCAAGTCCATGTGGGACCGATTCCTGTCTCATCTCATATTCCAGCATTTGGCCAGAGTGTATACCCAAACGATTCAAGTGCTCGTCCAGGCACTTAAAATATGTAGGAAGTAACTGCAATAGACACAGAATGCTGATGTAACTCAGTGACATAGGCAGCATCTTCAGATGGTAATGTCACCCATTCCTTCTCTACAGATGCTGCCTGTCCCGCTGTTATTACAACATTTTGTGTCTATCTCAATTCTTAAAATAATTCCAGCTTCAATTTATTCCGAGCCAGATGTCAGTTTCAAAGGATGAATAACCAGCATCCTGAGGACACAGCGACATGAATAACGTGACAGTTAAAATTAGCTTACCAATGACAGTTTGTTTAGTTGCAGTAGTCTGTAGCTGATGGAACCAAGGTCAAATATCATGCGCTCTGTAATGAATCTGATTTTAAGTGCAATATTATATGTGGGCTTATTTTCAACTAAGAACCACAATGCAACGAAGAAACTAAACCGTGGGCAAATGACTCGCCTAATCATTAAAATTGTTTTGTATCTGGAGAAAAGCATAATGGAATAAGGCATAGCAAAGTGTATGGTCATGCACTTTGGTAGAAGGAATAAAGGCATAGACAACATTCCAAATGGGGGGAGGAATCAGAAAACAAGAGGTGCAAGGGGACTTGGGAGTGCTGGTGCACAATCCCCTAAAGATTAATTTGCAGGTCGAGTCAGTGGTAAAGAAGGCAAGTACAATGTTAGCATTCATTTCGAGGGGACAAGAATATAAAAGCAAGGATGTAACGCTGAGGCTTTATCAGGCGCTGGTCAAGACCGCATTTGGAGTATTGTGAGCAGTTTTGGGTCCTATATCGGAGCAAGAATGTGCAGGTTTTGGAGTGGGCCCAGAGGAGGTTTACAAGAAGGATCGTGTGGATTTATGGGGTAACATATGAGGAGCGTTTGAAGGCTCTGGGCCTGTGCTTGCTGGAGTTTAGAAGGATGATTCTGTGATTCGATGATTCACTATGTGATGGGGGATCTTATTGAAATCTGGATGGAGGCCTGGATAGAGTGAATGTGGAAAGGATGTTGCCAGTAATGGGAGAATCTAGTAACAGAGGGCACAGCCTCAAAATAAAAGGATCTACCTGCAAAATGGAAATGAGAAGGAATTTATTTAGACCAGAATCTGTGGAAGTCATTGTCACAGACAACTGTGGAGGCCAAGCCATTGGGTATTTCTATGGTGAGGATTGGTAGGTTCTTGATTAGCAAGGGTTTACGGGAAGAAGGCAGGAGAATGGGGTGGGAGGGAAACCGATCAACCATGATTAAATGTTTAAAAAGGAACTGCAGATGCTGGAAAATCGAAGGTAGACAAAAATGCTGGAGAAACTCAGCGGGTGAGGCAGCATCTATGGAGCGAAGGAAATAGGTAACGTTGGAAACGTTGCCTATTTCCTTCGCTCCATAGATGCTGCCTCACCCGCTGAGTTTCTCCAGCATTTTTGTCGACCATCATTGAATGGTGGAGTAGACTTGATGCGCTGAAAGGCAAATTTCTGCTCCTCTGTTTGAAGACAGTTTATATCATTCTGGATCTTTCAGTGAGTTAAATGATTGAGTTACAACAAGGAAAGGAATGGAATGAGGAAGTGGGAGGAGCTGCACAATTCCACTGAAGGAATCTGGAAATGAATCTGTGAAAACTCCCTAAAGACAGTGAACTAAGTGTTGGGATTTCTGAAAAAAATGTTCGCCTGCAGCTGAAAAAATAACATTGTTACTTAACAAAATCCTCGCATGCGAGTCCATGATGGGGTGGTTCCAATTATCATTCTACTGCAGGTTCCTGTTTATTCGAGGCTAGAAATATTTAATATTTAAGTTTAATCTGTTCTTATTTGTATCTGTCCCTCTCCACAAACTTTCCATCCAAATACAGTCATGTAAAGAACCTTTTGTCTCAAAGCATAAATTTAGAACACATTTATAAGCCCAGGAACTTCAAATACAAGAATATGATTTTTAAATTTTATGGTTCATTTAGATGTATATATAATGCAGGAGATAATAAACTTAAAAGGCATCTCCGACCCTGAATTTCACTTCAGGGGTTCAAATTGCTTTGTGCTGAATGTTTAACAACAGCAGCGAACTATCCAGTGACTTTCTCCATCCTTGAAGAATAGTTTTGCAAGGATTTTCATTTTCAGTAGTTTCCAAGCGAGCACTGGAGCTTATAGCTCTAAGAAATAGGAACCGAAGGATGCTATTCATCCTCTCAACCTTGCTCTGCCACTTATAACGTCATGGCTGATCTAGCTATCCTCAAGTGCTCCATACTGATTTATATTAACAACCCTTGATTCCCTCCCTGATTAAAATTCTAATTATTCCAGGTATGAATATATTCAAGGTTTCAGCCTCCTTAGTTTTCTGGATCAAAGAGTACTCAAAGTCAGTCCTTTGAGAGAACAAACTCTTTTAATCTTGATGGCTCTTTATTGTGAGTCTGTGTTATCTGGTCCTGTACTCTGCCGTGAGAGCTAACATCCTCCCAGCATTTTACTGTGATACCCCTGAAGAATCTTGCATGTTTCTGTAATGTTGCCTCTAATTCTTCGGGCATCAGTGAGTGCAGACCCACCTGTTCAATCTTTCCTCGTACGATAATCCCTCTTTTCCTAAATCATCCCAGTGCATCATCCCTACGTCCAAAGACCATGCATCTTTGAAAAGACAGTCGGACCTTTTTCCCAGCACGTAATTGTCAAAGACTAGAGGGCATAGCTTTAAGATAAGGAGGACACGTTTAAAGGAGATGTGCGGGGCAAATTTTGGTTTTAAACCAAGGGTGATGAGTGCCTGGAAAGTGATGCCAGAGTAGTGATGGGGGCAGATCGGATAGTGGTATTTAAGAGGCTTTTAAATAGGCACATGATATGGAGAAATATGGATCACGTACAGGCAGACGTGATTAGTGTACCTTGGCATCATGTTCATCACAGACGTTGGACCGAAGGGCCTGCTCCTGTACTGTATTTCTTATGTTCTATCGTTAAATGAAGGGAACTGTACAGAGGACTTTGGATTTGGTCTTGTTCGTGACCTGTACTGGTCCAGTAAGACTTCCCTATTTCTATGTTCAAACACTCTTGAAATAAAAGGCAACGTTTCATTAGTCTCCCTGATTATCTGTGTCATCATCAGTTTGCAAGATCTGTGTTTCATGTGTAGGGACCTTTGTATCCCCTTGCCCTGCAGGGATCTGATTTTAAATCATCTGTTCCAATGTTAAAACTCTGTTTCCGTCTCATATTTCACTTGCCATCTTTCTGCTCTCTCAGTTAACCTATAAATATTGCTGTGTAAACTGTTTGCATGTAAACAACAAGCCCCGGAGTGCTTTGTAAATGGCCAAGTTTTGTTATCATAAAAAATATTTCATTGTCAAACCACATGTGTTGGCAGCTATGGGCTGCTATTTTGGGTCGGTCAAACCAGTTGTGACTGGGAGCATTCTCATGCAACATATTGCTTACATTTGTTGGAACAAAGAAAAAGAGAAAATCCACAACTTTTAGGAGTGTAACAATTTGCGTTTCAAAAAGTACAGTTTTGATCGTTGTAATTTGTGGGAATTTCTGTGACCCAAAAATAATGTCTCTTAACCCTCTTGATTTGTTTTTGTTTTCAGCTGCTGATTTCTCCAACATTTCTTTCCCCTCCAAGCACTTGGATTTCTTGTTACCTCGTAAATCCATGCCCAGCTTTCCAAGAAATCAATGTTTAAAACCCTAAAATGCAGTGTTTGTCCAAACTGTAAATTATAGATCAGAACTGTAAATCAGAACTGCACATGCTGGTTCATATCAAAGACAGACATAAAGTACTGGAATAACTCAGCGGGTCAGGCAGCATTTCTGGAGAAAAAGGATAGGTGCCTTTTTTGGTTCCAATCCGAAACATCACCCATCCCTTTTCTCCAGAGATGCCGCCTGACCCGCAGAGTTACTGCAGCACTTTGTATAACATGTTCATCATAGTAAATGTTGGTCTCCTTGTCTGGGATGTACCCTGAGCTCCCTGACCTACGGAGGCTCTTATTTTAGCACTGCCTTGATATTAATATTTTCATTCTCATCATCAAAACCCACTGTAGCAGCTCCACCCCCACCCATCTCAATCGCTGATGTGTACTTCAGCAATTTAACCCTCTAGGTTCTTCCGTCTGAAGAAGGGACTCAACCCTAAACGTCACCTATTCCCTTTCTCCAGAGATGCTGTCTAACCCGCCGAGTTACTCCAGCTTTTTGTGTCTATCAGGTTTAAGCTAGCATCTACAGTTACTTCCAACACAACCCTCAAGGTAATCATGCTTGACTTTAATGACTGCATCACTGGTTGCCTTTGGCTGCCATCTCCTCAAGCCATGGATTATACTCCCTCAACCTCCCTACCTCCGTAACTCTCTTTCTTTATCATATTCCTTAAAAACGACCCTTTTGCCAAAGCTTTTGTCCACCTGCCTTCATTTGGCTTTGTGTTCGTCTACGTTAATGCTCCTGTGATTTGGAAGTTGAATTAGTGTGGCACCTTCATCATTTAACATAATTTGGAGAGGGGTGAGAGATGATGACAAAGTTTCAGCACTTTTTGTTTTGAGTGCTTCCATTATAGGCAATGAGGTTCAAATATTTTATGTCAAAGTAATTTTTCTAAGTTGTGTTGCCAACTTTTTAAAGATTAGATTAGATTCAACTTTATTGTCATTGCACATTTACAGTACAACGAAATGGTTTAACCTTGCAGTCATAACAGAATAAAATAACAAAACACACACTCAACACAGTTTTACATCCACCACAGTGAGTTCACCAGGCACCTTCTCACTGTGATGGAAGGCAAAAGTCCCAAAGTCCTTGTCTCTTCCCTCCTTGCTCTCCCTCTGCGCTGTCAATTGTCAATCTTAAAGTGTCAATTTTTGAACATCGAAGATAAAGGCACGTTTTCAACTGGCATCTGCGGTGTTTAAATTTGTTTTACTTAGAGTTTACTAAACTGTCCAATTTATTGCTTTCAAGTGTCTTTAGTCATTCTTTATACTAGGCCTGTCCATATTGTGTTCCTGTTGATGTTTCCTGCTTTAGTTATGATATTGGCAATTCTGAATTCAAAATTCGCCCAAATTAAATGTGTGTTAAAAATATTGCATGTTTTTAGAAAGGAATTGTATGACTCTTAACTTTGTCGCCTCACGTAATGGGCACTGGAGTATGTGTCAGGACCTGTTTCTGTCTGAGTCATAAGCTCCTATAGATAAGATTCTTCTGTTGCTGTTTAAGAAGGAACTGCAGATGCTGGAAAATCGAAGGTAGACAAAAGTGCTGGAGAAACTCAGCGGGTGCAGCAGCATCTATGCAGCGAAGGAAATAGGCAACGTTTCGGGCTGAAACGTTGCCTATTTCCTTCGCTCCATAGATGCTGATGCACCCGCTGAGTTTCTCCAGCACTTTTGTCTACCTTCTTCTGTTGCTGTTTGATCTCAGTGGTTTCAGTTCTTGATCTGCTGATTCAGAATCAATGGATTTGGATGTGCTTGCACTGAGTTTCCATTGTCTTTTGTACATGGGATTGTAAATATTTGTATTGCCCCTTAATTACTTGCAAAATAATTCTATAACAATATAACATCAGTCTGAAGAAGGGTCTCGACCCGAAACATCGCCTATTCCTTTGCTCCATAGATGCTGCCTCACCTGCTAAGTTTCTCCAGCTTTTTTGTCTACCTATAACAATACCAGATATCTGCAGTATGTAGTACACATTTACATGCAGCAAACTTGGGCATTATGAAGGAAGGGCAAAGCTTTAACGCCATTGAAGAATGAGAAGTGATGCAGTACTCTTCATCTGCATAAATGTCTCCAACTTCGAATAACCCTCAAGAAGCTTAATATCGTCCAAAGCAAGTCATTCTCATCTTGATTGATACTTTTGGTCTCGAATTGGAGGTGTGGGTTCGTATCCCACTTCTGACACCATGTAAACAAGAGCCAGAGACAGTGTGTGATATTTAAACACATCTTTAATGAGCACTTAGCAGCATTGAGGACGACAGGTTGTCAGTGCATCCTAGCTGCTCGAACTGCAGTGCTGGGAACGAATGTTAGTATAAGTGTTATAGTGGGGTGGAGTTAGTGATGCTGGCTTGTGTGTGATTGGTTCACATGCAGCACCAATCTACAGATACCATAAATGGAATTGAATGTCTCCACCACCACAAACAGTGGCTGTACTGTATGTCAACCTTTGTTGTTCTTAACCTAGCTTGCTCTAAAGGCATCTCCCAAACGCACAATCTCTACGCAAAGAAGGTGTTCAGGCAATGGGAACACGTTCCCACGAAGGTCCCTCGCCCGCACAACTTTTAAATAAATTACCGTGTCACGATCCTGAAATACTTTCCCAACAGGACCTTGGGAAACCCTTCATCAGAAGGGTTGCAGTATTTCAAGAAGGAAAGGAACCTGAGCAGCACAGTTTTTTCACACTGGTATATGGAACAAGCTGTTAGTGGAGGAGGTTGAGGCTGGTACAATGTCAGCATTTAAGAGACATTTGGACAGGTGCATGGATAGGAAAGGTTTAGAGGAATATGGGCTAAAAGTGGGCAGGTGGGATTAGAGTATACGGGGCATCTTGGTCCCACGGTGTGTGAAAGCTGAGCCGAAAGGCCTGTTTCCGTGCAATACGACTCTTTGACTCAAAGGTGACTCATCGCCATCTTCTCAGAAGTAGTTTTGAGTTGGTGAATAAATGATGGCCTTGTCATTGATAGCCAGATTATGGTGAAAAAAAATGTTGTCAAGCTTTCTACCATTTCTCGTAAACTAAGACTCTTGAGCCTGGGCGATGCTGCAGAATGAACGAGTTGCGAATGCGGCTGTGTCCATTGTGATTCTACCTCTTCAGTTGATGACCTGATTATACTCCTGCGCTGCTCAGGGAATGTCTGTTTCTAGATTGAAGGTCACATTTTATAACTCGTGTTTTTTTTGGTTGTGTCAGACTGATTACATTAAAGTAGATGACTGAATTATTTCATCCCATGCAAGAAAAAACCCCCCAAACTTTTGTTGGATCTCAGCAGGTCAGGCTGCATCTGTGGAGGCAGAGGGATGGTCGGTGTTTCGAGTTGCAACATTGCTTGAGGACTGAGAGTGTATAGATGAGGGGGAGGGGGCGAGGCGGGCTGGAAAGCGACAGGTGGAACTGGGGAAAGAAGGGGAGAAGGAGGCAGGTGGGGAATGGGGAAGGGCAGGAGTTGGGAGACCATGGGTGAGAGGCAAAGGTGGTAAGGAGAAAGATAAATAGTGCCGGGGCGGGGAGGGGGGGGGGGGGGAAGGCAGAGGCACAGACAGAGATTGAAAGGTGATGAATGGAGACAAAGTTGCCAATGCTGGAATCTGAGCATTAAGGAAGGTTTGTTTACCTTAATTATCAACCCCACCCCTCCATCCTGACCTGGTTCCTCCTCTTGCCTGCCAGCCTTTGTCTCTTTCCTCCTGCCTCTCAATGCTAGCTATCTTCCAGTACATGCTGATGCAGTGCTTCGATCGGAAATGTCGACTATATTTTCGTCTTCATAGATGCTGCTTGACCTCCAGCAGTTCTTTAGCAGTTTGTTTTTTGTTCCGGGATACGGCATCTGCAGTCTCTCGTGGCTTCATTTTATCATGTTATACGTCCTTTGTACAAGACATTGGTGAGGCTGCATTTGGAGTATCGTAGATAGACATAAAATGCTGGGGTAAGTCAATGAGTCAGGCAGCAACTCTGGTGAAAAGGAATAGGTGATGTTTCGTGTCGAGACCCTTCCTCAGACTGGGTATGGAGTTTGGAGTGAGTGAGTTGGATGACTGAGTTTGGAGTATTGTGTGCAGTTGTGGTCATCCTGCTGTATTGGAAGGATGTGTAGGAAGGAACTGCAAATGCTGGTTTAAACCGAAGATAGGCACAAAACGCTGAAATAACTCAGTGGGACAGGCAGCATCTCTGGAGAAACACCCCTGAAGAAGGGTCTTGACCCGAAACGCCCCCTTTCCTTCTCTCCAGAGAAGCTGCCTGTTCCGCTGAGTTACTCCAGCATTTTGTGTCTATATAAGAAGGATGTTACTAAGCTGGAAAGAGCACAGAGAAGATTTTTACGAGGATGTTGCCAGGCTTGAGCGATGGAAAGAAGTTGGGCAAGCTAGAACTATATTCCTTGGCGTTCAGGAGGATGAGGGTGATCGTATAGAGGTGTATCAGATCAAAAGTCTTTTACTCAGAATCGTGGAATCAAGGACCAGAGCACGTAGGTTTAAGGTGAGAGGTGATAGATTTAATAGGAACCCGAGGGCCACCTTTTTTCACATAGAGGGTGATGAGTAGATGGAACGAGCTGTCGCAGGAGGTAGTTGAGGCAGGTAAGTAACAGCATTTAAGAGACATTTGGACAGGTAGATGGACAGGAAAGGTTTAGTGGGATATGGGCCAGAGGCGGGAAGGTGGGACTGGTGAAGATGGGGCATCTTGTTGGACAGGGGCAAGTTGGGCTGTGCTATATGACTACGTGACTTGGAAATTCTATATAATTGAAAATCGTTTTATATTACAGCCATTTACTTTCAATAGTATACGCAGAGCTGGTTGCAGGGAAATTGTGGGGCAGGTATTGAGAGTGAAAGTAATTGAATGAGAAGCTTCGACTGGGTAAACAGGAAAGACAATCTGCAGGCGGTGGAGGTTTTGTGAAAGGAGGAACCTTTGAGACCAGGGCAGGTGCGGTCAAGCGTTGAAACCACAGTCATCTCATTTTAAACTTTCTGATGAGCCTGGCTTTGTGGTGTCACTTACAGTAACGGGTGACAGACGCTAATGTTTCTGCTGCATCGGAAGGCCAATTGAAATCCAATAAAGGATTGGATGGCGTGGTGGTATAGTTAAAAACGTTATCCCAGAATGTGGCGAAACACTGACTTCCTGTGTGCTCCAGTTGAAATTTGTTCCAACAGCAGAACTGAAACAGCCTGTGTGGCTTTTAAATGTAACCAGAAGAGCAAATGTGCTGATGTTATTTATTTATTGTGGCTGATCTTCTCGATGGGGGTTGGGGATTGGGGACCTGTTACTTGAGAGCTGTGCTGTTTCCCTGTAAATGACCCGAAACGTCACCCATTCCTTCTATCCAGAGATGCTGCTGGTCCCGTGGAGTTACTCCAGCATTTTGTGTCGATCTTCGGTGTAAACCAGCATCTGCAGTTCCTTCCCACACTGTTTGTCTGTAACCTATATGCTGTGTAAATGTCATCATAATATTGGCCCTCTTAAAGTAAGCTGCTGGATTCATGCCGTTTGCACTATAATTCCACACCCCTATCCCTGCCGTTTCCTCCTTGATCGAATGCAAGCAATTGAAAAAAGTAATTTTATGGATGGCCGCCACTTTGCAAAGTGACAGTTATTTCACAATGAGATGATCTGCACACTGTACAGCTGTGGTGCAGGCTCACTGCGTGTAAGATAATCCTGCTGTGGCTACAGCCTCCTGACTTATTTGTCCCTCGTACCCACGTTGATCTCTATTACATGGAAGAAACTGAATAATCCTGCATTTCACCTCGAATGAGTTGGTGTCATTTTGAGAGCCAACACCACAACCCGATACCACGCAGATGCCCGTATCACTCTGCAGGATAAAAGGGAAGTGTTGTCAGGTTGTTCGTTGAACGGACTATTGTTCAGGTCATGGTGCGCTGATTCAGTTTCAGCAGGTGGAAAGGGCGTATCATTGTGCAGGCACATTGATGATGACTGGATTTGGAAGCTGCCTTGGAAATGCCACCAGTTACCAGGTAGTCCCAGCTGAATAAAGCGAATCACCATTCCAACATTGGTGGACGGTGGACAGAAATCTTCTCTGTCATGCATGGAGATTAGGCTGCTGCACTAGACTCTGATGCAGGTTTACACCAAAGATGGACCTTTCATTCATTTGTTCTTTGTACCTTTTCCCATCCCTTGTTTCCCTCTCCCCCTGACTCAGTCTAAAGAAGGGTCTCGACTTGAAACCTATTCCTTTCCTCCAGAGATGCTGCCTGACTCACTGAGTTACTCGAGCATTTTGTGTCCATCTTCTCTGCAAAGAATCCCTTGTCTGCATTTCAGTGGATTTCAGTTTTCTGTCATTTTCTCATGTTTGTTGCTGCCATTCTTTTTTACAAACCTCTCTTGTTGTTTGTTGAGTAAAGAAACTGTTTGTGGTAAAGTACATTGATAGCCATCAGTCCAATCCAACCCCACCTCCAAGCCTCAGGCAGTTTGTATGGTCTGTGCCGAATATGCAAACGGAGTTCATGGCTGTAATTCGGTTGAATTCTGCCTGAGCATAGGATTTATGTTCAGTGGCATCCCAATGCATCGATTCTGCTCCTATTCAATCGCTTTGCTTAGGAAGTAAAGTTATCTTGTGGCTTATACAGCAATTTTGCTTTCACTTCAAGTTGGCTTTCCATTCAAAGTGATTCTGATGTCTGGAGTATGATTTCACAACAGTAACTTTTACAGTCAAGATTGTTTTATTGTCAGATGGAACAAAAACATTGTTACTTGCAGCAGCACAACAGAATATGTAAACATGGTACACTGTAAACAATATGATAAATGAGAATCTCACTCACACACACACGCTCACACTCTCGCGCGCACACACGCACACGTACACGCACGCGCACACACATGTGGGAAGTAAGTGGAAAGTTTGTTGCTTGGATTTGACACAACTGTAATAGAGTTGTCAGTATGATAAGTTTAAAAGGGGCCCGTGGTTTACTCTGATTTTATGGGCATTTGTTGGATGCCGCATTGCTCACCAACCCCATTCCGCCAACGTGTTTGAATATTAGAATCGCAAAAATGTTGTGCTTTCTTCACTATAGTACAGAGTTAGGAGGCACTGGAGAACATGCAGAAACAGGACAAAACTGGCAGGCAACTGATTGCCTCTGGCAGGGAGATTCCCTGATAGGCCGATTGTTGGTAAAGGATGGTGTGGTCTCAAGAGGGATACATCATTGCAAATTGTGGAACTGGTTAACCTGCTTAAGTGGGGGAGGTGGGCGGGGAGAAGAGGAGGGGGGAGGAGAGTGTACGTTAAAGTTACCTAAAATTAGAGAATTCAACTTTCATACCGCTGGGTTGTAAACTACCCAAGCGAAATATGAGATGCTGTTCCTCCAATCTGTGGGTGGCCTCACTCTGTCAATGGAGGAGGCCCAGGATAGAAAAGTTACTTTGTTTGGTATGGTTTTACCTTAATAGTTTGGCCAGAGAGAAGGCTCAAGGAAGTGGTTGGAGCAATGAAATGACTGGTTCTTCCTTCCCTTTCATTGACCATGGAGGGGAATCTTTAAGCTTCAGTGTGCATCCAAGCACCGCACTGCTATCCATCAGGAAAAAGAACATCATCCCCTTAAAAGAAATGATTCAGGTGCGATTCCAGCTTCAACTATTTGGTGTCTACCTTATATTTGTGTGTTTCCATTTACTTTTGTGGCTTTTTGTGGGTGGTGAATCACTTCCTGATAGACTGGATTTCTGATCTGCAGGATGTTGGTTTGGTATTCTATTCTATGGCACTCTGCTTCTCCGCACTAATCTGTCTCTCCAACTCTTAGGTGCCCGTCCATCTTCTCCAGAGATGCTGCTGAGCCAGCTGAGATACCACTGCTCTTTGTGTCTTTTTTTATGAAGCAGCATATTCAGTTCCTTGTGTCTGTCTACATTTTGTATGCCCTGCATTGAATAAAATTGGAAGTCAAGGCTGAAGGGGTGAAGAGGCACATCTTTGGACGTGCGCACCTCAGATACAATGAGGAGAGTCCATGCACACAAGTATCTTGTAAAGGTTTTAGTTTACCATTTTCAGTTTAGAATGTGTTCCTTGTGTTCTCACTTGCGTATTATTAGCTCTCAGTCCCCTTAATTTTCCAATAATTTCTCGAAGTGAGTGCTAATCTCCTTCAGCCCATTCTCTGTATACAGAAGACAGACACAAAATGCTGGGATAACTCAGCGGGACAGTCAGCATCTCTGGATAGAGGAATAGGTGATGTATCGGGTCGATACCCTTCTTCAGACTCTGAGAATGGGTGACGTTTCAGGTTGAAACTTCTCGACGCACTTGTTGTACCACTGTGTATTTTGTGCTATCCATGGGCAGGCACTGCATATTCATTTAATTTCTCTGTCATTTTCTTCATCCCCAATATAACTTTCTCTTGTTATCTTTAGATATTGCGCATTAGTTTTACTTAATCTTTATCTTTTCACATGCCTAAAGAAGCTTTTACAATCTATTTTTAGATTTCCCGTGACGTTACTATCTCTTACTATCTATTTCTTCCTCTTTTTTTCATTGTCTTGGTCCTTTGCAAAGTAACCTGAAATGTTCACACATCACAGACTGTTCAAAAGGGAACTGCAGATGCTGGAATATCGAAGGTACACACAATTGCTGGGGAAACTCAGTGGGTGCAGCAGCATCTATGGAGCGAAGGAAATAGACGACGTTTCGGGCCGAAACCCTTCTTTCAGACATCACAGACTTACTGCTCTTTTATGCCAGCATTGTGAGCCCTTCCTTTGATCTGCTATTATCTTTAACTTCTCTTGATAGCCATATTTGGACCACTTTTAGTGCTGGGTTTTTGTGTCTGAGGGAAAATGTATTTGCTGTAGGTTATGTCGTGATTCTTTAACATTGGTCATTGTTAACTACTGTCTTACCCTTGAGTTTAGCTTCCATTCAAAATCAGCCCACTCCTCATCACGTGGAAGGTGCATTGTTTAGATTTAAGATAGATTTTTGGATTAGAGTAAATTACTTAAACTTTCTTTTCCAATATAAAATTCTATAATACCTGATCACTTTTCACAGAAGGTCCCTTAACTGCATTATTAGTAATTTACCTTTTCTTATTGCACAAAATATAATGTGTTCCCTGGCTGGTCCCTCAAGAAAACTGATTAATTAGTTTGAGATTGAACTAATTAAACTGCCATCTTGTGTTTCCTCCACATTATTACTGAGAGTTTGGTTTTCCCAGTCTTGTGTGATCCTTGTCTAATTTTCTGTCCATGACAGAATATTGGTAAGATTAAGGTCGAGGAACCTGAAGCTCTCGGTCATTTCCACATCCTCATTGATGCTGATCGGGCCATGTTCTCTACCATACTTCCTGAAGTCGATAATTAGCTCCTTCGTCTTGCTAACATTCAGGGAATAGGGACTGTGTGATGAGATGGAGATCAAGGGAGATGGAATGGCACGAGTGATGTTGCCACTGACTGAGGGGATGGTGCAGGCTTGTTAATCATAACTAATCTCATTGAAGGAGATGGAAATGGAAAGATCTAATTCAAAA
Source organism: Amblyraja radiata (assembly GCF_010909765.2). Lineage (NCBI taxonomy): Eukaryota > Metazoa > Chordata > Chondrichthyes > Rajiformes > Rajidae > Amblyraja > Amblyraja radiata. Next base: position 10,490,705 of record NC_045999.1, read on the forward strand.
CGGGAGAGGATTAAAAAAGAAAATTGAGAACACATGCTGGAACTGTCTGTGGACTCTATTCCTTGGAGGATGAGGGGTGATTTTATAGAGGTGTATAAGGTCATGAGAGGAATAGATTGGGCAGATGCACCGAGTCGCTTGCCTCAGAGTAGGGGAATCGAGGACCAGACAACATTGGTTTAAGGTGAAGGGGAAAAAATGTAATGGGAATCTGTGGGGTAACTTTTTCACACAAAGGGTGGTGGGTGTATGGAACAAGCTGCCAGAGGAGGTAGTTGAGGCAGGGGTTATCCCAACATTTAAGAAACAGTTAGACAGGTACATGGATTGGACATGTTTGAAGGGCTATGGACCACATGCGGGCAGGTGGGACTAGCGTAGCTGGGACATGTTGGCAGGTGTAGGCAAATTGGGCTGAAGTGCTTGTTTCCACACTGTATCACTCTATGACTGCAGTTTTTGGCCTTTCCAATGTACTTGTTACAGCAATTTTGTTTTTCTTAGTATTCTCCTCAGCATGGAAAATTCATTCTGAAATCCAGATTTCATTGCCATCTGCTCACCTTCCACAAATGGATTCTACATTCTGATATGATCCAATGTATTAGGAAGGCTTTTCACAGGCCGAGCACTTTCAGTGGTAGCCGTGTAACAGGGCCAGCAACCATGGAGATTTCTGATAAAATGTCGCTGACCTGAAGGGTTCATTGTGATTCTACAGGAGCTAACTGTACAGTTCATTGTCACACTGTAGGCACTAACAAGTTTAGTTTAGAGATACGGCGCAGAAACAGGCCCTTCGGCCCACTGAGTCTGCGCCAACCAGTGATCCTATATACTAGCACTATCCTACACACTAGCTACAATTTCTAATTTTATCCAAGCCAATTAACCTACAAACCTGTTCGTGTTTGGAGTATGGGAGGAAACCAGAGCACCTGGAGAAATCTCAAAGGGTCACGGGACAAACGTACAGACAGCACCCGTATCGAACCCGGGTCTCTGGCACTGTGAGACAGTAGCTCTACCACTGCTCCACCGTGCTGCCCTTGCTGAGTATTTATGGACAAGCTGAGTATTTATGCATTTATTAATTTCCTTTGAACCTTGCTTGAAATCTGCTCTCGCATTCAGTTGGAAAATTATGATAGACCTCTGTGCACGCTGAGGTACTGAGATGTGTATGTCGATGGAAACATAGAAACATAGAAAATAGGTGCAGGAGTAGGCCATTCGGCCCTTCGAGCCTGCACCGCCATTCAATATGATCATGGCTGATCATCCAACTCAGTATCCTGTACCTACCTTCTCTCCATACCCCCTGATACCTTTAACCACAAGGGCCACATCTAACTCTCTCTTAAATATAGCCAATTAACTGGCCTCAACTACCTTCTGTGGCAGAGAATTCCAGAGATTCACCACTCTCTGTGTGAAAAATGTTTTTCTCATCTCGGTCCTAAAAGATTTCCCCCTTATCCTTAAACTGTGACCCCTTGTTCTGGACTTCCCCAACATCGGGAACAATCTTCCTGCATCTAGCCTGTCCAACCTCTTAAGAATTTTGTAAGTTTCTATAAGATCCCCCCTCAATTAGCAATGTTACAAAATTTTGAGATTAAAAAAATCAAGTCTGCAATTTATCCCATCAGATAAAGCATAAAAATAAGTTTAATTTGACACCTAATTCACTTTCATATCTCAAGTATTTAAAAAGTTATGGCCATTTTCATACTGGGAAATGAGCATCTTGTTCCCTATTGATTTTCTATGGACAGAACAAAAAAGCTGTGATCGCGAACAGTCAAAAGCCCATAACTTTCTTAAAAATTAAGAGAACTGAATGAAATTTTCAGTTATCATAGATTGAAGCATTCTGAAACAAATATCAAATATTCTTACTTGGATGACCTGAAATTAAAGCATATAATTAGTTAGTTACCTAATTGTAGCTAATTTCAGACTTCAATTACTAGATCTAAACATCTATCCATTTCTTAATAAATGATTAACATTTTTAAATAGCCTAAATGTCCAAATAATATTCACAAATAATTCACAATAAAACATGATTTTAAAATCTCATTTACATTAATTTATAGACCAAATGGAAGGAATTTAGTGTTCAATTGCTGTAAATTAAAGTCCATTTTAAATCAGCTTTCCAGTGGGATCCTGTGGAACGCGCTGGTTTAGAACGTTCACATTGCGGTAGATTTGTGCCCCAAATGCCGAGAAAAATACTGCGGGATATAATGGTCCCAAAATGAGCTACTCGCAATATTAAACTTTGTATAAAGGGATCTTTAGAAGCCCTTTTTAATGTAAAAATATACAGCATACCTTCAGATATTTGCTTTATGAGACCCTGCGGTTGCTGGTGTTCGCGGGTTTAGAGATTGATTTTTAAACTACTATAACTATTTTACGAGGCCTTTAAAACTAATAATAGCTTTTGCGACGGGGTCTTTCAGCGATTTTCCGTTAATAATTAACTAGGCTGAACATCTTCGATTTGAACAGCCTAGAGAAAATCGCGTTTTAAACCCGCCCCCCTCTAAACGGCGCCAAAATCGCGCACACCGCAGCGGCAGATTTTCAGCGAGGCTTCAGGTACGCTTTGCAACATACCTACCTCAATCTTCTAAATTCCAGCGAGTACAAACCGAGTCTATCCAGTCTTTCTTCATATGAAAGTCCTGACATCCCAGGAATCAGTCTGGTGAACCTTCTCTGTACTCCCTCCATGGCAAGAATGTCTTTCCTCAGATTAGAAGACCAAAACTCTACGCAATACTCCAGGTGTGGTCTCACCAAGACCCTGTACAACTGCAGTAGATGGAGTTGCTGTAACCTCCAACATATCTGCTCTCCTCAAAACCTCAATTCAGCACCATCTCTTAACTAAAATGCAGGGAGCTGTGGATGTTAAATTCTCCTGTTGAGGAATGCAGTGGATGGTGGGGATCAGTGGTCATTCTAGTGAAGGCATCTACATAGGAATAGAGGAGAACCTGAGGAATAATTGTCCATCAGCTTGCCCTCGAAACTCTGTCATTCTTCTTGTTTTCTGTTCCTTTCTTATACCATTACTCATTGGCACGCTACCTCACCCCACTTGCCCTCTACTGCCAAAGCAGCTGGTGTGAGATGACTGAACTGGGAAGCAGAGACCGAATTCGACAGGACTCTAATAATCTAATTCACCGCAACCAAATCCAGCTAAGCACTTGACCAGCTGCTTGGATGACCATAGGAACCGAGTCTCGAGCAGTCACACAGGGGGTTGGCCACATAATAGAGGAATTAGCAGCGCATTCATGGTTCCTTGGAGCTAGTTTAATGCCTCAAATCCCCCAGTAGGTTATTTGCACAAACACCACTTTGAAGTTAATTTTCAACATGGCAGCCTATCATTTGGATTGATTCAGTCATCAATTCAGCACACAATTCTTGAATTAGCATAACAATATCAATTTGGTAATATTTTATACTTCTGTAAATGCTTATTGTGCATTATCATAATTAATATTGTAAATGTTTGCCTATTCTGTTAAATTCCTCAGTTTACTATGTGTAGGTAGCACAGGGTACACAAGGATATTAGCACCCTGTGCAACAGTCATAGAGTCATGCAGCACAGAAACTGACCTTACATCATGTCCATGCCACCCTTATTATTTGGATTCTGGGAGCATTGTATTTGGTATCCTGCTTCTGTGTTGTTGATCTTTTTTTGCTAACCTTGTTTTGCCTAGGGGTCTGTTCATAGTCATAGTGTAAAACCACACTGGAATAATTTACTTGGCCAACCTGCCCAAGATATGTAAGAAAGAATTGCTGATGCTGGTTTAAATCGAAGGTAGACACAAAATGCTGGAGTAGCTAAACGGGTGAGGCAGCATCTTTGAAGAGACTGAAGAAGGGTCTCGACCCGAAACATCACCCATTCCTTCTCTCCAGAGATGCTGCCTCACCTGCTAAGTTACTCCAGCATTTTGTGTCCATCTGCCCAAGATGCCCTATCTAAGGTAGTTGCACTTGCCCGTGTTTGGCCCATATCCCTCATACCTTTCCTATGTGACCAATACTGTTGCAGTATCTGCCTCTACTACCTCAGCAAGCTTGTATTCCTGGGATGGCAGGACTGACATATGATGAAAGAATTGATTGACTGGAATTTAGAAGGATGAGAGGTGATCTTATAGAAACATATAAAATTCTTAAGGGATTGAAAAATGTTCCCCATGTTGGGGGTCCAGAACCAGGGGTCACAGTTTAAGAATAAGGGGTGGGCCATTTAGGACTGAGATGAGGAAAAACTGTTTCAGCTACAGAGTTGTGAATCTGTGGAATTCTCTGCCACAGAAGGCAATGGAGGTCAATTCACTGGATGTTTTCACGAGATAGTTAGATATCAGTCTGAAGAAGGGTCTCGACCCGAAACGTCACCAATTCCTTCTCTCCAGAGATGCTGACTGACCCGCTGAGTTACTCCAGCGTTTTGTGTCTACGTTAGATATAGCTCTTAGGGCTAACAGAATCAAGGGATATGGGGAAAAAGCAGGAACAGGGTGCTGATTCTGGATGATCAGCCATGATCATATTGAATGGCGGTGCTGGCTCGTAGGGCCGAATGGTCTACACCTGCATCTATTTCCTATCTTTCTATCCATCAACATTCAATCAGTAAATAAGCATAAATGCCCAGAAACCGGTTCCCAGAATCGATATTAATTGGCACCGTTAGTGCACTTCAGATGCTATTATTACTCTTGCATATAGTCAGTCGATTGTCAAACCACAGCAACCTTGTGTATTTTGTACTGAATGACCATTAACTGCTGGGATGAGGTTTTATGGCGGTGGGTGTGTGAGATTCAGCAGTTGTCTCATAATGAGATGAGATATTGCAGCCAACTTGGGGCAACTTTGCTTTCTTTCTTGGATCTGAGATGATGAAAAATACGAGTCAGGATGGGCTGTTTTTAGCGAAGATAGACATAAAATGCTGGAGTGGCTCAACGGGACAGGCAGCATCTCTGGATACAAGGAATGGGTGACGTTTTAGGTCGAGACCCTTCTTCAGACAGAGTCGGGGGGGGGGGGAAGGAGACACAGATAAGGAAGGGTAAAGTGTGAAAACGAGACATGAAAAGAGATGAAGATCAAGAAAAATGTAGAATAAATCATTCTAAGCCAGGCGAAGATGACAACAAAGCAAACGGAAATAAAATGTAACCGGGGCCAGTCAGACTGGTCAGAGAACGAGGAAGGAGGAGGGATGGAGAGAGAGAGGGAAGTTAGAGTTGAAGTAAAGTTACCGCTGGGGTGTAAGCTGCCCAAGCGAAACATGAGGTGCTGTTCCTCCAATTTGCACTGGGCCTCACTCTGACAATGAATGAGGCCCAGGACAGAAAGGTCAGTGTGGGAATGGGAGGGGGAGTTAAAGTGTTTAGCAAGCGGCAGGTCGGGTATGTTTAGACGGACTGAGCGGAGGTGTTCAGCGAAACTATCGCCGAGCCTGCACTTGGTCTCGCCGATATATAGGAGTCCACAGCGGATACAGTAGATGAGGTTGGAGGGAGGTGCATGTGAATGACTCTGAGATTCTGGACAGTGAATGAAGCTTTATTTTCCACTGTCAACCAATGTTGGCATCTAACGCTGCCGATCAAATTTCTTTCGTAGCGGCTCAGAGTAAAAGTGGAAAATATGTTTGGGATTGCAAATATATGGCTCGTGTTCAAATGCTTTGAAGTCTATATTTTTTGGCTGTAATTTATTTTTTCCCTGTTACTTGCATGTCATCACAATTTGATCCGGCATGGATTCATGTTGTTCCAGACAAACTTGAAAATGTTTCAGTCGGAGATGAAAGCTGCTGCTTTGCTGTTACAGTAGTAACACTGTTGGGATTCTAAAGGTGCCACTCAAAGTTGCAGCAGGAGTTGACATTTTGTTTTGAAAGCTTGTCGTACTTCCTTCACAAGAATTGACTATCTAGCTCCATAACCCCAACTGACATCATTTTATAAAGTCCTTTTCAAATATCTGTCCACTTACATTTTAAGTGATTTTTGACCCTAAGTATGAAAGTAAAACGGATTATAATCTTACCTGGTGGGGGTGGGGGGAGCACTCCAAACTTAAGTTTAAAATCTGATTTTTGTCATCTGGTCTTGGCTGAACAAGTATTTTCAACGTTGATTCCCAGTTTTAGTCAGCTGCCAGGGCAGGGGATGGCTGTAAACCTCTAGCAGGGCCATTGGCATATGGAATCCAGCTGTAACACATGACCATAAAAATGCAGTGTTAACGCACACAACAAGGCCATTCAGCCTGTTACATCAGTGCTGATGTGTGGAAAAGGTTCCAAATTAATCCTCCCATTCAAGCCCACTGCGCGGCATTCTTGTTTCTTTCTCCAGCGGTCTAGTTCTCATCTGAATGTTATTAGTGAATCTATTTCAATCATCCTTTCAAACAGCAATTTGCTGCGTTAAATAAAAAACTCTTCTCAAACTCCTCTCCTCTCTTGTCAACCTGATATCTGCATTGTTCTATTTCTGGCGTTCAGCCACTGGGACAGTCTCTCTTTCTGTCTTTCTTTCTAACCCATAATTATTTTCGACTTCTTTCAAATCTTCTCTTCATCTCAGTTTTAATACAAACCCCAGACTCTGACCACATAATCAAAACCTGTCTGTCCTAGTGCCATTCTAGTAGATCTCTTACGCAACCTTTAAGTCCTGAATATCTGTCGTAAATTAAACACAATACCCAGGTCTTACTTGTTGAGTACAACTTGTTTATTTTTGTACTTCTGCCTTTGATTAATGATCCCCTTGTTAATCATCCTAAGGATTACAGTTTTTTTTCTTTTTGACAACCTTCACAACTTGTCCTACCACTTTGGTCCTTCTATTCAGAGCTCCATCATGCCAAATGAAGTGATTCGGAAATGTCCTCAAACCAACCTTCAGAAAGTGCAGCAACTTCGGCTCATTGGAATCCCTTGCTCGTGACCGCTCACAATTGGGGAAAGAGCTTTCGACATAGCATTGAGAATGTCCTGCCCCTTCATAGGAAGTGAAAGGCCTGGATAGAGTGGATGTGGAGGGGATGTTTCCACTTGTGGCAGAGTCTAGGACTAGAGGTCATAGCCTCAGAATTAAAGGATGCTCCTTTAGGAAGGATATGAGGAGGGATTTATTTAGGTAGAGAATGGTGTATCTGTGGAATTCAAAGCCACTGAAGGCTGTGGATGCCAAGACAGATATTTTAAGGGCAGAGATAGATTGATTCTTGATTAGTACGGGGTCAGGGGTTACAGGGAGAAGGCAGGAGAACGGGGTTAAGAGGGAAAGATAGATCAGACTTGATTGAATGCAGAGTAGACTTGATGGGCCGAATGGCCTAATTCTGCACCTATCTCTTAGGAACACACAGATGCTCAGTGGCAATCTCTCAAATTAGCCACATGTCTGCCCCATCGACCATCTCCTGTTACACCCGGTTAGGTTTGCACATCTGTCATTGGTTTCATCAGTTGCTGTAGAATCTGGAAGCAACTCATTCTCAATCCTGAGGGACCTACCTGAGGGAAATAGAGAAGTCATGAATAGACATCAACAGCCCCAGCTATCTTCCTTTGTGTCGGTATGACTGCCCATTGGAGTGTTATTTCTCCAGATGCCCGTTGACATACTATTATGGTTCTTGTGACTGAACTTGGTCAAATGCTGTTTTGACGGTTGTGGCTATTGGGTTCATTGACCTGCAGCCCTCAAGGCCGTGACCTCAGCCCAACTCTCAGCTGCTTCACTGACGTTCAATCGTAATGCCAGAAGTGGGTGTGTTTGCTGATGGTTGCAAAATGTTCAATTCCATTCACAAGTCTTGAGCAAACGAGGCAGTTCTGATTTCATGGAGCACGGCCCGGACAGCAGCCAGACACAGGCTGGAATGGCAAAAATAAATCCTCGCCCACTCTCCAGCTCTCATGAGAGAGTTTCCCCTCTATTGCGATGCTCTACTTCACTCGTGTCATTTTCACGCTTCCAACACTCGGCCCTCAGCACATTCTTTTCACCAAATTTTTTTTTAATGGAAAATATCTCTCCACCTGGATGATAAGTAGGGAATTTAGTTTAGTTTGGAGATAGAGCGTGGAAACAGATCCTTTGGCAATTTATAGAAGCCAATTAACTGCAAACCTGTTTGTCTTTGGGATGTGGGAGGAAACCGGAGAAAACCCATGCGGTCACAGGCAGCACCCGAGTTCAGGATTGATCCCAGGTCTCTGCCGCTGTGAGGCAACAGATCTACCAGCTGCACCACTCTGTCATGCAATGAAACTCCTTTAAACTTATGGTACATTTCAGATTTGATGTCTCTGGGCCCCAGACTTGGAACGTTGCTGGTAGGTGTGGGCAAAGGGCTGGTTTACTGAGGAACATCATCTATATTGCAGCTGCTGATTGATTGGTAATGAAATGTGTAGAGTGAGAGAAGGATGAAACAGAGAGAAATCATGAAACACCCCGGCAGCCTGTGGGCTGTTTAACTAAACTCCTATCATCTTCTACCACATTCCAAAGAGAAGTTCAAGAAAATTAAGTTGAAAGAATTGTTAAATAAACAATATCGCTTTACACCAGACCATGTTCATTCTTCAGCAGGGTGTGGATGTGACTGTTGTGCAATTACTAGATCATTGTTGAGATGTGTTGGGTGTAACCATGTTGAAAGGCACCAGCACACAACCTCCCACTGTATTACATGATGAGGGCACAGCTCACTGTCACTGATGGGCCCTCGGGGCAGCTGAGCTGAGCTGGGTTCAGGGGGATACCTGGCGATTAGACTGATGGTTGCTCAGAGCAAGGTTTGACTCCGTTGAAATCTTTAGCTGTTTGATTTGAACAAGTGGAATCGAAAGGAAAACAAAAGATGTAAAAGAAAGGTGGGGAAAGGGTCTGTGGAGAATGGAAAGCAGGGAGATCTTCCCTTCATGGGTAATGAAAGATAAAAGAGAGACACAAAATGCCAGAGTAACTCAGTGGGAAAGGCAGCATCTCTGGACTCTCAGTCTGAAGAAGGGTCCCAACCTGAAACATCATCCAATCATTCTCTCCAGAGATGCTGCCTGTCCCGCGGAGTTACTCCAGCATTTTGGGTCTCTCTTCAGTTTAAACCAGCATCTGCAGTTCCATCCTACACATGAAAGATAAAATAATGCATTCAGAAAGAACGTAGACAAATATTTAATGTAGACACCCCAACCCCCAGTCAAGTCTGTGGCATTTCTTTTTGAAGGGACTCGGGAGCAGAATTAAGTTCCCGGTCTGAGGGCTTTTGAAGTGCATTGACAGCAACTCAAAGAAAATTACTCTTGACCCTGTTCGTTGCACTCTGACAGAAGACTACACATCATGCCTCTATTATACAGATCTCTGTGTCTGCGAGAGCTATCATGAACAGAATGCAGTTTGACCTTGCATCACAGAGAGCAGGGAATTGAGCGCGTTCCCTTGAGAGGAATCTTTGTGAACTCTTAATAAGTGCCCTTTTCTTATTTGCTGATTGTTTAAAAAAAAAAAAAGGAAAATAAAATTCCACGTCACATGTGCCGTGAAAGACTGGTGAAGGGAACATTGGCTCTATATACTGCAAACAGCAGAGCAACAGTTTGGGTCGTTCACGATTCTGGGTCCAAAAAAATAGAAGGTAAGATTTTCAGAAAAGCACGATATACTCTGAACGGTTTGTTCATCAGACGGGGCATCTGAGATGATGTGACCGTAAAGAACACTTTGTGATCATGAAGGCGAGGGTGTGGCAGAGTGGATTTGAGGGAGAATAACAAAGGGTAGAATTTTATAACCGTGTTAGGGAAGCTGCTCAGTCAGTGTGGCAATGAGTTGTGTAGAGATCATGTCGTTTACTTTGGCTAATTTGTTGCAGTGGAGATGATGGGAGGTCAAGTTAACTCTGATTCCTATTGTCATTACAGATGGTTGTCATAGACTAGACTGAGGTTTCCAATCCCTCCCCAGAAATGTGCACTTTGTCACACTGAATGTCACACTAAAAAATGTAATTCAAATTTCCATTAATCTAGTATTTGATGCTATTCGATCTTAGTGTTCTGATCTAGGATTTATTCACAAATGGGGCAGTAGATTTAAAACCAATCAACGCAGACCACGGGGCCACAAAGATTCAACACAGATAAGATGGAAACGAGCTCTGGGGCTGAACGTCACTGGGTGTTGGGTGAATCGAGGCCAAGCAAGGAATGGGAGTGGCCGCCTTAAGGGATTTTCAGGAATGTTCATTTCCAGGCACTGCGATCCCTGTCAGGCTCTGCCTTAAAACGAGACAATCAGAGGGAGGAAACAAGACTGATAAGATGGCACATGGATGCTCAATTCTCAGTTGATAGGGCAGTGATTCGCCCAATGGATTCCCCAGCCGCAGATCAGTCTGAATCATTAAAGCTGGAAGTGCATCTCTTATTGCTCAGCTGGCCTGATTTAATCCAATAGGCTATCAGCCTCGTCTTCCCCATATTTAGTTTGGTTTAGAGATGCAGTGAGGAAATAGGCCCTTCACCAGAACACTACACACGAGCTATTTTACAGAAGCCAATTAACCTAGAAATCTCCAAGTTGTGGAATGTGGGAATAAACAGGAGCATCTAGAGAAAACCCACGCAGTCGCAGGGAGAACGTACGGACTCTGTATGGACAGCACCCATAGTCGGGATCGAACCACAGTCTCTGGTGCTATAAGGCAGCAACTCAACTCCTCCATTGCGCCACCCTGAAGCACTAGTAATTTAATTTTCAAAAGTCTCTTTGAATTTGTGTTAAACTTAAACCCACTAACTTAACATCAAATCCTTCTGTCGACTAATGATTTCTTGACTTGTGATAAACATCAGAACTGAATGTGGTGACTTTTCTTTGCCCAACCGTGTCCCACAATAGTTTGTGTATAACTGATGAAATGGTCTGTTTTTAGTCTCAATAAGCCATGATTTGTTTACTATTCCTGTGATCACTGTTTCTTGGCTAACGTACTTGAAAATGTGTGAAAGAACATTAATGATTGCAAGTAAATATTCTCCTTTGTAGCATTGTGGTTGGTTTTAATCTTGGGATGCTATATTAATGCAGATCTTGCATTGTGGACATTTAATTTCCTGTGAGTTTTATCTGGGCTGACATCTTAAATTCAATCATCTAACATTATGTTGCAAGTTAAGTGAGGTTGAAATATTGAAATTGTACCCTAGCAGTGGACATTTCCAAAGGATGTTTTGCACAGCAATTAGCTCACACTTCCAGTTTTAGGCTGGGTGGCGCAGTGGTAGAGTTGTGGCCTTACAGTGCCAGAGACCCGGGTTCGATCCTGACTACGGGTGCTGTCAGAGTTTGTACATTCTCTCTGTGACCACGTGGGTTTTCTTCAGGTGCTCCAGTTTTCTCCAACGTTTCGAAGACATGCCGGTTTTTGTCTGAATTGTTTTTTATAAATTACTCCTAGCGGTTAGGATGTGAAACTGGGATAACGCAGAACTAGTGTACGGGCGATACGTTGGTTGGTGTGGACTCGGTGGACCAAAGGGCTTGTTTCCACACTTAGCTCTAAACTAAACTATCCTTTTCTCTTTCCTACACTTGGCATTTGGATTTACAGTAAACATTATAGGAAGGGATGTTAAGTATTCACATGTGATTCACTTAGAATTAAACACGGCCATGGTAAATCTGCTAACAATGTAACGTCTAACATTGAAACTACAGCATAGAATTGGGTGATTCAGCAGGACTGATCTATACCAGTATTTGTGTACTACATGTGTATAGAACCATTACTAATTGCCTACACACACACCCTGTCTTCCCTTCTCCCATACGGCTGCATCAAGCCGTACTAAAAACAAACATATCCTTTCTGCTTCACAAGACAGCAAGTTCCATGTTTTTGCCAGATTGTAAGATGATGAATCCTCAATTCTTCATTCAGTCTGTTTCTGACTGCATTGTGTTTGACTTACTTCTTCGGCTTCTTCTTCTTGCGTATGGCGTGCACAGCCTAAAGTTGTAGGGCAACCTGTTCTATTTGATCTTATTTGATTGTGCACACCAGGTTGATTGCATTCGTCGAAACAGGGCGGGCCACGTGAAGGTTGCAATCTCCCACCCCGTGTTTGACTTTCGTTCCATTGGACTTGGAGCAACGTATCGGCTCAGTCACCGTTATTACCCATTCCCCATGCTTATTATAGAACCATTGTTGTGCAATGTAGAAATGTGTGTGTACTGCTCATGTTAGTCTTCCCAAAATACATCTCATTTCTCATCATTATCTGTGGTGGTGTTGTGGTGAATTTAAAGATAGAGTTGGAACTGTCCATCTGCATAGTTATGGTCTAAAGTGAGCAAACAGCCTTGAGATGCTTATTGAGGAGGAAGTGTTGTTGCCAATTCATACTGATTGTGTTTTGTTGATGAGGAAGTCAAGGATCCAGTTGCAAAGGGATGCGTAGAGACCCAGTTCCCTGAGCTTGGTAACGAGTGTGGAGAGGATGATGGTGTTGAATTACCAGCTGTAGTCTGTGGACAACAGCCTAACTTGTGTTTTTATCGTCCAAGTGGTTCGGTGCAGAATGGAGAGCAAACTAGATCGCATCTTCTGTTGATCTATTGTGGCGATTGTAGTAGATCCAGGTTTTTGCTAAGGCACCAACCTCTAAGAACCAACCTCTCAAAGCACTTCATCACCATCGAGGTGAGTGTCATCAGTTGGTAGTCATTGAGGTATGTCACCTTTCTCTTCTTGAGCACTGGTATCATTGATGCCCTTTGAAAGCAGTTAGGAACCTCAGAACTCAATAATGAGAGGTTGAAGATGTCCGCAAAAACTCCAGTCAGTTGATCCTCGCAGTTTTGGAGAACGTGACCGGGTATCATGCTTCAGGTCCTGATGCTTTTCGGGTTTGTCCTTACATGGCCTGCTATACAAGTCCTGTCTAAATGACACTTCAGCATAGTGTTTGTGTTTAATTCCACCACTTCCTCTGGCAGTGCGTTCCAGATATCAACTCGTCTTTGTAAAAAATAACTTCCCCTCACATCCCCCTTGGACTCCATCATCTCACCATAGACCTAGGCCCTCTTGTTTTGGATAACCCTATCATGACAAAAAGATATTGCCTGTCTACTGTATCTATACCTCTTGTAATTTGATATACTTCAGTCAGATCATCCCTCAACCTTCACTCCAGGGAAAACAAACCCAGCTATCCAATGTAGACAATAGTGCTGGAGAAACTCAGTGGGTGCAGCAGCATCTATGGAGCGAAGGAAATAGGCAACTTTTCATCCCGAAACGTTGCCTATTTCCTTCGCTCCATAGATGCTGCTGCACCCGCTGAGTTTCTCCAGCACTTTTGTCTACCTTCGATTTTCCAGCATCTGCAGTTCCTTCTTAAACACCAGCTTTCCAATGTCTCTCCATGACTGCAGTCCTCCCATGCGCGCAACTTCCTGGTAAACTCTGCGCAACTCTCTCTAGCACCATTGCATCCTTCTGATTGTGTGATGACCAGAACTAAACCCAATAGTCCAAATGTTGTCTAACAAATGTTTCGTGAAGTTACAATAACATCTCAGCTTTTATATTCTACGTCCTGACTTATGAAGGCAAGTATGATATATACACAAAAATAAACCTGCTGAGTATACCCGTTGAGTTACTCCAGCTTTGTGTCTACGGCTTAAACCAGCATTTGCAGTTCCTTCCTACATAAGCATGATATCTGCCGCCTTTATCACACTATCCATCCATACCATTTTCTTTGAACTACAGACTAGTTCATCACCTACCAATGATCGTCTATGTCCTTCGGTACAACACCGACCATCATGTCCCATTTACATCAGTCCCACCTACCTGAGTTTGGCCCATATGTCTGAAGAAGGGTTTCGGCCCGAAACGTCGCCTATTTCCTTCGCTCCATAGATGCTGCTGCACCCGCTGAGTTTCCCCAGCAATTTTGTGTACCTCCCTCTAAACTTGTCGTATCCATGTATCTGTCCAAATGTTTCTTAAACGTTGCAACAGTACCTTCCTCAACTACCGCCTCTGGCAGCTCGTTGCATACACCCACCACCCTTTGTGTGAAGAAGTTACCCCTCGGGTTCCTATTAAATCTTTCCCCCCTCATCTTAAACCTATGTCCTCTGGTTCTTGATTTCCCCACTCTGGGCAAGAGAATCTGTGCGTCTATATCAGATCACCCTTCATCCCAGGAACAGAGTCATGGTCTGCTCAACCTCTCCCTATAGCTCAGGCCCTCGTACAATCCTCGTAAATCTTCTCGGCGGCCTTCCTAGCTTGACAACGTTGTTCCTGTAACATGGTTCCCAGAACTGAACACAATATTCTAAATGCGACCTCACCAACGTCTTGTGTAACTGCAACATGCCCTCCCAACTTCCATGTGTAGGAAAGAACTGCAAATGCTGGTTTAAATCGAAGGTAGACGCAAAATGCTGGAGTAACTCAGCAGGACAGGCAGCATATCTCTGAAGAAGGGTCTCGACCCGTAACGTCATCCACTCTTTTTCTCCAGAGATGCTGCCTGCCCGCTGAGTAACTCCAGCATCTTGTGTCTACCCCCCAACTTCTATACTCAATACTCTGACTAATGAAGGCCAATGTGCCGAAAGCCTTTTTGACCACCCTATCTACCTGTGGTGCCACTTTCAATGAACTATGTACCTGCATTCCTCGACCACTCTGCTCTGCAACACACCACATTCGCTGTGTAGGTTCTGCCCACTAATGGCACTAAATGCAACACCTCACATTTCTCTGTATTAAATTCCATCAACTATTCCTCAGCACACCTGCCCAACCGACCAAGATCCTGCCGCAAATTTTGACAACGATATTCACTATCTCCAATACCACCCACCCACCTATCTGTGCGCTTGTCAGGATTAAGTTCCATCTGCCAACACTTTGCTCAACTGGATTATTACAAGTGGGAAGGAACACGGAGTGGATTACGGGAGATTGGAACTGTCAGTGTTCATGCCACTGGGCTGTAGGCTACCTCAGTGGAATACGAGTGCTGTTGCTTTGGCTTATATCTGGCTCGCTGTAGCAGTTGAGAAGGCTGAGGAAATGGAATGGGGTTGAAATGCTTTGCAACCAGAAGCTCAAGATGGCACCACTTCACCCAAGGACTTCCGTATGTTTGCTTTTTCCTGCCCACTCCTTATTACCTTGACATCACCCCTCCCCCCCCCCCCCAATTGGTTCCATATGCTTATCATCCCTCCGTTATGTGGTTTTGGGCACTTATCTTCTCCCCCCCCCCCCCCACCAATTCAGCTTAATGTGCCTTTTTTCCCCTCCTTTTCTTGTGTTCTCCTCCAGTCAACTACCAGTCTCATTCAACACTACCTGGCTACATATGCCCATCATTTCCTGCACACTCCACCCTCCTCCATTTAGGTCCAACTATCACCTACCAGACCTTGTCTTACCCCTTCCTCTAGCTTCTATATACTGGCGAACTTCCCTTTACACTCTGTGCTGAAGTCTTGACCCAAAATATCAACCATTCCTTTGCTTCCACGGGTGCTGCTTGACCCACTGACTTCTTCCAGCTACCACAAAGCCAAATTTCAGATCCAATTAGCCAGTTTTCCTTGGACCCCACATGCTTGAATATTTTGGAGCAGTCTACCCTGCAGAACCTGGTCGAAAGCCTTCATTAAAAGTCCTCATGGACAATGTCCATTGCCCTGTCTCCATCAATCTTTGTTGTTACTTCCTCAAAGCTCTGTCAGTTCAGTGAAACGGGATTTATTCCACACAATCCAGGCTGACTATTCCTGATCATCCCCTGCCTTTCCAAGTGTACGTAAACCTACTGCTTATCCTTGTTGCCCTCTGAAATAAAGGAACAACAATAACTATCCTCCAGTCTTGTGATGCTTTATCAATGGCCAACGAAGGAGCAAAGGTCTCCGACATTGTCCCCGCCTTTTCTTCCCGTAGCAACTTGCTGTTCTCCTCTGGCCCGGGGGAATTTCTGCCTTGTGCGTCCCATTATCTGCAGCTTTCAACATCATCCTTGCAATTTCTAAATTCAAATTACTTGAGTGTGTGGTAAACAACAAAAGCTTCAGTACTTATCCATGCACAACATCTCATTTCTTCTGGTCTGGCAGACATATCTTTTACCCTAAACTGCAGCTGTGGCAAACAACCTATCCACCCCGCCCTCTCAAAACCTGCTTCTTGAGGGTCTAGATACCTTTATTTTTGTTTAAATCCCTGTGGTATTCTGTTTCTAAATACTTGAAGAAATGATGATATTTATACAGTGGGTTTGGCAGCGTGGGAGGTGATGATGGCAGGGAATATAATGTGGGGAGTTAGGAACTTCATGGCAAAAATTTACTCCGTGAAAAATAACAAGAGCTAAAAATACTCAACCGGTTTGGCAGTACCTATAGACTTTAGAGATACAGCACGGATACAGGCCCTTCGGCCCACCAAGTCCGTGCCGAACAGCGATCACCCCATAATCTAGCACTATCCTACACACTAAGGACAATTCAAAATTTGGGATGAAACCGGAGCATCCGGAGAAAACCCACACGGTCACAGGAAGAACGTACAAACTCCATACTGACAGCACCCATAGTCAGGATCGAGCCCCGGTCTCTGGCGCTGTAAGGCAGCAACTCTACTGCTGCGCCACCGTGCCACCTGTGGAGAAGAAACAGCAGGTAGACACAAAAAGCTGGAGTAACTCAGCGGGACAGGCAGCATCTCTGGAGAGAAGGAATGGGTGGGGTCAAACCCCTTCTTCAGACCTTCTCGATGCGAAACGTCACCCATTCCTTCTCTCCAGCGATGCTGCCCATCCCGTTGTGTTACACCAGTTTTTTGTGTCTATCTTCGGTTTGAACCAGCATCTGAAGTTCCTTGAGGAAGAAACAGCTATGATTTCCAAGTGCGGATATTTTTGAGTTAGGCTGTAGATTTTGTCTGGACAGCTGCAAGTCTATTCATTAATACAGTTGCTCTTATTAACAACATGTAGTTAAGTTTCTGATTGTGCAGTTTGCTTTGTCTCCTCAATATTACCCCTTTTGCCTTGTGGTCCTGCAGAGGGTCTGCTCACTTTATGAACTGCCCTGTTTATTTTGCTGTAGAAGAGAGCCTGACTAGCAAGGCCATCACGTGGTCTTTGCATTTATACCAGCCTGTTCCCCAGGGTATGATATTGAAGGCTCTTCTGTACTCCCAACATCATGAGTTAATCGTTCCACATCCCTATCCATATTTTCTACAATCTTCCTCTATTCCACTTCTCACAGCAGAAAAACAAAAATGATTGGCCATCTTGCATGCTTATTAGATGTTCTAGCTGTCTGGTTTGGTTTCCAGCAGCTACTCAAATAGTTTCTGACATTGTGTCAGTTGTGACAAGCGGAAAGCCCCTAAGATCTTGTACTTATCGGAAGTATACAATTCCATCTATTTAGTTATCATCCTCGCTGCTCTGTGCTAAAATAAGCTTGGGAGAACAGAAATCGCAACTGCACCTACGAAAAACTGTAGAGACGCATCTTGGTGCTCTTTTGTGTGATAAGATTGTCAGTGCGATCTGTGGCATTGTGGAGCGCAAACAGCCGAGAATTACAACATGCCATGAAGAGCATTGGATTTCTATCAAAGTTTGAAGCAGAATATGACTTCAGGCAAACGATCGTGCAGAGTTCCAAGTCTTGCCAAATGAGTACAAGTGAGTACAAAGAAGGGAGATGGCCAGAGAAACTGAGGTTTGTGATCTAAAGTAGCTCTTACTTAAGGGACATTACTTGCTGGTGTTGTTGTCGTTCCTTGGGCCACGTTGACTTGCTTCCATTCGGTTCTGCGGGTGCTAACATGGTTGATATGGTCAATAACGAACCTGGAAAACTCTAGTACAGGCAGGGTTGGAAATGCTTGCTGTGGTGGGTGAGTGGATAATTTTGGAAATTATCCTTTTGCTTCTGAGATTTTTGCCAAATATCCAGCTCCCCGCACCTTAATGTTCCCCATCATCTGTTTTCATAGGACTTGAGCATGTTCCCGATGAAGGGCCTCAATGCTCGGTGCAAACCTCTTGGTTTCTCCATTTTGAGACAGACAGCACACGCGGTCAGGATTGAACCCGGGTCTCTGGCGCTGTAAGTCAGCAATGCTACCACTTGCCATCGTGCCGACTTGCCTTGTGGCAGATAACAGGAAATCCCATCTGTAGTTGCCACAGTTAGATTTCTCCTATTTCTTGAATATGTTACAACTACAGTAACTCTTATCTCCTGGGATGTCCCCTTGTTGCAAGATTTGGTAGAGAAGGCTGTGAATTTTCCGTTATGTTTCCCTTCATGACGTTGCCTCATTACTCCAAGGATCAGGTGGATCCTGACCTCGGCTGCTATCTGTGCAGCGTAAACATATTATCTCTTGACAACGTGGGTTTCCTCAGGGTGATTACGTTTTCTCCCACATCCCACACATGTGTGGGTAGGTTAGTTTAAATTGCTCCTTGTATAGATAGGCCAATGACTAATCTAAATCTGAGCCAAAGAGGTATTGGTGGGCAAGAATGAGAGACTACATTGTAAGTCGAGCAAGCTAAGGAGGGAGAGGGGAAATAGGACTGATGCAGTTGCTCCTCTGGGTACCTGCGTTTACCCAATGACCTGATCATGCTCTTAGTTTGTAAAAAATGAAACAGTTTTAAATTTCAGCAAGGATAGAATTACGCTTTTCTTCTTAGTTGGGGTGGAGGTGAGACTGGGTTAGATCACACATTGAGTGATGGCTTCGTGGGCAGAATCTTGTTTGAAGAGTTCTTCAAAGCAAACCTTTGATCTGTATTAACTGCCTGTGTCTCAGGTGGACACACGTTTGATCTTGGCTCTCAGCAGGCTGGGCCCAAGGATATATGTGTGAGTTGCTGGTTCTCTTCTGTGTTTTTTACCCACCTTGGTCTTTGCGTGGCACTGGAGGGTTTTTTTGCCCCTCGCAGAAAGGTTTCCAAAGCAGGAACACATGGTACCTGTGGTTAATTCATTTCTGCATCTCTTGGTCTTTCCTGTCAGGAGATATGACTTGCGAGCAGGAACAGGCAACCTGGGCCATGATGCTTTCTCTGCCATTGATCAAGATCATGTCTGGCCTTTATCTTTCTGTATCTCCAGAGCCCTCAATATCCAAATATCAGTCAGCCTTTGTTTTCAATGAACCGAATCTTGAACCGCCACAGTGCTCCCGAGAAGAGATTTTCCAAATAAAAAGCACAAATGCTGGAAGCATTCAGCAGGGCAGGGGCTGCATCTGTGGAAATCTGAACGGAGGTGCATGATTTTTAATCTAGTTTAGAGATACACCATTGAAATAAGCCCTTCGGCCCATCAAGTCCATGCTGACCATCAATCACCTGTTTGGACAAGTTCAATGTTATCACACTTTCTCATCCACTCTCTCCATGCTCAGGTCAAACCAAGAGTGTGGGAGGAAACTGGAGTGTGTGGTGTGGGAGGAATATGTTACAGCTAGAAACTGTTGGGGTGTGGGAGGAAACTGGAGCATCCGCAGGAAGCCCACAAGGTCGTAGGGCGAACGTGCAAACTCCACACAGCCAGCACCCGAGGTTACTGTGGTTGTAAGGTAGCAGCTCTACCAGTTGCGCCACTGTGCCACCCTTTGAATGTGTCGTTGTGCACAAGCTTACTCATGGGCTTGATAGCAAGATCATGATTCAATGGCAAACAGTGGGAGGTGACTGGAGCACAGGTTGTACAGCATGGCCATTAATACTCACACATTCAATGCTGTGTTGCCTGCTGTTAACAGGTGCAAATTTTATTCTGCGGAGATGTCATGTCATGCAAGTCGCTCTTCCAAATATAACTGTAAATGACAAAGTCTTCACATTCCACCCAGATGTTTGGCAAAATAAAACAAGATATTGCATTTATAGAATGCTTTACAGAATCACAGGAATCCCTCTGCTTAACACGAAGGAAGTCGTCTTCGTAAATAGACACAAAATGCTGGAGTAACTCAGCGGGACAGGCAGCATCTCTCGGTAGAAGGAATGGGTGACGTTTCGGGTCGAGACCATCCTTCAGACTGTAAAGTATTAGGGGTGAAGAGAAATGATCAAATGCTGCCAGCATGCAGGAATAAAGTACTGTTGGCTCATGTGTCCCATGTTGTAAACACTGCAAGGTGAGGGGATAATGCTGGTGTATCCATAATAAAGCTGGCATCTACTCTACTGCTCTGACAGAACTCCCAAGACGTCACAGCCAGGCTGACCAGTGGGATGATGTGTTTCCTAAATAAGTTATTCTCCTGGAGTGGGACCCTTCTGCTGAATCGGTAATTGTTTTTGCTGCAGTCATTGTTGCCCTGTTGGATCTGGGCTAATATTGTCAGGATTCATTTTGTAACCAGCTGAGAAAACGTCAGCCCAGCTGTCTATGCTGTGTTCAAATCCACGTTGCATCGTAAACAGCTGTTAATCCCTCCAAGGACAACTCTTCATCAGGTGCCATTGTGTTAACCAAGTACTAAAAGCCAGGGACTTGCCCCTCAGTATCGGAGGCACTGCAGAGGTTAAAGTGACCCCTGTAGTTTCAATGGTAGACAAAATTGCTGGAGAAACTCAGCGGGTGCAGGAGCATCTACGGAGCGAAGGAAATGGGCAACGTTTCGGCACGAAACGTTGCCTATTTCCTTCGCTCCAAAGATGCTGCTGGACCCGCTGAGTTTCTCCAGCACTTTTGTCTACCTTCGATTTTCCAGCATCTGCAGTTCCTTCTTAAACACCTGTAGTCTCAATGTTCAGTAACATTAATGCTGATCTTTACACAGACCTGCAAGGTTTGATAACAGAGGTGACTCTGATTGGGGAGGAGAGGAATTACTCAGGCTTGGCAAAGAACAACATCCTGAACACAAGGTGGAAGTTGCAGATGGTGTCTGTGTGTTATGTAAGGTGAAGGGCTGGGGTTCAGGTTTTAAGTTTGGCTGGGAATGATCACAAACCCGAGACGGAGGCTTCAAAGTGTGTCGGAAGGAACTGCAGATGCTGGTTTACACCGAAGATAGACACACAATACAGGTGTAATTAAGTGGGTCTGGCAGCACCTCTGGTGAAATGGAATAGGTGACGTTTCCGGTCGTGGCCCATCTTTGGTCAGAAGAAGGGTCTCGACCTGTAACGTCGCCCATTCCTTCTAATAATAATAATAATAATAATAAATACTTTATTAATCCCCTTTTCAGGGGAAATTCAGATGTCCTTGCAGCACACTATTAAAAATACAACATAGCATTATAAAGAAATTTAACATAAAACATAAAAACATCCCCCCACAATGGTTCCCACTGTGAGGGAAGGCACAAAGTCCAGTCCCCATCCCCATGTCCACCCCTAGTCGGGCCTATTGAGGCCTCCACAGTCGCTGCTACGGGGGCCAATGTTTTAGGCCCTCTCGCCGGGTGATGGTGCTCCGGCATCGGGAGAACCCTCTCAGCGGCTTGGGATGCCTGGAACGGCCGCTTCCTTACCGGAAACCGCGGCTCCCGAAGCCAACAGGCCGCGCTGGACGGAGCTCCAACACTGGCGATCTCGGCGAGTGTTCCCAGGCTCCGCGATGTTAAAGTCAGCGCCGCCGCTCGCGGCTGGCCGCTCCACAGACCCGCAGCTCCACGATTTTCAAACAGCAGATCCCAGCATAGCGGAGCTCCAGCGCGGCAATCCGGGCAAGGCATCGTCCGCTCCACGGTAGCACTCCAGCGCGGTGCCGCCGCCGAAGCCAAGGTTCTGGCCGGTCCCGACAAGAAACGCTGCTCCAGGCCCCGCTGGTAGGCCGCGAGGACGGGTCGAAGATGCTGCTCGGACGAAAGGAAAGGGACTTGAAAAGCAGTTTTCCCCTTTCCACCCCCCCCCACACATAAAAAGATTAGACCCCCAACTAACACACTTTTAACGTACTAAAAATTTAAAAAAGTGAAAAAAAACACAGCTGCAGGACAGGCAGCCCCCTAACTCCATCTCTGCAGAGATGCTGCCTGGCCGTTGAGTTACTCCAGCATTTCGTGTCTACCTTCTGTTTGAAAGTGAGATGGAGCTATGTTTGCTTACTGTGACCCAGATTTACCCTGCATAGTTCCAGGAATGCGTCAATAAGTGCGTTGAGCAACTCCGCCTCGGTATAATTATCTAATACATTTTGAAGTTTGTGGATGGGTTAGTGTAAGAGGCATGGGTGTGAAGTCTGAACAAACCCCGTATAAGTACAAGTTGGGAGCAACGAGAGAGGGCCTGCATGTTCGACATTCATTATCTGAAGAATGCTGACTTGTTTGGTCTTGGGAATGTTGTCATTGTGTGGGTGTTTGTATGGGTGGTATATCCCAGAAAACACCACAAGTCAATGGAAATTAATGTCCTGCATATACTTGGGTTTGTTATAAATGTTTGACTGTCAGACAGTGAAGGGTGCTGGGAAGCTGGCCACAGTTGGTGCAGTATGCAGGCTCTTCCAGGCTAACTGTCATGTGTGACCCACTTTGTGTCCCAAGGTGGATAATTCTGCTGATTGCAATGAAAAAATGCAGTCCAGCAAATTGGAAGGGGAGGAGTTCCAGTGTTTCTCATTTCTGTCTGTGACAGCTGGCCTTGTGAAACTGTCATGTAGGTCAGGCTGCCGTTCCACAGACTCGTCTGTAAAGGGTTCCTCTTGTATTTGCAGTTGGGTATGTGGTTACTGAAAGCCTGCGCTTGCCAGGGGGCCGGCTCTTCATTCCCCAGTTAATCTTGTGTAATACTTTGATCAATGTATTTTGAGTATGTCTGGAAGCAGTTCAGGTTCCACTGAAGTTGCTGGGAGGTGTTATATTCCACTGATTTCAGTTCTGGGAAATAGGTCTATTAAGTGGATCCTGACAGAAGATTCAAGCTGTGCTGTGGCTCATTTCTAAGTATCTCAAATCCTCCGCAGGCTTGAGAGGGAGCTGTGTTTATAGTACTCAGTACAGAAGCATCTTTGTGCTCTGCCCTTTCTTTCCAGTTAACAACAGCATCATTCCCAGCGGATAATTTCATCATTCTTTTTCCCCCCTTGAGGAGAATATTACAGTCCAGGTTGACTGAAGGCTGCATGTTGGCATAACTTCAACCTAAGTATCAGTTTACAAGGTTGCGCCCGTTCCATTATCTGCTTGGGGTGTGATATCCTCACTCGTCACGTGGTTTGATGCAAGCGTGGGAAGGAGAGGAGGTGGGGACAGAACATTGGGAGACATCAGCACTGGACAGGTTGTAACTAACTATTTAATTTAGCATAATCTTCTTATCAAGGTGTTCTCTCCACGTTGTCTCTTTCTTCTCTCTTTCTTTCTCTTTCTCTCACTCTCTTTCTCTCTCTCTGTGTCTCTCTCTCTCTGTCTCTCTGTCTCTGTCTCTGTCTCTCTCTGTCTCTCTCTCTCTCTCTCTCTCTCTCTCTCTCTCTCTCTCTCTCTCTCTCTCTCTCTCTGTCTCTCTCTCTCTCTCTCTCTCTCTGTCTCTCTCTCTCTGTCTCTCTCTCTCTGTCTCTCTCTCCCTGTCTCTCTCCCTGTCTCTCTCCCTGTCTCTCTCCCTGTCTCTCTCCCTGTCTCTCTCCCTGTCTCTCTCCCTGTCTCTCTCCCTGTCTCTCTCCCTGTCTCTCTCTCTGTCTCTCTCTCTGTCTCTCTCTCTGTCTCTCTCTCTCTGTCTCGCTCTCTCCCTCCCCCGTCTCGCTCTCTCCTGTCTCTCCCCCTCTCCTCCCTCTCCCCTTTCTCTCCCTTCCCCCCCCCCTCTTCCCCTGTCTCTCCCCCTCTCCTCCCTCTCCCCTTTCTCTCCCTTCCCCCCCCCTCTTCCCCTTTCTCTCCCTCACCTCCCCCTTTCTCTCCTCCCACGTATACATTAATGAAAACTAATGTAAATAGCTTTCAGCTAAACTAATAAATCATTTTGCAGATCAGACTCGGCCACATTTCCACTCAAGTTGCCTGAATTACTTTATTGCTAATCATTCAAGTATTGACATTGCAACTGGGCATTGTTGGAAAGTTGTAAGCAGGATATCCTGTCAGTCTAATTAAAAACAAGCTTAGCTTGCATCGATGTGCCCGGGCTCTCTCTCTCTCTCTCTCTCTCTCTCTCTCTCCACATTTCACAGATTCATTTAAACAGATCATTCAACTCGATTCGTCCACGCCGACCAAGATGCCCATCTACGTGAATCTCACTTACCTGCGCATGACCCATATCCCTCCAAACGTTTCCTATCCATGTACCTATCCAAGTGTTCTTCAAATGTTGTAATGTTGCCTGCTTTAACCACACCGTCAAGCAGCTTGTACCATGTAGATTTGTGGGCGTTTTTTTTACATAGAATGTGATGGGTGTCTGGAATGCGCTGCCAAACGTGGTGATATGATTATGGCATTTAAAATTTGATGATGGCATTTTACGAGGCTTTTAGATAGACGCACACATTTATGCAGGGACTGGAGGGACTCTGTAAGCGCGTGGAGGAATATATGCTGAAGAAGACAATCCAAGTGTTTCCCCACTGGAAACCATGGATGAAGGCGAGGTCTGTTGCCAGGTGAAGACCAAGACACCTGCGTACAAGTAAATCCCAAGTGGTTACCATCTTGGCAAAGCCACTGGGAATGCTCAGAGACAATACCGGGACAAATGTGAGTCCCAGTATAACCACACGAACACCTGTGGAATGTGACACGGTGTGAATACTATAACCGGGCTACAAAGCGGTCAGGCAGCATCGCTGGGGATAGCCCAGCCCTCCCTCCCTCCCTGATCAACAATGCATTGTCAGACTCAAGTGTGCCTTTTCCCAGGGTCACTGTTGCAGAAGTTAGATCGGCCCTCCTGAGGGTGAACCCACGGAAAGCAACTGGCCTGGATATGTCCTCAGGAACTGGTTGGAACAATGAGCAGGAGTGTTCATGAAGGTCTTTAATCTCTCCCCACTCTGTTCTGAGGTATCCACCTGCTTCAAGAAGACCACTATCATCCTGGTGCCAAAGAAAGGCAAGATCTTATGACTGAATGACAACCGTCTATTGGCCGTGGCATCCACCATCATGAAGTGGTTTGAAAGGCTAGTTTAGGCATGTGCATAGCAAGCAGCCTTGATACACTGCAGTTTGTCTCCTGCCACAAGGTCCATGGCTGACTCATCCCCAGAACACCGACATCAGGCTCCAATTCATCCACTAATAGCTCTGCTTTCAATACCATTATCCCAACCAAGCTCAATTCCAAACTCCTGGAACTTGAAGTCAGCCCTCTCCTCTGCAATTGGATTCTCGACTTCTTGATCAACAGTCAGAGAGGATAGTTGACAGACGGGTCCACCACGATAATCCTCAACACTGCTGCCCCGCAAGGATGCGTTCTCAGCCCCCAACTACACACTCTCACGATTGTGCAGCCAAATACCAATCCCACTCAATTTACAAACTCGCAGACAATACCAAATAATGATGAGGCTGAGGTGCCATGACAGCAACCTCTCCCTCAATGTCAGCAAGATAAAGGAGATTGTGATTGATTGCAGGAAGTGAAGCAGTACACACACAGCAGTCAGTATACATTGATGGTGCCGAAATAGACATGGTCGAAAGCTGCATGTTCCTCGATAAAAAACTGTCACCAGCACTTTGCCTTGGAGCAGCCACATAGAACCTATGGCCAAGAAAGCCCACCAACACCTCTACTTCCTTCAAAGGCTTGGATAGTTCAGAATGTCCCCAACAACCCTCGACAACTTCTACAGATGCGCCGTAGAAAGCATTTAACTGGGATTCATCACAGGCTGGTTTGGGAACAGCTCCATCCATGACCGCAAGCAATTGTGGGCATAGCCCAGACCGTCACACAAACCAGCCTCACTCCCTTTGACTCCATCTACACTTTACCCTGCCTCGGCCAGGCCAGCAGCATAATCAAGGACCAGTCTCACCTCAGTCATTCCCTCTTCTCCCCTCTCCCATCAGGCAAGAGGCACAGAGGTTTGAACCCTCATACCTCAAGATTCAGGGACAGTTTCTTCCCATCTGTTATGATGCAACAGAATGGTCCTTTCTTCAGCTAGAGTGCTGTTCTGACCTCCCATCGATTTCATTGGAGACCGTTGAACTATTTTTAATTGGACTTTATCTTGCGCTAAATGTTATACCCGTTTATCTGTACATTGTGGTTGGCTTGATTGTAATCATTTGTAGTCTTCTCTTTGACTGCATCGCATGCGACAAAAGCTTTGCACAGTGCCTTGGTACAGGTGACAATAATAAACAAAACTAGAAATGGATCACAGAGGAGATTAGTTTAATTTGGCAATGCGTTCGGCATGAACAAAATGGCCCGAAGGGTCTGTTCCCGTGTTGTAACGACAAAGGCTGGTGATGCACTCTCGAAGTGCTGAATTTAACTGCAAGACTTAAGTTAGAGAAAGAGTGGCAGGTGACCTTCAATCCGAGATCCTGCACAGGAAGAAAGGTGAAATGACGAAAACAGGAAAGTGATACTTGAGCAGCAGTGTTGAATTGAATATCATCATGCAGTGGGGACTGACACTAATGATATTAATTAGTGGTAGACAAAAATGCTGGAGAAACTCAGCGGGTGAGGCAGCATCTATGGAGCGAAGGAAATAGGCGACGTTTTGGGTCGAGACTATGTCTGACTATTTCTTAAAGATCTTGGGATCCTTTTCATGCAGCTGAGAGGGCCGTCTGAGCCCTCAGTTTAATTATCACTGATAAGTGGCACCTCTTGATAATGCACCAGTGTATATTATCCAAGACTTTATGTGTGCTGGAAGCAACTTGAACCAATTACTTTGTAACAGAACTGAGAATGCTACCATCCTCACAAGCACAACATGGACATAATCACCAATCAGACACCTTATTGGTAGTAAAAAGGTGATGCAAGGGATTGCAGATGCTGGTTTACAAAAAATGAACACAAAGTGCTGGATTAACTCAGTTGGTCTGGCAGCATCTCTGGATAACATAGATAGGCAGTTTCTGGTCAGGTCTAAAGTAGGATTCTGATTAGAAACTTTGCCTATCCATGTTCTCCAAAAATGCAGCCTGACCCGCTGGGTTACTTCTGTACCTTGTGTCTTTTCTTTTACCTTCCTGGTCGTGCGTGATCCTTGTATGAACATAAG
Source organism: Amblyraja radiata (assembly GCF_010909765.2). Taxonomy (NCBI): domain Eukaryota; kingdom Metazoa; phylum Chordata; class Chondrichthyes; order Rajiformes; family Rajidae; genus Amblyraja; species Amblyraja radiata. The sequence continues at coordinate 10,518,043 of NC_045999.1, forward strand.
CTGACGAGCAGTCCATGAATTGTATTGGTGATCTTGCTGGCATTGCTGTGATTTGGGATAGGGTAGCATGAATGACATATACATAAAACTTTAGGTTTGCCTACTAGAGTCATAGTCATATGGTGATACTGTGTGGAAACAGGCCCATCGACCACTCCGGCCAACATGTCCTAGCTACACTAGTCCCACCTGCCAGCATTTGTTCCATATCCCTCCAAACCCGTCTTATCCATGTACCTGTTTAACTGCTTCTTAAATGTTGGGATAGTCCCTGCCTCAACTACCACCTCTGGCAGCTATCTGAAGAAGGGTCTCGACCCAAAACGTCACCTATTCCTTTGCTCCATAGATGCTGCCTCACCCACTGAGTTTCTCCAAAACGTTTTTGTCTACATCCTCTGGCAGCCTGTTTCACACACCCACCACCCTTTGTGTGAAAAATTTACCCCTCAGATTCTTATTAAATCTTTTCCCCTTCACCTTAAACCTATGTCCTCTGGTCCTCAAAGCCCACAGCAAGCTGTCAGTGACACACCAGGGGCAAGATAAGTGACCATCTTTGGTGATCTAACAGGTTCTCCTATCATTTAGCTTTTGAACATTTTTGTTGTAGGTATCTATTTGCTTTGCTGCTTTCCTCGTTGTGGCTATTCTCCAGCTGATGAATGCACAATGTTTCATCGTAAAGGAAATCCAATTACTTCAGACAGTGCTCTTTGAATGTGATCATTTATTAAAAAGCCATAAGCCTCTCATTAACGATGATGAGCAAGCATAGAGCAGAGGGACTGTTATTTTTAATAACACTCAGACAGCTGGCCAGCAATGAATTTGCTGATAGAGGGTGGGATAGGATTATAATATCACACTGTGGCATCAGCAAAGTTGTCATACATCCATCCTGCAGTCTTCTTTCACCTCTAGCCGTTGTCATTTACTCCACCCATCTGACAATCAGAACCTCCTTCACCTGTATCCACCTATCACTTGCCAAGCTTTGTCTTGCCTTCCTCTCTCTCTCTCTCCACCCCCCCCCCCCCCCCCCGACTACAACCAGTCTGAAGGAAGGTTGCGACTCGAAGCATTTGCTCTCCATTCTCTCCATAGATGTTGCCCGGCCCGTTATGTTCCTCCAGCAATTTGTGTTTTACTGCAGTTATTATGGCTGACTTTGGGCGGCACAGTGGTGCAGCTGGTAGAACTGCTGCCTCATTACTCTCGGGACATGGGTTCAGCCCTGACCTTTAAGGTACAGCGTGGAAACAGGCCCTTTGAGCCCACCGGGACCGTGCCGACCAGCAATCATTCTGTACACTAACATTATCCTACACACTAGGGACAGTTTAACAACTTTTCTACTGAAGCGAATTAACAAACAAACTACTTATTTGAAGTGTGGGAGGAAAGCGGAGCAACCGGAGGAAACCCACGCGGTCACAGGGAGGACGTACAAGCTCTGTACAGACAACATCCGTGGTCTGGATTGAACCAAGGCGCTAGAGACCTGGATTCAGTCCTGACCTTGGGTGCTGTCCGTGTGAAGTTTGCACGTTCGCCTTGTGGCCGCGTGGATTTCCTCCAGCTACTCCACTTTCCCCTCCACATCCCAAAGACGTACGGGTAAGGAGACAATGCAGAGGCTAGTTGGCAATAGGTGGGACAAGATGAGGCATGGAATATGACGGGCAGATGGGGATGACGCTGACTCGGAGGCTAGTAATGGCCCTGTCCCACGGTACGAGCTCGTTCCAAGAGCTCTCCCGAGTTTGCCCTGATTTGAACTCGGAGATTTACGGTAATGGCCACTCGTCGATACTCGGGGCTCTCGTGGACATTTTTGAAAAATCTTCACGAGTCTTCCTGAGCTTACCTGTCGTTAGCGAGTCATCCCGAGGCTCTTGTGGACATTATACCATAACATCCTGCTCACGAGACTCAAAGACCTCGGCATTGAAGGCTCTGCACTCAGCTGGCTCCGTTCCTACCTTTCCAACAGATCCCACTTCATCTCTCTCCATAACCACACCTCTGCTACAGCCACAGTCACTCAAGGCGTTCCCCAAGGCTCCGTACTCGGCCCCCTCCTCTTCATCATCCTCCCCCTTGGTCAGATACTCCGCCACTTCAACCTGGACTTCCACTGTTACGCCGATGACACCCAGATCTACCTCGGCACCAAATCCCCTCACAACCCCCCCCTCTCCCATATCAACTCCTGTTTGTCATCTATAAAAACCTGGATGCAACATAACTTCCTCAAACTCAACAGCGATAAAACAGAATTCCTCCTCATAGGCTCCAAATCCACACTCAGCAAAATCAATAACCCCACTCTCACCATCGGCGGCACCACTGTCTCCCCATCTCCCCAGGCCCGCAACCTTGGCGTGATCTTTGATTCCACCCTCTCCCTTGAGCCTCACATCCGCCATGTCATTAAAACCTCCTTCTTTCATCTCCGCAACATCGCCAAAATCAGACCCTCTCTCACACCTCCCGCTGCTGAAAGACTCATCCATGCCTTCATCTCCTCCCGACTGGACTACTGCAACTCGCTTCTCCTTGGCATCAGCTCCACCTACATCAACCGACTCCAACTGGTCCTGAACGCAGCCGCCCGACTCATCACCCACACCAAATCCTGGCATCACATCACTCCAGTCCTCAAACAACTTCACTGGCTTCCCATCTCCCACCGGATCACCTACAAAATCCTGGTCCTCACCTACAAAGCCCTCCACCATCTGGCCCCCCCATATCTCACTGACCTCCTCTCCCCCTACCAACCCTCACGGTCCCTCAGATCCACATCAGCCGGTTTCCTCTCCATCCACAAGTCCAACCTCCGCAGTTTTGGGGACAGAGCCTTCTCCAGGGCAGCTCCCAGGCTCTGGAACTCCCTCCCCCAACTGATCCACAATTCCGTGTCCCTCACCATCTTCCAGTCCCGCCTCAAGACCCATCTCTTCACCTCTGCCTATCCTTAGCCCCACGTCCCCCTCCCTTTTCATCTGTGTATTAATTGCCTCATATTGTGTTTTGAACTGAATTTCTGTCTTTAATTTGTGTACTAGTCATGTCTCTACTATTTATTTCATTCCGCTTACATGTTTTTCCTCTACTTGCTAAATTTTTGTAAGGTGTCCTTGAGACTCCTGAAAGGCGCCCATAAATAAAATTTATTATTATTATTATTATTTTTGAAAAATCTTCACGAGTCTTCCCGAGCTAAGAGACGTCCCCGAGCTCCGACGTACCCGCTACGTTGATTCTCCGTGCTTACCACAAGTTTGATTTTTTTTAAACTCGGGAGAGCTCTTGGAATGAACTCGTACCATGGGACAGGACCATAAGTGAGAAGTGGAAACAATCAGAAGACAAAATTAGGAAGATGAAGTTGGTGTGGGGGTGTGGGGGGATTCCTTCTCTCCATAGATGCTGCCTGTCCCGCCAGTTACTCCAGCATTTTGTGCCTATCTACGGGGGGAGGAGAAGATCAGGCACCTCGTTACCTAGACTCATCATCCTTCCATTTGCCTTCCATTTGCCATTTGAGTATAGGAGTAGGGAGGTTCTACTGCAGTTGTACAGGGTATTGGTGAGACCACACCTGGAATATTGTGTACAGTTTTGGTCTCCAAATCTGAGGAAAGACATTCTTGCCATAGAGGGAGTACAGAGAAGGTTCACCAGACTGATTCCTGGGATGTCAGGACTTTCAAATGAATAAAGACTGGATAGACTCGGCTTGTACTCGCTAGAATTTAGAAGATTGAGGGGGGATCTTATAGAAACTTACAAAATTCTTAAGGGGTTGGACAGGCTAGATGCAGGAAGATTGTTCCCGATGTTGGGGAAGTCCAGGACAAGGGGTCACAGTTTAAGGATAATGGGGAAACCCTTTAGGACCGAGATGAGAAAAACATTTTTCATACAGAGAGTGGTGAATCTCTGGAACTCTCTGCCACAGAAGGTAGTTGAGGCCAGTTCATTGGCTATATTTAAGAGGGAGTTAGATGTGGCCCTTGTGGCTAAAGGGATCAGGGGGTATGGAGAGAAGGCAGGTACAGGATACTGAGTTGGATGATCAGCCATGATCATATTGAATGGCGGTGCAGGCTCGAAGGGCCGAATGGCCTACTCCTGTAACTATTTTCTATGTTTCTATCACCTTCCCCCTCCCCCTAACTGGTTCATCTGCTCATCACTCGCATACATCTATCTGCGTTTCTTCTCGTTTGGTTTACCGTATTTATTTATACTCTTCCCCCATCTGGTTGCATCTGCCCATCGGTCCTCCCGTATCTGATTCTACCCATCACCTCCCAGACTCTGTCTCCCTGCCCCGTCTCCACTAGCCCATCATCCTCCCCATACCTGCTTCCACCGACATACTAGTCCCTGTCTCGTCTGTCCCTCTTATTTCTACACACGGGCTCTTCCCTCTACATGCTCAATGCAGGGTCTCAACCCGAAGCGTTGACCATCCCGTGGTCTCCATAGATGTTGTTTGCCCTCGTGGTCTCCATAGATGTTGTTTGACCTGCTGAGCTCTTAAAACCGATTAATTCTTTACTCTAGATTCCAGCATCAGCATTCTCTTGTGTCTCTAAGCCTTGTACAAAATTACATTCAAGTGGTTTAAATTTTGATTTGTTTCGTTTCTATCCACTCATCCACAGAGTGTTGTCAATCTGCATTTCTGTCATGTTTGAGAGGGATAATTGTTCAGACGCTCAACCTCGAAAAATATTTCAGTGTTTGTATACTGAGACTGTGACAAAAGGCTCTTCTACAGAATGGTATGGAACACCATTCCATGGGTGTGCTGGAAAGATTATTTTTCTATTTTCAAAAGCAATTTTGATTCTAGCCATTGTATAACGATCTTCTGTGGAGATTTGAAAACCATTTTTCCGTATAATAAATGGTGTTTATTGGAACTGTAATGCTTCTCCATTAATCTGGTGTTAAAAGCTGCATTCTTATTCCAATACTGTACTACTTAAATTGTGTTTTGAACAGTTAATATTGAACAATTTTGAAATAAAATGTAGTTTTGATGCTGCGTCAGCCAAATACAATAAGATAACGAGGTGATAAACAAAGTTGATCTAGAGATAGACACAAAGTGCTGGAGTAACAGCTTGTCAGGCAGCATCTCTGAGCGAAAGATGAGTGACATATTGTGTCACGACCCTCCTTCAGACTGGAGATGCTGGTTGTGGAAGCCATGTTGGGGACACAGGCATCTCTCCTACTATTTAAATAGTGTTGTGCGATGCCGTGTGGGAGATAGTGCTGTGGGAGATAACCCCTTAAACAGTGCGGCCCTCGTTCAGAAGATCTCTGACTAGTCCCTCAATGATGTGTCTGTGAGATTCAAATCCTTGCGCACACACAAGAGCTTGCAGATGTTGGAATTATGAACAAAAAAACTCAATTAACCCCTTCTTTCGTGGAACTGCCTTTCACTTGCTGGTTCTTGCCCGATCCCTTCCCCCCTCCCCACCACTTTCTATATGTTATCTACCCTCTACTCCATCAATCTGAAGAAGAGTCTCAGCCCAAAATGCAGTCTGTCCATTTCCCTCCACAGAGTGTGTTGGAAGGAACTGCAGATGCTGGTTTACACCGAAGATAGACACAAAATGCTGGAGTAACTCAGTGGGACAGGCAACATTTTCTGGAGAGAAGGAATGGATGACCCGGAATATCACCCATTCCTTCTCTCCAGAGATGCTGCCTGAGTTACTCCAGCATTTTATATCTCCCTCCACAGCGTGATTAACCCACTGAGTTCCTCCACTAGCTTTTCTTGTTGAAAATGCTTGGACCAAGAGGCAAACAAAAATCAGCAAAGAGCTTTTTGTCTGCCAAGTAAGAAATACTGAGCAAGCCAAGGTGTTGTATAAATAATGATTCAACACATCGTGCTGGAGTTTGGCCTTTCTCGAATTGTTACCTCTACATTTTAACTGACTTCCTCGGTTCACTCGTGTTCTGAGGCTACACTTGCTTGAGTTTTGGGCTTGATACAGCCTTGATGGAGAAAAGGGTCAAAGAGACTTTTTAATAAGAACAATTCCAAAGAGAGATCTATGAGCCAAGCAATAAATCTGTGATTCTTAACTGAATTTGGCATATTCATTGTGGAAGATAGGCCAGTCAGTGGCAAAGCTTGTAGCAGAGGGAGTGAAGCAAGTTTAGCCCAGCTAGAGCTGAAGGCTGTGATCTGGAACTTGTTTCTCATTGACGATAGAGTTTTTCAGCCCCGGGCTGAATGGGTTCTGAACCTGGATCTGTATGGATAAACAGAGGGACCAACACTGCGAAACTCTGCCAAATGCCTTGGCATTGGGATCAGTTGTTAAGGGTGGATTTTAAAGGCTAAAAGTCACCAATGGAGATTGTTGATTGTTCCCCGGGAGTAATAATCTTAATCTGTTCAGCTCTTAAATCTCCCACCTTCTCTGACAGTGAGCGTAGAGCAAGGATTCCCAACCTGGGGTACATTTACCCACAGGGAGTACATTTCGCCTACCCAGGGTGTAAATTTGTTGATTCTGGATTTATACATTTTTTCTCATTGACTGACTGTGTTTGGTTCTGGTATACCGGTATCTGTTCATCATTAGTTGTTCATGAATAAGTGAAATAGCATTGTTATGTGCTATTAAAGTTGCCTGGGGTAAACGGGACGAACAAGGTTGGGAATCCCTGGCGTAGAGGCATTGAAGTTCACACCATCAACTTGACCCACTGTATCTGTTACATTCTTGCTGAAGCCACACATACTATCCTGTTCTCCTCTTCTCTCCTCATTGCCCTTTATCTACTGTCAGGGTTGGTTTACCAATCTCACTTGCTCTGGTTATCTCTCGTTCTCCAGATCGTTTTTTTTGCTTTGAATGAATGTTCATAGAGTCATACAGCGTGGAAACGGTCCCTTCAGCCCAACTTGTTCACTCCGATCAACATGCCCCATCTGCACTAGTCCCACCTGCCTGTGTTTGGCCCATATCCCTCTAAACCTGTCCCATCTGTGTACCTGTCCAAATGTTTTTTAAACATTGCGATAGTACCTGCCTCAACTACCTCTTCCGGCAGCTCATTCTATATAACCATATAATATAACCATATAACAATTACAGCACGGAAACAGGCCATCTCGGCCCTTCTAGTCCGTGCCGAACACTTATTCTCACCTAGTCCCATCTACCTGCACTCAGACCATAACCCTCCATTCCTTTCCCGTCCATATGCCTATCCAATTTATTTTTAAATGATAAAATCGAACCTGCCTCCACCATTTCCACTGGGAGCTCATTCCACACAGCTACTACTCTCTGAGTAAAGAAGTTCCCCCTCATGTTACCCCATTCCCCTCATGTTACCCCTTCCCCCTCATGTTACCTCCCCCTCATATATCCACCACCCTTTGTGCAATAAAAAAAGTTATCCCTCAGGCACCTATTAAACCCTAACCCCCCTCACCTTAAACTTATGTCCTCTGGTTCTTGATTCCCCTGCTCCGGGTAAAAAAAAAAAACACCTCTGCATTTACCCTCTATTCCTCTCATGATCTTGTACACCTCGATAAGATTGGTTTAAAATTTAAATTGAGAGTGTCTCTTCCTGGACCACTCTTGGCTGCAAGACGTTCCAAGCTCCACTGAACTCCGTTGTAAAGACGTATCTCTCAGTTGCCTTCCTCACTAACTAACAATTCAAAATTGCTGCATGTCTTATGAAAGAGAACATCTATTGCGCATTTTAGATTGTAACTGAATTGCAGCTGTCCTTTCCTCTATGGGGCTGGAAATGTCAAATTAGTTGCATGTAATCTATTAATTGAATAATATTTGACCTGCCTGTCGACAAGATAGAGACTGTGAAAGGCAAATCCCCACCCCACCCCTCCTCCAGCCTCCATTCTACAATATGCTTCCAAGAGAAAGGTTGCAAATCTCATTATGGATTTTGATTAACACAATGTTCCTCTGAGTGAATCATCATCTTAACTGCTGACTTTTATTCCGCTGTGTTTTATGTTTGTTACAAGGAGCTGACAGCTTGTCTTGAACCAAACGGCTTTAACCCTGTGCAACCCACCATTGGAGTTTAGCTTAGAGATACAGTGCAGAAACTGGCCCTTCGGCCCACCCAGCCCATGCCGACCAGCGATCCCTGCAATTGACATTATCCTACACACACTAGGGACAATTTTTGCATTTATCAAGCCAATTTACCGACATAACTATCTTTGGAGTGTGGAGTGTTCACCGAAGATCTCGGAGAAAACCCACGCGACCACGGGGAGAACGTACAAACTCCGGACAGACAGCACCCGTAGTCAGGCTCAAACCCGGGTCTGCGGTGCTACAAGCGCTGTAAGGTAACAACTCTACTGCTGCGCCACCATGCTGCCCAATTATTCAGGAGTTATTCAGCACAGGACTGTACACCGCACACCCAAGAATGTACGGAGTATGAATGCTGCTGCAAATAGATTGAGCTGGCTATGGCCAAGGTCTAATACAGTGGGGAGAATGATGTTGGGCAGCATGCTGTGACTTTGACTATGGGACGTAATGGATCAGCAGTACAGGATTCTGCGGCCTTTTGCAGTGACTGCTGTATATTGATTATGAATAACATTGGGTGATAGCCAGGGACCTTTGATGGGATGTGCTTCATAACAGGGCATTGAATAGCTGTGTGGCTGGAATATAATGAGATTTGCCCTCATTCCGAGTCTGTATTGGGATAATTTATTTGGAAAACATTGAGTTTCTGTCTGGCTGGGCTGGGGGCATTGCCAAAGGCTAAAAGGGTTTTATCGAATAATTAACATGACTAAAGTTTGAGTTATCTAAGTAGGCCACCAATCCGGCAAGATTTTTTTATTTTGTTTAACTACATAATTTAAAAACCTGTTTTATTGACCTGTTTTTCCATAAACTGGCTCCCAAGCGCGTTATAGAATTGGGACACCATGATTCTGGTTCTGACAGAACATATAATAGTGATTAATATGTTGCTGTAAATTGCAGTGGCCGCATCTGAGTGGTTCCTCTAGTTGAAAATGATTTTTTTGAATTGTGGATAATAGCTTGTTGCTCCGTTCTAAAGGTCAGAGTTACATTTCACTAAGCTGATAGAGGACATTAGCAGACAACGTACACTGCATGTGGTATATACAGAGAGTATGTGTGATCAGGCTCTGTCGGCTGTGTCTATTATCCATGGCAGATCCATGGGGAGGCTCAGTGGCGCTGCCTCTCCACCAGACCTGGGTTCGATCCTGCCTACGGATACTGTCTGTATGGAGTTTGAACGTTCCCCTGTGACCACGTTGGATTTCTCCGGGTGCTCCAATTTCCTCCCACACGCCAAAGACGTACAGGTTTGGAGGTTAATTGGCTTTGGTAAAATTGTAAATTGTCCCTAGTGTATGAGATAGTGCTAGTGTATGAGGTGTTCGCCATACACTAGCACGGCGCGATGTCGGTGGGCCGAATGGCCTGTTTCCACACTGTATCTCTAATGTGTGCATGTGCTTGCATGCGTCTACTTTGTGTGCGTGCCTGCAGTGGGTACCTACTCTCCCGATTCCCAATCAGACCAAGGATCCCAACCCAAAATGTTGTCCATCCAAGTTCACCAGAGATGCTGCCTAAACCGTTGTTATTCCAGCACTTTGCGTTTTACTCAGGATTGCAGCATCTGCGGTTCTTTGTGTTACCAGTGCTTGATCTTGCTATCTTTTATGCCCATGTTATGAAGCATTGCCTCCACCACCCCTCAGCTCAGGCCTGTTGTAACTTCTCCTTTACCCTCTCAAAGGCTCATCTTTTTTACCAGAGATATTTGGTACCTTCAATCCGAATGTTTTCTAACAAGGATCGGTGTTACATTTTTAACGTGCGTTAGCAGGTTTAATATGTTATTTCTCGGCTTTACTATCTCACATTTATATCGATGTAACTCTTGCTGGCATTCTGCATTCAATTTTCTGCCTGTATTTTATTGTGAGTGAGGTGCTTTATTGCTGGAAGCCCCCTGAAAGACTAAAGTCATTCGACAGATGTTAATGATTGAGTCAGATCATCCTTTATTCCAGTAAACTTCGATAAATTTCGGAATTGCTTGCTCAGCCTTAGCTCATAAGGCAACATCTTCTTCTGAGAAATCAACCGTTATCTTGCTCTCTCTCTCGCTCTCTCTCTCGCTCTCGATCCACCTCCTCCCCCCAATGCATTAATATAAGGAGGCCAAAGTGGTCACACCACTGGCTCTTTCTCAGAAAGACCTAATTTTATATTTCATCCATTCCCAATTACTTTTGCGATTTGCTTTCCCACCTCAGCTTTGCATCATTGGCATATTTGGCTACAATAGACTTGGGCTCCATCATTAAAGTCATTGTAACAGATTGGAAACAGTCGAAGCTTCGTCATTGATTCCTTAGGCACCCCCTAGTTTTCAACTTGGAAAAATGACCCGTTTATCCCAATGTTTTGTTAGGTAGCTGATCTGATATCCACGCTAATACACCTCACTGCCATACATTCTTACCTTTGCAGTAAGGTATTATGCAGTGCCTCTTTAAATACATTTTGGAAATCCAAATGCATTGCATCTGGTTTCTCCTTTATCCATCTGCTTGTTACATTCTCAACAAAACAAGATACATTTGTAGGACTGTTTTTTGGTGTTGTTTTGACTGCTGGATTGAATTGCGATTTTCTAAATGTTGGTGGCCCATGTCATTTAGTTCAGTTAGAGATACAATGTGGAAACAGGCCCTTCGGCCCACTGAGTCCATGCAGAGCAGCGATCCACACACACTAACACTATCCTGCACACACTAGGGACAATTTTACCGAAGCCAATTAATCTACAAACCTGTGCAGGAGAGAACTGCTGATGCTGTTTAAATCGAAGATAGGTACAAAATGCTGCAGTAACTCAGCGGGACAGGCAGCATTTCTGGAGAGAAGGAATGGTGACGGGGTCTCGATCTGAAACGTCACCCATTCCTAATCTACAAACCTGTCGTCTTTGGAGTGTGGGTGGAAACGGGAACACCTGGAGAAAACCATGCAGGTCACGGGGAGAATGTACAAACTGTGTACAGGCAGCACCCATGATGGAACCCAGGTCTCTGGCTTTGTTATGCAGCAACTCTGCCGCTGCACCACCGTGCCGCCCTGCATGTTGGGGATACCTTGGGCTGTGTGTTCTTCTGTTTGCAATGGACCTGTTAGTGTGACCAGTGAACACACACCTCACCTCACTATAACTGCAGCATTACACCATGTCCACATGTAAATCCAGCTCTTATGCCACACTCAGTGAACTAACCTTGAAGTTTAAATTTACACTTCCTGCAGGCACTTTGTCGGTTTGAGTGGTTTTGTGAAATATAGTTCGACATTTAACGCTAATCTGCGAGTCGGTATATTTGTCTGTTGCTGCTTCTCTGAGGTAATCTTTGAAAAGTTACCTCAGAGTATATTGCTCAAAATTAGACTGCTCTTGCTTCCAGAACCTATACCTTCATTGACATTTCATAAGTCCAAGCACTAGCTTTTAAGTGATTATTTTTGATTCTCAAGTAATTATTGAGCACTAACTTGCACTGTATGCACTAAGCTGCTTTGCACAATATTCATCAGACAAATCCCACTATGGCTCATTTAAAAACCCAACTAATTACAATGCCTGAAATCATTACATTCTGCAGTCGTGCACACTCCATTTTGATTTTGGATTTTATCAAGTTGCTAAAGCTGTGTAGCTGCAGTAGGATCTGCCAGTGAATGGGGGTACACAGCAGGCAACTGCTTGTGAAACAAGATCAATATATAGAAAATAGTGTCTTAAGAAGCCGAGAGGAAACCATTCAAGACAAACTCCAGCGGCTTTTCCAAATAAAAACCGGGGAATCTGCAGATGGTACATTGAGTGGAAGACGGCTGCATTCATAATCACGCACATAATCTATTTCATCTGCTTACAATACAGCAGGCAGAGGTTTTATTGACCAAACATCTTCATGCTGCCTTGGGTTATTGGTATTGCAATTTTCAGCCTTGTTAAAAATAGCGTGCCTACATTCTGCAGCCCCTAACTGGGAGCCTCACCATGACCCTGCTTTGGTGTGGATGGGAAACACGCTGACTGGCTCGCTACGGTGTCATTAAAGGACCTTCAGCTGAGAATAAAACCATCAATCATCTCTCAGCCCTGTTTTGTTTCCGCCTCCCCAGTTATTACAATTTCTTGGCGAATATCCCCATCAAACCCATTTGGTGACTTGGCACTTGTGCAAGTTGGAATCACTCTTTCCTGGAAAGTCACAATATTTCCGGAGACACAATAAAATTGCAGATATGGAATTTCTGAGCAAAACACAAAGTGCTGGAGGAACTCAATGTGTCAGGCAGCATCTATGGAGGGAATGGACAGACGACATTTCAGGTCAGGACCCATCTTCAGGCTTATTGGCAGATGACATTTTGGGTCAGGATCTTTCTTCAGACTGATTGTTAGACAACTCTTTGGATCCATTTCCTCCACAGATACTGCCTTACCCAGTGAATGCCTCCAGCACAATCATTTGTTGTCTTCTGCCTTAGAACATTGGATGCGATCAATCTGCGCTTCCGCCCCAGTAATCCACCTTAACAGCACATCAGTAAAAGAAGATAGACACAAAATGCTGGAGTAACTCAACATGGAGTGAGGCAGCATCTCTGGAGAGAAGGAATGGGCGATGTTCGGGTCGAGACCCTTCTTCAGTAAAAGAGAGTTGGTTGGGATTTATTGACTATTTAGGAAGATTGGTGAATGTACAGACTCAACAAGTGAATGCTCCCATCAATAAATTCAAGACAATTGGAGAAAGCCGTGACCATGGGGAGGATATTTCTGAGGAACTAGGACAGTGTATAGCCAAAGTATAACCTCGTCCATCCATGATATCCATGTATTCCATGGAGTGCAACTGGATCCAGATGAACTGCGAGAATGCACAAAGTACCCGTAATGGCACGGACTTTAACTCTGACAAGTGTGAGGTGTTGCAATTTGGTGGGTTAAACCAGGGCAGGAATTGCACAGTAAATGGAGCACGTTTTAGAACAGAGAGACCTGGGGAACAGATAGATAGTACCCTAAAAGTGGGACTAAGGTAGACAGGATCAAAGATACTCTAGTATCTTTGGACAGGATGGTGAAGAAGGCACAGTTGCCTTTATTGGTCATGGCAGTGAGTACAAGAGATGGGACATTATGTTGCAACTGCACAAGTCGTCAGTGAAACAACACGGAGCATTGTGTACAGTTCTGTTTGCCCAGCTGGAGGGAGCATGGCATTGTTGAAAGAGATGCAGAAGAGATTCTCACGGATGTTACCAAGACTGGATGACTTGATTTATAAGTAAAGGTTGTTGTTCTTTTCCCCTTTAGTGTAGCAGGTTAATCAAGGGATGACCTTATTGACGTCTTGCTGCACTTTGTAGTGGTAAAGACCTTCTTGCACTCAGCTTTCATCTACTGCACTTTCACAATCTATTACTGACACTGACTCCATATTGCCCCTGGCCTGCTGATCTCATGTTCATGGTGGTGAACATTAGAGGAAAGTATTGGACGTGTGTCAGCTTTGTGTCCGAGCTGGATGATGTCACTTTCCTGTGTGACACCATTTGATTTCAGTCAAGAATGGAAACCTTTCCAGGAAAAAAAGCCTCTTGGACTAATCACCGTTTAGATCTGTAAACTTCGCACAACATTCATTTGTCTTTAAATTTGGTAGAAAATGGACCTGATATCTTGAGCCTGAAGAAGGGTCCTGACCCGAAACATCAGCCATCCTTTTTCTCCAGAGTTGCTGCCTGACCTGCTGAGTTACTCCAGCACTTTGTGTCTATTTTCTAATATCTGACAGTTCTGCAGTATTGTACATGTGTTACCAAACGACATGTTTTTTCTGAAGTATTCTGGAGGCTGGGCGTTTCAGAGCTTGAACAAGTAGTGCCCTTTCAACCCTGCAAGTCCCAAGGGACAGTAAAAAATATATCAAATCCAAACTGTGAAAAGTTGAAGTGGGCAACTAAATAGCTGATTGTGGCAAAACTCAGAGTGTGAGAGCACTGTAGGTCTTCACCAGCCCCGAGCACCGTACACGTATGTCCAGCTGTGGAATAGCTAGATATTGTGTTCAGTTGAACACATACATCTCTTTTACAATGAGTTCAGCTGACTACTAAATAAATAATTCACTACTTCCTAAATATTAAAAAGTGCTATCCAGATGCCTCATAGAAACATTAAAAAAAATAGGTACAAGGAGTAGATCATGGCTGATCATCCAAAATCCATACCCCGTTCCTGCTTTTTACTCATAGCCCTTGATTCCTTTAGCCCTAAGAGATAAATCTAACTCTCTTGAAAACATCCAGTGAATTGGCCTCCACTGCCTTCTGCGGCAGATAATTCACAGATTCACAACTCTCTGGGTGAAAGAGTTTTTCCTCGTGCCTAAATGGGCTATCCATTATTCTCAAACTGTGACCCCTGGTTTTGGACTCCCCCAACATCGAGAACATTTTTCCTGTATTGCCTGGCCAATGCTTTAAAAATTGATTGAGGGAGTGAACGGGTTGGTTCCCGAGTTTGAATCGGCCACTTCAACCTGAGTGGGGGACTGGTGAAGAAAGTCCAGTGCCCCAGTCCAAGCTAACAGTGCCTCTGCTTAAAGTGTACACCAAAAGATTCAACAGCATTCCCTCATTGCTGCCTGGAAGTCAGCCAGGCTTTTCCCCACTTCCACCTCCCTGTATCTCCCCCCCCCTCCCCCAACTCCATCTGTCTGTAGAAGTGTCCCGACCCGCAATGCCACCTGTCCATTCCTTCCATAAATGCAGAGTTACTCCAGTACTTTTGTGTTTTGGTTGAGATTCCAGCAACTGCAGTTCCTTGTGTGTCCGTATTAATGACACAAGTTGTACAAGTAGAAGGGATTCTTTGTGGACCAGCTGTTGTTTTATAAGAGGTCAAGGCCATGAATGGTTTTGTTGGGAGTGTAAGAGAGGTTTTTTATAGTGGGAGCAAGGTCGATAACCAGAGCTTCTTGGATTGGACATTATTGACAACTTTTAAATGGGAATTTGGTAAACAGGTGAAAGGGGAAAATAAATGAGATGGTTATGAAAGAGTAGGAGAGTGAGGTTTAATTACTTTGACTTGGACTTGGCAGAGGCATTCAGAACTGAAAGGCTTCCATCATTGTTGTATAATTCTGTGCTCTGATAATCCTGGCCTTTTGCATTACATCCGCGGCTCTGTAATTGAGTGGCAATTTTGGGGTTTTGCCACATGAGCCAACTGCTGTCCTCCCGCTAATTCTTACTTATCCGTCAGTTTAGTTCACCAAGTACGGAGTGCAGGAGTAACCCAGCGGGTCAGGCAGCGCCTGGGGAGGAAATGGACTGGCGCGTTTCAGTCGGGGACCATCCAGACTGAAGATAGGTCCCGGCTAGAAACATTCCCTCCGAAATAGATGCTGCCTGACATGCTGAGTTCCTCCAGCACTTTGTTTTGTTCAAGGCTCTCTTTCCTTTCCACCTTATTTTGCTACCTTTGTCAATATTTGTTACCCAAATGATATTTAACAATCATTGTAACAGCCAGACTTTCTTGACTCATCGCCAGCAGAGAAACTAAAGTGGAAAATAAAATACAAACAAAATATTTGTTTTGGTTGCTCATAAATGTATCCTCATCAGTGCCCCATTGTTCTGCTCTCACTTCCACTCCCCCCAGATGCCACACACAAACTGGAGGAACAACATCTCATATTCCGCTTGGGTAGCTCACAACCTAGAGGTATCAACATTGAATTCTCCACTTTTCAATAACTCCAATAACCTCTCTCTTCCCTGAGCCTCGTGGACTCGCACCTATTTCTCCCCTCCTCTTCCACCTACATTCCTTCCTCCAGCCTCACAATTTGCAACTTTTTGCAATCCTTTTGTATCACACCTTTTCATCTGTAACCCTTGTCCATCATCTGCCTATAATAGATAATAATAATAATAGACAATAGGTGCAGGAGTAGGCCTTTCGGCCCTTCGAGCCAGCACCGCTATTCACTGTGATCATGGCTGATCATTCACAATCAGTACCCCGTTCCTGCCTTCCCCCCCATATCTCTTGACTCCGCTATCTTTAAGAGCTCTATCTAACTCTCTTGAAAGCATCCAGAGAATCGGCCTCCACTGCCTTCTGAGGCAGAGAATAACCCCCCCCCCCCTCCCCACACCTGTATCAACCTATTACCTGCCAGACATTCTCCTGCCCCTCCTCTCTTCCAGCTTCCTCCGCCCCCCCACAAATAGCCTGAAGAAGGGACCAGACCAAAAACATTACCTATCTAAGCCCTCCAGAGATGCTGCCTGATCCGCTGAGTTAATCCAGCACATTGTGTCATTTTCTAAACCAGAATCTGCAGTTCCTTGCATCTTTGCAAAAGTTTTGATGGATTTTTCTCAGCAGCTTTTCAGAGATGAGTCCACAAGTCCTGAAGATTCTTGGTCATACCTGGGTTTGTGTTACGATTCATTGAAGTATCTATCTGAGGATGTGTTTGCCCAGCCTTCAAATGTTCTGATGAACCTCATTATATTTCCTACTCAAAAAAAGGAATGACAGATTGATGAAATCTTGTCATTAAAAACCAAATATCCAGGTTAGAATTTAGTGCGCGCGTGTGTGTGTGCGCGCGTGTGTCTGTGTCTCTGTGTGTGTGTGCGTGCGTGTGTGTGATGGGTTCTTGTAGATCTCCACTTTAAACCTGTTGTCCACTGGCAATGTTTCAGTTATTTCTTAGCTGGCAGCTTTTGAGATGGAGGAAAGTTATTTTATTTGCAGCTGTTAAAGCCTTGGAATTTAACGTTCCAAACAGAATGGAATTAAAGGTCTTAAAAAGCATTGATTTCTTGTGTATAATGCGTGTTTAACTTTCGTCCCCCCCACAGATGGACTCGCCTGCCTCCACCCCAGCCCCTCCACCCCTCCATCTCCTGCCTCCTGTCAACAGTGGTGTTGCATCTCCTGTGGAGCAGATCATGGTCCGCACGCGCTCCATTGCGGTCAATACCTGCGACGTTGGACTTGCGACGGAGCCCGAATGCTTGGGACCCTGTGAGCCTGGGACAAGTGTCAACCTTGAAGGAATTGTTTGGCAGGAAACCGAAGACGGTAAGGAAATAAGATGCATTAGCTTTTTTTGGCATGTTGAGCTTCTGGTTTATTGAAGGCACCTGCACAGTCTGATCTATGGGGTGCGGTGGGAATCCTTCAATGTCTACTGCACATTTTTGGCATTTGGTGGAAGGAAAATGTTTCCAACACATTCATCTTCTCAGAGGCCAAGTGTCCCACTGTTTATCAAGCAGAGAAGACGTTGCTGGTTCTGCACATGCACAAGATGAAAAATAGCCGCATCTTGAAGAATATGTTGTATGGGAAGATGGCCCAAGTCAAAAGAACTGTAGGGCATCTGATGCTTTGTATATATTAGCAATGGGGGATGTGAATGCCTTCAATACAAATTGTAAACTGTTGCTCATGATAGAAGTGAATGACAACACTTGCTATGTGTATGGATGTGTCACCGTGGCGATAGTGGTTGCAAATGCTCCATAACAGACACTATCACCACAGCCCCACAGAGCTATATCTCCTGGTGTCTCTGCTTTCAGTTGTGAGACATGTGGTAGACTGTCCTTTCAGAATCAGTTTATTTAGTCATCTTAGATGTGAAAATGGACACAAAATGGTGGAGTAGATCAGCGGGTCAAGCAGCATCTCTGGAGAAAAGGATTAGGGTGACCAGAAACGTCACCCATTCCTTTTCTCCCGAGATGCTGCCTGACCCACTCGGTTTGGGCCCCATATCTGAGGACGGATGCGCTGGGCCTGGAGATGGTCTAGAGGAGGTTTACACGAATGATCCCAGGAATGAGTGGGTTAGCATATGATGAGCGCTCGACAGCACTGGGCCTCTACTCACTGGAGTTTAGAAGGTTGAGGGGGGACCTCATTGAAACTTACAGAATAATGAAAGGCATAGATAGAGTGGATGTGGAAAGGATTTTTCCACTGGTGGGAGAGTCTAGAACCAGAGGTCATAATCTCAGAATTAAAGGGCGCTCTTTTAGAAAGGAGGGAGGAGGAACTCTTTTAGTCAGAGATGTAGTTCATCTGTGGAACTCATTGCCACAGAGGGCTGTGGAGGCCAAGTCAGTGGATATTTTTAAAGCAGAGATAGACAAATTCTTGATTAGAATGGGTGTCAAGGGTTATGGAGAGAAGGCAGGAATATGGGATTAGGAGGCAGAGATCAGACATGATTGAATGGCGGAGTAGACTCGATGGGCCAAATGGCCTAATTCTACTCCAATAACATGTGAACGCGAGTTATTCCAGCATTTTGTGTTTATCTTTGGTGTAAACCAGCATCTGCAGTTGCTTCCTACATATCTTGGGTGTGGTACTGCTTTGCTAAAGTGTTGATAGCTGCATATCTGTTACCCTGCACTTGTGGAAGGATTTCAACTGCCTAAATAATCGGTAGTTCAGGCAGAGTTTGAATCTTGTCTGCAAAAGCAGCTGAAATAAACAAACAGGGGTGTTTAGTTTAGAGGTGCAGTGCAGAAACAGGCCCTTCAGCCCATCGTGTCCACGCTGGCCAGCAATCCCCGCACATTAACACTATCATACTCACACTAGGGACAATTTACAATTCAACCAAGCCAATTAACCTACAAACCCGTATGTCTTTGGAGCGTGGGAGGAAACCGAAGATCTCGGAGAAAACCCACGTGGTCATGGGGAGAATGTACAAACTCCGTCAATAGTCAGGATGGAACCCGGGTCTCTGGCGCTGTAAGGCAGCAACTCTACCGCTGTGCCACCATGAAATTCATCTAAATGAATCTAAAAATTAAATGTATTTCAATTGCAAGTTAGCAAATTCAACATTTCAAATCTTCTGAATTTCCCCAATGGCGTTTTCAACTATATAAGTGTATTTAAAAAGATATTTATTAAGTTGTGGCGGCTCCCAAGGGTCGTGCCACCTTAGTGTCGAACCCCTCGGCACAGGAGTGGTTCAGTCCGGAGGCGGCCCTTAGCCGGAGGCTTTAAAGGGTGGGGTTTGGGTGCCATCTTTCTCTCGTTTGGTCTTCCCTACAACCGGGAGGATCAGAATAAAAGGTGTCTCTCTCTAAGCACGACTCCGTGCTTTATTCCAAGACACACGCTACATTGGTGACCCCGACGCTCCATTGGCGTCATGATGGAGAGAAGAGAAAGCCCTACCTCCTCACAGGCCGGCCTGGCCCTGTCTCTGGACGCGGTCTCCGTTAAACTGCCCAAGTTCTGGACCACCCGGCCGCTCATCTGGTTCCAGCAGGCGGAGGCCCAGTTCAACCTGCGGGGCATCACGGTCGATGCCACCCGTTTCTACTACCTGGTGGGGGCCCTCGACCAGGATGCGGCTGAAGAGGTCACGGACTTCCTCGCAGACCCCCCGGACAATGATAAATACCTCGGCCTTAAGGAGCTCCTGCTCCAGATTTACGGACTGAGTAGAATGGAGCGGGCAGGAAGACTCGTGCATATGCAGTGCCTAGGCGACAGACGGCCATCTAGCCTCCTAAAGGAGATGGTGGCTCTACTAGACGGGCACACGCCGTGCCTGATGTTTGAGTACACCTACCTGCATCTGCTGCCGGCCTACATTCGTCTGCAGCTCACCGACGTCTCGTTTGCCGACCTTCGGGCCCTCGGAAGGCGCGCCGACGCCCTGTGGATGGCGCGCCCTGATGACGTCAGCGCGCTGGGCGTCAGCAGAGACGGGGTCGCGCTGAGGTCGACGCGCCCTGATGACGTCAACGCGCTCGCCGTCAGCAGGTACGCCGATGATGTCACCCCAGCAGCTCCCGAATTCCCCCGGTGGGGCGGGGGAGATGTGGAAGGAGTGACAGCTCCAGCCCGACGGCCCATACGATCGCCCCCAGCGGCAGTGAGGGGTACTGCACCTGCAGCCCAGCGCCAGCAAGCTGCAGGCACCACCAGCAGGAGCAGGCAAGCTCCAAGTGACTCCAACAGGAGACGTTGGTGCTACTACCATCAACGCTGGGGTGCTGCAGCACAACAATGCCGCCAGCCATGCACATTCCCGGGAAACGCCTGGGCCGGCTGCCAATAGTCCCCGCGGCGGCCGGCCAAATTCATCGCCTTTTTGCCTGGGATCGGCGCTCCGGGACCCGCTTCCTCGTGGATACAGGAGCGGAGCTCAGCGTCCTGCCCCCTTCGCTGGCCGACATTCGTTCCGGTAAGCGGGGGCCCGTCCTCACCGCGGCGAACGGCAGCCCCATCCGCACATATGGACTGCGGATGGTTCCCATCGTGCTCGGCTCCTGCCATTTCTCATGGAGCTTCACCATTGCCGACGTCTCCCAACCATTGCTCGGGGCCGATTTCCTCCGGGCGCATTCCCTCATGGTGGACGTCGGACGTCAGCGTTTGATCAACGCCACCACGATGGAGCCGATCACGTTGCGTGTGGATCAACCGGTGGGACGGCCACTGGCGTCCGTGGACTCCCGATTTGCACGTATCTTGGCTGCGTTCCCGGACATTCTCACTCCGCAGTTTCAATCAGCAACCCCCAGCCACGGAGTGTTGCATTATATCCCGACTACCGGCCCACCACTCCATGCACGAGCACGGCGACTGCCGCCAGATAAACTGCGTCTGGCACGGCGGGAATTCCGCACGATGGAGGCCTTGGGGATCGTCCGCCCTTCAAGCAGCCCTTGGGCGTCCCCACTCCACATGGTCCCCAAGTCAAGCGGGGGCTGGCGGCCATGTGGGGATTACCGACGGTTGAACGCAACAACAACAGCGGATCGATACCCCGTACCCCACATCCAGGACTTCACGGCCCATTTGGCTGGGGCCACGATTTTTTCCAAAGTGGATTTGGTACGGGGTTATAATCAGATCCCAGTTCACCCGGATGACGTGCCGAAGACGGCGATCATCACGCCATTCGGGCTTTTCGAGTTTACTCGGATGCCGTTCGGCCTCAAAAACGCAGCACAGGCCTTTCAGCGCCTCATGGACGGGGTTTGTCGCGGCCTCGATTTCGTGTTCGTGTACCTGGACGACATCCTGGTGGCCAGCCGCTCGCAACAGGAACACTGTGCTCACCTTCGACAGCTCTGTCAGCGGCTCAGCGAGCATGGTTTGGCCATCAACCTGGACAAGTGCCGTTTTGGGGTGAATGAAATTGACTTCCTCGGCCACCGCGTGACTGCGCAAGGCGCGGTTCCCCTGCCTGACAGGGTCGACGCCATCCGCCGGTTTCCCCGCCCACGCACGGTGCGTGGCCTGCAGGAATTTGTCGGCATGGTGGCGTTTTATCATCGGTTCGTGCCATCCGCGGCCCACATCATGCGGCCCCTGTATCAACTTCTGGCGGGTGGGCAGCACAAAAGCGTTGAGTGGACCCACGAGGCGGAGGCAGCTTTCGACGGCGCGAAGGAGGCCCTTGCTCGGGCCGTACTGCTGGTACACCCGCGGGGAGATGCCCAGACTGCTCTCACGGTGGACGCCTCGGAGTCGGCGGTTGGTGCTGTGCTGGAGCAGCTGACGGGCGGAGGTTGGCGGCCCCTGGCCTTCTTCAGTCGGCACCTCAACCGTGCGCAGACCAAGTACAGCGCGTTCGATCGTGAGCTCCTGGCTCTGTACCTGGCTGTGCGCCATTTTCGTTACTTCCTGGAGGGCCGCCCGTTCACCGCCTACACCGACCATAAGCCGCTCACTTTCGCCCTGCAGAAAGTTTCCGATCCCTGGTCCGCACGTCAGCAGCGGCAATTGGCCTATATATCGGAGTACACTACATCTATCTGCTACATCCAGGGGAAAGACAACCGGGTGGCCGACGCATTGTCCCGGCCCGCTATCAACGCCGTGTTCGAGGTGGCGCCCGGAATGGACTATTCTGCTCTGGCGGCGGCACAGCTCGCGGACGATGAGGTGCCCGCCTACCGGACTACCATCTCCGGCCTCCGCCTTGAGGATGTCCCTCTCGGTCCTGGGGGAGAAACAATCCTGTGCGATGTGTCGTCCGGTCAGCCGCGCCCCATCGTCCCTGCCACCTGGCGCCGGAGGGTGTTCGAGGTGATCCACGGACTGGCTCACCCATCAATCCGGGCGACAACGGCACTAGTGGCTGCTCGTTTCATGTGGCACGGTCTGCGCAAGCAGGTTGGCCATTGGGCTCGCACCTGCATTCCGTGCCAGACGGCAAAAATCCAGCGCCATGTCCGTGCGCCGCTCCAGGAGTTTGGTCTACCTCACCGGCGGTTCGACCATATCCACATAGACATTGTAGGGCCTCTCCCGCCGTCCCGGGGCATCACCCACCTGCTTACAATGGTGGACCGCTTCACGCGGTGGCCGGAGGCCATTCCGTTGACCGATACCTCAACGGCTACGTGTGCTCGTGCGTTGTCCGCGCACTGGATTGCTCGCTTCGGGGTGCCGGCGCACATCTCCTCAGACCGGGGGCCACAGTTCACCTCCGAGCTGTGGTCAGCCATGGCTCACTTGCTGGGGGTGCGGCTACACCACACCACGGCTTACCACCCGCAAGCTAACGGTCTGGTGGAGAGATTCCACCGGCAGCTGAAGGCAGCACTGAAGGCACGACTCTCCGGCCCGGACTGGATGGACGAGTTGCCGTGGGTCATGCTGGGCATCCGGACTGCTCCCAAAGAGGACTTGGGCTCATCATCGGCGGAGCTCGTTTACGGGTCGCCACTCACGGTGCCCGGGGAGTTCGTGCCGTCGGCGCCGGGGCAGCAGGGAACGCCCTCATCCACCCTACAGCGCCTTCGCGAGCAAGTTGGCAGGCTCGCACCCGTCCCGACGTCCCGCCATGGGACATTTCGCCCACACGTGCCATCAGCCCTCAGGGACTGCCCGTACGTCTTCCTGCGCCGTGATGCCCACCGGACTCCACTCCAGAGGCCGTACGAGGGTCCGTTCCGAGTGCTGGAACACGGGCAGTCGACTTTTGTCCTGGACATGGGGGGCCGGCCGGAGGCAGTGTCGATCGACCGGTTGAAGCCGGCACACCTGGACATTGACCAGCCGGTGCTGGTTGCCCAACCTCGGCCCCGAGGGCGCCCCCCTTCACGGCTCCCTCCGCCTGTCACTCCACCTGTCCTCCCGCCGGTCCCTCGTCCTGTCCCTCCACCTATGCCTCCGCAAGCCCCACGAGCGGCTAACTTCCGCACACGGGCCGGCCGGGTCGTTCGCCCGCCGGTGCGTTTCGTGCCTCTGGTTCTGGGGGGGGGTCCTGTGGCGGCTCCCAAGGGTCGTGCCACCTTAGTGTCGAACCCCTCGGCACAGGAGTGGTTCAGTCCGGAGGCGGCCCTTAGCCGGAGGCTTTAAAGGGTGGGGTTTGGGTGCCATCTTTCTCTCGTTTGGTCTTCCCTACAACCGGGAGGATCAGAATAAAAGGTGTCTCTCTCTAAGCACGACTCCGTGCTTTATTCCAAGACACACGCTACAAAGTGTTATAATGCCAGAGGCTGGTTGCAGAGTGCCTATAGCAGTAATATAATGGTGAACAGTTAAACTCTTTTATTGAAGGTAGACAAAAATGCTGGAGAAACTCAGCGGGTGCGGCAGCATCTATGGAGCGAGGGAATAGGTGACGTTTCGGGTCGAGACCCTTCAGACTGTTTTATTGATGTTGGTTCAGAAGAAATAATTGGCTACGATTTTGGAAAGAACATCCTTTGTTGCTTACAACAACGTGATGCCGTGATAGGGTGTTTTAACATTTGCTGAAAAGGGCAAACTGCTGCAGGAACTCAGCGGTTCAAGCAGCATCTGCGGAGACAAAGGAATAGTTGACGTTTTGGGTCATGGTCCTGGTGCATGGTCTCGACCTGCAATGTTAACAATCCCTTTGCCTCCGCAGATGCTGCTTGACCCGTTGAGTCCCAACAGCAGTTTGTTTTTTGCTCCAGATCTGCCCTCTCTGATGCCTCCGTGCTCGAAAGGGTGAGTGGAGCCCGCAGCTGTGGGCCCATGCAACTGTGGACGAGTGCTTCGTTCATGACCTTCCCCCACCTTGCATGTCAAACGTGTGAAATTTGGAAGGAGCTTTCCCTCTTATAACTCTTCCTGATCATCAGCTCCTCTTGAGTTGTTGGCTTTGGGAGAATGCTCTCTTTGGGGATGTTGCCTCTTCATAAGTGATAAGAGGAGATTTAGGCCATTCAGCCAATTAGTTCTACTCCGCCATTCAATCATGGCTATTCTATCTCTCCCTTCGAACCCGATTCTCCTGCCTTCTCTCCACAACCTCTGACACCTGCACTAATCGAGAATCTATCAATCTATGCCATATAAATATTCATTGATTTAGCCTCCATAGCCTTCTGTGGCAATGAATTCCACAGATCAACCACCATTTGATTGATGCAATTCACTGTGGAATTCATTGTCACAAAAGACTATGGAGGCCAAGTCAATGGATATTTTTAAGGCAGTAGATAGGTTTGTGATTATTACGGGTGTCGGGTTATTGGGAGAAGGCAGGAGAATGGGGTTTAGAGGGAAAGATAGATCAGCCATGTCTGAATAACAGAGTAAAAATGATGGGCGGAATGGCCTAATTCCGCTCCTATCATATGAACATCTGAACTACAAAGCCTAGACAGATTGAATGGCTGGGACTAAAGCACTGATCTAAGATGACGTATATATTGCAGTTGTAGTATAGTTATTATTAGAACTATAATTAACTTATTTCAATTACGTATGTTGAATTTGAAGGATATGAGATGAAAAATGAGGGGAATTGGTGTGAAGCATTTATGCAGGTTATTAGCTTCAGCATTATGAATGATAAAGTTACTCTCAACTGAGGATAAACTGTTTCTACAGGTGGTCGTAGATTTATCTTATTGACAAAGGCAGCAGTGAGGAAATAGCAGATATTTTCAATGCAACAAGTGCAGGGCCGGATTTAGATGAAGAGAGGCCCTAAGCTGTTCCACTTGTGAGGCCCCCTCCCTCCGCGTTGGTTTTCAGCGCTGGCGGCGAGGCAGCGACCGGACAGCCATGGCGGCCAAATCTCCCACAATTCAAAGCGAGGGAGAAAGTGCTCAGTGCCGACCAGTTGCCGTTGCAGTGCGCATGCGCAGGGCGGTCGATGATGTGCTGGCCGTGGTTGTGCGCATGTGCAGGCGGGAGGACGTGCAGGCCGCAGCAGTGCGCATGTGCAAGACGGCCTGCCGTGCCAGCGGTTTGAGGAGCGAGCGGAGCCCGGACACGGATAGCGGAGGGAGATGGAGAGAGAGAGAGAGAGAGATAGAGAGGGGGGCCCGCCCAGAGTTGAACGGTAGGTGTCCTGCCTTGGCCGGAGGCCCCCCTAGACCTCGAGGCCCTAAGCTTAAGCTTGTCTAGGTAAATCCGGCCATGAACAAGTGGTGATGTAGAAAGCACTGTTTGAAAGCATTGTGGAAGTAGATCCAATAACATTCCAAAGGAAGTTGGTTCAGGCAGCATCTCTGGAGAAAAAGGATAGGTGTCTTTTCGAGTTGTGACCCTTTTCAAATTCCATGCAGACAAGCCGATCCGAAACGTCACCTATCCTTTTTACTTCAGAGATGTTGCCTGACCCACTTAGTTAGTCACTCCAGTACTTTGTGTCTGTCTTTGGTATAAACCTTCATCTGCACTTTTAATATTCCGAAGGAACCGTGCTAAATAATATGGAAATGTTTACAAATTTGTGGAGAAAGTGTAGAGGAATGCCAGGTAGGGTTAAAAAAGGCCTCGACAAATATGATGGTCTGAATGACCTGCACTGACACCTTCTATGGGCTTGGTGTGGTTGGAAACCAAACCTGTTTGAATATTTGTTATTTGCATGAGGAATCTTTGGAGAACTAATGAATGTAGGGTGTAGCTGAGGATTAATTCTGAACAGGAATGTGTTGCATTGAATTGCAAAGCATAATGCCCTGTAGCTAAATAGAAGTAGAAAATGCAAATGCAACTTATGGTCTTTTTTTTGCTGGTCTTCGACTTGCTTGCACTCCTCATAATAGGCATGATTTGGTTATGATAATATCCCTGTGAGACTGAATAAGGTTCAGCAGAGTTTCAGGAGGAAACTGATGGAGATTTATGAGTGGGCCGAACTGAAAGTGTGTTTTGGTTTTTGCAGTGATGATTTCCGTTTGCTTGCAGTATTTGGAATGTAGTTCTCTGACTGGTTGGGTTCCTCAGGTTCAGGCATGTTCCAGGATTTCCTTACAAAATGCCCTTAAATGGTAACACTCTCGAGTCGGTGGCAAATAAAACCTTTGAACCACACACAGTTTACAGAAAACAATGACCAGGCAAGCTGAAGTTCTTGTGAAATAAAGACAAATCTGCTCATATATTGCTCAGAATTAGAAAGATTTTGATCAAGTGTAATGGGAAAGAAAAATCTTTGATTCCATAATTTGTAAACCATTGAGAGAATTGTTCTTAAGTTGTCAGGAGATGCCCATTATTAATTGATGGAGGTCAAATCTATGTGTTTAAAGTTCAAGGGAGATTTAGTTTAGAGATACAGCACGGAAACAGGCCCTTCGGCCTACCAAGTCCCCACACACTAACACTGCCGTACACATACTACGGACGATTTACATTTTTACCAAGCCAATTAGCCTACAAATCTGTACGTCTTTGGAGTGTGGGAGGAAACCGGAGCACCCAGAGAAAGCCCACGTGGTCACGAGGAGACCGTTCAAACTCCATACAGACAAGCATCCGTTGTCAAGATCGAACCAGGGTCTCTGGCGCCGTAGGGCAGCAACTCCCTACTGCTGCGTCGGGCAGTGTGCCGCCAAATGCATCATGATTTGCACCATTTGCAAGTGGGGAAAGGGCAGTGGTTTGGAACTAAAGCAGAACACTTCCGGAGATCCATTACGTAGTTCAATGGACCGTACAGCCGCCACCAATGCTAAAGTTCGAATCTATGAAAGACTTTTAAAAACAGTCAGACGATACTGATGAGGGAGGAGGTGGTGGTGGGAGATCTGTCGGGACAAGATATTTTATGGGAGACGTCTTAATGCCTTTGGCACGAAAGGCTGAGAAATCTGATAGTTTAATCTGCTTAAATTGTGAACTCCTCGGGACCTTTTTTTATTGAGAAGCAGCATGTTGATGGATGTTTCTTAATTTACTGGTGATGTGTCACCTGATTCTGTAAACTGCTTGGACTGCCTCTTGATTATCAGTAATACTCTCCTACTTCCTGGTATTGGCTTTAGTTTAATTTAGCGATTCAGCGCGGAAACAGGCCCTTTGGCCCATCGAGTCGGCACTGACCACTCTAGCACTATCCTACACACTAGAAACACTTACAACTTTTACCAAAGCCAATCCTGTATGTTTATGGAGTTTGGGAAGAAATTGGAGCACCTGGAGAAAACCCACGTGGTCACGGGGAGAACGTACAAACACCGTACAGTCAGCACCCGTAGTCAGGATCGAACCAGAGTCTGTGGTGCTGTAAAGCAGTAGCTCTATTACTGTGCCACCGTGCTGCCCTAACCTGCGTTATACAAGAAACAAAGGTTGCTATCTACTTGAGAGGGTGGAACATGTAATGAAGGAAATGAAAAGATTTTAAAATTCATTCACAAGGTCTGGTTGGTGTGATGTTATTGCTAACCCGTAATTGCATTTGAGACCGTGGCGCAGTACAGCATAGAAAATGGCCCTTCGACCCACAATGTTCAACCCGGATGTGATGCCAAATTAAACTGATCTCAGGTACACAAAAATGCTGGAGAAACTCAGCGGGTGCAGCAGCATTCATGGAGCGAAGGAGATAGGCAACGTTTTGGGCCGAAACCCTTCTTCAGATCTCATCTGTCTGTACATGATCCATATCTGTCTATTCCTTGAACTTCCATGTGCATGTCTAAAAGCCTCATCAACGCCACTATGGTATCTGCCTCCACCACCTCTCCGGCAATGTGTTCCAGGCCCCGACCACTCTCTGTACAAAAAAAAACTTGCCCTGCACATCTCCATTAAACTTTCCCCCTCTTACATAATGGCCATGTCCTCTGGTGTTGGACATCTCCACTCTTGGGAAAAGCTTCTTCCCTGTCTATGCCTCTCACAAGTTTACATATTTCTATTGAGTCTCCCCTCTGACGTTCCATGACATATGGAGCCCATGAAAACTGTTGGTTAGAAATTGCAATTCAAGAGAAAATCTCCATTGTAGAGAGCAAAAAGTGAGTGAGATTTTTGCGTTGCCGAAAGATTATCACGTTGTCTTTCAAAGTGCTTCTAGGCATTCTTGACTATGTATAGTTTGTTCTGTCCCTGTGGAGGTTGACCAGGACTTGTAGTTCTACTGTGTCTCAACGTATCACACTTTGTGATGCAGTGCCGTGAGTTCATGGGTGTTTCAGATCCGTGTTAAGCCGATCATGGCCAAGGCTCAGCTTATCATTGTTGTTTACGGTGGGGTTTCCGCATTGTATGACTCGCTCGTTTCTGGAGAGGAAAGGGTTATGCTACGCCGAGTAGCCAGTACATTGAAAGTGAAATAGCTCTAAACAGCCAAGATTAATATTCCAAGATAATATATTTTCTGATTCTGTAGCTGGAGTGTCGGAAATTTGGAACAGCAAATGTAATGCTGGATGCAGTGCCAAAGAGAATCTTAAGGGGATTTAAGAGATTGACTTTAATTAAATGTACAATTAATTCCAGTTTGCATTGGACCTGCTGCACAATAGTTCACCAAATCCCAATTTGGGCGGGAATTAGTGTTGATAAATTAAAGTGATACACATACTTTAGAGTTTGTCGGCATTAGAAATATTTGGTCCTTCAAAAGGCGGTAAAGTGTAAATAATATGATTGGAAACGCGATCTGTAAAATGTAGATGGAGGCATGTCTCTTTGATGGAAAACAGGATTGGAGGATATTAGCTACAAAGAGAGGGTGGACAAACTTGGATTGTTTTCTTACATCAAAGGTTGAGGGGCGACATGATAGATGTATGTAAAATGATGAGAGGCATAGATAAGGTAGACACACAACCTTTTTCCCAGGGTGGAAATGTCAAAGTCCTCGGCATAGCTTTAGCATGGGAGGGGGAAAGATTAAAGGACATGTGTAAGGCATGTTTTTTTTTGCACAGAGGGCAGTGGGTGTCTGGAACACACTGCCAGGTGTGGTGCTGGAGGCAGATACAACAGTGGCATTTAAGAGGCTTTTAGAGAGGCAAATAGATATGTAGTGAATGGAAGGATATGGATCACGCGTGGGCAGAGGAGATTAGTTGTGTCGGAAGAAACTGCAGATACTGGTTTACACCAAAGGTAGACACAAAATGCTGGAGGAACTCAGCGGGTCAGGCAGGATCTTTGGAGAAAAGGAATAGGTGATGTTTCGGGTCGACACCCTTCTTCAGTCCCCTTGTATTAGAGGGGATTAGTCTAATTTTGCATCATATTCAGCACAGACATAGTGGGCCGAAGAGCCTGATCCTGTATGTACTTATCTATGTTCTATATTCTAACTGCACGACTGAACTCCTGTTGCAAGGAGGTTTTGGCATCATACGGCAGATATGATCATTCATCATTGGGACTTGAGGACATCATTTCTGTGAGATGGAGCTGGTGAGGGAATTTGACCTTCACTGCTGCGAGGTGCCATCCAGAAAATGTAAGTTGACTCCTTGCCACAAAAGGACTGATCTTCAGCATGCCCCGCTGCTGACTTGAAACTTTGAGCCACGATGTGCTGGAGTATGCAGTACAGTAGCTCAAAAGTGATGACTCTCCACAGAGCTGCTACTTTATGATCTCCCAGGCATTTTCATCTTGTATTACAACTGAAACATTTCAAAACTCACCCCTGCAACCCAGCATTATGAATATTGATTTATCTAACTTCAAGTAACCCTTGCTTTCCCTCTCACTCCCCATCCCTCCCCCACCTTCGCTCTCCGACTAATTTCCTCCTGACTAATTTGACTGATTGTGTGTCTCCTTGTCACCTTCCCCATAGCTAACAATGAACTATTTTACATTTCCTTCATCAGCATCTGCTTTGATCTGTCATTTGCACACCTTACCCTTCCATATCTGTAGTCGCTGTCTCCCCTGCCTGTCAATCTGAAGAAGGGTCTTGACCCGAAACGTCACCCGTTCCTACTCTCCAGAAATGCTGCATGTGCCGCTGTGTTACTCCAGCATTTTGTGTAAACCGGCATCTGTAGTGCCTTATTGGAAGTTTGTTCTGAACTACTTGGGGCCTTTGACAGGTTGACGTTGTTCTGTGAACTCCCATGATAGTCTGTACGTGAGAGTATCTTTGTCACATTCCCCCTTTCCTCTCCTCCCCATTTTTAATTTCCACCTGTTCTGTGGAAGTGATTGATGCATCATTTGGAATTAATTTTCTGTGAATTAAAATCTTAAATTTGACATCATTTCTTTTGAATGAGAGGGGGAAACATTTTTTCAAAAAGCAGAAAAAAATAATGTACAAAAATGTTGTACTGCTGAATATGGTACAACCAGAATTGTGGCTGAACTTTCAATGTGCCAAGGGAAGTAACAGGCCACAAAGTGCAGTTTGCTCACGGGGGAAGTGAAATTAATGCAGAGTGCTTCAAATATCAGGGCTGCTGACAGCTAGGGCCAGTGTTAGTCATTTGAGCACTCATACCGAGATAAGATTACCACATTCGCAGCAAGCTCCAAACATTGCACACAGACTAGGAAAACCTTAGTCATCCACTTGAGCTTGTGTTTTGCTTCCAACTGTGGCGAGAGTTGTGAGTGCATGTGGTAACACTCACCTCAAAGCCCTGGAATAGCTCACACCAACAAGTGGAGACTTTTCACATGGACTTCATTTGCGCAAATTGGACTTTGGCAGACTTAAACAGCTGGATTTGCTTACTCCTCTTGTGCAGTACTCGATTTACAAACCCTCAAGAATGTGCCATGATGATCTCTCCTCTCAGCCCGAGCTACCTCCCCCAGTTCAGAGACAGGCACGTTGAAACGGCAACCGCTTTACACTGTCACTTTATCCTTTAGCCTTGGTATGATTCCAGCTGTAAAACACAAAGTTGCAACAACTGCAATATCGCAGCTACTTCCCACCTCACAAAGAGCTTAGCCATCTATTCCCCCTTCCTCGTGGAAGGTCGAATGTACAACAACACCAAAAATGCCCCCCTGCAGGTGTTTCATTTCACAGAACCATCCAATGCTCCTCATTAGAGAGTGTTTAAGAGACACCACCACTTTCGCTTGCAAATAATCCAACACTCAGTTCTGTTCAATCTTTTTCCATGCACAAGGTTAAGATTAAATAGAGAACCTTGGACTGCTCTTTAAAAATGAAAGCCATTTAACCTCCTAGTAAAAAACTGAAATAAAGTCAAAGCGAGCAGATTCACTCTGATCCAGCACGAGCTGCTAAAGATTGTTAATTATTTAGTGTTTATCAGGTATTCGGGCATTATCATGTACATGACACAG
The DNA here is from genome assembly GCF_010909765.2 of Amblyraja radiata. Taxonomy (NCBI): domain Eukaryota; kingdom Metazoa; phylum Chordata; class Chondrichthyes; order Rajiformes; family Rajidae; genus Amblyraja; species Amblyraja radiata. Next base: position 10,549,744 of record NC_045999.1, read on the forward strand.
ATCAAATGTGAGGCCTCATTTATTCACCACAAGAATGCCCTGCGAGTTGTGACAAATAATAATCATTGTTATTAATGCACTTTCAGCCTGTAATCTTAAAGCTATTATAACTTTCGACTGATCTTTGTTGCTGCCTGCTCTTGATGGAACATTCCAACCTTACTTTCCCTGTATAAACTGAAATGAGTTGCAGATTATTTCCTATAAACCAGGTTAATGGTTCTGTTTTTGTTTAATAATGTTGCTGACTATTTTCTGAGCTCAGCTCTATAATTGGATCCTGAGTGACCATCACATTGGTATTGGTTTATTGTTGGTATTATGCTTGCCCAGTCCTAGATCTTTGGCATTTCCCCTCCATTACAACCCCAAGGAGGCAGGCAGGCAGGCATGGTGTTATCTTCCACCATTATTCCCATTTAGAAAACCATCTAGTCTCTCTGCGTTCTAGCTTTAAATAACAACTGTTCTTGTTTCCCACCGACCCACAGGAACAGTTGAGGCAAGAGGGGCAGGCGTGTTAGCCTTGAACCCGTTTGGCCGTCCTGTGAGATCATGATTGAACGTTACCATTTCCATGTATCTATTGTCCTATATACTTTAACCACTTTTAGTTCTTTAAAATAATCTCATATATAATTTGTAATTAATCTGCCTTTAATGAAAGAGACTTCTATACGTGTGCTATTACTTGCATGTAGAGGAGTTTCCATTGAATTTCCAAATGTTTCTCCTGAAATGCCTGGTTTCATATTTTGGACAAATGGACAATTGTGGTCTTCTCATATATCAGAAATGGTTTCCTCTCCCCATTTTATCCTATAAGTCAGCGTGAATTCAGCTACAAACCTATCCTTGTTCCCATTCCGAACCCTCACCCTGGCTCCAACCACACATCTGGAGCTCCACACATCTGCAACTCGCACTCTGGCGACACTTGTGGGAATCAGATGCCAAACCATCCAAATATTTGGGTATCGGATGAGCAGGGTTTACTGTATCCTGTTCTGTCTCGTTGAGATCCAAATCTCACATTTGTCAACATTGAATTCCCTTTGCCACACTTTCACTTAATTTGTTGGTATCTGTTAGTAATTTGTTGTGGGAGCTACTGTGGGGCAGTGGTCGAGTTACCAGATGGCATCCTGAACCCTGGATTAACAGTCCTAACAAAGAAGCTGTGAAATATAAATCTGTTAATTAAATAATCAGAAATGTTAATTAAAAACTACTTAATAATGGTGACTGTGAAACTAGCAGCCTGTGTAAAAGCCCATCTAATTCAAAGTTCTTCAGAGAAGAAAACCTATTGTCCTTACTCAATCTAGCCCATGTGATTACATGCCCAAAGCAATGGCTTAATGGTTTGTAGCGAGCAAACGAATATTTGGGATAAACCTCCTTGACGTAGACCTCTGCAGGATGGCGCAGTGGTGGAGTTGCTGCCCGACAGCGCCAGAGACCCGAGTTCCAACCTGACCATGGGTGCTGTCTGCGTGGAGTTTCTATGTTCTCCCTGTGACCTGCGTGGGTTTTCTCCGAGTGTTCTTTAACATTTCATGCACATTCACCTCCTTGTTTCTGGATTCGAACTTCTTGTTGACTATTACCTTCAAGTCCATCCCTGCCCAGTTACTGACTGTAATTCATTGGGCTTTAGTTTATGTCAAACACTAGAGCACAAGACGGGCCCCTCAGCCCACAATGTCTGCCAAACATGATGCTGCGATCATCTTGTACCTACCTGCACATAATCCATATCCCTCCATTCCCTGCATATCCATATTTTTATCCAAACGAGTCTTAAATGTCACTACTGTATCTACCCCAGTAACATGTTCCAGGCACTCAACATCCTATGTGTAAAAAAAAAATTGTGCCGCACATCTCCTTCTCCCACCTTAAAGCATTGCCCTTAGTATTTGTTATTTTCTCCATCCTGGGAAAAAGTTCTGACTGCCTACCCTATCTATGCCCCTCATAATTTGATATACTTCTATCAGGTCTCCCTGCAACCTCCGGCATTCCCGAGGAAACAACAAATCTGTCCAACCTCTCCCTGTAGCTAATGCCGTACTTGGGGCGCCGCATTGATGGCAGCATCTGCCTGCAGGCTGCCTGGTTTTTTAAAATCATTTTTTCATTTTTAGTTTGTTTAAAAAGTACCTTTTGGAGGATTTTTTTTAGTATTTCTATGTGGGGGAGGGGGGTAGGGTAAAGGGGAAAACCGTTTCTCAGTCACTTCCTGGCGAGGATGTGACTATTCTCCGAGTTGCATCTTCGCACCCCCCCCCCCGTGGCCTACCAACTGGATTGGCGCAGCCTTTCGTGCCGGGGAATGGACCAAAGCTTCAGCGGCGGTGCAGCACTGGATTCACCGCGGAGCGGGTGATGCCTTACCTGGATCGCCGTTTGAAGCTCCGGAGTGTTGGGCCTGTTGCTTCAACATCGCGGAGCTGTGGTTTGCAGAGCTTCCACCGCGGGCAGCGCTGACTTCAACATCGAGGAGTCCTGGGATCCCTTTGCCGAGGGCCGCCAGCATGAATACCACCCAGTTGATACCGCCCTGTGGACTCTGGTAGGAAGTGGCCGATTCGGATGTCCAAGCCGCTGAGAATTTTCTCCCGTTCCGACGTCGGAGTTCCATCATCCGGCGAGCGGGCCTGAACATCGGGCTTCCCCTAGCGGCGACAGCGAGGGGTTCGGGAGCCCCCCGACCACGGGGGAACAACAGAGGACAACAAAGGTGGATGAATGAACTTTGGTGCCTTCCCTCACAGTGGGAAACTTTGATTCCACTGTGTGGGGATGTCTGTGTTAAAGACTGTCATGTTCTGTGCTCTTTTATTCGTATGGTGACCACACATTTCACTGCACCAATTGGTACATGTGACAATAAATGTCTCTTGTCTCTTGTCTAATCTAGGTATGATTCTGGTAAACCTCCTCAACACCCTTTCCAAAGCATTTCCATCCTGTCATGAGGCAACCAGATGCAGCTTAACCTTGACAACCTTCCTCATTGTCAGTGACCCCAGTAATCTTTTTGTCATCTGCAAATTACTAACCAGGTTTAGAGACACAGCATGGAAACAGGCCCCTTTGGCCTCCCTAATCCGTGCCGATCATCGATCACCTGTTTGCACTCGGTCTTTGTTAGCCCACTTTCTCATCCACTCCCTGCACATTAGGGGCAATTTTACAGAGGCCAATTAACCTACAAACCTGCACGTCTTTGGCTTGTGGTGAAAACCGTAGCACCCGTAGGAAACCCATGCAAATGTGCAAATTCCACAGAGACAGCACCCGAGATCAGGATAGAACCGGGGTCTCGGGGCGGTAAGCAGCAGCTACACCAGCTTGCTCCTTATATATTTCATTTGCATCAATGATGGTGTGAAGTTGCACCAGATTTGGATCGTTGAGGTGTTGCTCTGCTGATTTGTGGTGTAACTACATCTGGCTGGTTGATACAAACCAATGTCCATCACCTGACCAACTGTTAGGTACTCCGATTCAACCATCTGCTCGGCCAACAGGAAACCTTGACCTGCACTTCCTCTGGTAGAGGCCCTGCAGGCAATTGTTGAACCTGCTGCCTGACTGCACTGCTATGTTTGCTGCCTGCTTTTGGGTTACTTCCTCCTTGTGGTTTTGATTGCTATCTCACTTCCAGAGAAGAGAGGCAGAGGTTTGAAGATAAGCCAGTGGCTGTTAGTGCTGTGGGAAGGAAGCCTTTTCGGTTGAGTAAGGTGGGAGAGCAGAATGTCATGAGGGGCACAGCTTTGTTAACTTGTTTACACACGTTTCTTCAGTTTTCTTTTCCGACTGTCCACATGAATGGTTTTTGTAGTAGTAGTCTTGCCCTTCTCACACAATACACAATACAATTTATTTGTCACTTGAACCTCATAGAGGCTCAAATGAAATGTTGTTTCTGCAGTCATACACACAAGAAAAAAAGACCCAAGACACAACACAATTTACACAGACATCCATCACAGCGCATCTCCTCCTCGCTGTGATGGAAGGCAAAAAAACTTATCTCTCCCCTGCACTCCCCATTCCCCTCCCGATGTCAGAGTCAAAGCCCCCGGCGGGCGATGGTAATTGTCCCGCGGCCATTAACGCCGCGCCGGGTGATGCAAGGCCCTGCTCCGGGTCTTGTTGTTGGAGCCCTCGGCGGGCGCTAGCAAAGTCCCGCAGCCGTTGAAGCCGCGCCGGGCGATGATGTAAGGCCCCGCTCCAGGTACTCCTCGACCCCGCGACTCGGGCGGGTGAAGTCGCCGTTGCGGAAGCCCCGAAAAGCGGTCTCCCACCAGGGACCCACGGGCTCCCGGTGTCACTGTCCACCGGACCTGCGGTAAGCCTCCGAATCCCCGGGGTCGGGTCGCAGCAGCGCGCCACCACCGCTCCACCCGCTCCGAACTCGGCCAGCTCTACGATGGTGAATAGGTCCGCAGCTCCGCGACTGGAGCCCTAGGTCGTTCCTGCCGGAGGCAGCTCCACGTTGCAGCCCCAATGACAACGGAGACCCGACAGGGAAAAGGTCGGGTTCTCCGTGCAGGGGAAAGATTTAAAAGTTTCCCCCCCCCCCCCCCCCCCCCCCACACACACACACATACACCATCAAACAAAAATAAAAACTACATTAAAACGGGACAAAAAATAACAAAAAGACAGACGGACTGCAGAGGCCGCTGCGACGTGAGTCGCGCCGCCCACCGCACTCCAACAGTGCATGGAGAATTCAAACAACACCACGTGTTTGGAGAATGTTGTGTTGCACCAGTTCTGCCCTCGTTCACATCCTAGTTTTATTCATTGCAATGTTGCTGACCTTGCCACCAGTTGCCTTGGCCTGAATCTCTAATTCGTCCTCTAAGTCACTGCTTAAAAGCTACCTCTTTGACCAAATGTTTAGGTGACTAGCTTCATATTTCCATACGTTACAGTGTCAAAGTTTGTCCAAATAAGAGTCATACTGCACAGAATCGGGCTCAACTCAAGATACCCCACCTAAGTTTGTCTTATTTTCCCATATTTGTCTCAAATCCCACTAAACCTTTCCTATCTACGTACCTATCGAAATGTTTTATAAATGGTTATACCTGCTTTATTATATCTGCTTTACCTATTTCCTCTGGCAGCTTGTTCCATATACCCAATACCCTATGTTAAAGAGCTACCCCTCAGATTGAACCTTTCCCCTCTCACCTTAAACTATGCACTCTTGTTCTTGATTTCCCTCAGCTGAAAAATAAGACTGTGTATTCACACTATCTATTCCCTTCATGATTTCATATACCGCTGTAAGATCACTCCTTAGCCTCCTGTGTCCCAAGGCATAAAGCCCTAGCGGGTCCAACCTCTCCCGATAACTCAGACCCTTGAGTTCTGGCAGCAACCTTGTAAATAGACTAGGTTGGCTGAAGAGTGTAGGAAGGAACTGCAGACGCTGGTTTAAACCGAAGATAGACACAAAAAGCTGGAGTAACTCAACGGAACAGGCAGCATCTCTGGAGAGAAGGAATGGGTGACGTGTCGGGTCGAGACCCTTCTTCAGAATAGTCAGGGGAAAGGGTTAACAAGAGGTATAGATGATGATGCAGAGAGATATAGAACAATGAGTGAAAGATATGCAAAAAAAGTAATGATGATAAAGGAAACAGGCCATTGTTAGCTGTTTGTTGGGTGAAAACAAGAAGCTGGTGTGACTTGGGTGGGTGAGGGATGGAGAGAGAGGGAATGCTGGGGTTACTTGAAGTTAGAGAAATCAATATTCATACCATTGAGTAGTAAGCTGCCCAAGTGAAATTTGGCTGAAGAGCTTATTTCCATGCTGTTCTAAATCTTCTCTGCATTCTTTCCAGCCTAATGGCATCTTTTCTATTACCCAATTACCGAATTACAGAATTACCCAAACTGAACACCATTCACTGCCTGCCTCACCAACAGCTTGTACAACTGTAACATATCATCCCAACCTGTATACTCAATTCCCTGTCTGATGAAGGCCAACATGCCAAAAGCATTCTTCACCGCTCGATCTACCTACAATGCCACCATCCTGGAGTATGTATCCTGGATCTCTCTGTTCTACAGCATTCTCCATGGGCCTTCCGTTCACTGTGAATGTCTTGTCCTGATTTGACATCCTTAATATTTCACAGACAAATTAACATAAAAATAAATTTAAACAAGACTGAGATACATGGACTTGAAAGGCTGTATTTGCTCCCATGATGGCATCACCTACACTTTAAATTGCAGGTAATTCTATATCAAGTGACAGTAATTTTCCTAAAAAACGTTGCCGTATAAAAAGTAATGTTATAGCCAAACAGGCTAGAGTTGCCTTCAAAGCGCAGATGTAACTATAACAAATATGGGCCATATAACGCTCCGTAATCCATGAATCACGTTGGAACTGAATCTCGTTCTGGAATCGTGCTTCATAGCAGATCTACCTGTGCTCCCACAGCACTGGCTGAGATCACTGTTCATCTCCAGTCCACGTGCTGTCTTTCTGGCCAGTTGGTGAATGGGCCCTGGCAGAAAACTCAGAAGATTTACATCCCACTAAATGAATACATTTCTCCATCTCTTTCTAACACAGCTGATGCCTGATCACTCGATTGTGGCCCTTTGTTCTAGACTGCAGCTTTCTGCATCTGACATGTGTGTCAATGAAATCATCTCTCATTCCTCTTAACTGCAGTGAGATGACCTAATTTCTTGTCACCGGACAGTGCTCTCATCTCTGGCACAATCCAATGGAATCTTTCCACTGTCTTCGAGGTTCTCCCACCATAAGCACGCTGGAACTCCACTCAGTGCTCCAGGTGTGGTCACGCTGAAGTTTTATACTGTAGAGGCCTAGAGCACACCACACACACTGAGAGCACACACCCAACGCCCCGTCCCTCAATCGGCGAGGGGGGTGAACCAAGGAGTGGCCTACCCCCCCAGGGACCGCCACAATACAATTGCTGTCATTTAAATGGCCATGGAGATGGTGGGAGCCAGGGACGGGACGGGACGGCAGGTCATTCCATTTACATTCAATTTACATTTTATATTTAAGATGGATACAAAAAGCTGGAGTAACTCAGCGGGACAGGCGGCAGCTCTGGAGAGAAGGAATGGGTGGTGTTTTGGGTCGAGACCTTCCTTCAGATTATTCAGGGAAAAGGGAAATAAGAGATATAGACGATGATGTAGAAAGATAAAGAACAATTAATAAAAAACGTTGCACAAAAGTAACGATGATAAAGGAAACAAGCCATTGTTAGCTGTTTGTTGGGTGAAAACGAGAAGCTGGTGCGACTTGGGTGGGGGAGGGTTGGAGAAAGAGGGAAGGCGGATTCCCGCTGACTGTCCGGCTGAGTTATTCCAGCTTTTTATGTCTTTGGTTTAAACCAGCATCTGCAGTTCCTTCCTATACATTTTATATTTGTTGTTTTTTTAAGTTTCTGGCACTGCATGGTGCTTTAGACACACGGGAACGGGTGTCATTAGCGGGTCAGGGGTGTATTGTCGTTTCATTATCACATGATCTCTGTTAGTCCAAAAAAATGGATAATCCAGAAAGGCTATGGAACGGTAGGTGCCGTAAAAGCGCTGGTCAACCTGTACTGGATTTTATTTCATTCAACCACATTGGCTGTGCCTTGTAAAGCTTTCAAACCAACATGTCACTACTTCCTCATTAACAGATACTTGCAGTTTCTCAACGACAGATTGAGGCGATCAACTATTACTTCTTGCAAGCCCTTCTCACCGTTCTTAACAGTGGTGGACATTTTTTTTCCTTCCAATTGAAAGCCCTGTTGCAAAATCTAGCGAAATTTAGTAAATCACATGTCTCCCTACAACTATCGACATAAAATTTATGCTGGAGTAACTCAGAAGGTCAGGCAGCATCTCGGGAGAAATGGGTAGGTGACATTTCATATCAGGATCCTTTTTCAGACCTGAACCTGAAGGATCATCTATCCATTTTCTCCAGAAATGCTGCCTGACCCACATTAACTCCAGCACTTTGTATCTATCTTTGGTACAAATCAGCATCTACAGTTCCTTTTTATTACATTCTCCATGCAACGTTCATATGTGAGCCAATGTTAGCCAATTAGAATGCCTAGTAATTATAACCCTGCCTAATTATAGCATTCATAGTGTAAGATCCTACCCAGTGTCCACCAGTAGCAGTGTGAACGTGTGATGACCTGCTTAGAAGTTAATGACCTGAACGATAAAGATGCTTGTGTTTCAACCTGTGTAAGTCTGATTCTTTACATGGTGTCAGAAGTGGGATCAGGTGACCATGATAATCAATAACAAACCTCTGATTGCCAAAGTCGATACCGGCGCCAGAGTAAATATCATGTCACTCAAAGTGTTCAACAAGATAAGGGCCACTGACCTCATGAAAAAAGACTCCTCCACTCTACATGCTTACAGAGGGGAAATTCTTCACCCACTGGGTAAAGCTGATCTCAAATGTACCATCAATAAACAGACCAAGAACTTACTCTTCTACATCGTCCAACCAAGTTCTGAGAGCCTGCTAGGCATCAATGCATGCCATGACCTGGATCTGGTCTATTTCGGGCATGCTGTCCACAAACTCTGTCTGACAGAGGAACTAATGAAACAGATGCTGTCCAACTATAAAGACTTGTTTGACGAAAAACTTGGCAAACTACCCACAATATACAAGATCATTGTTGACCATACGGTCACCCCGATCGTACGTGCTCCTCACCGCGTCCCACATGGCATGCGTGAGAAAATACACGATGAACTAAAACGTATGGTCTCTATCGGAGTCATTGCCGAAGTCAGCGAACCCTCTGACTGGGTCTCCATCATGTTCGTCACCACAAAGAAAGACAAGAAGGAGTTACGCATCTGCATCAATCCTAAAGATTTGAACACAGCAATCAAACGCCAACACTACCCAATGAGAACTCCCGAGGACGTAGCAGCACAAATCGGCAACGCAACGGTGTTCTCAGTTTTGGATGCCAAAAGTTCTTTCTGGTAAATCCCGTTAGACCGTGCCTCATTGGTGTTAGCAACCTTCGCCACCCCGTTTGGCCATGACCGATTCCTGAGAATGCCCTTCGGTATCGACTGCTAGCGAAGTCTTCCAAAGTGCAATGGAACAACTGTTCACAGAATTTCCTTGTGCCATCATTGTTGACGACATCCTGGTTACGGTCGAGATGCGACCGAGCATGATGCCAACCTACGTAAGGTGCTGGATCGTGCCAGAGACATTAATCTAAAACTAAACCCTCTGAAGTGCAAGTTCAGAGTTCCTGAAGTCACCTATGTAGATCACGTATTCACCAGCAACGGGTTAAAACCTGATCCGCTAAAGACTGCAGCAATCAACGAGCTGCCAGTACCAACTGACGTCACCAGCCTACAACGGTTTTTAGCTATGGTCAACTACCTGGGCAAATTCATTCCCAATCTCAGCGAATTGTCAGCCCCTCTGCGTCAACTAACCCACAAGGACAACACCTGCTACTGGTACCGGTAGACAGTGGGTAGGATCTTACACTATGAATGCTATAATTAGGGGGGGTTATAATTACGAGGCATTCTAATTGGCTAACATGCTATAGCCAATCTACAATATGCAACCTAACGGAGGAATTTAACTGCTTTCAGTCCCATGAATGTCTATATATATATATATACTAAGTTCCACCTTCCCAAGACCCTTTGATTGTTGCTGTTCTTGATATGTATTTTGTATCCTGTGCTGTGAAGGTATAAAACCTTTAACTTCCCAATTCTTTCTTTTTGTGCGGTAAGGCTAGCATTTATAGTCTAGAACATAATGAGCTCACAGCACCCTGTGTCTTAACAGGACTTGCAGAGGACTATTAGGGACAAAAACAAGGACCTCAGAAGGTCAGGCAGCATCTGTGGAGGGAATTTACAGACGACGTTTCAGCTCAGGCTCACTGAACAAGGGCCCCAACCATAAACATGGTCTGGCCATTCTCCCCACCGATGCTGCCTGACCCACTGAGTTCCCCCAGCACTTTGTTTTTTGCTTGTGATTCCAGCATCGGCAGTCACTTGTGTCTGCAGTTGGGTGTAGTTTTTGTGGTGATATGATACAATAGTGTGGCTAGGCTATTTCAGAAGACTGTATGATCAACCACAGTGCTGTGGGTCTGAAGTTAACGGGCTGGCCCAGGCCTTGAGGAGGTTAATCATTGCATTTGATGGTGATCACCGTTTCCGATAATGTTTCTTTAAATAAATTTATATAATTAACTTAATTATTATTTACCATGATGGTGTGGAGAGATTTGAATTTGTGTCTCCAGTACATCAGTCGTCTCTTTGGAATTAATGGTTCAATATCATAACCAGTCAATTACTGCACCACTGTTTATAAAATGACTTTGGAGTTGCCTTTTATGTTCCCCACTAATTTTATGTTCATACATTCTTCTTCTCCTCACTTCCTTTTTCTAATTCCATCCTACACTTTTCACATACCTCTGTGCCCACTTATTCTCCACACTTCCGTCTCAGCCGTGTTTACTTTCAATGCTTCATTTGTACCGTGTTCTTGTGTTTCGTAAAAGTTCACTCTCTTTCACTTCTGCTCCACCGTTGCAAACTCTCCCAGTAGTTTTGGCAAAATTATAAGTCTGTCAGGAAGAGCGATGGTGTGTGTCAGTGAGAGAGATGGAGTGTTCCTGTGTGTGTGTGTGTGTGTACACGGACAAACCTGTGGGGGAGGGGGGGTGGGGGAGAGAGCGAGAGAACCTGTGGGAGAGAGAGGAGTGTGTCAGTGAGAAAGGGATGGGATTTCTCTGAGAAACTTTAGCCACAATTTGATTACTTGCCCTCTGAACTTTTTATTTCCCAATGGAATACAAATATTATTTACAGTTCTGAAGCATTTCATTGACTCTGTTTATCTATTATATATTTTCCAATCTACTTGAGCACACGTTGGACATGTTGAATGTTTTTTTTTAAAAAGGCACAATGCAAGAGTAACTCATTGCACCAGCCAGCATCCCTGGAGAACATAGATAGGTGACGTTTCATGTTGAGAACTTTCTTCAGAATGTTGTCGGGTGTGTTTTGAATGGATGTATTCAAATCCATTGAATGGATTTAAGTTTGATTTAGAGTATTCTTGCATCTGTTGCCTTCAAACCCTATATTGTATTCTTTCATATTATAATTACTTTCCCCTTGGCATGTGGAGTGCAGTTCCTTATACAAAAAAGGATCTAAAATAATATGGCCTGTGGTTAATTCAAAACCTTAAATGGTAGAAGAAACCTTTACCACTACACTTGATGAATTTAATCTCTAATCTGCTTAATTGTATGTGATTAAAGTCCCCTATCATTAGCGCATTAGGTTTGTTTCAAGACATTATGTACCTTTCCCTCACCCCGTCTCGTCCTGGCTCCCATACCATCTCACTGTGCGTGCAACTTAGTCGAGGTAACTCAAACAACGAGATTATTATAAAGCAAAAGCATGCATTTGTAAAGAATCTTTGAATTTGGGGAAATTCCAAGGTGCATCACGGGCACATAATTTGTTAAGAATTGTCACAGGAGACTTTTAAGAGGGACAGCTCTAAATGCTTGCTGAAAAGTGAACGTGGCGGGGGGGGGGGGGGGGGGGGGGGGGGGGGGGGGGGGGGGGGGGGGGGGAGTGTCAAGAGATGGAGCAGCTTGCAAAGGCTGTTTAGGAATGGAGGATCATTCAATTGGCAAGGTCAAGGATTGTTTGTGTAAATAAAAAAGCCCCAGACCACGTGAAAGCGAGTTCTGGGATTATTTAATGAGCTGATTTAAAATTTTCCTTCAAGATCTCTGGTTATCCTGCTGTCAGAAACTCCCCAAAGATGCACGGTGGACGTGTTGTCTGAGCCCCATGTGGCACCTGACAGCCTGCCTCTGGCACAAGGACGACAAGTCTTGGCATGGGGCGATCTTTGTGCAGTACAGAATGTTCCATCCTAAAGAGTGCCTGTTCACTTCAGTCATTAAATACTGGCATGGATCTGGCTGATTCACAGCAACCCGCAATGACAGTGGGTGGCGGGCCTCAGAAGCAGGCAATGCATCACACAACTTCTGGGTTCCTGCTGCTAGACCTCTGAACTCCTTTTGACGAAACTAAAGTGGCCAGCAATATGATTTCTGAAATTGGTGGCATCTCTGGAGAAAAATACTAGGTGACGTTTCGGCTTGCTCTCTCTCTCTTCTTCAGACTGAAAGCAGGGAGTGGGGGTTGGGGGGGTGGGGGTGAAGAAGAACTGCAAGCAAGAAAACACCAGGAAAAAAATCATGGCTGGCCACAAAAGACTTTAGGCGGGGTGGTGCCTCGTAGGCCCATTGTTGTCCAGTGAAGGTGTTAACTCAAGAGGGAATCAATGTGGAGAACTATGGAACTGGTAAAACAACCTATGTGGAGGAAGGAGGGGTGGGGGGAGAGAGTGTAGGTAGAAGTTACTTAAAATCAGATAATTCAATGCTCATATTGCTGCAATGTGAGCTACCCAAGCAAAATGTGAGATGCTGCTCCTCCAATTTGCATGTGACCTCACTCTGTCAACGGGGGAGGCCGAGGACACAAAACTCACCATGGGAATGGAAAGGAGAGTTGGAATGGTTGGAAACCGGGAGATCCTATGCGGACCCTTGCGTAAGTGTCAGTGAAATGGCCGCCGAGTCGACATTTGGTCTCACTTTGACGAAACTAGACTGGGAACTGTTTATGTTCTATTTTATTTTCCTCCGGGAACAGTGAATGTGATTTCACTGAAGTTGCCAATTAGAGACAGAAGCAGCCAGCTGGACCTGCCTTGCTTGCTCCGTGTGTCCTCATCTGCTCAACGGTTCCTGTTTGTGATGTTGAAAACTTTGCTTGTCGTTATGGCTGCTTTTCTTGCCCAGAGTGCGGTAGTAGGGCATGGAGGGGGAAGGTAGATGGAATAACAAGGAACGGCACAAGAACCACCCCTCGCCCTCTCTTTTCCCCCCCCTGGTGGCCCCACACTCCCCCCCCCCCCCCCACCCTCCGGAGGCCTGACTGACCTCGCACCAGTTTCTCCCCTCCCCTACTGCTTGTACAGTTTATAATGGATACCCAATTCACAACTTCTCTGTCCCTAAGCTTAACAATGTTCAACTTCATCCTTTTGTGCTCTTCATCTTGAGTCTCTGTCCAACAAGCTGCCGATCAAATAACCCCCTCACCAGTGTTCACCTATCACCACCCCCCTTTCCCCACCTCTCTCTCAGCTTCCCCCCCCCCCCCTCCCGGTTCAATCAGTCTGAAGAAGGGTTCCGACCCGAAACGTCTCCAGCTGTGTTACTCCAGCATTTTACATCTATAGGAGGTAGATGGAGACTGAATGTTGTTGGGATTAATTTGGGATGCAGGGTATATCGAACTGAACTGGCTCTCCTGTAATGGTGACAGGGGCTTAGTGGACCTGTGTTGAGGCAGTGTTGGTGTTCTATCGGGTTTGCAACAGGCTAGCTGATATTTGACAGTGAGCAGCTACACAGAGCCTCAGATTGCATCCTCTGCTTCTGACAATCCCAGATGGGTTTTGTAACAAACAGACAGTCTCGCAGTCAGCTTTGCTCACCAGATATTGATTATTTTATAAACAGCTGTCGTAGTTGAGCTGATTTTGGTCTGGATTAATTGGTTAATGCTTTTATTTCTGTCCAGAAATCTAACCTGTGCATTTGTCCACTAAACACCTACTTGGGATATTGTCTCAGAATAAAGCAGTGGTTTTGTTGGCTTTCTTGGAAGCTGAACTTGTGGCCTGGATCATTCGGGGTTCTGCCCTCTCAACAATGCCATTTCCGCATGGCCATCTGAGTGTTTCCAGCATTTTCTGTGAATTATAGAAATGCTTTATCCAATTCTCATAGCAGCTTGAGCAGAAACCCGAGTGTGTTCTCTCTCGAGCTGCTCTCACAGTGATGTTCCATTTGGATTCCCAGGAATTCCCTGCACTTGCTGACTTACAGAATGTTTCCTGTTGCTTCGTTTATCCCAGGGGCGAGTTATTCTGAGGAACTGTTCTCTACTGGAGACATACATGCCCGCTGTCCACTTCATTTACTGTAGATTTTTAATCTGAAGCTTTTGTCACATAAGGATATATAGAAACATAGAAAATAGGTGCAGGAGTAGACCATTCAGCCCTTCGAGCTAGCACCACCATTCATTATGATCATGGCTGATCATACAAAATCAGTACCCCGTTCTGGCTTTCCCCCCCATACCCCTTGATTCCCTTAGCCCTAACAGCTAAATCCAAATCTCTCTTGAATATAGTGAATTGGCCTCCACTGCCTTCTGTGGCAGAGAGTTCCGCAGATTCACGACCCTCTGGGTGCAAAAGTGTTTCCTCATCTCAGTCCTAAACAGCCTACCCCTTATTCTTAAACAGTGACCCCTGGTTCTGGACTCCCCCAACATCGGGAACATTTTTTCTGCATCTACCCTGTCCAATCCTCTGAGCATTTTATACGTTTCTATAAGATCCCCTCTCATTCTTCTAAATTCCAGCGAATACTAGCCCAGTCGACCCATTCTTTCATATGTCAATCTCGCCATCCCGGGAATTAACCTGGTGAACCTACGCTGCACTCCCTCAATATAAATAATGTCCTTCCTCACATTAGGAGACCAAACGTGCACACAATACTCCAGGTGTGGTCTCACTAGAGCCCTGTACAACTGCAGTAGGACCACCTTGCTCCTAAATTCAAATCCTCTCACAATGAAGGCCAACATGCCTGTTGTACCTGCATGCTTACTTTCAGTGACTGATGTACAAGCACACCCAGGTCTCGTTGCACCTCCCCTTCTCCTAATCTGACACTATTCAGATAATAATCTGCCCTCCTGTTCTTGCCTCACATTTATCCACATTATTCTGCATCTGCCATGCTTATGCCCACTCACCCAACCTATCCAAGTCACCCTGCAGCCACATAGCATCCTCGTCGCAGCTCACACTGCCACCCAGCTTTGTGTCATCCGCAAACTTAGAGATGTTACATATAATTCCCTCGTCTAAATCGTTATTATATATTGTAAACAACTGGGGTCCCAGCACCGAGCCTTGCGGCACCCCACTAGTCACTGGCTGCCATTCTGAAATGGACCCGTTAATTCCTACTCTTTGCTTCCGGTCTGCTATCCATGTCAATTGCCTACCCCCAATACCATGTGCTCTAGTTTTGCACACTAATCTCTTGTGTGGGACCTTGTCAAAGGCTTTTTGAAAGCCCAGATACGCCACATCCACTGGCTCTCCCTTATCCATTCTACTTGTTACATCCTCAAAAAATTCCAAAAGATTAGTCAAGCATGGTTTCCCCTTCATAAATCCATGCTGACTGACTGATCCTGTCACTGCTTTCCAAATGCACTACTATAACATCTTTAATAATCGACTCCAGCATCTTCCCCACTACCGATGTAAGGCTAACTGATCTATAATTCTGTTTTCTCTCTCCCTCCTTTCTTAAAAAGTGGAGTTACATTGGCTACCCTTCAATCCACAGGAACTGATCCAGAATCGAGAGAACATTGGAAAATAATCACCAATGCATCCACGATTTCTAGGGCCATCTCCTTGAGTACTCTGGGATGCAGTCCTTCTGGCCCTGGGGATTTATCTGCTTTCAGTCCCAACAGTTTACCAAACACCGTTTTCTGACTAATGTGGATTCCCTTCAGTTTCTCCCTCCCACGAGATCCTCGGCCCCCTAGTATTTCCGGGAGATTGTTTGTGTCTTCCTTCGTGAAGACAGAACCAAAGTACTCGTTTAACTGTTCTGCCATTTTCTGTTTCCCATTATAAGTTCACCTGTCTCTAACTGTAAGGAACCTACATTCGTCTTCACTAATCTTTTCTTTTTTACATACCTAAAGAATCTTTTACAGTCAGTTTTTATTTTCCCTACAAGCTTTCTTTCATGCTCTCCCCCCCCCCCCCCCTCTTAATTAACCCATTTGTCCTCCTCTGAGTTCTAAATTTCTCCCAGTCCTCTGGTTTGCCCCTTCTGGCCAATTTATATGCCTCTTCCTTGGATCTAACACTATCCTTGACTTCCCTCGTCAGCCACGGTTGAGCCGCCTTCCCAGGTATATATTAGTGTATCCTCTCCTACAGTCAATAGTCATCAGTTAGAACTCTGTTTATCAAAGGTTGCTTGCAGTGTTTGCAAATGATCCAAGTGCTTGAGGCATTCTGGTAACTTGTACTATTATTTGGATAAACTAGGAAATGATGCTGCGGGAATCAAACGATTCAACTCTTCCCCTTCTCCAGGGTCCATCCTTCCCCCATGCCCCCTCTGCCGTACATCATCGCTCCATGCCATGTACCTTCTCCCTCCTCCCTTGTGTCTTTTCCTTCATCAATCCCCTGTCCTCTTCATCATTAACTGCCCCCTACTCTCTGCGACCCCCTCACAAATGACCACCCCCTAAACCAGCTCCAACTCTCTAGTCAAAACACTAGTGCTGGAGTAATTCAGCAAGTCAGGCTGAAGAAATCATCTCTGGAAATCATGAATAGGTGACGCTTTGGGTCGGGACCCTTTATCAGACTTCACTCTGTCCAAAGTATATCTCTGTAGACCCTAAACATCCTCACCTCCCAATAGTGAGTCCCTTCATTACCATCCAAAACCACATTTACTGCCCTGAGCCTTTACATAGATTTCTACAATCTATCAGCCAACACTGTTGAAAAGTTTCGGATACAGGTTTTGAAAATTGGATAATTGCACCATTAAGAAAGGCAGCTGTGCAACCATTAGGAATGAGAACCTCATCTATTCATTTTATTCCTTCTTGCCTTTAGTTCTTGGTCACTGGGTAAATGTCAGATTTTTAAATAAAGATGCAATGTACTGCAGGGCATGACTGCCCAGAACCTAATAGAGTCATCAAGGAAACTATAAGCTTGCTATTGGTGAAGCAATAAATCAGGTTGAAACAAAGATAAATTGCATTTACTATTGAGCTTTCATCAGGATATCCTCATTGGCAATCTTCAGGTTGCTGAGATTGAATTGCATGTGACGCTATGATTGAGATTGATTTGAAAGTTCTTATCCGTTGGATGGGTATGGCACAACTTCCTCACTCTCAGATTGCAGCGAGATGGACAGATATCACACAATTAAATTCTAAATGTAACCCCAAACATCTGCCAAGCTGCCTCTGGAATCTTGGAAAACAGGCACAAAATGCAGGAGTAACTCAGCAGGACAGGCAACATCTCTGGAGAGAAGGAATGGGTGACATTTTGGGTCGAGACTTCTTCAGACTGACCAACGTCAGTCAGCCTACCGACAAGCCTGACCGACAGACTGATCGATTGACCGACCCTAACCCTAGCTCTACATTTGTTATTTATCATTTTTATTTAACAGTTCACATTACAACTTTATAAAGATGAATCAATTGAAAAACAAAATGATCAGCAAGGTGAGCATTACCTTTATTATTTGGAAACCTTGTAATTGTTTTGATGTAATTAGGAGGCTGCCATGATCCCAGGGTCCTCGCTGCCTAGCGACCATAAAACAAAGCGCGGGATTGTTCAATTTGCTCCCGACCTCAATGTCAAACGTGCATTGATTGGGCAATTACTACTCAGAAAATTTGAGGGTTTTCTCATATTTCTTAAAAATGTGCAGGTTTTGTTCTTGACGAGTTTCAGGTATGATTTATATAATATTTTTACACAATATGTTAAAAATTTAGGTAGTTCCGTGAGTTGGGTCAGGTGGTCACGAACCTGAACGAAAAAGCTCTTCGGCCCACATCCTACGTGTAATCATGTCCTTGTTATGGAGACACAAGGAACTGCAGATATTGAAATCTTGAGCAAAGCACAATGTGCTGGAGGAACAGCAGTTCAGGCAGCATCAGTGGAGGGAATGGACGAATGATGTTTCAGGTCGGGACCCTTCTTCATATTCCTCCCCCTCCCTCAGCTGCTATCTGTGCCTATAAGAAGGGTCCTGGCCCAAAACATAATCTCTTCTTTTTTCCCCCATAGGTGTTGCCTGATCTGCTGAGTTCAGCACTTTGCTTCGATCATGTCCTTTGGTTATAGTGTAGTGACCAGAACTGCACACAGTGCTCCAGTGGTGGCCTGACTGATATTTTATACAGATATGCCACAACTTACCAGCTCTTATATTCTGTCCTCTTTTTGATGAAGACAAGTGGCAAGTACCCGATAATCTGCCTTCTACACCTTCTCTATCAGTCCTATTCAGGGGGTCCTTAAACTTGTCCTTCAAGGTTCCTGTATTCCTTATGATTCCTCTGGGTCCTGCCACTCATTGTGTTTGAATGAATCCATACCCTCATTCATGCTGCCAAAAAGCATCACTTTGCACTTATCCAGATCAAATCCCATCTGCAATTGCTCTGCCATCTTGCTGACTGATCAGTTATCATCTTGTGGCCTCACTATTAATGTGCTGCTCAGTGTACGGAGGTTACAGTACCATGGTGTAATTGTGCCATAGTTACAGCAAAAGGACACGGCTGTTTGTTCTTTGGATCAGTGCCCGTTGCTGGTGGAATAACCCTGCCCTATTGTTCCTGCAGGGAGCCAGCCAGACTGACAGTGCAAGTCACTTACTTCTACCATCTACGCATGGGAAATGTGTTGTTTTTGAACAATATATCGTGTGTAGTCACTGCAGCAATACGGAAAATCTAAAGTTTATTAGCAGTCCAGCTTGTGTTCCTCTTGCTACAAACCAACAAACCAATAGCTGTTTCAAACACATTCCGTCAGTGGAATAAAAGGCATAATTTACACAGGATGGTTTTTAAAGGCAGTCAATGCTTCAGCAGTCTGGGTTTTTGATCCAATTTATGCAATTGATGCAATTTCATATGTCTGTTATTTTAACGATTAACCAATCAGGAGAATACTTAGAAAGATCTTCTTATCGAGTTCACATCACAAGATTAAAATTTGTTCAGCCAGAGCTGAACACTCTTCTCGGCATCTGCTTACAATGGCTTCTTGTGCATAGTGGTGGAACGATTGGTGGAAAAAGGGCCGCAACGTGAACGCTCTTTCCTTGACCCCACCGAGAAAGATGATATTTGATTACATCCGTTTTTCAAACTTCCTTCAGTTTTATCCCCTGCTATCAATTTGTATCCAAATTAATTATTTACAAATGATCATCTAGTTCTTCATCTGAGGTCGGATTCACTTGGAGGGCTATTCCTCATATATGTGATAATAAATGTGAACAATTTGCTTCACTCTTCTATTTCTCTTGTCTGAACCTATATTATCTTTCCATGTGCTGGGAATATGTTTAGAGGAATTTCTAATTTTTATGAAACGAGAGTTTGTAGGTTTAAGTGAATCAAGTTTCAGATGTTCTGATCAGTATTTCTGAGGCAGAGTTGACATCAAGGCTCTGAAAGAAAATACTGCATGAAAGAGCACTTGAGCTGCTAACCTTTCCCACCCTTGTTGCTCACCATTAATTTATTTAGTATATTTTGCCACGTCACTGGCTGATCCCAAAGAAACCACGACCATTATCTGAAGATAGACACAAAATGCTGGAGTAACTCAGCGGGACGATCAGCATCTCTGGATAGAAGGAATAGGGGGACGTTTCGGGTCGGGACCCTTCTGACTTCAGTCTGAAGAAGGATCTTGACCCGAAACGTTACCCATTCCTTCTCTCCAGAGATGTTGCCCATCCCGCTGAGTTACTCCAGCATTTTGTGTCTTTCTTTGGTGTAAACCAGCATCTGCAGTTCTACCATTATCTGTATGAATTTCTTATTGAAGCACTGGAAAAGACCTGAGCTTTCAAAATGTCAATGTACGCTCTATATTGTACACATTATCTGTCCCTCTGTAAGCCTTAAGGTAGTATGTTTACTGAATTGTATCTGGTGAGTTTTATGTGGTTTTGGAGATCACTAAATTGTCAAAGTGCTGCTGCTGGAGTTTATCTAACTGAAACCAGACAACTTCCCCACGTTCTTTTTTAAAAATTTTCAGATCTAGGAGTAATTGCTGGGGCTAGGATTTATTGCCAACCCTGAATTGCTGTTAAACTTGGGTGGCTTGTCATTCTAGAGGGCATATAAAGGACAGCCACATGGGTGGTTTAGAGTTGTATATAGATCAGATCGGCAAAGGGTGCCAGATATTCATGCTAAAAGACATCAGTAATGGTAGAGACCAAAATGCTGGAGAAAAAACTCAGCGGGTGAGGCAGCATCTATGGAGCGAAGGAAATAGGCAACGTTTCGGGTCGAGACCCTTCTTCAGACTGATGCGAGGGTGGGGGGGCAGAAGAAAGGAAGAGGTGGAGACAGTGGGCTGAGGGAGAGCTGAGAAGGGGAGGAGAAAGCAGGGACTACTTGAAATTAGATAAGGAAAATATGAGGTGCTGCTCCTCCAATTTACGGTGGTCCTCACTCTGGCCATGGAGGAGGCTCAGGACAGAAAGGTCGGATTCGGAATGGGAGGGGGAGTTGAAGTGCTGAGCCACCGGGAGATAAGGTAGGTTGTTGGGCAAAACGATCGCCAAGCCTACGCTTGCTTGGTCTCACCGATGTAGATCAGCTGACATCTAGAGCAGCAGATGCAATAGATGAGGTTGGAGGAGATACAGGTGAACCTCTGCCGCACCTGGAACGACTGCTTGGGTCCTTGAATGGAGCCAAGGGGGAGGTAAAGTGACAAGTGTAGCATTTCCTGCGGTTGCAAGGGAAAGTGCTAGGAGGGGGGGTGGTTTGGGTGGGAAGGGACGAATTGACCAGGGAGTTACGGAGGGAGCGGTCTCTGCGGAAAGCAAACAGGGGAGGAGATGGGAAGATGTGGCCAGTGATGGGATCCCGTTAGAGGTGGCGAAAATGTTGGAGGATTATTTGTTGTACGTGACGACTGGTGGGGTGGAAGATGAGGACAAGGGGGACTCTGACCTTGTTACAAGTGGGGGGATGGGGAGTGAGAGCAGAGTTACAGGGTATAGAAGAGACCCTGGTGAGAGCCTCATCTATAGTAGAAGAGGTTAACCCCCGTTCCCTGAAGAATGAGGACATCTCCGATGCCCTGGTGTGGAACACCTCATCCTGGGTGCAGATGCGGCATAGACGGAGGAATTGGGAGTAGGGGATGGAGTCCTTACAGGAAGCAGGGTGGGAAGAAGTGAAGTCCAGATAGCCATGGGAATCAGTGGGTTTATAGTGGATGTCGGTCAGTAGTCTATCACCTGCGATGGAGAAAGTGAGGTCTAGAAATGGTAGGGAGATGTCGGAAATGGTCCAGGTGTATTTGAGTGTCAGATGGAAGTTAGTGGTGCAATGGATGAAGTCAGTGAGTTGTGTGTGGGTGCAGGAGGTAGCACCAATGCAGTTGTCGATGTAGCGGAGGTAGAATTTAGGGATAGGGCCCTGGTTCGCCTCGAATAAAGATTGTTCGACGTACCCTACAAAGAGGCAGGCATAACTAGGGCCCATGCGCGTGCCCATAGCTACACCTTGTATTTGGAGGAAATGGGAGGAGTCAAACGGTATAGTTTAGTTTAGAGATACAGCACGGAAACAGGCCCTTTCGCCCACTGTCCACACCGACCAGCGATCCCCGCACATTAACACTATCCTACACAAACTAGGGACAATTTACAATGTTACCAAGCCAATTAACCTTCAAACCTGTACGTCTTTGGAATGTGGGAGGACACCAGAGATCCCAGGGAAAACCCACTCAGATCACGGGGAGAACATACAAACTCCGTACAGATAGCGCTGGTAGTCGGGATCGTACCTGAGTCTCTGGCGCTGTAAGGCAGCAACTCTACCGCTGCACCACCGTGCCAGTCTCTATTGTACTACAATCCAATAGTTTTGTAAATGAAAATTAGTAATCACCAGATTTTATACTTCCAGATTATTAACTGAGTTTAAATTCCAAAGCTACCGTGTGGGGTTTGGGAAAAAAGACACAAAGTGATGGAGTAACTCAGCAGGTCAGACAACATCAATGGAGAACACGTTTTGGGTCTCGACCCGAAACGTCACCCATTCCTTCTCTCCATAGATGCTGCCTCACCCGCTGAGTTACCTCAGCATTTTGTGTCCACCTTCGATTCTATCCAGCATCTGCAGTTCTTTCTCACACTTGAATAGGCGGCAGTGTGGTTAGGAATTCTGTTCCAATTTGTTGGTTCAGGTCTCTGGATTCTAGCCCGATACTTAATCACTTCTCCACCACCATTACTGGATCAGTGTGAACGCCCTATTAACAAACATTTCACCTGTGGAGACATCCATCTATCTGGCTCTTGTCATGATGAAGGCAATAAGGCAATTCCAGGAGAGATCAGGAAGAAACATCTGCTGGGCCAGATGTGGCTCGGTCGGCCATATGTTGTTGCTCTCTCCCCACTGCCCTGCAAATTACTCTCTCCCGCATTCACCCAGTTCCCATTTGAAAGAGCTAATTGATTTTGTTTGTACCATCCTTACAGGCACTGACTCCAGATTATATAGCTGATCTCTTTTTTAAGTACATATTTTTCTCCCCACGTTCTCATTGAATCTTTTGCCCAGCATTTTACATCTGTGAACTTTCAGTGCAGTCTGTTTGCTGAGGATTTGCAGCGTTTTACTGTTTAATGTCAGTCATTTATAACAGTGTGGTTACCAAGCGCAGTTGACTGTAATTATTCAGTCAAGACCTCTCTACCCGACCACAATTGTATTCTCACTCTATGTGCAATTTTTTTGTTTGTATGGTAGATGTCCCAGAGTACTTTGTAAAGCTGCCTTCACTGAACCTATTCAGGTAGTATTAAGTAGGCCCACATAATTCTTGCCCTTCCCCATGTTACAACAGTAACTAGATTTCCACAGTACTTTATTGACTCTGACATGCATTGGGATATCCACAAAAGCATGTTGTTAATGCCTTCCCCCCCCCCCCCCCCACCAGTCTGTTTGACAGCTGCTGGATGTAGGCCTTTGTAATATTAACCTTCAAGTGAACTGTCTGATTCACTACTGTTTGCTAAGTCTCTGGATTGCAAACATATTTAACTTGAGCAATATCATCCACCTGGAATTTGCACTGATATAAAAGCTGCAGCTCTGCGGGGCATGGCAGTGGGGTGAGCAGATTTTGTGTCACAAAGCAGGTCCACAGTGGAGCTGGCAGGGGGTCTGTGCCCGTCTTTGATGCCAGCTCCGTGGAGTGGAAAAGTGCCGTTGGTACGGGTCTCCGTGTGACTGCCTGCCCCGTCAGCTGCTTTGTGCTGGCAGTGATGGGAGGCCAGGGCTCTGATCGAGCTGTAAATTTCCCTGATGCAGTCAGCTGCAAGTTGAAGGCCTGCCAAGGGGCCGTTTCACTTGTCTGTTAGAAACCTTGTACGGCAGCAGCCCAGGCAGGCTGCTCTGTGCTGTGCTAAGCTGCTGCTGCTGAGGGTGTTGTTGCAAGGGCTTGCCACCTCTGCAAGAGGAATGAGTTCATTCCTAGCATGCGTGGTAATGAAACATTTATGAGGAAGCAGGGCAATTGAGCTGGGGCCACGCAGTGCTAACACAGCCTGCCAGAGCAGAGTTTTGTTAGAGCTGAGCAGATTGTGGCTGGCTTCCCATCCCTGCACAGACATGGCTTTGTGTCGAAGCAGCCTGAAGGCTGACTGCACCCTCACATTCCACCCTTTATTCTTCTCCTTCGTTCAGACATGAATCCGATTACTGGAGTGGCCGGTGTCGGGTCGTTTCTGCCGCAGAAACTCCCTGCCTTCCGTGGGAGAGTGGAACAAAGGAAGGTGTTAGTCTGGAATTTTGGGAATGTCATTCCGGTTGATTTATCTGCTTGCTGTTCTCACTCGTTATTTACATTCCTTCCCTGAACTGCCCTCCACTTTATGATCGATCGCCCGGATGCATTCCTCCCTTCCCCTAGCGTCTTTTATCTCTCTGCTGGGACCCCCCGAGGTGTTTCTGCTCCTTGACCAACATGCCAGTGAACAGCTAGATATTTAACAGCTCAGTCCTTGGCCAGCTTGACAGGGTGACTCTCTCTTCCTTCATGCTTCACAAGAAAAACTACAGCAGGGTTTACCACTAATGTTCTTGAGACCCACCTTGACCCAGTGTGACTGCAAGTCAAAAACACTGCAAATGCTGTATATCTGAAACCAAAACGGGGAATGCTGGAAGCACGCAGCGGGTCAGGCAGCATCTGCGGAAAGGGAAACGGTTAATGCTTTTTGTTCAAAAACATCTTTTCAGGACTGGGAAAGGGAGAAAACAAATAAAGTGACGACTTCAACTGGCACATCTAGTCTAGGGCTTAAAGCTTGATCCTTCCTGGCTGTTACAAATTAATAAACTTACTGTGCCAACAGTGTAAATAGATGTTTTATTTTTTTTGGTCACTCTTTTCTAGATCTTTAACTTTATGGGCTGTAGATCTTGAAAGTAAAACCTTTGTACTGTAAATAGTGCTCGGCATAGCATATTAAGTGGTAATATTCCTGTATGTTTTTGGTTAATTTGATTTTATCATGATGTGCAAGAATAAGATATTCAATACACTGGAGTAACAGCAAGTCAGGCAGCATCTCTGGAGAACACGGATAGGCTTATCCATATACCTATACAGGCAATACACTGGAGTAACAGCGAGTCAGGCAGCATCTCTGGAGAACACGGATAGGCTTATCCATATAC
The DNA here is from genome assembly GCF_010909765.2 of Amblyraja radiata. Taxonomy (NCBI): domain Eukaryota; kingdom Metazoa; phylum Chordata; class Chondrichthyes; order Rajiformes; family Rajidae; genus Amblyraja; species Amblyraja radiata. The sequence continues at coordinate 10,574,545 of NC_045999.1, forward strand.
CTGTCCAAATGTCTTTTAAATATAGGCCTCACCTGCCATTAGTTAGATCAGGGCTAGTATTTTACCTCTGGGCTATCTATCTGTATGAACCTCATCCATGCAACTTTCAGGGCGTGCAGGCAGTGTCTGAACTTGGCTTGAGTTTACTTATTGTGGCAGGACATGTAAAAGATTGTAAATCTTGCACATTTCTGAGCCTGGTTGGGGAGGTAGTGTGGCAGGTTTTGAGTGGTGCCTGCAGGACAGAGGACCACACACCACATGCCAAATGATTAATGAGCCACTGCTTAAACTTGTGCCGTTTGAAAGCCTCATGTGTTGTGAAATCGATCTGAGCACCTTTTAAAGTGGATCTGCTGCATAATATATTGAGGCTTTGTTAACCAGATCAAACAAGCCCTGAATCTAAAACTGTACCCTCTCCATCACTGGGTGTGTCTAAGTGAATTATTAGGGAAGTCAAACTCCAGTCTGTGCCTTCGAAAGCTTTCAAACATTATACACCTGTGCAAGATTTTGCTGCTATTTATAATGATATTGTTGACTTTCATTTTCTGTATATTTTGCCTGTACGTTCTTTGATATCACCCGTCCTCATCTTCCAGCTCACAGCTTAGTTTGGAAAATCTATGCTTCAATTTGCTGTATGTTAAATGAGATGATTCTATCCTAGCCATTGTGGCTTTATGAGAGAATAATGTGCATGAAACTCTCGTCCAGGGAGGGAATGTTGACCAGCGTTCCTCTCTTTCCCACCCCACCTTCCCTTACGCTGCTATTGTGTACACATGCATGTGGGATGTAGGGTGAGGACAGGTTTGTGCTTGTACCAACAGTCGGGCAACTGGCTGGTGCTTGCTCACGCATGAAGAGGAGCCACTGCTGAAGTACCAGAGGGTGAGGGCCTTTGTAAGGTGTCCACACTTTTGGAAAATCTGGATGGAGTTGGCCCGAGCTGAGGAGAGAGCAGCTGGTAGAAAAATAAAAGGCAGAAATATTATTGTTCTTTCAATGGAACTGAATCTATTGCAAAACCATTAAAAGGGTAATTTGAAGCAGCATATTTCAAAATGTCAACAGTTTTATCGAAAGAAGAAAAAAGTTGGCTGGGAATCCCTTGGATCACACTGATGCTGAAATTGACACCATTTGCTCAAGTCAATTTTGCTCACAGGAGTTTCACCAGAATACTAAATGTGTGTGTGGAATGAGCACCTGGTTTGTTGCTGAGACCATGGCATCTCGCTCTGTGGCCCCAGCCTCTGTTTCTACACTTTCTGCAGGACTGATGGAGTTTTGGGAAAACCCCATTCTTGGAGTTTCATCCTGCGCGAGTGAAAGGGCTGGGGACGGGCAACTGCGGTTTTGTTCTTTACGAGGATGTTGCCAGGACTCGAGGGCCTGGGCTTTAGGGAGAGATTGAGCAGGCTATGACTTTGTTCCTTGGAGCACAGGAGGATGAGGGGTGATCTTATAGACATGTATAAGATCATAAGTTTAGTTTATTGTCACATGTACCAAGGTACAGCGTAAAGCTTTTTGTTGTGTGCGGAAAGACTATACAAGATTACAATTGAGCCGTCCACAGTACAGATACATGATAAAGGGAATGACATTTAGTGCAAGAGAAAGTCCAGTAAAGTATGATTAAAGATAGTCCGAAGGTCTCCAATGAGGTAGATGGCAGCTCAGGACCACTCTCTAACTGTTGATGGGATGGTTCAATTGCCTGACAGCAGCGGGGAAGAAACTGTCGTTGAATCTGGAGGTGTGCGTTTTCACCACTTTGTACCTATTGCCCGATGGGAGATGGGAGAAGAGGGAAATAACTGGGATGTGACTTGTCCTCGATTATAAGAAGAATAGATAAGGTAAATGTCTTTTACCTAGAGTGGGGGAATCAACAACCAGAAGACATAGATTTAAGGTGGGTGGTGGAGATTAAATGGAGAATTTTAAATGGATATAAAGCTGAGGGGCAACTTTTTTACAAAAAGGTATATGGGATGAGCTGCCAGAGGAGGTAGTTGAGGCAGGTATTACGTTTAAAAAACATTTGGACAGATTTATGGTTTGGATAGGTTTGGAGGTATCTGGGGAAAACTCGGGCAGGTGGGACTATTGTAGAATGGGGCATGTTTGCTCGGCTGAAGGGCCTGTTTCCATGCTGTATGACTCTGATGACATGTTAGTGAGACATAGTGCAGCCCTCTGCAAGTGGAATCAGAGAACGATACCTATCAAAGTTTCAACAGTCTATGATCTCGCACTAAGTACGTTGCATAAAGGTGTGTTTATGGTTGGCAGAAGAAAAAAATTCACTGGGTGCTGGAAAACTGAAGATACTCAGCATGTTAAGCAGCATCCATAGAGAGAGAGTGTGTGTACGCCAAGAACTATTATAAATTAAATATTGTGTTATATAATATGAATGGCAGTTTTTCTGAATATTATACTGCTGATGAATGGCAGAATTCTTCTGGATATTCTTACAAGCAAATTATTTTGGAAATTGGTATGCACTGATTTGTTTCATAAATGGTGCACAAGTTCACTGTTAAGTCACTATTGTTACAAGAGGGTTCATGAAATTGTAAGCCGCGGTGCCTTGGGAGGTAAACCAGGCCGTGAGCAGGGAGGCTGGGACTTACAGTATCTGCAGGCAAGGAAAGGGAAGTAATCTGCTCTTTAAGTGCTGGTTCTGTTCAAACACTGAACGGCTGGTAAACTACTCCAGTGTGACCCCTGGCAGCCAGCCAAGCCGCTCTGAGTAAATGCTTGGGGGGAGGGGGGGGAGAGGTTGGGTTTCAGGAAACCCTGATACTTCTCATTCCTAATGAAAAGTGAATTTGTTGCGCAGATTGCTAGCTAACATTCCTTTTCAATTAGACACACATTACCTCAGCATGGATTGGATTACAGAGTGTGTGTGTGTACGCTCACAAGTCGACCCAAAACGTCACCCCTTCCTTCTCTCCAGAGATGCTGCTTGTCCCGCAGAGTTACTCCAGCATTTTGTGTGTACCTGCACTAACATGTCCACACTCGGACAAATACATGCTCTGGAACTCTGGCTGATGCAGAGTCCCCTCAGGATGCAGCACGCATCCAACGTTGCAGCCCTGTGCACCGTTGCAACATGAGGTCAGCATTTACAGGTCTTGGGTTGTAACAAATGAAGCTGAGCTCCTCAGACATCAGTGCATCTACAGATGGAATCATGTCTTCCGCTGATATTTCCTCCTCATCACCCCTATGTACAGTGGTCTATGTGAGTTGTGGAAGGGAAAGGTGATGAGTGACCAAGGAACTACAAATTCCATGATGCCCTTCAGTTGGGCAGCATCAGCTACATCCATAATGCCAAAGCATTTCTTTGCCTCTTGTTCTCCAAACAGCAGCAGTTCATAGTTAGTTGTGGTGCGTTTCATTTACAGTGGATGCACCCTTATGCCTTGCGTACCCTGGGGTACCTTATCCACGAGTTGTCACAAAGATGTTTGCTCATCTACAGTGACAGAGATCACCAACTTATTGGAACCCCAATAACTTGTATAAATTACCAAGACTGGTTGAAATTTGCAACTCCTACTTGAGGGAAAGTAACTGGCCGGACTTTGGGGAATAAAACTGCATTACTGGGCAAAGAACTAGTACAATCTCAATAGGCCAAATGGCCACCTCCTGTGATGTAACGTTTTTTTCTCGGGTGTATCAATATCGACAGAAAATAAAGGATAGTTTGTCAGACTGACACAAGATGAGGAAACTAGACACTGGGATCATTTCTGGTCACTATCAGTGTGAACATTTGGATTTGGAAACAAAAAAAAAATCGACATTTTGTGGGTACAGTGCCCTCGATAATATTTGGGACAAAGACCCATCATTTATTTATTTATCTCTGTACTCCACAATTTGAGATTTGTAACAGAAAAAAATCACATGTGGTTAAAGTGCATATTGTCAGATTTTAATAAAGGCCATTTTTATACATTTTGGTTTCACCGTGTAGAAATTACAGCAGTGTTTATACATAGTCCCCCCATTTCAGAGCACCATAATGATTGGGACACATGGCTTCACAGGTGTTTGTAATTGCTCAGGTGTGTTTAATTGCCTCCTTCATGCAGGTATAAGAGAGCTCTCAGCACCTAGTCTTTCCTCCAGTATTTCCATCGGCTTTGGAAACTTTTATTGCTGTTTATCAACATGAGGACCAAAGTTGTGCCAATGAAAGTCAAAGAAGCCATTATGAGTGAGAAACAAGAATAACACTTAGAGACATCAGCCAAACCTTAGGCTTACCAAAAATCAACTGTTTGGAACAGCATTAAGAAGAAAGAGAGCACTGGTGAGCTTACTAATCGCAAAGGGACTGGCGGGCCAAGGAAGACCTCCACAGCTGATGACAGAAGAATCCTCTCTATAATAAAGAAAAATCCCCAAACACCTGTCCGACAGATCAGAAACACTCTTCAGGAGTCGGGTGTGGATTTATCAATGACCACTGTCCGCAGAAGACTTCATAAACAGAAATACTGAGGCTACATTGCAAGATGCAAACCACTGGTTAGCCACAAAAATAGGATGGCCAGGTTACAGTTTGCCAAGAAGTACTTAAAACAGCAAGCACAGTTCTGGAAAAAGGTCTTGTGGACAGATGAGATGAAGATTAACTTATATATTAGAGTGATGGCAAGAGCAAAGTATGGAGGAGAGAAGGAACTGCCCTAGATCCAAAGCATACCACCTCATCTGTGAAACACGGTGGTGGGGGTGTTATGGCCTGGGCATGTATGGCTGCTGAAGGTACTGGCTCACTGATCTTCATTGATGATGCAACTGCTGATGGTAGTAACATAATGAATTCTGAAGTGTAAAGACACATCCTATCTGCTCAAGTTCAAACAAATGCCTCAAAACTCATTGGCCGGCGGTTCATTCTCCAGCAAGACAATGATCCCAAACATGCTGCTAAAGCAACAAAGGAGTTTTTCAAAGCTAAAAATGGTCAACTCTTGAGTGGTCAAGTCAATCACCCGATCTGAACCCCATTGAGCATGCCTTTTATATGCTGAAGAGAAAACTGAAGAGGACTAGCCCCCAAAACAAGCATAAGCTAAAGATGGCTGCAATACCGGCCTGGCAGAGCGGTACCCGGACGTGGCGCCGACGGACGAGAAGCAGAAGCAAAGAAGTGGAAGCCAAATAACCAAATGGAAACGAGGCTGAAACGGCAAATAACCGAAAGCGTACCAAGCTGAAACGCCAACTAACTGAAAGGGTGGGAGGCCTAAATAAAGGTGGGCAATCTGAACCCAAGCACCAAGGTGCGCATCCCTCGGGACAGCCCCCACTCTCCCACGGCCACTCTCCGCCTCGTCTCCCCCGTGCGGCCGCACTGTGACGGGCTGTGGGTTGCGTGGAGCGGAGGTGTGGGACAATGTTCATCCCTCCACAGTGATGTGATGGACGCGGGGGTCTGACAAGTCCCGCCCCCCAGCAACATCATGTCCGTTATTTGACTTTTCTGTTGAGCGGCAGACGGTCATTTGGCTTGTAGGCGATGCCGCCTTTCGGGTAGATGGTGTTTCGGCAGAGTGGCCATTCGGTAAGTTTGCTTTTAGGCGACGCAGCCTTTCGGTTAGTTGGCGTTTTGGCTTCGTTTCCATTTGGTTATTTGGCTTCCACTTCTTTGCTTCGGCTTCTCGTCTGTCAGCGCCACGTCCGCTCACGGGCAGAGTATCACCAGAGAAGACAGCAGCAACTGGTGATGTCCATGAATCGCAGACTTCAAGCAGTCATTGCATGCAAAGGATATGCAACACAATACTAAACATGACTACTTTCATTTACATGATATTGCTGTGTCTTAAACATTATGTAGCAATGTTACAAAATTTTGAGATTTTAAAAATCAAGTCTGTAATTTATCCCATCAGATAAAGCATAAAAATAAGTTTAATTTGACATCTAATTCACTTTCATATCTCAAGTATTTAAAAAGTTATGGCCATTTTCATACTCGGAAATGAGCATCTTGTTCCCTATTGATTTTCTATGGACATAACAAAAAAGTTGTGATCGTGAACAGTCAAAAGCCCATAACTTTCTTAAAAATTAAGAGAACTGAATGAAATTTTCAGTTATCATAGATTGAAGCATTCTGAAACAAATATAAAATAATCTTACTTGGATGACCTGAAATTAAAGCATATAATTAGTTAGTTACCTAATTGTAGCTAATTTCAGACTTCAATTACTAGATCTAAACATCTATCCATTTCTTAATAAATGATTAACATTTTTAAATAGCCTAAATGTCCAAATAATATTCACAAATAATTCACAATAAAACATGATTTTTAAATCTCATTTACATTAATTTATAGGCCAAATGGAAGGAATTCAGTGTTCAATTGCTGTAAATAAATGCCCATTTAAATCAGCTTTCCAGTGGGTACCTGTGGAACGCGCTGGTTTAGAACGTTCACATTGCGGTAGATTTGTGCCCCAAATGCCGAGAAAAATACTGCGGGATATAATGGGCCCAAATTGAGCTACTCGCAATATTAAACTTTGTATAAAGGGATCTTTAGAAGCCCTTTTGAATGTAAAAATATACAACCTACCTTCTGCTATTTTCTTTATGAGACCCTGCGGTTGCTGACGGTCGCGGGTTTAAAGATTGATTTTTAAACTACTATAACTATTATTCAAGGCCTTTAAACCTAATAATAGCTTTTGCGACAGGGTCTATCAGCGATTTTTCGTTAATAATTAACTAGGCTGAACATTTTCGATTGGAACAGCTTAGAGAAAATCGCGTTTTAAACCCGCCCCCTCTAAACGGCGCCAAAATCGCGCACAACCTCAGCGGCAGATATTCAGCGACGCTTCAGGTAGGCTTTGCAACATACCTACATTATGGTGCCCTGAAATGGGGGGACTACGTATAAACACTGCTGTAATTTTTACATGGTGAAACCAAAATGTATAAAAATGGCCATTATTAAAATCTGACAATGTGCACATTAAACACATGTGATTTTTTCAATTAAAAATCTTAAAGTGTGGCATACAGAGGCAAATAAATAAATGATGGGTCTTTATCACAAACATTATGGAGGTCACTATAAGTCGAGGAATATGATATAGAAGACTGTGACAGAATATAAGTTCCTAACTTGGAGAAATGGTGTGCAAATGCAGAAGGAGGCATGTGGATCACGTGCAGACTGATGACATTAGTTTACAGTATTTTGGCATCATGTTCGGCACAGATGTTGAGGGCCACAGGACTTATTCCTGTGCTGTACTATTCAGTGTTCTATGTTCAATCATTTCTCCATTATGGAAGCGACAGCATTTTGGAAAATAACGATCGAATATACGTTTTGGTTACCCTGGAAGTAGTTTCACAGCAATGAAAGGGCGGTCACAGTGCCACAGGAGTACAGTTGCTGCCTTACAGCGAATGCAGCGCCGGAGACCCAGGTTCTATACTGACGACGGCTGCTGTCTGTACGGAGTTTGTACGTTCACCCCGTGCCCTGCGTGGGTTTTCTCCAAGATCTTCGGTTTCCTCCCCACTCCAAAGATGTACAGGTTTGTAGGCTAATTGGCATGATAAATGTAAAATGTGCAGGGATCGTTGGTCGGCGCGGACCCGGTGGGCCACGGGGCCTGTTTCTGCTCTGTATCTCTAAACTAAACTAAACTAAACTAAAAACACATGCCGATGGCCACTATCAATCTCCCCAACAACTTCCATTGGCAGCATAAACAAGGAAGTTAGATAATTATTTTAAAGAGGTAGTATGTGGCTTCCTTATTCCTTCTTCACTGTTCTGATTATTCTCCAATATTTTTTGCTAGTTGTCTTAGTTGGATACGTCCACTACCGACTTTCCAGCACCATTGGTCCCAGAGCCTTGCCGTATTATCCATTTTGTCAAATCTGACGAAAATGTGGGGCGGGCGTCCCCACGGTCTGACGCGGGCCTTTGAGTAGAGTCCAACGGTACCAGAACACAAAGGCCGCCAGGGGGCTGAGATATCGCCCCGCAAAGTGGGCACCGGAAGTTGGCTGTGGGAACGGACCCATATTACCATTTTAATAGGCTCACTGCATTCTCAAGTTTGACTTTATTCTCATATTTCATGCAAGTGTAGATGTGTCTTTTGTTGCCAGACACAAAAGGTTGTTTTGCATTTTGCTGCACACTGGAGTGAAATAAAAGTGTGTCAGATCCACTGAGAAATGCAGGAACTGCTGGAGTAGATTTGTTGTGTGGGTGAGTGCTACTTTCCCAAGGTTTGTTCATCTGGATCCAGTCCAGATCAACAGCCAATTTCAGTGATGTAATCGAGCATAAATGGCACCAATTAATTGTCTTTCAGAAGGAGTGCAGATGTCATGTCAAACATTCCCAAAGTGAACAACTTGAGGTGCCGGCTGTGTCTGACCATCACGCTGGGCAGATTGGTGCTCTGCCTGCTTCCTGGTGTGCTGCCAGTTTTGTAGGCGACTATTGAAGTCAGTCATAGAGAGATGCAAGGGGTGGCAAGGTGGCGAGTCTTACAGCACCAGAGACTCAGTTCGATACTGACTACTGGTGCTGTCTGTACGGAGTTTGTATGTTCTCCCCGTGACCTGCGTGGGTTTTCTCCAGGATCTTCAGTTTCCACCCACACTCCAAAGACGTACAGGCTTGTAGTTTAATTGGCTTGGTATCAATGTAAAATTGTCCCTAATGTGCATAGGGTAGTGTTAAGTGTTAATGTGCAGGGATCACTGGTCGATGCGGACTCCGTGGGCTGAAGGGCCTATTTCTGCACCGTATATCTCTAAATAAAACATGGATTCAGACCCCTTGGCCCGCTGAGTCCATGTCAACCCTCCAGCAGCTAAGTTGACACCAAGCCTCCCCAAGCCATTTTTATTCTGCAAACATCTCAACCAAACTCCCCACCCCATTCCCAGATTTTACACTCATTTACACACGAGTGGGAACTCACAATGAACACATTTGACCACTACAACACCACCGTCAGGACGCCTACTGCTTCATTTCCCACCTGCACTTTGGAAAATCTGACCACCTGGCCTTGCTTTTTCCTGCGTGCAGGCAGAGACTGGAGAGTGCAGCACGTGGAAAGAAGACTAGCCAGAGCTGTTCATGGGGAGACAGAGGAGCTGTGTTCAAGGATTTGTCTGCAGACCTCAAGAAATGCACCAGAGTCATTGCCGACTTAATAAAGAAATGCATGAATGAATGTCTATCCACAAAAACATTGTGAGGCTCCCACAACTAGAAGTCCTGGGTGAACCAAGCGCCCTGTTGGTGGCTCACTCTGTCGTGTTTAGGACTGGCGATCCAGGATTGTACAAGAAGTCCAGCTACAAATTCTCGAAGGCCATCGGGAGCGCAAAGAGACACAAATGGGCGCTCGACAGCTATGGGTAGGGCATGCACATTAACAATTCTTACAAGGTAAAACTGGGTAGCAGGAGTTGCAATTGCACTTCAGTTCCAGATGAGCTTAATAGCTTTTGTGAACGATTTGAAAGAGGGAACTGTGGCACATTACCTCAGTCCCCACAGCCCCTGTGGATCCTGCGACCTCTGTCTCAGAGACCGACATGACTGATCTTCAAGAGGCCATATCCATGCAAATTGTCCAGCCAGATGGCATACCTGGCCAGTGCTAAGGAACTGTGCGGATCAACTGGCTGGAGTATTCAAGGACATCATCTTCCTCTCGCTTCTGTAATCAGTGGTTCCCACAAGAAGTAGTTAGAGGCTTCAAATTCCTGGGCATTAACATCTTAGATGACTTGTCCTGGGCCCAAGACAGGGTGTAATGACAACGAAGGCATGCCAGTGCCTTAGTAGAGTGAGCAGATGTGGCACATCTCTGAATACTCTTAACAACTTCTACCGTTGTATTGTAGAAAGTCTGCTGACTGATTGCATCATGGCCTGACACGGTGATTCTAATACACAGACATGAGAGACTTTGTCCTTTCATCTCTGTTTTGTGTTAAATTATCAGCCAATCAACATCCCTATCACCTTTCCTCGCCAGGCTTTATCCTGAAATTCCTCTCTTACACACACACACACACACACACACACACACACACACACACACACACACACACACACACACACACACACACACACACACACACACACACACACACACACACACACACACACACAGCCACACACACACAGCCACACACACACACACACACACACACACACACACACACACACACACAGCCCACCACCCACACCACACCACACACAATGTTTTTCTCATCTCGGTCCTAAAGGATTTCCCCTTTATCCTTAAACTGTGACCCCTTGTCCTGGACTTCCCCAACATCGGGAACAATCTTCCTGCATCTAGCCTGTCCAACCCCTTAAGAATTTTGTAAGTTTCTATAAGATCCCCCCTCGATCTTCTAAATTCTAGCGAGTACAAGCGAGTGTAAGGACTATGGCCTGCTCTGGTTTCTTCTAATTTGATAGAGATCTGTCCTGCTCTATACATGACATAGAAACATAGAAATTAGGTGCAGGAGTAGGCCATTCAGCCCTTCGAGCCTGCACCGCCATTCAATATGATCATGGCTGATCATCCAACTCAGTATCTGCCTTCTCTCCATACCCTCTGATTCCCTTAGCCACAAGGGCCACATCTAACTCCCTCTTAAATATAGCCAATGAACTGGCCTCAACTACCCTCTGTGGCAGAGAGTTCCAGAGATTCACCACTCTCTGTGTGAAAAAAGTTTTTCTCATCTCGGTTTTAAAGGATTTCCCCCTTATCCTTAAGCTGTGACCCCTTGTCCTGGACTTACCCAACATCGGGAACAATCTTCCTGCATCTAGCCTGTCCAACCCCTTAAGAATTTTGTAAGTTTCTATAAGAGACCCCTCTCAATCTCCTAAATTCTAGAGAGTATAAACCAAGTGTATCCAGTCTTTCTTCATAAGACAGTCCTGACATCCCAGGAATCAGTCTGGTGAACCTTCGCTGCATTCCCTCTATGGCAATAATGTCCTTCCTCAGATTTGGAGACCAAAACTGTACGCAATACTCCAGGTGTGGTCTCACCAAGACCCTGTACAACTGCAGTAGAACCTCCCTGCTCCTATACTCAAATCCTTTTGCTATGAAAGCTAACATACCATTCGCTTTCTTCACTGCCTGCTGCACCTGCATGCCTACTATCAATGACTGGTGTACCATGACACCCAGGTCTCGCTGCATCTCCCCTTTTCCTAATCGGCCACCATTTAGATAATAGTCTGCTTTCCTGTTTTTGCCACCAAAATGGATAACCTCACATTTATCCACATTATACTGCATCTGCCAAACATTTGCCCACTCACCCAGCCTATCCAAGTCACCTTGCAGTCTCCTAGCATCCTCCTCACAGCTAACACTGCCCCCCAGCTTAGTGTCATCCGCAAACTTGGAGATATTGCCTTCAATTCCCTCATCTAGATCATTAATATATATTGTAAATAGTTGGGGTCCCAGCACTGAGCCTTGCGGTACCCCACTAGTCACTGCCTGCCATTGTGAAAAGGACCCGTTTACTCCTACTCTTTGCTTCCTGTTTGCCAGCCAGTTCTCTATCCACATCAATACTGAACCCCCAATGCCATGTGCTTTAAGTTTGTATACTAATCTCTTATGTGGGACCTTGTCGAAAGCCTTCTGGAAGTCCAGATACACCACATCCACTGGTTCTCCCCTATGACTGAAGCCCTCCAAGTACGCAGGCAGACATGGTGTATTTCATGTCAACCTTTATTTCCTGACAAAACATTAACTTTGTGCTCTGAAGAAGGGTCCTGACCTGAAATGTCATCTATCCATTCCTTGCACAGATGCTGCCTGACTCGCTGAGTTCTTCCAGCATTTAGCATTTTGCTTAACAAGGTTATAATAAAAACCATGACGCAGAGAGATACCATGCTGTCTAAAGATGTGGGAATTTATGGTGAGATTTCAGCCTCCGCAAACTAGCCAAGAGATATGGATCTTAAATCCACGCTGATTCAGCTGCCATCATTGACAAAGTTAAGCATTTATCTTGTGTATTAAAGTCAGGAGTTTGTCAAGGATTGTGCAAGACGACCAGAGGTTGAGACTGTGCGTATTGAGAGGGGAGATGAGAATTGCGAGTGGCTGGGGGAAGGGGGCCTTGCACAAGGCTTTTTAAACTGTCAACGTTGGCAGGGAGCAGGAAGAGACACGATGTGTCCTATTTCGGCTTTTGTCCCTGAGGGAAAGAGCAAGCTGGAGTGTTCATCTGATCGTGTTACTTTGACTAGACTTTGTATGCCCCCTGCAGCCTCGTTGAAGTACTGAGGATGCTGGCTGAGACATTGGCATTTCCTGTTCGCTTGGAATGAGTCTGCTGTACCTTTTTATGAGCCATGCAAGATGTCTAACCTGGTTTACTGATTCTCATTGTAAATTGACTGTTTATAAGTTACTGTGAACTCTATAACCATTCACATGGACACAGTCCCTGCTGCTGATTCATCTCTGTGATCAGTCTCCAGAACAATCAGAAATCTCTGCAATGATCAAAAATATTTAATATCTGTGTGGTGTGTACTGCTCGCCAATGAATGGAAAACAATCACTTGGCACCTTGATTCATGTGTTTCTCAAGGGCTTGAGCATCAGACGTGTCATTGTGTGCCACACAGATATAAAATATATTATAGAAGATGAATGGATTTCAGACCTTTGGATTCTAAGACCATTTGTGATAACTTCCAATCCAACAGTATGAACATTGATTTCTCTCATTTTTAGTATCCCTGCATTCTCTACACCCCCCCCCCCTCCCCCACCCCCTCCCCCACCCCTGCCTAGTCGTCCTACTAGCTCCGCCGTTCACATCTTGTATCCCTTTGTTATCACCTCTTCCCCAGCCAACAATGGGCCATTGTGGGCTCCACTATTCCTTGATCATCTGTTCCCAGCCCTGCTTTGTTCTGGCCTTTTTTTTACCTCTCGGTCTTTCAGTCTGAAGGAGGGTCCCGAGCTGAAATGTCACCGTCCGTTTTCTCCAGAGATGCTGCCTGACCCGCTGAATTACTCCAGCACTTTGTGTCTACCTTTGGAAGTGTACATAAACCTGAAATGGACAATTTTGCAGGAATATGGGACACATTTGGTCGCTGTCACAAAGACACAGCATAGTCACCTGTGCTATAGGATCTGGTGTGCTCCAGAGCAGAATGAGTTGAGCTATAGGGTGACCTGACCAAATCTATGTTTAATTACATTATCTATATTCTGCTCTGCAAGAGTCAGGTGTAGATTATTGCAATAACAAAGCCACCACTCAGAGATATTCTGTCCACTGCTTTATTAGTTGGATAGCTGCCACGTTTCAAGAGCTTGTGTGCAAGGGCTGGCACCTTTGCAGGTGAGGCATGCACCTGTTCCGTGTGAAGCCGCTGACACTGCATGGTTCGGTTACAGTGCAGCTCAAGTTCCATGCGTTTCACATTTAGAAACAGAAATTTGACATGTCCTCTTGTAAAAAGGGTTTCACAAAGGAACTCGATATAACAGTGGCAGCATTGTGCCACTGTTCATCAGTTAATGCCTCCTTTGTTTACCCACATTGGCAGTGAGTCCAGTCTGTCCCTGGAGAGCTGCCAATTGCTACTCTTGACAACGTAGTCATCTTTGGCTTCAGACTTGTGTTCCATAAGTGACCTCTTTAACCAGTTTCCTCTGACTGTGGCAATCTACAAGAGTCCGTGCACTCTCCTTTGTATCAGCTGTTTCCCTGTTAAATATTTAACCTAGTGATCAGCTGGTTAACTGTACTTGCTGATAGTGAGGTACCTTCAAGATGCAAAACCATACGGGGGGGTGGGGGGTGAGTCAGTCTCAGTCTACCCCACGACAAAAGGGGGAAGAGTTGTAAAGTTTGATAGCCACAGGGAAGAAAGATCTCCTGTGGTGTTGCGTCATGTATCTTGGTGGAACCAGTCTGTTGCTGAAGGTGCTTCTCAGGTTGGCCAGTGGGTCATGGAGGGTGTGAGCTGTATTGTCCAGGATGCTCCGCAGTTTGAGAAATATCATAGCAAAAGGATTTGAGTATAGGAGCAGGGAGGTTCTACTGCAGTTGTACTGGGTCTTGGTGAGACCACACCTGGAGTATTGCGTACAGTTTTGGTCTCCTAATCTGTGGAAAGACATTCTTGCCATAGAGGGAGTACAGAGAAGGTTCACCAGACTGATTCCTGGGATGTCAGGACTTTCATATGAAGAAAGACTGGATAGACTCGGCTTGTACTCGCTAGAATTTAGAAGATTGAGGGGGGATCTTATAGAAACTTACAAAATTCTTAAGGGGTTGGACATGCTAGATGCAGGAAGATTGTTCCCGATGTTGGGGAAGTCCAGAAAAAGGGGTCACAGTTTAAGGATAAGGGGGAAATCTTTTAGAACCGAGATGAGGAAAACATTTTTCACACAGAGAGTGGTAAATCTCTGGAATTCTCTGCCACAGAAGGTAGTTGAGGCCAGTTCATTGGCTATATTTAAGAGGGAGTTAGATGTGGCCCTTGTGGCTAAAGGGATCAGGGGGTATGGAGAGAAGGCAGGTACAGGATACTGAGTTGGATGATCAACCATGATCATATTGAATGGCGGTGCAGGCTCGAAGGGCCGAATGGCCTACTCCTGCACCTATTTTCTATGTTTCTATGTTTCTATCTCCCCCTCCAAGATCACCTCCCATGAATCCAACTCCGCCCCCAGGACGGAGCCAGCCTTCTTGATGGGTTTGTTGATCCTGTTGGCGTCCGCAGCCTTTGCCCTGCTGCCCCAGCATCTTGATGAGATGCATTTCTCCAGGTGTGCAGGTCATTGGGTTCTTAAACACTGCAGCATGCAGGATTTGGTGTTGGAGTATTTGCAAGGAAATCATTCAACTGCCTGATTCACCTTCATTTTGGATCCTACAGGATTAACTCGGATGAAATGCAGTGTGCCCACATTATCACAGGATTTGCTTGGGGTAGCTTATGAATGAATGCAGAGGTTGTTCAGTGGTTTGAATATTTCAATGTCTACTTATTTCTCCCCCTCTGTCAGGTGTCCTGGTGGTTAATGTGACCTGGCGGAACAAGACTTATGTGGGAACACTTTTGGACTGCACAAGACATGACTGGGCACCACCAAGGTGAGCAAAGGAGAGCTGTATTGCTATCATTCAATGTACAGAACAGGCACCAGTCCTTGGACCCATTTATACTCTGTTCAAATAACAGGATAGATGTGGATTAAAAAATCTGCTCTGGTTTAATCGTCATGAAGTCTTCTCCCCATTACATCCAAATGTTCCTTGTTAAGTAATTAGTTTGCCTTCATTATCCTGCACACTGTAGGAATTGGTCACTTTGTGAAAGAGGCTGTTAAGCACGAGCCTCAACTTTCATTCAACAAGATGAAAGCTGATCTCGGACCTAACAATAAACATTCACCTTTACGGACAGTCCCCCGGTTACCACAGGCTTCCACTCCTGAGAATTTCTTGGTTTGAACCAAATTGTTGAACTTGATGATGGGATCAGGGGTGGTGGAGAGAGAGAAGACACATGAAGCTGCCCCAGTCCCACCCGGCAGACAGTGCCTGAAGCCCTACAGCGCTTGGCAAATGCATCCCACCAACTCCCAAACACTTGTTTGTTTCATAACCTGGACAGCACCTGTATTTTCTTTGGTAACTTTGGTTAGCAAGGCTTTATCATTTTAATGTTTTCAATTCATAATTGCCCTAACATCAATTTTGGTTTTACAGAAGCAAAGGCTCTTACAAACGTTTCCAAACGATCTTGCACTAGTTGCTTGTTACATTCTCTGGTCCTAAATACCCAATGATTGGCTAAATTGAACAGCTTCCATCCACCCAGCCCCCCCCCCCCCCCCCCCCCCCCACACTAGTTTAGTGTAGAGATACAGCGCGGAAACAGGTCCTTCAATCCACTGATTCCGCGCCGACCAGCGATTCCCGTACACTAACACTATCCTACACACTAGGGAACAATTTACAGTTTTTTACAGAAGCCAAATTAACCTACAAACCTGCACGTTTTTGGAGTGTGGGAGTAAGCTGGAGCACCCGGGGAAAGCCCACGCGGTCAGGTACAAACTCCATACAGACAGCAGCCATAATCAGGATGGAAGCCGGGTCCCTAGCGCTGTAAGGCAGCAGCTCTATCGCTGCTTGAAACTTTCTGTCTAATTCTGGCATCTGCAGCCCTAGTTTCTCCCCTTCCTGGTAATTTCACCTCTGACATTGAACAAAACTGAATCTAGTACTCCAGGCTTTGGCTTTGGAGGATTTTGTATCGCTGAAGCATAATTTAAACTTCATCCCACAGAAGTCTAGACATAAAGGGCAGGATTCCATTGGACTATTAATTATTTTTTGTACCTGCCCATGAATGCGCAACTAACTTGAACACTGACCTCAGCAACTATGAACTTCCGACTGAAGAAGGATCCTGACCCGAAACATCACCTGTCCAGTTTTTTTCAAGGAAAGCTGCCTGATCTGCTGAGTTACTCCTGCACTTTGTCTTTTTTTGTAAACCAGAACCCGTAGTTCCTTGTTTCTCCATTGACTTCTATGGGCTGTCTTTGGGTGCATAAAGGACTTTCGGGGTGGGGGGGTTCTGCACTAGAATTACGGTTATTAATTGAATATTACAAAAATTATTATATATTGTCTGTATTTATAGGGCCTGTTAAGCTGCTGAAAATAAGAATTTTGTTCCTTTGTCGGTACATATAAACACTCTTGACTGTCTTGACTCTCTTGACATTTTGGTGATCTGCACATACAGCCCACCAATCTCACTGCGTTTAGGGTTGGCGTTTTGTTGATCTATCCACAGTTTGAATTAAACAACTACAAATCAGACTCCAAAATTCATGCCTGAAATAAGGCAAAATGTAGAAACAAAGAACTGCACTTGCTGGTTTATACCAAAGATAGACACAAAGTGCTGGAGTAACTCAGCCGGTCAGGCAGCATTTCTGGAGAGCATGGAGAGGTGACGTTTCGGATTAGGACCTGAAGGAGGTCTCTTCTTCAGGTCCCGACCCAAAACGTCATCTATCCATGTTCTCCAGAGATGTTGCCTGACCCGCTGAGTTACTCCAGCACTTTGTGCCTATCCTTGAAATAAGGCATTTTAATTTAATAGTAGACAGTGAATAAATAGTTTACCTAAACATTATGTCAGGGTGGGAAACCAGACTACTGCAATGGGCATAAGAATGTTAATATGCTTGATCTTTTAAGAAGCTTAGTTCAATCTTCAATTCTTTTAGTTCTCTTTTAAGCTTGCAGTTAGTTTCAGCCACCGTGGGGGTAGTGAACTTTGAAACTATTTTGACATTGAAGAGTTTAAGTTAGCACAAAAACATGACACCAGTGCACAATAGCAGAGAGTGACAGGACATGAGGCAGCTTCAATGGTCCTTCGTTCCGATGCTTTGAACTCTCCAGCATTATTGTGAGGCAGTGCCTTGCGGGCACAGCTGATGAGAGAGACAAGTGGGGAATAAGATGTCGAAGTAGAGAAAGGGACGGTGGGTAGAAGGAAGGAGGGAGGGGGATGGCCAGGAAATGGGGGACCTGGAGTAAGGAGGGATGGGTGATGAGCAGGTCTGGGGTGAGTGGGGGGCAAGTGGGTAGGTGACGGGGGCTGTGAGAGTGGAAAGAAAGGTGTGCATGGGGATGGGTGGGGGGTGAGCAGGTGGGTAGATGAGTAGGGTGGGGGTGGTATTCTGAAATTGAGAAGATGTGGGGGCGTCTGTCCATTTCCCTCTACAGATGCTACCTGGCCCGCTGTTCCACTGGCAGTCTGTTTTTGGTCAAAATTCTGGTATTGCTTTATTCTTGTCACGTGTGCTGCGATACAGTGAAAAGCTTTGTATTGCCTGCTATCCTGGCAAATCACACTACCCTAGTCTGTCATGTGGTGCACAAAATAAAATAGTGCAGACTATAGTGTGACAACAACAAGTGCACGGTCTGCAACAAGGTAAATTGCAGGATCGGGAAATTATCTCGCCATAATATGTGAGATTTCCGTTCAAGAGTCTAAGAAAAAAAACAGGGAAGTCCTGTGTGGGGAGAAGAGAGAACGACAAGGGTGTGAGTGATCCTTGATTATGTTTGCTGCTTTCCTGAGGCAGTGTGATGTATAGGCTGATATGGGGGGGGTGGGGGGGGGGGGGGGGGGGGGGATGGAAACTTCTCTTTGTGATGGTCTGGCCTCCTTTCACAACTCACAACAATATCGTGCAGCCCTGGGCAGCGCAGTTGAAACATGGAACTGGATAGTATGATTTGTATGCAATCCCTTGTGTCACAAGTTGACCAGCACAATTGGTGAATGGGTGGAAGTATCAGTTTATCGATGAGAAAATTGTTAAAATATAAAAAGTATGTGTTAATCTATTCCTCAGTGTTACTACTTGGCAAGTGGTTCATTAATTATTTTCTCAGTGGGTCATGGCTGACATCTGTAAGTTACATTGGGAATAGCAACTGCTGATCATTTCTGTCCAGTCTCCATAACTATACAGTGCACACCAGTCCCCATGTCCTTAATCCTCAGGAATCTCTTTTGGACATGCAATATCTTCTTTGCTGTGTGCCTTGGATTTCATGGATGGTGTCCTATTCTAGGTACTCGATTATCTATAAAATTCAATGATAAACCTCGTGGAGTATTGCCTTGTTCATGTCGGCGCAGTCGATGACTTTTGTTTGCGTTTTTCAGGTTTTGTGAATCGCCAACAAGTGACCTTGAGATGAGAGGGAACAATCGCGGGCGGGGGAAGCGAGTGCGGCCCAGCACAAGTGCTCCAGTGATTGAGGCTGTCGTGGTTCCAGACACCAAGGTCATTACCAAGACTCGGGCGTGTTCCAGCAGCAAGGGGCGTCGGGGCAGCCAGAACTCTTCAGACAGTCGCACCCCCACAAACCCAGTGGAAGACGTCAAGGCAAGTCCTTCAGCGGGCAACAAGCGGAAGAACAAGCCTGCTCCCGATTTGGACTTAACCTCAAGTTCCGAGGACTCAAAGGGAGGGAAAAGGATGCGTTCAAATTCGCGCGGGGCAGCAACGCCAACCCCCGTCATGGTGGTGAAGCCCGAGGCGTCCGTGCCTGAGCATAACTGTCCGTCCCCCGTCCTCATTGACTGTCCCCACCCCAACTGCAACAAGAAATACAAACACATCAATGGCCTGCGCTACCACCAGGCCCACGCACATACAGACAGTGACGGTAAGATTGAGGGTGACATTGACAGTGAGGAGAAGAACTC
The DNA here is from genome assembly GCF_010909765.2 of Amblyraja radiata. Lineage (NCBI taxonomy): Eukaryota > Metazoa > Chordata > Chondrichthyes > Rajiformes > Rajidae > Amblyraja > Amblyraja radiata. Next base: position 10,593,957 of record NC_045999.1, read on the forward strand.
TGATGGTGAGGAGTGCACCCAGCATCCGTCACTGAGTCAGGACTCCAGCAGCTGCAATGGTTCCTCCAGCTCCCATACCTTCTGTCAGTCGAAGGGCTACATGTCCCCAGCACGGTCTGTCACACCAAAGGGCAGGAGAGAAGGCAGCATGGAGGCCCACAGCCCTTCCTCTGCCGTGAAGCTTGGGACTGGGAAGAACTCCAGTAAAAAGAAACTCACTTCAGAGGCCGATGCGGAGTCTGGTGGGTTGTATAATGTCGATTGTTCAGAGGAAGGGCTTCCGGTTGCCAGCCCGAGTGACGACACAGGAAACGATGGCGACGACTCCACTGAGAAGAAATCTGCCTTGGAAAAAGACAAAGCCAAGAAATCGAGTGGTTCAAAATCAGAAAAGCTTCCAGTCAAAACCAAGTCTGCCAGGCCCATTGTCCCCGCCATGACACCAGCACAAATGTACAGTTTCTCCACTGCCGCTTTTACTGCCTCGGGCCCGGGCTCTGCCCCTGGTTTGGCTACCACCGTTGTTCAAGCAATGTCCAAGAGCCCGCCACTCAAACCCATTCAGCCCAAGCCCACCATCATGGGGGAACCGTCGACGGTGAACCCAGCACTCACGCCCTTGAAGGAGAAGAAGAAAAAGGAGAAGAAGAAGAAGGATGCCAAAGAGGCTGCGAGCCCCAAACCTCTGGGCAAAGTGGGGGCAAAGCCGGAAGATGGCAAGAGCCCTTTCCGAGATCCCGCTGCGGACTCCGCGGCTAAAGCAGAGGGGCTATTAAACGGATCGTCGGAATCGCACGAAAGTCGCCTAGCCAGTATCAAGGCCGAAGCGGACAAAATCTACAGCTTCACCGACAACGCACCCAGTCCGTCCATCGGTACGGCCAGCAGGCTGGAAGGCACGGGCCTGGTCACGCCTATTACACCCTTGCACGCGGTGACACAGAATGGGGCCGACAGCTCCTCGGTCAAGACCAACAGTCCAGCTTACTCGGACATCTCGGATGCAGGGGAGGACGGAGAGGGGAAGGGAGATGGCAGTAAAGTCAAAACCTCCTCCCCGGACCAGATGGCCAAGGAAAATGCCAAGAAAGCTTTATTTTCCTCATCATCCTCCTCATCCTCCTCTTCCTCGTCCTCACGAACTCAACCACCTATAAATAAAGAAACCCACTCCCCGTACTACCAAGGTTATGACACGTACTATTCTCCAAACTACGCCCACTCGAGTCCTGGAGGTGCCAGCGGAGGCTCGGCGGCGGCGGGTCACTCGGTCAAGATCAAGAAGGAGGTGGAGGAGGAGGGTATGGAGGTGAGGGTCAAAGTGGAAAGCACAGAGGACAAGAAGACAGATATGAGCAATGCGGGCCACCATCCTTCAGTGATACAGCAGCGCTCCCAAATGTACATGCAGCCTCTGTATTACGGTCAGTATGCCTACGTGCCCCAGTATGGCTACAGTGATCAGGGCTATCACAGTCACATGATGAGCACAAACCCAGGCTACAGGCAGCAGTACGAGAAAATGTGCGAGGAGCAACACAAACAGAGGCACGAGCAGAACCGCGGGAAGCACAGCAGCAACGAGCACGACAAGAAACAAGAGCACGCCATCAAGGAGCGGGAGGAGTGGAAGCAGAAGGCTCCCGCCTCTGCCACCCTCTCTAAAGCACCCAGCTTGACAGACCTTGCAAAACCTGTGCCCAACAAGCCCAAGGACACGGCGGACTCCATAAAGTATGGCATAATGGCCAAAGCAGATGATGCCTCCAAGATGCAGTCACAGCAGGCAGAAGGATTAAAGATGAAATTAACTGAGGGGAGTCACCTTGGGAGGGAGTTGTGTGAAACAAAACAAAGTCTGGAGTCAAGCAAGCATTCTGGAATGGATCCAGGACTGTGGTACAGACAGGTAAGACCCAAAATTAATCCTTGGAGTCATTTCAGGTTTTCTGCATTACCCGACTGCATCTTTTAACTAAGGACATTTATGCAGCTTTGCATTGCCCTGTCTGATTGTAGTGTAGTGGACAATCACTCAGGATATCACTCCATACATGCCTGAAGGGCAATGCATCACAAAAAGTGTTGGAAACAGTACAATATTAGCACAGACTAAACTGACACACATGTAAAAAAACAATCTGCCTCTGCAGTATTTTTCACATTTCAAGATGGCCCAAAATACTTTGTAAGCAGAGAATAATTTTGTAAAATGCAGTCACTGCTAGGCAGACATAACAATCAATTTGCACACAGGAAGATTTTGGTTTTGCTGATGTAGACGGGGAATTCAATGTTGACCAAGACATAGAGAACCTCCCTGCTTTTGGAAGGATGCATATATTGTTTATACACTCACCTGGGGCAGTTTACACTCTCGTTTGGAAAAACATCCTGTTTAACAATGTGGCATTCCTTTAATTATACGCACTACAGTGTTAAGCCCGAGGCCACAGCCAACAACTCAGGAAAAAGAGCTCTTCAATAACATAACAATTCACTTGTTCCATTTAACTGTTAAGGATTGCAAAGGGGGAGAAGTGCTATCTACGTAAGTAGTTGTGATCCAATAGTTCTTTATCATAACATTGAATAATCAGCCTCTAATCTGAAAACCTTTCCTCATGAACACATAGTTATTGGTCAGGATGCAGACGTGAGTGTGAATTGTAAAAATCACTCTAATTTTGTTTGGCTTGTTTGGAAAAGTGAAGTTCTTACACATTTTTGGATGTTGAACACCATGTGTGTCATGGTTTGAAGAAAACTCTAAAATCAATATTCCAATTAAAATAACCAATTTGTAAGCCTGGGTGACATTGAGACTTGAAATCAAGTTTATATGAAGTTATTGTCCTTTGTTGAAGAAGTTGATCAAGGTGCGAACAGCCAACCCTACTCTTCGAGTCAGAGTTGCACAGTTTTGAATGTCTCTCATTCCAACACTCCATTTGTGGAGTGCACTGGCATCATTGAAACCACTTGATCAGAGGTTAGCCTGATATGCCATGACTGATTTTACAACACTGAGCTGCTTCCAAGCAATTTATATTTAATTAACTCGCTTAAGGCTTCAGCTTAATGTCTTTAAATTTTGAGAGAGCACACAACTTCTGCTTGCCTAACCTTTCAACGGAGAGAGTATATGCCACCAGATGTTGCACAGTCCCTAGTGTCAAAGTCACTATCCAGTGTTTTACTTGTGATGTACTTTGGCCAAATCCTCCAAATTCCTTTGACAATTGTTTGAACACATACCGACTGGAGTTAAAAACCGTGTGCAATATTTTAACTAGTTATCTGGTGACATTATTCATTGTTCATTGTGAGTAAAGTTCACCAATTGGCCTCATTCCAATTCTAATATTAAATTGTGACCAAAATGTGTTATAATTAGACAAGGAGCACACACATAATGTTCATAGCCTAGTATTTCCATATCTGACTGAGCACCTCAAGGGGCTTAAAAAATCAGAAGAAAACCTTATTTTTTAAAGACATTTTGTGATTTGAGAAACCCAGAGGACTAATTGCTCATTTCACTGATATTACATGTGGAAGGATGCAGCCTCTTTATTGGAAGGAGAGGGGAAAAAATCAGTCAGTATTCACTTATCAGCCAGTGACTTCCGGCCCAAGTTAGTGAGTGTGGGGATCGGATGAGACGGGGTTCATTGCTGCTCTGGCTCCGTTATATCACCCACGAGTGCCAGGTCGTCACCATAACTGGCGCTCAGGTAAATAAAATGATGAGGTGAGATGACACTGGGTAATCTTCCCATCACATCAAGGTGTGAAGCATCTTTGGATGCAGGACAACGACAACATTGCAAAAGCAAAAATAAATGTTCACCTCAATCTTAGACTACCATGATTTTTATTTCACAGTTACTTATATTACCTAATTTTAGATTTTTTTTTGCTTGTAATATGGATCCTGTAACTTGTTTGAATTTGTGTTTGAGTGTGATTTCTTTGTTCTTTATACTTTCATGGTAAAATTTACTTATCTTTATTGTTTAAGAAACATTTAGACAGGGTACATGGATGGGATTGGGTAGGTTTAGAGGGATATGGACCAAATGCAGGCAGGTGGGAGTTGTGTAGATGGGGCATGTTGGCTGGTGTGGGCACGTTGGACTGAAGGACCTGTTTCCACCCTGTAAGACTATGACGCTATGATGTTAGAATTCATGGGGTTTCTATCTGTCCCAGGCCAAGTTTCACATCGCCATGACTAACAGCCGATAAAGAGAAACACAGATGCTAAACAGAAACTGCAGTGTCAAGGATGCCTTCTGTCTGCCTCTTTCCCATTTCATTAACATCGTCTAAAATGCATTGTTTTGTAGTAAAAATAATTACTTGAGGAGGGAAAGCACATAAACCGTTCATGTGGACATACAATTATAATGGGGCTGCCAACTTTTTCAATGATTAGGATTAGGAGCACAGAAGTGGCTCATTCTACAGTATCACAGTGATTCTATAATCAAGTTTCGATAGACTTAATCTCAAATGAAGACCACCTATTTTGGACTAAATTATCCATTGTAGCCTGAAGTACAGGGAAGTAAGTGGACATCGAACAGTACAGCATAGGAACGGGCCCTTCAGCCAACAATATCCGTGTCGAACATGAACCTAAGATAAACTCCTCCTCTGCCTGCACGTGATCCGTACCCCTCCATCCCTTCATATCCATGTGCCCATTTTAAACTCCATATCCTAATATTCTTGCCCAAGATGAGTAAATAGAACTGGTATTGATCAGCCATGATTTAGTTAGTAGATCAAGCAAGATAGAAGAACTGAATGTTCTTCTCGTGGTCCTATGTTTCTGCATTGTTTAGGGATGTAAATTTAAAGACATTTTCCCTGGCAATCTACTGGTGCAATGATTCAGTTTGGATTGTGAATTTCCTTTTTGCTCCCAGTTCACCCTTGCGTCCTGTTCTGCCTTATGAGAGATATAAATAAAGATGTCTTGGATATCTAACTTCCTCTCTTTTAAAGTTGAAAATATTGTATTGTGGTTTCTATCACAGCCTCAAGGTACCCCAAGTCACTTTCCAGCCAATGATCTATGAGGTGCAGTCACTGTTGTAATGTTGGAAATGGTCATTGTTGACCTGCACTAATGGTCACAAAACAGCCCTGTGACAAACACCTCAGAGAGACTTTGATTAAAGGATAAATACCAGCCAGGATATTGAGGGAGAACTACTTTGTTCAAAGTAGTGAATGTGGAAGTTGATATACTTACCCAAGAGTATTATATAAAGTATCTGACCTGGACGATGACACTCCATTAGTCATAGATTTCCTTCAGTTGTGAACTGGAGCATCAGCCTACATTAAAGATGCTTTAGTGTGGATCCCGAGTGCACAGGCTTGGGTTAGAGCTCAACGTGTTGTCACTGAACTGTGTTCAAATGCAGTTCATTATGTCAGGACCTGAGACACATACATAATTCTTTGAATCTCTAATTGAATTGTCGTTGTTCCTTAACTGATGGGACGAGTTTAGTGGCGAGGAAGAAAATGTAATAATCAACGTTCGAGCTGCAGATGGAACGATTTGACTGTGGTCACCTTTAACTAATGCTTTGGCTGTTTTATCCCCCATGAGTTTGTCTTGGTGACTAACTTGTGTATTTTAGCTGGCTATTGAGCTTGCTTGCTTTAAGCAGTTGTTGTGCCAAATGCACTTTTGGCACATCAAATGCATGTGCATATTACTGCGAGGTTGGTATACTTTCACCATGGTTGTTAAATTAAATGTTAAGTTGAAGTTACGTGTAGTATTTGTTAAGCAATGTTCCTGTAAACATCATGTGATCACAAATTGGATGGTCCAATTCCTATATTGCAGCCTTAATTGGATCCAAAACAACAAAAGACTGTAAAGCACTATTATATTGGCCCATCATATAAGATGCTGCATTTAAAAAAAAGGCTTTCCCCTTACACCAACCCCCTCCTTGATTGCATCTGCAGAAAGTAAGAATTTTGGTGTGTGTGTAATGGAGAGGAAAATGTGGTGTTGGTGCGCCCTGACATGGAAATGCCCTCAATGTCAAGACTTCAGTGAAGACTAAAGATGGCCCATATTGTATACAGATGATCTCGGTTTGCACAGTCCTGCCTGCTGCACCTGTGGCGTGTAATCTATCTTTTTTTGTATTTATAGCAAACTACAGAGATAGAACCCGATCCTAGCTCACTTACACAGTACTGCAGTTCATTACACCTTGTGCCGAGGCATGGCACTGACTTTAATTCTTCATCACTAAGGGGATTATCAAGATGCCAGCTAATTCATTCCTGGAGAGAGGTGAGAGGCCGCTCTCTGCAGCCCATACGGGAAATCCTATAGCATTTTGTGTTAGTTGCATATAATGCTCTGTGCGGTGAACAGCGCCCTTGTCAGCACACCCGCAGAGCCATGTGTATCTTGGTGTTGGGTTTCCTGGTGCATTGGGAATTCTACATAATTGAATTTTCACTTTATTCTTGTCTTCATTGTGGCATGGAGGTGTTTGTACAAAAGAAGCATTAATTTCAGGGCAGTCACTGACAAACTGCAGTAAAATCAAATATTTGCTTTCTGTATAAAAAACCGCACTGCAGGAGCCTGTGAAACAGCCAGCAACAATACCACTTACACCTGGAAACACTCAAAGGCAGGGACCATACAGAAAGCAAAAGCATTTTATACATATTTATGTAATGGGGAAATTGAATTTATTCTATTAGGAAGAATTTGGAAAATTAGTTCTGCATTTTCTGGTCGTGTCCTAAACTGAAGCAATATTGAGAATGACCTTGTATAGAGAATACTGATACGATGGCACTCTTCATCATTACTGGAAATCCAGGTTAGTTTTGATGACCTTAAATGCAAATTGGAATTTATTGCATCATCATTCACTTCAGTCGATGACACACAATTAAACTGATCCAACATCTTTCAATTCCAATCCTGCTCTGGTGCATAGAATCCAGGTTTGATTTAACACATGATTCATGTAATAAATAGAGCAATATTATTCCAAGTAATTGACATATTTACCTGGAATCATAATGAATAAAGCATGTTTAATTCCAATAATTGTGCACCACTACTGCTTCAAATGTAATTATTTGTCACACAACAAACGGATGGAGAATTTCAGATAAATGGTTTCTGAGGCACAAGATGATAGGCACTGTTTATTACTGAAAATATGCTTTTAACTGTTTGAGAATGATTTATCTTGTTTTAAATAATAGTTTTGGAAAACATTCTTTTATTCTTCAATTATATGTTGCAGCGGGAGTTCAACTGATCCTTGTAGAACGGGTTGGTCACAGATTGAACTCCAGACTATGCTGTCTACAGCTGGGATATTGGGACGCAGTGCTACAGTTAGGTTTAGTGCTCCTAAGATCTCATTATAAATAATATCGCGGGCATGAAATCCGTTACATTGGGTGCCCAGTTGGTGTGAAGTCAGGTTCTTCACACCATAAAACAGTGCAGAACAGGAACTGTTTACAATGTCCATGCCGAACATGATGCCTAATTTCAGCCTGTAAGTGATCCATACCTCTCCATTCCCTTCACATCCATGTGCCTATCTAAAAGCTTCTCAAATGCCTGTATTCAATCTGTTTTCACTACCACCGCTTGCAGCATGTTCCACGTACCCACCATTCTGTGTGTTTAAACAAAAATAGTCCCACACATTTCTGTTCAACCTTCCACCTCTCACCTTAAAGCTAGCAAGCGGAGGGGACAGTAGTGTTGCAGCAATAACTGCAGATATGGGTGCTGAGGGATTTTGATGGCATGTAAACAAGAAAGTAGGTTGCAGGGCTATAGGAAGGTAAGGAGAGAAGGTATGAGACTCGGAATCGATATGCACTTGACAGGCCAACAGGTAACCTGTGTCCTTAGAGAGAGGAGAGCAATATCCACTCATGTCACACATCCTGAGAAAAGCGTTGTCAAAGTCGGGGAACTGAATGTCATTCTGATTCCACAGTGGGAGTGGATAAGATCATGTAGGGGAATTGATCAGGTGAATGTACAGTCTTCTACCCTGAGTAAGGGAATTGAGAAACAGAGGACATAGGCTTAACGTGAGAGAGGAAAGATTTAGTAGGAACCTGAGGGGCAAGGGGTGGTAGGTATATGGAACAAACTGCTAGAGGAGGTAGTTGAGGCAGGTACTATAACAACATTTAAAAGATATTTGAACGAGAACATGGATAGAGTTACGGTTGGAGGGATATGGGCCAAATGCGGGCATGTGGGACTAGTGTAGATGGGGCATCTTGGTTAGGATGGACAAGTGGGGCCAAAAGGCCTGTTTACTCTGAGAGATATATATTGAGGAGAGGCAATAACCATTCGATGGAAACTTGAAAGTTTGTTTGAAAATAGACGTAATCTATCTTTAATTCTTGGCCAGGATTAAGAATCAGATATCACTGACAACATAATGACTAGTATCAGGGTCATTACAATCTCCTGAATAGCCCTCAAGAGTAGAATTAACAGTTGAGCTGCATTCAGAATTAATATAATCTGTATCGATTCCATAAAACAGTCAGTCAGCTCACTGGTTTGTGTGTTACACAAGTTTCCTCTTCCTCATATTACGGGTGAGAGTGGTTTAGCTTCCTGCAGGGCTGCAGTTCCCAACCCCCCCCCCCCCGCCTCACAGGTTGAGAATACCAGAGATATTCTGCAGTGAGTTGTCATGAAATTCTCTCAGGAACACCTCTCCCCTCCATCAGTGAGCCAGTCGCCCTCGGGATGCATCTCAGCCCCCAGTCCTGTACAGGAAGCAGCTGTGGAGCCAGTGAACTCCAACAGTTTATTACAGTGCCCAGGCCCCGCTTGTTGTGGACGACACAAGGGAACAGTCGAGGGGGCAGCTGTTCCCCATCACGCTCAATTACAGCAGCCTCTGCACCCGCTCCCAGCATGAATCACGCTACCTCATGGAGTGATTACTCCACAGAACAAGATCCCCTCAATCCTTTCCCAAAGTATACAGTTTCCTGAAATGTCAGAATGTTACATTCCAACTCCGAAGCCTGACTTTACTTGACTCGCAGCTCACCTATCCACAGGGCCATTACATTAGTTCAGTTCTCCTCTCCCGCCTCACCACCTCAGTGAGGAGAGATGCATGGCTTCCTGGAGGGGGTGGAGCACAAATAACTACAGGGAGTCAATAATATTGAAGTAATTTAGTTAGAAAGTTCGCCAAAAATATTAAAAATTATTAAATAAATGTACTCAAGCACACCACTTACCCTGGGAATACCAGCTACCTAGAAGGAGTGGCCCAAAATGATAGGAGACAAATATGGATATTTTACCAAGTGTGAACTTTCGTAGAGACATACAGCACAGAACCAGGCCATTCGGCCCACCACATCCATACTGATCGCATTGCCCTCAGCACTTATCCCTAGATTTGTAGGATACGTAAGAATAGTAAATATCCTACTCCTTGCTATTCAACTGCCTGTCTAAAAGCCTCTTAAACATAGTGATTGTATCCAACTCCACCAACTCTTCTGGTAGCCGTCCCAAAGTCATCAATTCTCTATATATGTTTTAAAAATCTTGTCAGATCCCCTTTAAAACTCCTCCCTTTCACTTTAAACCTGTGCCCTCATAGGTAAACTATACTGTCTATTCTACCTATGCCGCTTATAAATGTTCGATGCCTCTCTCAGGTCACTGCTTACCCTCCTTCACATCCAGCTGTCCACCACTCTCTCCCCCATACTGCAGGTTCCAATCCAGGCAACATCCTCTGCACTCTCTCCAGTGCAGTCATATCCATCTCTATTGTGGCAATCAGTACTGCACACAATTCTCCAAGTATGTTTAACTAGTGTGTTGTAAAGTTGTAACACAAGCTCTCAACATTTGTATCCCATGCCCCAACTTGTGAAGCAAACATATCAGGTGCCTTTGTCAACACCCACTTTGCCTGTGTTGGCACTTTGAAGGAATTCTGAAGGAACTACAAGGTCCCTCCTTTCATCAACAGATCCCATTTACTGTACAAAATATCCTATTCCTAATTGACTTGCCCAAATGCATCTCCTCCCACCTGTCCATCCAGATAAGTTGGGAACCAATGCTCAGAGGAAGGAATTCCAATGTTTCCTGCATTAAAACAGTAACTGCACTCCAAAGAAAGTTAATTGACTACAATGCTCTTTGGATATACTGGTTTACCCAGCCTTTCTCCATACCATTTTGCCACTCGACAAGTCTGTCAGAGAAATTCTGGCATAAGAATTTCATGCCCACTGCTCACCACCCGCTAACCCCGCTTGTCACATGTCTCCTGCAGCCTTCCTTGGCCCATGGGGTTACTGTGCAATGTCATTCAGGGCGCTCACTTTGTAGAGGATTACTGAGGTGAGCTTGATGTGGATGTACTGATGTAGCTCAGCAAAGTGAATAATTTCCTTTTCCAAACAGTCGAATCTTTATTAATTTTACAAGTTTCATCTGACTAGCCTGAAGTAAATAAAACTGCCCAATTATAATGTTATCCTGAATAGATCAATGGACTTGGGTTAACACATCAGCAGTTCTGTTTAAACTCTCCTATATCGTAATGGATTTTGTCAAGTTGCATTTTCTTAGAGGATGTTTTTATAGATTTTCCTCATGCCAATATATACTTCAGAAATCCCAGGGTTTTTTATATCCTTCTCTTGGTATAATTTGGTTCTGGATAGTAAGCTCATGTCTGTTTGCAGTTGTTGGTTTACTGAAGTGAGTGACCCAGGATTGTACTTTACAGGAATCTGAAAGCAGGTTGTGGTCGTACGTGTATCCAAACAAATACTCCGAGCAGCAAAAGGCAGAAGAGGAGCGGTGGAAAGAAGCAGAGCGAGAACGGAAATTTAAAGACGAGGGCTCATCGCGAATAAGAAGCAAAGAGATAGCAGTTAAAGAGGAAAGCAAGGACAACATGTGCTTGGAGTCCCGCTCAACGTCAATGGAAGAATGTCGATCAGTTGGAAAAGATCCCAGATCAGGACTTCACATCCCTGTGTCCTCCTCGATGGTCCAGCACCCATCTTACATGCCGTACGTTCATGGCTACCCTTACGGAAAGCCGTACGAAGCCCCCCATCCAGGATTCCGAGGGGTGACGCCAGTGATGATGCAGAATTATCCAGGTACGCTCATGAGCTCATTTATCACGTCAGGTATTGGGGAGAACCATCATCGCAACACATCATTAAAATCGAGGATAAGAGATCGCTCGATCATCACTTATCCAAACAGTAGCGCGGTTTGTAGTTTTATTTGACAATGTTCAAGTCAATGGGTGATGAAAGCTATTTCATGAGTTAATGAGATTGAATGAGAAAACAATTTAGAAAATAAGCCTCATCGTCAGGCCAAGTATGTGCATTGTTTCTTTGTCCAGGCTGTTCCTCATCGCAGGATCATTGCAGGATACGCCACTGACACGACAAGACTTAAATGCAGCCAGTTGTGTTTCTAAAAGATGAATAAAGAAACTCAGTCAAAATATTTCAATGAAACTCCCTTGAAGGGAAAGTGCTTTAGTTAGTGTGAGTAAATGGTACTGCTGGTCTGCTGTGAACAGTGAAACTGCCCAGGTTAACTAACCATTGTGAACTTTAAAGGTCTGCTCATTTACATTCAAAACTGTGCTTTGTTTACGATTGACTTGGGCCACCATTTGTTCTTCAGGATCATACCTGTCATCGGGATTCTCTTTCTCACCTTATGCAAGTAAGGTTCCGGGACACGATGACAATGAACGAGCTCATGGGAGTCCTGGTGTGGGCAGCAAGTCAAGCTCTGAATCCATGGCCCTAGATATCTTGCAGCAACATGCCAGTCAGTACAAGAGTAGATCACCCACGGTAAGTGTGCCAGGTCTGTGGAGAATATAATCCTTGTAACGCATCCGTCATTCAGTTCCATGCTCTACGCTGGATGAGGTGACTCCCTCCTAAGCTTTGACTGGAAATGGCGACGTGCACTTCTGCAGAAGTTAGCAGGATTACTTACAAGTATAATTGATGGCTCATCACAGAATCCTTTTTGAAGGTAGATACAAAATGCTGGAGTAACTCAGCTGGACAGGCAGCATCTCTGAAGAGAAGGAATGGGTGACATTTTGGGTCGAGACCCTTCCTCAGTCTGTCTTCAGTCATTATGTCTTCAGTGTAAAGAAGGGTCTCGATCCGAAAAGTCACTCATTCCTTCTCTCCAGAGATGCTGCCTGCCCCGCTGAGTTACTCCAGCATTTTGTATCCACCTTCGATTTAAACCAGCATCTGCAGTTCTCACCTACACAGAATCCTTTTCTGTTATCCCTATTGCTTGAGTATAATCAATGACCTTCAGTCATGCGATCTGATCAACTCCACTGCTGTCGATTCCGCTAACATTCATCAAGCTCCTTCATTGCTTTCATAGTGGCTGTTTGCGGCATTATGTTCCCTCTGCTCCTCTCAGCTCTGAAAATGGTTTCTTTATTTAGTGCTGCTAACTGCTGTTTGTCATCCCTTACCCTTGAACAGCTTTTTATCAATCTTAAATCCCGCTCACACAGCTCCTTCATTTTTTTAAATGCTTCAAAAAAAAAATTAGCGTCTTCTGATGCCTCCCACTTTAGCAGTCAGCAACCTTCATCCTCTCTAAAACAGCACAAAATTGATTCAAGCTTTAGAGATACAGTGCAGTAAACAGGCCCTTCGCCCACTGAGTCCGCACAAACTAGCGATCAACCCATACACTAACACTATCCTACACGCAAGGGACAATTTACAGAAGCCAATTAACCTACAAACCTGTACGTCTTTAGAGTGGGAAGAAACCGGGACATCCAGAGAAAACCCATGAGGTCACAAGGAGAACATGCAAACTCCGTACAGACACCACCTGTAGTCAGGGTCGAACCCGGGTCTCTGGTTCGGCAAGGCAGCATCTCTACCGCTGTCACCATGCCACTTGAGTTCTGAAAACTCTTCCAACATTTCTCTCATCCTCGGGACTAAGTGCAAGAACGAGCCTGTCACCCGATTCCTTTCTCATCTCTAAACCCTTGCTTGCCTCTGTCACCTCTAAAGTCCTTCCCTATTTCGAATACAATAATCAGATTTCACCCCCTCACCCTCCATTGCTGTCCTCATACCCTACGCTGTCTTCTCCACCCACCATACTCACACTGGTGACGTATAGATGTGTGCTCTTTGGTTCATATTCTTTGATCACGCCAATGTAACACTTTACCCACAGCCTTGGAGAATCTTATCCAATAAATATTTATTTGTTTTTCAAAATCCTATTCAGCTTTCAGTTTTATCGTTAACCTCTCAAATGTTGTGTTTTTTTCAGAATCTGCTCAATGTTGGCGGAATTTTAAACCATGCACATTTTTTACCCATTTTATTTACTAATGTGACTGGTGACATCTTGCTCCAGGCTCTGATAGGAAGCCCATCTGCCTCACTGCCTCAGTAATGAGGCTTTTTGGTGTAAATGTGTTGACTCATGCTCAAATTATCAACCTCCAAAGTGTTAGAATAAGATGCATTATCTGCTGACGTGAAATCTGCAGAATGTAGAATTGATAAAGCCAAAATCCTAGCCTTGCCGTTGTTCACAAACTGTCATTAGTTCAGCCCTCGTACTATGAGACCATATGGTCACTGGTTTGGAATTTGATCAAGCAGCAGATATGAGAAAGGCAATGTTTTTGGCTAATGCCAGGGGTGTGAGGAGAAGAATGTGTGCCCCATGATGTGGGAGTGTGTACCTTTATAATGTTATAATGTGAGTCATACAAAACAGAGCTGAGATCACCTTGGTGTTGTGAGGTAACAGCTCTACCATTTGTACACAAATGCCGCTCATCTTGGGAATCTGTTTGAATCCAGCATAGACACGCTTTTAACTCATCTATGCACATGGATTCAAAACTAATTTCCAATTGAAGTAAATGGAAATTGTCTTCAGTGGTTTTGAAGGACAGAAGTTTAAAATGAGGAATAGTGGGGTGGCACAGCGGTGGAGTTGCTGCCTTACAGCATTTGCCGCGCTGGAGACCCGAGTTCGATCCTGTTTAAGGGTGCCGTCTGTACGGAGTTTGTACATTCTCCCCGTGATCTGCATGAGACATTCGGTTTCCTCCCACATTCCAAAGATGTGCAGGTTTGTAGGTTAATCGGCTTGGTATAAGTGTAAAATAGTTCCCAGTGCGTGTAGGATAGTGTTAATGTGCAGGGATCGCTGGTCATCGCAGACTCGGTGGGCCGAAGGGCCTGTTTCCGCACTGTATCTCTAAACTAAAAACTAAATATCTTTGAGCCACGATCTTTAGGAAACACAGCACACTCGCCTGCCAGCTATAATGATTCAAGGAGGAATGTGTTTGGGTTGTGTCGGCCTGTTCTGTAATCATACTAGGGAACCACTTATTAGCTGGTTGGAAATAAGATCATATAGCTAAATATAGTTTGCTTTTATAATAAAAACCAAAATGTGCAGCAGGTCAGGTAATGTTTCAGGAGGAAGAAACAGTAATCATATCAGGTTGACGATTTTCAATCAAACCTTGCAAAGGTGGTCACCATGAAATATAAACTCTGCTTTCCTCTCCCAAAGTGCTGTATAACCTGCTGATTATTTGCAGCACTTTATTTCAGGCTCCCAGTAACTGAAGTAATTTTGCCTGTGATAGTTAATCGTCTACTATTAAAATTGTTCGCAGCACCCCCAATAAATGGAGTCAATATATTTCTTGCTCTAATGAGGCAGAGGTGAAAGTAGGCTTTTGTAGCATATCTGGTCATACGACAGCACAGCTGGGAGGGGACTGATAAAATGATCTGTAAAATATACTTCTAAATGCAAATTAGAAGAGCTATTTGATGCTCTGCAACTGTGTGGTGTGTTGAACACTCCAAGCTGCCCCTTCCAGATATAGAGGTGATGGCTGTGGAACCTCACTTGGAGTTCAGTCTGTGGGCGGTTGGTACGATGCACACGCTTATTACCATGCAGAGTGGAAAATACGTGACTTCAGTGCCCGACCATGTCCTTCAATTAGCTTCCCAACTAATTAATTGTGAAGTGTGCTCACTGTTCACATGTTGCCAAGTGTGGTTGTTTATTTGAAAACAGCAGGAATTCAAAGGCAGCAGCTGAGATGATTGACGTGTCAGCCAGTTTATTCGGCAGGATACACAGCGAACCTCCTGCTCCACTTCCAAAGAGCTTCAAAAAATCTTTTGTGCTTTCGTTGACAGGTAGCTGGGCCCCAGTGAATCTGCAGGATGGCAGGCAGTGACTAGTGGGGTGCCGCAAGGCTCGGTGCTGGGACCCCAGTTATTTACAATATATATTAACGATTGAGACAAGTGATTTTCAATCTGACATCTCCAAGTTTGCGGATGACACAAAGCTGGGTGGAAGTGTGAGCTGCGAGGAGGATGCTATGAGGCTGCAGGATGACTTGGATAGGTTGGCTGAGTGGGCAGATGCATGGCAGATGCAGTATAATGTGCATAAATGTGAGGTTATTCACTTTGGTGGCAAGAACAGGAAGTCAGATTATTATCTGAATGGTGTCAGGTTAGGAAAAGGGGAGGTGCAATGAGACCTGGGTGTGCTTGTACATCAGTCACTGAAAGTAAGCAGGCAAAGCTAATGGCATGTTGGCCTTCATTGCAAGAGGATTTGAGTTTAGGAGCAAGGAGTTTTCAAAGGAGCAGGGCTACTGCAGTTGTACAGAACACTGGTAAGACTGCACCTGGAGTATTGTGTGCAGTTTTGGTCTCCTAATCTGAGGAAGGACATTATTGTTATTGCTATTGAGGGAGTGCAGCGTAGGTTCACCAGGTGAATTCACGATATGGCGGGACTAACATATGATGAAAGGATGGGTCGACTGGGTTTGTATTCACTGGAATTTAGAAGGATGAGAGGGATGTTATAGAATCATATAAAATTCTTAAAGGATTGTACATGCAGGAAAAATGTTCCCGATGATGGGGGAGTCCAGAACCAGGGGTCACAGTTTAAGAATAAGGGGTAGGCCATTTAGGACTGAGATGAGGAAACATTTTTTCACCTGGAGAGTTGCGAATCTGTGGAATTCTCTGCCACAGAAGACTGGAAGCCAATTCACTGGATGTATTCAAGAGAGAGTTACATTTAGCTCTTAGGGCTAAAGGTATCAAGGGATATGGGGAAAAAGCAGGAATGGGGTATTGATTAGCCATGATCCTATTGAATGGCGGTGCTGGCTCGAAGGGCTGAATGGCCTACTCCTGCACTTATTTTTCAATATTTCGCCTCACCAGGAAGGAGGTGAAGTAGCAAGACTTGAACCTCCTACGGTTGCAGGTGGAAGTGCCTGGGAGTGGGGCCAGGGTGGGGAGAGACAAGTAGACTCGGGAATCATGGAGAGAGTGGTCCCGGTGGAAGGTGAAGGGGTGGGGAGGGGACGGTGTGGCTGCAGGTGCAATCCCATTGCAGCCAGCGGAAATGATGATGGATATGCATAGGAAAGGTTTATAGGGATAGGGGCCTAATGAGGGCAAATGGGACGAGCTTAGATGGGCATTTTGGTCTGCATGGACAAGTTGGGCCGAAGGACCTGTTTCCATATTGTATTCCTCTGACTCTACAAAAGGCAACACCTCTGATGGTGCAGCACTCCCTCAGTACTGCACTGGATTGACTAATCTCAAGTTTAATGCCAGACGAGTCAATTTGAGGCATAGGTACTAAACCTTGGCTAATTTGTGTGCGATACTAAGGAGTACTGTTTCTCTTTCAATTACAGACGAGTGAGAAGCCGCCTCATGAAAGGGAGCGAGGGGATCGAGACATCGACAAGGAACGGCCCCGTTCTTCCCCATCCCAGCGACAGATCGCCTCGCATCATCATCTTGGAATGGGGTACCCATTGCTTCCAGGCCAATATGACCTCCCATATGCAACAGGTAGGTCAAGGAGAAGACACGTTTGCATTTACAATAAAATGATTCAATTTCAGTAGTTGTGCGTACATGTGGGGTGCTGCATCTGAAGCAGGTCTGTGGAGTGAGCAACTTTGTTGCACTTCCCACTTTGTGTCAGCTGAGGATACATGGTGCAAACCTTGAGCTGCACTCCCTGAAGGAAGGATGCGATAATTATGCCAAATTACAGCACAATTGCATAATCTCATTATACTTTGCTGTCGTGCAGT
The DNA here is from genome assembly GCF_010909765.2 of Amblyraja radiata. Lineage (NCBI taxonomy): Eukaryota > Metazoa > Chordata > Chondrichthyes > Rajiformes > Rajidae > Amblyraja > Amblyraja radiata. The sequence continues at coordinate 10,611,230 of NC_045999.1, forward strand.
CTGTGGAATATTTTCTCCTTTGTGATGTTTTACAATTTAAAAGATGTTAAATTATTTAAAATGTTCTTACATATGTCACTAGTTGTTCATTTACATAATTTGGCATAACTTATTATCCCAGCCATTCGCAATTAGGTGAGACCCCTAAATAACACAGTATTATAATCCGTGGCACATGAAGTGTAGCGTTATTTTAATCCAGTGTCTGTGTTCCAGTCTCCGGGTGCCCGGGCAGAGTGCCTCGAGGGACATCCACTTTAGGAGGGAGGTGATGGCAGGACCTACTCCTCTGCTGCATTCCAAGCTCCATCTGTGCAACAATGTCCTGACACATTGTCATTGAGCGTGTTGCGTAACATATTTCACAAGATCCTTCCTAACACACCCTAGTGGCACAGCAGTAGACTTGCTGCCTTACAGCACCAGAGACCCGGGTTCAATCCTGACTATGGGTGCTGTCTGATTGGAGTTTGTACGTTTTGTGATCTGTGGGTTTTCTCCGGGTGCTCCAGTTTCTCCCCCGCACTCCAAAGATGTTTGTAGGTTAATTGTTGGTTTGTAGGTTGATTAGCTTTGGTTAAAAAAAGGCTTGTAAATTGTCCCTTGTGTGTAGGATAGTGCTAGTGCATGGGATGGTCACTGGTTGGCGTGGACTTGGTGGGCCGAAGGGCCTGTTTCGCATTATATCTCTAAAGTCTAAAGTTAAAGTCCTGGTCCATGTAATGCCCTAGACAAGATATTACAAGATCATCAAGCCAAACCCATCACAGTATTTTTCTTGATGTGTTAGATCTATTTATTTTTCCCTTGCTGGCTGGTTGCTGGGGGGTTGGTTGCTGGAGCGCATGTGTGTAGGGAGGAAGGTGCCTGCTCGCCACACTGTTCATTATTCTCTCCTAATCCCAGGACTGTCCACCTTCATTTACAGGCCTCTCCTCCCCAGCCATTGTCGCAAGCCAACAGGCTGCAGCACAAGCCTCGGTGTCCAACCTGTTCCCACCAACCAGAAGGTGAGAATGGTAAGAGAAATCAAAGATTATTTTTCCTCTTTTATGTTGTATGTTTACTGAAGGCATGCAGGGAAACACACAGGATGGTGAATGAGGTTGGTAAACTGCTGGGACAAATATTTGAGTGCGGTATGATGTTGGGATGGGATTTGAGGCACATCTCAAGAGAATGGCTCTGGGAGTTGGAACTTGGGGGCAGCACAGTGTCTCACCTCACAGCACAGTGTCACTGCCTCACAGCTCCAGAGACAGCACCAGGGATCATCCTCACCTCGGTGTGGAGTTTACACGTTCTCCGTATGCCTCTGTCTGTTCCCACATCTCAAATATGTATAGGTTAATGGGCTGCTGTAAATTTCCCCTGATGCAGGTGAGTGGTAAAATCTGGGAGAACTTGATGCGAATGTGGAGAAAATAAAAGGAATCAGTGTAAAACGGTTGGTTGATGGTCAGTGCAGACTCGGTGGTAAAAGGGCATGTTTCCATGCTGTATCTCACTAACTATGAATGAGAAGGTGTTCAGAAGTGGAAGACAAAATGTTTGAGGAGTGGTAGCATTACTGATTAGAGTTCTGGCGAGAGTCAATGTCCTTGAGGGGACAAAATCCAGTGGGTTAAAATTCAGAATCATGATTGGACCAGATAAGCCACTGAGTGTATTGTAAAGATCAGTAGATAGAATAACGATGGAAATTTCACTTCAGACTGGTTACTCTAAGATGTGAAAGAACTGCTGATTGTTGAGATTGGGGAACTTTTGTCGTCTGGAAATTATGCTGTGATGGATTTTAGTGTTTAGGTAAAGATGGGGTGGAATTTTTGAAATGTGCGCAGGTAGTTTTCCTTCAATTAGTGTGGTTTAAGCTTGTTGTAAAGAAGCATTGCTGTTTATGGTTCTGGGAATGAGGGAGACAACTGTTTGGTCTTTTGAAGTAGGGCTAACTCCAATGGAATGCATCAGATTGTCTGAATAGAGATTAACTGTTAAAATTGCACCTGCGTCTTTGAGTTGTTGTTGCATGGGTGGGAAAGAGGTATAGATAAGACACAATTCCATGCCTGACTGGGGATGGAGAATATGGTGAACGAGGAGGAAATGGTGTAATTGGTGTATTTTAAAGGAATAACTTCAGTGAAACATGCTGAATACAGGGGGGGTCTTAAAGGGCCAGTCCCACGGCAATTTTTTCGGCATCATTGACTGACGTTTCAGGTCACCGAAAAATACACGGCGTGACAATGTATGACGCGGCGTGACGATGTATGACGCGGCGTGATGATGTATGACGCGGCGTGATGATGTATGACGCACGGTGTTTTTTCAAGTGTCGCAACATTTTTTTTGTCGCCACTGGATTTTGAAATTATCAAAATCTTTTGGCGACACTGATATGATGCCGGCAAAATCACCAAGTGGGACAGACCCTTAAGAGGCAGAAGTAAAGATAAGAAAGGCAAACAGGATATGAAAATGGACGGGAATTGTGGGGGGAATCATGAGGGGAATCTGGGCTAGAGGACACAGGTTTAAGGTAAGAGGGGAAAGATTTAATAAGAACCCAAGAGGCAGCTTTTTCACACAGAAGGTGGTGGGTTTATGAAAATGAGCTGCCAGAGGAAGTAGTTGAGGCAGTTACAATAACAACATTTAAAAGACATTGGGACAGTTACATCGATAGGAAAGGCAAACAATGGATAAATGGACAAATTGGGCCTACAGGGCTGTTTCCATGCTGTATGACTCTAAGGAAGTATTATTTAGGGATGTAAATAGCTGGTGGTAAGAAAATAAATTTGGCCAAGGATTTGTCTGGAGCTTAGTGATTACTTTTACAGGCATTTACCAAGGAAGAGGATGCTACCAAGAAGGGGAGGCGGTGGAGATGATGGGGGTGGATGCTATTGTGGAGCTATCAGAGAGCTGTGCTTAAAACAAAATAGAGGGGAAGGGCCTGGGCCTGACTACTGGGGATGGTGCTAGAGATTGCGATGGACTTGCCATGACTACCACTTCTTTGGTGTGGAGGAGATGCCAGAACTAATTGGCTAAGTAAGTGTGACGCTCACAGCCAGGTACAGTGCCCTCCATAATGTTTGGGACAAGGACCCATCTTTTATTTATTTGCCTCTGTACTCCACAATTTGAGATTTGTAATAGAAAGAAAATCACATGTGGTTAAAGTGCACATTGACATCAGCCAAACCTTAGGCTTACCAAAATCAACTGTTTGGAACATTATTAATAAGAAAGAGAGCACTGGTGAGCTTACTAATCGCAAAGGGACTGGCAAAGGGACTGGCAAGACCTCCACAGCTGATGACAGTAAAATTCTCTCAATAATAAAGAAAAATCCCCAAATACCTGTCCGACAGATCAGAAACACTCTTCAGGTGTGGATTTGTCAATGACCACTGTCCGCAGAAGACTTCATGAACAGAAATACAGAGGCTACACTGCAAGATGCAAACCACTGGTTAGCCGCAAAAATAGGATGACCAGGTTACAGTTTGCCAAGAAGTACTTAAAAGACCAACCAAGTTCTGGTAAAAAGTCTTGTGGACAGATGAGATGAAGATGAACATATCAGAGTGATGGCAAGACCAAAGTATGAAGGAGAGAAGGAACTGCCCTAGATCCAACCACCTCATCTGCAAAGCACAGTGGTGGGGGGTGTTATGGCCTGAGCATGTATGGCTGCTGAAGGTTCTGACTCTCTTATCTTCATTGATGATACAACTGCTGATGGTAGTAGCTTAATAAATTCTGAAGTGTATAGACACATCCTATCTGCTCAAGTTGAAACAAGTGCCTCAAAACTCATTGGCCAGCGGTTCATTCTACAACAAGACAATGATCCCAAACATACTGCTAAAGCAACAAAGGAGTTTTTCAAAGCTAAAAAATGGTCAATTCTTGAGTGGCCAATTCAATCACACGATCTGAACCCAATTGAGCATGCCTTTTGTATGCTGAAGAGAAAACTGAAGGGGACTAGCCCCCAAAACAAGCATAAGCAAAAGATGGCTGCAATACGGGCCTGGCAGAGCATCACCAGAGAAGACACCCAGCAACTGGTGATGTCCATGAATCGCAGACTTCAAGCAGTCATTGCATGCAAAGGATATGCAACAAAATACTAAACATGGCTACTTTCATTTACATGACATTGCTGTGTCCCGAACATTATGGTGCCCTGAAATGGGGGGACTGTATAAACACTGCTGTAATTTCTACATGGTGAAACTAAACTGTATAAAAATGGCCTTTTTTTAAATCTGACAATGTGCACTTTAACTATATGTGATTTTTTTTCTATTACAAATTTCAAATTATGGATTACAGAGGCAAATAAATAAATGATGGGTCTTTGTCCCAAACATTATGGAGGGCACTGTAGGAAAATAGGAACAGGAGTAGATGGATGTGGTAAGCTGAAGGGCATGTTTCAGTTCAGTACAGCTCCATGACTTTCTGAGTCGATCACTTGGCTGCTCAAGCCTGCTCTGCCATTCATTATTACCATCGACAGATGTGTTTAACACTTTTGTCTCAGACAAGATGATGGTAGTCAGTGTAGTTTCTCAGGGTCTATGCAGAGACCACTGGTTCTAATATACTGTGGATATGGCCGTGTAAACTAATGTTTCATGATTTGCAGCTGACGCCAAAAGTATCCTAAACAGTGAGGATAAGGAAGGGCTGAAGACGACATGAATAGCTTTTCAGAAGGGCAAGCAAACAACAGATGGGATTTATGTTTTGGCAGGAGGAAGGAGGCGAGGCAGTATTTACACAGTTGCACAGTTCTAGTGTGTGTGGGAGCCGAGAGAGAGGAGTGTGTGTGTGCGCACAGGCATGAAAGTGGCAGTCTGTTGATAGAGTGAAGTAAATGGGCTTGGGTACAAACATCAAGGTGTCGAGTACACAACCAGGAAGGTTGCATAGGACCAATATTTAAACAAAACCTGGTTGATTTACAGCTGGGGAAGTGCGTCTAATTTTGGTCATTGCTAAAGAAACAAAGTCAAGCTCAGAGAGAGGGTGCAGAAGAGTAGTCCTCGGGGCCAGGAATTTCAGCTGTAATATAATGGGGAATCCTTACCTTGTAGCAAAGGTGGAGAGAGCATTTAATAGAGGTGTACGTGTTAATGTTCCTATGGGTTGTAGCCTTAGTTGTGTTGTAACAATGAACCCAAATGTAATGTCATCTGGAGATCAATGCCCCTGGTAGGGTTACTTGTACGGGGAAGTCAAAGGGAAGGTCAGACAGATAATGTTACAACTTTTAATAACTTAGCAGTAATGGAGGCAGATGAAGAGTCCCCAGTTCTGAAGAGCTTTAGCAGAGGAAGCTCTTTATACCTAGTGTTAGATTTGGATTCATCGTCCACCAGGGCTCGTGAGGTTACTGGTGTGCAGTGACTGTGCTGAAAGAACTCGCAGGCAGCTCCTTCCAAACTGCCATTCCCTCCACCACAACAGAGATGGGATTGGGTGCTCCGGTCATTGGGAGTCTTCAGTCACAAATTCACATATGCGGCCTTCATACAATGGTCATCTTGCACTGGGGAGTGAGGATGGATGTGAAATAGGATAGTGCAGGTGTGTTTGAGATTCCTCCTTGAGATGTCTTCTGCTCAAAGCAACATGATAAAGTGGCCCGTTCATCCCAGGTGGATATCAGTCTGGATAAACCAGATTACTCTCAAACGATAGCCCAAAATGCAACATCACCTTCACCAAATGCAACCTTGGAGCTGTTATGGATAATGCAAGCAGCGGCTGACCTGAGGGAAGGCTGCCAGTAGGTGCATGAGAACTTGCTGGTCAGAGGATCAGCATTGCAGCACCTCGAGAGACAGGGTGTGCTGGGAGGGATGACTGATAGGGCAGCATCCACACTGACTGGAGAGCAGAATCTGCGCATGAGAAGCATTGATGGCTTTGATTTTGCCATCAAGAACACTCTCCGCAGAGAGAGATTTATAAAGCCTTATGACTGAATCGTCTGCAATGGTGCCAGTGCACATTGGTGCAACCTTTGATTCAGAGGAAGAACAAAAAGATGGTCATGTCATGTCAGTCATGATGAGGAAGACAAGAATCATTTTAGTTAGCAATGACTATGCAAGACTCAGTAAGGACCAACACGGCTGGCAATGAGGGAGATGCCAATTCCAGTGCCTTTCTCCCTTCTCAGCAGAAGTGCTGAATATGACCTTGTGATTTACAACAAAGTATTTAGTTCACATGACAGATAAACAACTGCATAAAGAATCGGGTGCAAACTGCTAGCAATACATCACATGGGGATGAGATCGGAAGAACCTTTACTTCGCCAGAGATACAAGGAGTGCTGGCCACTTCCCCACTGACCAGTGGCTGATCCATCTTGCAGGCTCGAACAATGCCTAAAATCAAAATTCAAGGGTAGTGAATCTGTGGAATTCTTTGCCACAGATGGCTGTGAAGGCCGTCAATAGATTAAGGCAGAGATAGATAAATAGATAGATTCTTGATTAGTATGGGTGTCTGGTTATGGGGAGAAGGCAGGAGAATGGGGTTAGGACGGAAAGATAGATCAGCCATGATTTAATGGCAGAGTAGACTTGATGGACCGAATGGCCTAATGCGGCTTCTATCACTTATGACCTTATGACTTTGGATGAAGTCTGCTGCTGCAGGGTCCCTAGAAATGCACAGAATGAGAAGAAAGCACAGCCAAAGAATGCACCCTCCCCCTGACCAATAATGAAGACAAGAGCCACTCCGCAAGGCCCTGAAATCTGCCGTCTAGAGTCCTGAACTTTTAACACTAAACATCGTCAGGTTTGGGTTGACAGAAGAGAAATGCAGCTCAAGTACTTGCTCTGAACAAAAGAGGAAAGCCCACTGTGATTGCAAAGACAAGTATAATAATCTAGAAAATACCAAGCCCTCCAACAAATCAAAGCACGAATATGACTTGAGAAAATGCATGCAATTGGTGAGGGAAAGCCTCCAACTTGTGAACACCCATGATATGTAGAGCCTCTTCATTGCATAGGTTCCTAACCGCAGGAGGCTATTGAACCCATCAAGTCTTTGCTAGCTCACCGAACCATTCCATTCCCATCAATTCCTGCCAGTTTCTACCAACCTGCACACTGGGGGAAACTTGGTGATCAGTTAATCTACCGACCCACGCATATTTGTGGTGTGGGAGGAAACTGGAGCTCCCAGGGGAACCCACATGGCCACAGGGAGAACGTGCAAATTTTCCACATGACAGCACCTGAGTTCAGAATCGAACCTGCTGGTCCATTATTCTGTGTTCGCACTTCTGGGTGAGATGCTAACTGCATTTCGTTGTCTCTGTACTTGTACACTGCACAATGACAATAAAGTTTGAATCTGTATGTGGTGAGAGACAGTGGCTCTACTATTTGTGTCACTCTGCCACCCATCTATTGTAAGATACATTGCACATTATTTCTGTAAATTGCAGCTTGTAGCACTGTTCATACATAGAGATTGCTGAAAGTTTAGCTAGTTTAGCTGGAATAAACTTCCTGAAGATTTAAGACTTGCCTCAACTTTGACCACTTTTAAAACAAGACTGAAAACTTTTATGTTTACTTTAGCTTTCAGCTAAATCTTAACTACATTGCACTTTTAACTTTTGCACTTTTTATAATGCATTTTTAATTTTGCTTTTCTTTTCTTTTAGTTCTTCTATTTTATTTCATTTTATTATTTCATTTATTGTATGACATGTTTTTATGTGAAGCACTTTGAGTCTGCCTCGTGTATGAAATGTGCTATATAAATAAAGTTGCCTTGCCTTGCCTTGCCTAGTTTCTAACCCTGTACATTTTCTGTTTCAGGGTGTGAGAGGGAGTGATTACTTTGTTCAAAGTCATGTGACTGGATCACATGAGGACGCTCAGCATTTTTATAGACATCAGTTCAATGGTGTTCCTGGTTCCTGCCGTGAAGTCGGGCAGACTATTGTAATGTTTCTCCTGCGGACTCAGACATTTGTGTTGGAGACCTGATGCCTATTATGTATGTGTCTCGGAGGCTATGAGCAAAAGCAGCCTGCCTTTCTCGCAATGTAAATATCTTGTAGAATATGCCACCCTTCCCCCTCAATGAAAGAAGTTTCCAATATTGACTGTACATTGCTATTTGTTGAGTTCACTGCATCATACGGATCGAGGGGCACTGTAAAACTGGTCCCTGCTGTAATTCTGGCTTGTCCCTTGCATGCTGTCCCGTGGCCCGGCCACACCTGGATGGGAATTGGGGAACTCCTGTGACTGTCATTGTTGACGTCCTGAACCAAGTGAGCAAGTTGTTTTTAAGTGACTGGATGAAGATGTTTGGGCAATGTTGGTGCTTTTAACGTGTCTTCTCACCCCCAGTTCCTTTTCATCACAAACTCTGTCCAAGAATCACCATCACGACAAATACGTTTTTATTGCCACTTGCATAATGCAGCTGTGTCATCCTAGAGGGCGAGAGACTCTTCATGTTAGTTTGCCACCACCGTAGGTTTAACAGGGGTTGACAGTCCTTTTTGTACCCAGTGGGCAATGCTAGTGTCTGCCCAGTGTTGATTCAAATACATTGGCAGTGCAGACAAAGCTAGCTCCTCAGACTGAAGGATGTCAGTACTGGGCCAATGCCCCTTCAGTTACCTGTTGTTAGCACCAAGCACTTCTAGCTCAACTGTAGCATGTCAAGGCCAATGGAGCAGAGTAGCTCCCTCTCCACCGCAGTGATATCTTATCCATAGCTCACACCGGCATTCCACAGACCTTACCCGTCCCAGCATCGCATCAACCCCTGGGCCAGTCCGCTGACTCAAAAGAGGGGAAGCTGCTGGTCATCAGTGTTTGCATCCAGATCCGAGAAAAACCAGTGAATCACAACACACCAGCCAGTTCCACTCTCAATATTTATTAGTCGAGCATAGGAGGAGCACTTGGCACTGCCTCACCTCACACGTGAAGGACTTGTAGATGTGCGAGGTGGCAGGAGAGCAGTTGTATACACAGGTAGCTGTGCTATGAAAGAAGAAAAAATGGTTCCAATTATACCGTTCTCCAACTTCGCATATTGCACATGTACGTGCACACACACCACGCTTTCGTGCACACAATCGGAGCTGGGATCATTCTGACACGAGCTCCAAGCACAATGGATGATCCGAGCACTCTGGTCGTTCTGATCACCTCTGGTTCCAAGTGAAGGCACTTAAAGATATAGTTTGTTACTTTGGAAACTTTTTCTGAGTTAGTGCAGTGGCACACAGATCTTGCCTCCCTATTAGTCAGCGCCAGATCTATCATAACCGTCGGAGCCATTGACTCCCTTGTAAACATGTTGTGTATGAAGGACATGCCTGACTGGCTAAAGAGAGGCAGAATCAGTATCCCAAGGCCTTGAGAAATGTAAATAGGATATTTTATAAGTTGAGAGCAGGACCAGAAGATGACATCAAGACTTCTCTTCTGCATTTAGGAATAAGATCAACAGCTGAAAACCACTTCATTTCCCTCTGCTATTTTTACCAAACCTGTCAACTAGACAAAGCAGGCAACTCTGCTCATCTGCAGGATACTGAACCGTAGGATAAGATTTTAAGCTTTCACTCCTTGTCACTGAACCTCTGTACATTCTTGGACAGTTAGAAATCCTGACATGTCTTGTCTAGTTGCAATCTCTATTGATGAGACTGTGAGGAGATCTGGAGCCATGCTGGCTGGCCAGGAGTGAGAGCGTCCAAACTGGAATGGTTTTCAGTTCACTATATCAATATTCCATCACAAATTGTCATACTTTTAGCGAGTGAACTGAGCTGCGTTCTGTGCAGAACATGCTGGAGATGCCCAGGGTCAGCTGATCTTTTCTCCACTTCAAACATCTTTTATTCAATTTGGAAATATTGGACACGAGTGTCTAAATGGGCTACTTTCCAAATTCTCAAGAGTGTAATTAACTGAACTTTCAGAGTGGGTGACTTTAAAACTTGTTGACTCAAAATGCTAATCCCTTCGCTAGAGCAACCAGGATAAATAATGTTTCCTCCTACACAATTCTAAGAGCAGGGCTGATGGATAGGGCTGGGTGTGACCCCAGCAATGAGTTACTCGTGTGGCTGCACGACGCTGAATCGCTCTGCCCCCTTCCAGTCAGTGCTGCATTTGCATGGCAGCCTGCACCCTCCACCTGCCACAGACCACACGTCAACCAGGTTGTAACCAGCTTGTTGGGCTGCAGGGTGGGGACTAACTTTGGCCACAGATTTGCAACGAAAGTTAAGTTTGGGGGAAGAGGAAAGTGGAGGTGAAGTTTGCTGAAACGCTGACCGACATTTGAGATTGGTCATCAAGCTTTTCCCCAGAATGGTGAAGTGTGGGCTTCATATCCAGTTTAGGCATGGCCATGAGAATGAGTCAGGGCCTGGATGTGTTACACTGCACGTAAAGGAACGTGGAAACTCAGTCTGTCATCACGTTGTCAAAGACGGAAGTGTTCAACAAAGGCTCACAAACGGCATCACAGTTCATTTTACAACCTGTTTTCACTGTTTTGGGGTTTTTGGTGATTCCCCCGCGACGCCTCACTGTGATGGTCTCGGCATTTCTTGGCTTTTTTGCTGCCTTTATTTCCGACACCTGCCCAGCTCTCTCTCGCTCTTTCTCTCTCTCATCCTTGCCCTTCCCCCACCAACAATACGTATTGTCCCCACCTCTCATGTGCAGAACCTCTTCACTGTTGCCAGGTGCTGTTTGCTGTAAATATTGTACAGAGAAACTATTGTAAAATGTTTAATTTTTTTTTTAATGAAAAATGTCCAAGATTCTGGTTTCTGGAATTTTTTTGTTTGTGGGTGAATTTGTTTCCAAAATCCTAATTATGTGATATTTACCTTTCTTGAACACTGCTGTTTGGTACTGGTGAATCCAACAGCATCCTTGGGTTCTCCTTTGGAATGACTAGATTCAGTGCTGAGGTAGGATTAAAAACCCGGTGATTCTGGAGTACACGCCTCTTGTACAAAACACCTCATCTGTCAATACTCCCTCAAAGGCCAGAGTTAAATTCCTGATCATTCCAAGGAGAATAGTCTATGTATCAACTCGCTTCCTGGGCTATTGGTGGAACTCTGAGCACCACAAACCTGTCTTGTTTCTGACCCAGTCTCACAGTCACCCACACTCACTCCCATGGTCACACAGAGATGTGTGGTTACATCTCTCCGCGGTCCTCAAATGAGTAAACCCTGGGAGGAACACAGAGTGCTGCCTTAGATCTGTTCCTCCAGATCAGTACATTTGTCTCCTTAAATCCATACCATCTTAAAGCCTTCATTTAACTGAAGTAAGAACAGAGGCGGTTCCAGGAGTTGCATCTTAGCGCTGCAGATTGATGCGGACCTCTTCCCAGCTGATGGACGCTGCCTGAGTCTGTGCCATCCTCTGACTAATTGGTACTGGTGCTGCCCTTGGATGCTCAGTCGTGTTGCATGGCATGCTTCACGTTTGGATGGGTTGAAGAGGGACGCCCCTTCACTATGACCTGAACACTGCTCTGGCGTACGACCCACACACTGACCCAGCTTAGTCAGTCCAGGATGGTTTGGATGATGCACTTCTTGACACCACGTCAGCAGTCCAGGGTCAGAGAGTTCCTGTTCATCTTTCCATCAGGTCTGCCGAAGCTCCAGTCCCTGTGGGTCACAGGTCAATATCCAGCCCAGCTGGGACCATCTGTTCCAGCGCAGAACTTGGTTCTGCCATTCACTGAGGGTTTCAATATAAAAGGGAACACTGAGGGGGCGAAACAAACTCTTGCTCCCTGCATCATCCGAGCATTTGGAAATAGCAACCACATTCTTTGAAAGCTCAGATACAAAATCCCAGTCACCACACCACACAGACTTGCAATCCTACCCATAAATAGTCCACCCCTGGCATCTGGAGGCCAACCATTACCACGTGGAACTGTGCCTGGCTGTTCCCTCTCCATCCTGTGGGCATTAGGAACTGATTCCACAGGAGGTTATCAAACCTGACCTGTCGGTGACTTGTTGACGTCAATAACCAGACTGGTCACCCGCCCCCTTGTGGGGATGATCCATGATAATGTTGAGAATCCATTGGTAGTTCCACCAGTCTCTGCTACCGGGACATTCTCTCTCCGGGATGTACCTCTCCCAGAGCTCCGGGTCTCTGCCATCACAGTAGCTCTGCCACCATCCTTCACAGATCACGAGGGTGCACTGACCCCTTCCTCCCCAGCCAGAGGGGAAGGCTGGCCATTCTTTCTCTCACTTGTATAGTTTCCTGAACCCACTCCCCCCCCCCCCCACCCCGTGAATGTAGCTGTGCGTCAGACTGACGGAGCATCACGGTACTTGAAGTGTAGACGTTTACAACCTATTTTATTTGTTGCTGCGTTGGATTTGGTTTCTTTAAGTGAAATGGAAGCTCTTACTGGTGTATCACATGTAAAGTGTATATTAAGGAGTTCTTTTTTTATACAGTACTGTACCTTGCCTTGTGCATTTAGGCAAAAAAAGTAATAAATCTTTTTATGAGACAATCACAATCCTTGTTTGGTCTCTTTCCTTAGGAGTTAGTTTGAGGATTGGTGAATGCTTACAGAGTATGTGTGGTTAGGATGGCTTTTAGAGGACAGGGAGGAATGCTGGAATCTGGAGCAAAAAAAGGAGAGCTGTTGGAAGAACTCAGTGGGTCAGGCAGCATCTGTGGAGGGAAACCTTTGGTCACCGTTTCAGGTTCTGATGCAGGGTCTCAGCCCGAAATGTCAACTGTCTATATTTCCCTCCACATATGCTGCCCGACCCACTGAGTTCTTCCTGTGGCTCAGGATTTGGGAGGGATCTGCCTGCCTCGCACTGCCCAAGAAAGGTGTGAGGGGCATCCACTGACCTTTTGGTGATGGTGATTGCACCATCTTGATTCAGTTATTGGGCCCCAAGACATTGAGCACTGCAAGGATAAGGGGAGCACCCTCACCAAGTGAAGCCCAAAGTGTGCCCGTGGAAACTCCAACACTAGGAAGTGAACAGGGAGGTCTTGACAGGGAATAAGCAATCACAGCAGGTCATTGAAATTGCATCAAAGCAAATATCTCATTATCCAGTACAGTAATTGATTACCTTTTCAATGTTATAGAGTGCCAGATCATTTTCAAATAAATCGGGAAGGTAGGATTAATACCACCAGTCAGCAAGGACTTGCGATGGGGGGTTCGGGGTTCAATGGTGTATGGCTAATTCCATATTAACAATCATTCCTTCACTGGAAAGATTTCTCTTTCTGAAATTCATTTGAAGGAATTCAAAGTCAAAACATATGATAGGATTGCAATTTCTGAATAGTGAATGTCCTGAAAAAAGCTGTGACTAAATTACGCACCCAGCAGAGGGTTTGACGGACTCGATTCCCCTGACTATTCAGCCCTTGACAACAACGAGCCTGACATCTGCAAATCCCAGGCCAGACAGAAATGGCATCTGAGGCCATCCATTCTTTGAGAGAATAATCCAATTCTATGCTCAGGATAAGTTTTTATCTGGTTTTGTGAATCATGTTATTGAAACTGAATGTCTTCAGACAGTACAGCCACAATCACAATGACTTGTGAATACAATTCTCATTTCCCTGATGAAAGCTTTTTCCAGTGAGTGGTTACTGCAGGTGAAAACCCTGAGCCAGTGGTAAAATCAAGACCTAATTCATTAATCTTAAATGCTTGGTTTCATAACCAAGACGATGAACAAAAATCTATTGGAATTGTTTAGGAGGGAACTGCAGATGCTGGCTTACACCGAAGATAGACACAAAAAGCTGGAGTAACTCTGGAGTAAAAGCTGGACAGGCAACATCTCTGAATAGAAGTCTAAAGAAGGGTCTCGACCTGAAACATCACCCATTCCTTCTATCCAGAGATGTCCTGCTGAGTTACTTCAGCTTTTTGTGACTAATTGCAATTGTTGCTGGGTGTAACCCAGAACAAGTCGATGAGAAAAAACCACCTATTTCATCAGGATCTTGGAGCTGTCACCTCACCCAACACTGGATTGACATTTTAGTGTCACAAGATACATGCCCCAAGTAAACCACGGCAAGCAACACATGGCTGGGTCTGCATCACAACTCCACGTGTTCTCTTCCCCTCCCCACCACTTTATTTTGATGTTTCATAACAAAGAACGGACTTTGTGCGTTCTCCCTGTGACTGCGTGGGTTTTCTTCAGGAGCTCCAGTTTCCTCCACATTCCAGAGATATGCAGGTTTATAGTTTAATTGGCTTCTGCAAATTGTCCCTAGTGTGTAGGATGTAATAGTGGGATAACAACGAACTAGTTTATGGGTGATCATTGGTTGACGTGGACTCGGTGGGTTCCACTCTGTGCCTCGAATTAATCTAAACGAAACTCACCTTCCCCCCCATGTGTCCAGAGTGACACACACCATCCATCCACTACAAGACTCTACACAGAGACCAGTCTCACTGAAATTCCCCAGCCTTGGAGTCGGAATTGGACTGATTATCATTTCCCTGAGGAGTTTAAGACTGAGGAAGGTGTTTTTAATCATTTTGTAAATTTGTGTCAGTATTGATTTGCAAGTTTTTATATTTTAATAACTTTTTTGTTTTTCAATTTTCATGCATTTTTGTTAATTATTGCCTTTAACAGTCTTTAATTAAATATCTGAATATCAGAGGCAATTGAAAATTTATTTAAAAAAGGCTGATTGGCTGTGAGAGCAGGCACAGCGTATGCCGCAGCTCCTCACGCCTTAGAGGCTGTCCGGGCACTCTGGGGCAAGGCTTGCAGCCCATCATTGAGACCACACCGTTCACAGCGGTGTCAGCAAGATCGCCCCTCTACACGTGGCCCTGGTTTGTACAGAGGGCTGGACCGGGTTCACCTCATAAACCCTCTCGAGTATTTCCAGCAGGTCCTGCGTTTTTTTTCCCTTCATTTGCAGTACAATGCTCCTGCGGCTTGAATGTGTTGCCGGTTCACATTTACAGAGTCAGGGTACTGACTGGAATAAGAGTAAAATGAAGCAGATTTCATTGACTCTGTCACACTGAATAACGCCCTCGCCTTTCGAGGCGTGCTGGCCCCATCTGGTGGTCGATGGCTGCTTCAGCGACACAGTTGGACATCACACCACATGAGGGTGACACAACTCTACACCAATTCATTGGATGGAAGTTTTGGATCCATGTTTATAACATTCTAGATATAAGAAATGGTCAAGCTGGAAAGGGTAGTGTTCAATGCTGAATTATGAATACTTTTTTCCTTTTAGAAATGAGAAGAAATGTTCATGACACTCTTACTAAACGAGGTATCCAAAATCTCATGTTCTATAGCCATAGGTGTATTATAAGGTCACCGCATTAATAATAAATCTCCAGTTATTATTGGCAGCCTGCAGTTGTAATGTAAATCACAAAAACACAAATGCTGGATATCTGAAATAAATAGGGGGGATGTTTGGAAATAGCATCACAGACAGCATCTGTGGAGATGGTGGACAGATGATATTTCAGGTCGGGACCCATCTTCAGACATGCGTAGGAGGGAGGAAGAGGCTCAAAAAGAGAAGAGTGGCAAAGTGTGGAGATAGGCAGATACAGGAGATGGGGTGATTAGCAGATGGGTGGAGTAAATGACAAAGTCTAATGGAAAAAAGCCAATAAAAAGGTGTAAGATAAGGAAAGAAGATGCGTTGTGAAACCTAAAGTTGGAAGGAGAGATATGGGCCAAGTGAGGAAAAGGGGATAAAAGGAAAATATGGACTCGGGGATGGACGGGGCAATGGTTTGGCGAAATGGTCATCTCGGTCCTGCCAATGTTAAAAAGGTCACTTCAGGAGCACTAGATGCAATAGATAGGTTGGAAGAAGTGCAGGTGAACTTTGAAGAACTGCTGGGGTCCCTGGAGAAGGCATGGAGACAGATGTTACATCTCCTGCGGTTGCAAGAAAAGGTACCTGGGAAGGGGCGGGGTGGATAGGACGATGAGCAAATGACGTTGTGGAGCGAGCGGTGTCTACGGAAAGGGGTGGGGACGGGAAGATGTGCCTGACAATGAGTCACATTGAAGATGGTGCAAATTTCAGAGAACGATGCAGAGGCTGATGGAGTTAAAGGTGAGGACCACAGGAATTCTATCCTAATTCCATTTGGGGGGAGGGAGAGCAGAACTGTGGGCCACAGAGGAGACGTAGGTATAGGCTCCATCCTCAGCAGCAGGAGAAAGCCACGTTTTACTGAAGAAAGGTCATCTTTCACGTATAGTCTTTCCACTGACTGGATAGGAAGCAACAAAAAAGCTTTTCATTGTACCTCTGCACACATGACAATAAACTAAACTAATCTCAGATACCCTGGAGTGAAAGCCTCATCTTGGAAGATATAGCGGAACTAGAGAAATTGAAAGTGTGATGCTGTCCTTGAAAGGGGCAGGGTGGGAGGAGTTGTAATCAATGTAACTGTGGGAGTTGGTAGATTTGTAGTAGATGTCAGTTGATAGTCTGATCCTTTCATCAATATTCCTCCCACTGGCTTTATATATCGCACCGCTTTTCCTTACCTATTGTCTCCTTTTCACCTCTAGCCCTTTTTACTTACATCCATCAGCCAATTACTTCCCCCCCCCCCCCCCACTTTCGTATCCATTTATCACTTGCCCTGAACCCACCTCTCTTTTCCAGATTCCTCCCACTCAAATGAGTCTCAAGAAGAGTCCTGACCCAAAACATCATTTGTTCGTGCCCTCCACAGATACTGTCAGACCTGCTGAGTTCCTCCAGCAGTTTGTTTTTGCTCAAGACTCCAACATCTGCATTTTCTTATGACTCCATGTACCTGTCTAATTTATTGGAAAGATTGGTATTGGAACCACTTCTACAGCTTGTTCCATGTACGCACCACCCTCTTGGTGAAAAAATTGCTGCTCGGGTCTCGTTTAATATTTCCTCTCTCACCTTAAACTTACACCTTCTAGTTCTGGACTCTACCCCGAGAAAAATAACTTATCTATGCTTCTCATGATTTTGTACATACAGTGCATTCAGAAAGTATTCAGACCCCTTCACCTTTTCCACATTTTGTTACGTTACAGCCTTATTCTAAAATGGATTAAAACATTTTTTTATCATCAATCTGCACACAATATCTCATAATAAAAGCGAAAACAGGCATTTAGAAATGTTTGCAAAGTAATTAAAAAGAAATAACTGAATATCACATTTACATAAGTATTCAGACCCTTTACTCAGTACTTTGTTGAGGCATCTTTGGCAGCGATTACAGCCTCAAGTCTTCTTGGGTATGATGCTGCAAGCTTGGCACACCTGTATTTGGGTCATTTCTCACATTCTTCTCTGCAGATCCTCTCAAGCTCTGTCAGGTTGGATGGGGAGCGTCGATGCACAGCTATTTTCAGGTCCCTCCAGAGATGTTCAAGACCAGGCTCTGGCTGGGCCACTCAGGGACATTCACAGACTTGTCACGAAGCTGCTCCTACGTTGTCTTGCCTGTTTGCTTAGGGTTGTTGTCCTGTTGAAAGGTGAACCTCTGCCCAAGTCTGAGGTACAGAACACTATGGAGCAGGTTTTCATCAAGGATTTCTCTGAACTTTGCTCCGTTTATCTTTCTTGGTCACCTCCCTGACCAAGGCCCTTTTCCCCCGATTGCTCAGTTTGGCCGGGCAGCCAGCTCTATGAAGAGTCCTGGTGGTTCCAAAGTTCTTCCATTTAAGAATGACGGAGGCCACTGTGCTCTTCATGATGTGCAGAGCTGCAGAAATTGTTTTATACCCTTTCCCAGATCTGTGTCTCAACACAATCCGGTGTCAGAGGTCTACGGACAATTCCTTCGTCTTCATAGCTTGGTTTTTGCTCTGACATGCACTGTCAACTGTGGGACCTTATATAGACAGGTGTGTGCCTTTCCAAATCATGTCCAATCAATTTAATTTACCACTGCTGGACTCCAATCAAGTTGTAGAAACATCTCAAGGATAATCAATGGAAACAGGATGAACCTAAGCCCAATTTTGAGTGTCATAGCAAAGGGTCTGAATACTTGTGTAAATGTGATATTTCAGTTATTTATTTTTAAATACTTTGCAAAAATTTCTAAACACCTGTTTTTGCTTCTTCATTCTGGGGTATTGCGTGTAGATTGATGATTTAAAAAATTAATTTAATCAAAATGTTAAAATAAGGCTGTAACGTAACAAAATGTGGAAAAAGTGAAGGGGTCTGAATACTTTCTGAATGCCCTGTACATATAACTATATATCATTTGTATTATACCTGCCATAACACACGTTTTGTTCCTAAGAAGCCTTGTGCCATTATAAAAACAATTGAGGAAAAAGCAGTTTGAGGCTCAAGTTTCAGACTCGCAATAACAGTTACTTTTTTCCCCCACAGGATTTCCAAAATTCAAGGTCTTTATAGGTTTATTTTTGATACTGCAAACTGAAAATACTAAAGGCTGTATGTTACATTGTTTAATATAGTATCATTGCACAAGCATCAATAGAAGCAATTGCTAGTCAATTTCAATGATAATCCGTGGTGAAACTGACAAAAAAAAAACTGTGCTTTTAAGAGACAATGGTGTCCGATTACTACAGGAATGTTAGTGTTTTTCCTACACTTTTTTCCCCAAGCAGCTTTTTCCCTACTTGCCAATTTTCAAAGTAATTTTTAAAAAGTAGTTCTCTAGTTTCCAATCAAAATTGCCTTATAACCAATTTGGTACCCCTATTCATCTAGTGTTGTATTCAATTCACAGTATGGAAACCCCCTTTATAGCAGAATCACCTCAACCTCCATAAGGTCACCGCTCAGCCTCCTACGCTCCAGGGAAGAAAATCCTAGGCTAAACAGCCTCTCCTTATAATGCAAGTACTGGCAACGTCCTGGTGAATCTTTTCTGCATGCATTCCAGCTTGATGACATCCTTCCTCGAACAGGGCAACCAAAGGGTGTATGAATCTCAGGGTGCAAGGAATCTACCAGGGTTTAGGAATCTCTCAGAGTGCAGGGATCTTGGGGTTCAAGGACTTTGAGGTGCAAGTATCTCAGGGTGCGGTGATCTTGAGGTATCCATACGTTTAAGCCAGTGCAGTTAAGAGAACAGTTCACTCTCCAGAATCCCACAACCCTTTTGTCAGGAGCATTGAAGACAAATAATCACGGGTCGTGTCAGGGATTCGTATGACTGTGTGTAGCACACATATTTAATGTGCCCTTCCCAAAGTGGTCTGATTAAATCTCCCTCCAGTAGGGGTAAGAGTTTCTCTGAGACACGTAAACCTTGTTCAGCACTCCAGTTTTAAACTTTTAAGCTCAAAGGCCGGATAATGCATTTCTCCATCTCTAGAAATCTTCAAATCCTGAGTAAATGATGCAGTTTACAACTTGTTATTGAAGCTCAGCATTCCAGTCACACATCATTAACTGTGGCAGAATCAATCCACGAAGAAGTGTTTTGATATTTGGAACTGGTAAACAATAGTCCTGCAGCAAGTGAGGCTCACGGTTCAAAGTCAGCAGTGTGTCAAAGCCAAGCCTGTTTACAGTCCACACTACAGTTGTCTATTGGCATTACATTTTTGCAATGTTTTTCTGATCAGATTTGAAGATCGTGGGAACTGAACGTTCCTTGTGATGTGCTTGCAATTGGAATGAGGGAGCCAGTGGCTTCATGTATGTCAGCATTGTGTTTTATTTTGGATCTTGGCCACATTGTGTTTGAAGCGCCCGCATGACCAAGAGCCCAGCCCTGTTGTTGACAGGTAAAGTGCACAGAAACCAAGCCTGGGCTTGTGATCAGGCAACATAAAGGCATTGGTCTGGAAACAGATGAAATGGGGCTGAGATCTAACCAAAACTGGGAGAGAAATCCAGCAGGAGCAATTTTCATTCATTCTGGGAACTCACATTCTCAGCCTCCTTAAGTTGTGTGAACAGCTTAGACACACAGCCCCCACCATTAGCCACTGCACTGAGGCGGACAAGGTGTAGAGCTGGAGTGGGAAGAATGAGGCCATGTCGAAGACCAGGAGATGTGGGAAGGGGGGGATGCACCCACTAAGTGCTTCAACTTAAAGCCTCATGAAAAATAGATGCAGTGCCTGAGGAAAACACACAGCCTAGCTACTCTCCCGAACTCTACACCAGCTCCCCACTCAGTTAGAGTCTTAATTATGTCCAGGGGGCTTCTCGCACTGTTATGCCCCTGTCCCACTTAGGAAACCTGAACGGAAACCTCTGGAGACTTTGCGCCCCACCCAAGGTTTCCGTGCGGTTCCCGGAGGTTGCAGGTGGTTGCCGGAGGTTGCAGGTAGTGGAAGCAGGTAGGGAGACTGGCAAAAACCTCCGGGAACCGCACGGAAACCTTGGGTGGGGCGCAAAGTCTCCAGAGGTTTCCGTTCAGGTTTCCTAAGTGGGACAGGGGCACAGGTTTTCATTTTCACTCATTAACTGCCCTCAGTAACCAGATCATGACAACTTATCTCGAAAGCAACCCTGGCCTCACCCTATCCTTCACTTATCAATCCTCTCCCTTCCTTTCTGAGGTTGTTTTCTATCTTTTCCCATATTGAGAAAGAGCCTTAGCTCTGGTTCTCTCCATAGCTGCTGCTTGATTAGCGGAGTGATTCCAGCCTTGTCTGTTTTAAGCCGGGCCTTTGTTGATGCCAGGCTTCTTGGAGGGCCTGGACCACCTGCAAGGGTGTCTGTGGGAGAGAGGTACCAGTGTTGTAAAGAAGGAACCAAGTGGAGCACCAGGCCTTAATCTCAAACACCATTACTGAATTCATCACTTCTGGCTGTCTGCCTTCCACAGCCTCCAACGGTATCATTTCCCTGCCCCGCACAGCCCGTTTTTACCTTCTCCCCCAAATCCACAAACACAACTGCCCTGGCAGACCCAGTGTTTCTGCCTGCTCCTATCCCACGGAAATGATTTCCACGTACCTCGACTGCATCCTATTCTCCCCGGTCCAATCTCTCCCGACCTATGACCAAGATACCTCACATGCCCTTCGTCTCTTTAATGACTTTTGTTTTCCGTGCCCCCACTCCCTCATCTTTACTATCGATGTTCAGTTACTCAACACCTCCATCCCTCACCAGGAAGGCCTTAAAGCCCTCCATTTCTTCCTCGACCACAGAACCATCCAATTTCCCTCTACTAACAGTCTACTCTGCCTAGCAGAGCTGATCCTCCCCTCAATAACTTCTCCATTGACTCCTCCCACTTCCTCCAAGTCCAAGGCGTAGCTATGGGCACCCGCATGGGCCCCAGCTATGCCTGCCTCTTTGTACAGTACGTTGAACAATCCCTGTTCCAGGTGTACACTGGCCGAACAGAGGCGTCCCCGAACTTTATCCCCGTTACCTCCTGCACCCATGCAGAACTCATGGACTTCATCACCAATTTTTATGCTGCACTCAAATTTACTTGGACCATCTCTGACACCTTCCTTCCCTCTCTTGATCTCACAGTCTCCATTACAGGAAAAAGACTATTGACTGACGTCTATTACAAACCCACTGACTCACACAACTATTTCGACTACACTTCTTCCCACCCTGTTTCCTGCAAAGACTCAATCCCCTACTCCCAATTCCTCCATCTACGCCACATCTGCGCCCAAGATGAGGTGTTCCATATGAGAACATCCGTGATGTCCTCATTCTTTAGGGAACGTGGGCTTCCCCTCTCCCATCACAGATGAGGCCCTCACTCGTGTCTCCACGGTACCCCACAGCCTTGCTCTTGCTCCCCCTCCCCCTAGTTGCAACAGAGACAGAGTCCCCCTAGTCCTTACCTTCCACCCCGTCAGCCGTCGCATACAACAAATAATCCTCCGAAATTTCCGCCACCTCCAACGGATCCCACCACGAGTCATATTTTCCCATCTCTACCCCTATCCACCCGCGGAGACCGTTCCCTCCACAACTCCCTGGTTTACTCATCCCTTCCCACCCTTCCCACCCCCTCCCCAGGTACCTATCCCTGCAACCACAGATGATGCAACACCTGTCACTATACCTCCTCTCTCGACTCTGTCCAGGGACCCCGACAGTCCTTTCACGTTAGGCAGAGGTTCACTTGCACCTCCTCCAACCTCATCTACTGTATTCGTTGTTCAAGATGTGGACTCATACATCAGCGAGACCAAACGCAGACTGGGCAATCGTTTCGTGGAACACCTTTGCTCAGCCCGCCTGAACCAACCTGATCTCCCAGTTGCTGGACACTTTAATTCTCCTTCCCATTCCGACACAGACCTTTCTGTCCTCGGACTCCTCCATTGTCATAGTGAGGCTAAACCCAAATTGGTGGAACAGCATCTCATATTTCACTTGGGCAGCTTACAGCCCAGTGGTATGAATATTGATTTATCTCACTTCAGGTAGCCCCGCATTCCTTCTCCCTCTCTCCCTCCCCCACCCAAGTCGCACTAGCTTCTCATTTTCACCCAACAAACAGCTTACATTGGCCTGTTTCCTTTATCATCGTTACTTCTTTGCCTATCTTTCATTCATTGTTCTTTATCTCTCCACATCATCGTCTAAATCTCTTGTTTCCCTTATCCCTAACCAGTCTGAAGAAGGGTCTCGACCCAAAACGTTAACCCTTTCTTCTTTCCAGAGATGCTACCTGTCCCGCTGAGTTACTCCAGCTTTTTGTGTCTATCTTCAGTTCAATGGGATCTGGCTTCAGAATCCGGTCTATGGAAATCCCTCCCTTTCTCCCTTTGCCTGTTCCCATTGACCAGAAGATGTGTTCCACAGAGATGACACTGGGATAGGCTCCAGCTGGAACCCTGGAAACACCTCAGCAAACAACCTGTAAACAGACAATCGGAAATGTTGTTGCTCCATCCCTCTTCTCCTTTATTAGGACCCATGGGCAATTCCTTGTAGAACAATTGGGAGGCAGGAAATTACACAACAAAGAGCCAAGGGACAAATCAACCAACACCTCATCATCAACACACAGTATTCATTTATCTTCTCTTTCCATCAACATCATAGATACATAGCCATTATCCTTTCAAAACATATCTTACCCTCTCGAGGCTGCATCCAATCATCCTCGAGAAAGCGGTGCCAACTTTTATGAACAGCTTACATGACAGGAGTGCTACAGAGATTCCTACAGAGCCTAATTGTCACAGTCACACAGCACAGAAACGGGTCCTTTGGCCCACCAAGTCCCATGCCTAAGATTGAGCACGCTATGAACCCAATGTGCCTAATGATAGATGATCTCATGCCACAGCTAAAGCCCCAGATGGTTTCATTGTTCCTAATATAGAGAATGGAGGCAAAGGCAAAAATGTTGTACACTCTCTCTTAAATAAAGCAGCTTGATAGGTCATTTAAAACCTTATTATTGTATAATTGTTGAGTGGATAAAAAGAAATGGAATTAAAGCAGGTGAACATACGTGAGAAAGACAGGCAGAAACGGGGTACTGATTGGGGATGATCAGCCATGATCACATTGAATGGCGGAGCTGGCTCGAAGGACCAAATGGCCTACTCCTGCACCTATTGTCTATTGTCTAAGACATCGGCCCTGAACTCACCAAATTGTAAACAGGAATGAGGAACCAATTACCCTGCTCCTGATTCTATCTTCCTAATAGCTGATTTGTGTTGCATTTGAATTTAAACAAAGCACTCTGTGCAAGCATTCTTTTATGTATGAATGCAAATGCAAGGCATAGACAAATTTCTCTGCCAGTGGATTCACCACAGGTCATGTTTCAGAGTGGACCAGTGTCAAGTGAGATTGCACTATGCTTGATTTTAATCTTTCTCGATGCGATGGTGCTCTGCATCTCCAACAAACATCCTGATGGAGCGGTGCTAATCCACAGGGTAAGTAGGAAATTGTTCAACTGTAGCAACTCCCCTTCAGAATCACGATCAACCCAACCTCACTGTACCGGCTGTACATGGATGGGGTGTGGCTGAAGGATGGGGTGTAGCTAAAGACCATTCCCATATTTTGTAGCTACCTCTGGGCAAAAAGCAGACATCACCGATCAGAGATACTGAGAAATGTCAGAAATTTCAGTTGCTGAAATTATGAAAATTAGATGTGTATGAACCACTGGGTGTGACCCTCAGAATCAGAATCTGAATAAAACACAAACATTGAGCATGGTGGTTCAATCAAAAGAGTCTTTGGTATGACAAAGAAAGGTGCTGGAATATGACCAATTAACCTGTCTAAAGAATAGAGGGTGGGTGAAAAGGTTAGACTGTTCATTGAGGTGTCTAGCAGATTAACCAGATCAAACAAGAAGGTGCCATTATACCTGATTGATAAAATGGAGGGGTTGTTGTACCAACCTCTGGAGAAGGAAGTTGTTGTGTTCCAAATGGGTTGCAACCTGCCCAATTCCCAGTTCTTCACCTGCACTCAATGGCAGGGAGAATTATTTGATAGTTTCTTGAGAAATATGACTGAGATGTTGCTGGTTTGAAAGACTCACTAGTCAAAGATTGGGTGGTTTGCAAGATCCAGGAACCCAGGTTGGGGCAGGGGTGCTGTTTGAGACAGATGCCATTCCAGGAATGTGCACTCAGACATGCAGAGCTGTGGAACTCTTCAAAGCCAGGTTGGAAATGTTGCTGGTACGTGCGGTAAGGCAAGTGGCAGAACGGACTACAGGCAATGTAGCCTGAATGTAATCCGTATTTGGATAGCAGTTAAGACCTGAGGAAGAAATGCCC
This sequence comes from Amblyraja radiata, assembly GCF_010909765.2. Taxonomy (NCBI): domain Eukaryota; kingdom Metazoa; phylum Chordata; class Chondrichthyes; order Rajiformes; family Rajidae; genus Amblyraja; species Amblyraja radiata. Next base: position 10,636,062 of record NC_045999.1, read on the forward strand.
CATGTTGGAAAGTTTGGTTTGATGTGGATTGAAAGATCTTCCCTACAAACAGAACACAGTGAAGGAAGTATCAAAAAGTTCACAGAGAGTCTGAGCTGAGCTGTGCGGGACAGTTAGCAGCTCGGGTACAGAACACAACTTGAAGACAATGTACCTGGTACCAATCAAGGTTGACTTTGAGAAAGGAACACCTACTAACAGTAATTTCCACAATTAGTGACATTCCAACCTGATCCAGGAGTAACTCGCTAGAAACCAATGATCCATGTGTTATGGGTACACTAAGAGAGGGTGGGAAATGGTCTGTAAAAGTCGAGAACATCAGGCTTCAAGCGAGCAAGGGCATGGATATCATTGCTGGGACCACAACACATTGACATCATGATCAGATCACCAAGGTTGCTTCAACCCAAGTAATGACCTACCATCCAGCTCAAAGATGAATGTCCATATTATTTATGGAACAGGGAAGTACAAGAAGCAGGAGGGGAGGAGAAGTTGGAATCAGTTGAAGAAAGACAGGCACACCATTGGTTAAGGTTGGGCACTGTCAAACGTTGGAGACAATATGAGATTGAAGCCCAATTCCAACACTGGTATTGGATGGTAGTGAGAAAAGGTGGCGGTAATGTGACACAAAAATGAGTCCGACCTGCTTCCACAAGGGTAAATCTTGGAAATCAGCTAGCCCGGATGGAGTCCCTCTATAGGTTCTGAAATCATGCACCAATCAACTAGCCACAGTCTCCGCTGCATCTTTAACCTCTCATTTCAACAGTCTACTACCCCAATCCACTTGAAAGAAACCTCCATCATTCCAGTCGCCAAGAAAAGTAAAGTGATCTGTTTCAATGACTATCACCTAGTATCTCTAATATTGACCATGATGAAGTGCTTTGAAAAATTAGTACTGGCCCACATCTGCACAAGCCTCTTGGATAATCTAGACAACTTGCAATTTGCGCACAGGAAAAATAGGTCAATGTAGTACGTCATCTCCCTTGCACTACATTGAGCTTTGGATCACCTTGTTAATCTGAAAACCTGTCAGGATGCTATTCATTGAATGTAGCTGAGCCTTCAACAGCATAATATTGAATAAACACATGCCTAAACTTCTGGACCTTATCCTTGGGCATCCATCTGCATCTGGCTTTTTGACTTCCTGACTGATAGATCTCAGTTTGTTAGAATTGGTCATAACATTTCCTCCACTCTGACCCTCACCACTTGTGCACCTCAGTGTCGTGTGCTCAGTCTCCTGCTCACCCATGACTGCATGGCCAAGTGCAGCGCCACCACAAACTTTAAGTTTGCCAATGTTGTCAGCCGGATCAGCATCAATAATGAAACAAAGTACAGGAAAGAGAACGAGAGCCTTGTATCACGGTGTCAGAACAACGACCTAATCACTAACATCAGCAAGTTATAAGATTAGGTTGTTGACCTGAGAGAGTGAGGAGGTGAACACAATCCTGTCATCATCAACAGAGCTGCTGTAAGATTATCAACAGCTTCATGTTTCTAGGCATCCATATCACCAGCAACCTAATCCCATTCCCTCATACTAATGCAGTGATAAAGAAAATGATCAGCACATTTTATTTCTTCGGCATCTGAAAAGAATTGGCATATTCATGGGGATTCTCTCAAACGTCTACTGATGCGCCATAGAATCCGTTTTGATAGGATGCATCTCAGCATGGTATGGCAACTGCTCCACTCCTGAACTCCCAGAAACTACAGAGAGTGGTGAACTCAGCCCAGTCCATCACAAGCTCGGCACTTCCTTCCCTCCAGACCAGATTCACAGTGGATGTATCAGGAAGGTTGGATGTATCGTCAAGGATATCTGCCACCCTGGCCATTCCCTTTTTGTCCGTCTTCTACCTTCTGGGAGAAGATACAGGTGTTTGAATGCTAGGATGCCCAGATTTAAAAACAGCTTCTTCCCTACGGCTATCAGACTCCCTAACCAATCACCTCATTCACATTCCCTTCCCGATGGGGCAACCACGTGTATCAGGTATCTATACACTGTAAATGGCTCGATTGTAATCATGTATTGTCTTTCTGCTGACTGGATAGCACATGACAAAAGCTTTTCAATGTACCTGTGTACACGTGACCCTAAACTTAACTGAAACTACTCTTACTCATAATTCTACCACATATGGATATTCTGTACTTCAGTAATTTTACTTCGGAGTCACGTGAATGACTACATGAAGAAGGGCCGTCCGTCTGCGTGCGCGTCATCACGTCTGAACGCAACGCGCACGACGGACTGGCAGAGGCACTGCGTCCTCCCAGCCGTCGGGATGGGCAGGTAAGGGAAATTGAATTACTTACCTGCGTTCTTTCGGGCATGAAACTTTTTGTAGTTTCAGAGCCCAGATGTCCGCGGGGAAGTCGGCTGCCGAAGATCGCAGCATTCCCAGTAGCGGGCGACGGTCTTGTTCCCGACATTACCGCCGGTAGAACCGGCAGGAGAAGACTTGGTGCAGGAGGAGGAGCTCCGTGGTGGTCCTGCGGGACGTAAAAACCACCCGCAAGTCTGACAAACCCATTGACTCAGATGAGTCCGGGGAAGAGGGATACCCTCCCTCAACGGAAAGCGTCTGAGGAAGACTCTCCCACATGGAGCAACTTATGGAGAAGTTGCTCCAACAATGATCTGCTCCGAAGGAGGGAGCAGTATCAGCACGGGCCTCTACAGCAGGCCGTGCCGGGATACTCACACATGGGGCAGCCCAATGTCTTCCCCATTGGAGGGGGAAGTACATATGGAAGAAACCACTCTGAATCAGAGTACAAAAGCACAGGGGGGGGGGGGAACCTTCCCAGGGACAAGCAGAAGTAAGTAAGTAAATAAGTAAGTAAGTAAGTTTACTTACAGTATATAGCACGGTTTAAGTCAACTCGCATTGACACCAAAGTGCTTTACATAAAATGAATAATAAGCTTCCATACAAACAACGCAATCATCCAGGTTCCACTGGGTGCTTCCCTGGATGGAGATCTAGCTAATTGACAGCCCGGGTATTATGGAGAACCCGCAGGCAGCGGCACCTGTTTCAGGGCTGCACAAATGTCTCCTGCTCTGAGGAGAGGAGCATCCACGGTCAGTTTCAGTCTGACCCAAAGCAAGAACCTCATTTAGGTCCGCTGGAGGGGCCATGTCAGCGCAGGTATCCTCAGGAGCCTGCGGCAGCACCTGTTTTCAGGGCAGCCTACAAATCTCACTCTCAGTGGAGGGGAGTGCGAGTGATCAGTAGGTAACTGATCTCGAATTTAAAGTATGAACATACTGAAGCACATGCATATGGCCTCAAGAGCCAGCAGTTGGCAGAATATCCGCACGCTACAAGTGCCGGCAAGGGAACAGCGCTATCAGGGTGACTTTGGAGAAACCAGCCGCCGAATCCTCTCTTCAGGTAAGACCAGAAGAAGGAAGCAAAAGCTGTCGGACCAATCAAGGTACCAACGACAAGCAAAACTTCATCAGTAGGCGACAACACACCCCACACCTCCATAGGGGGTAAGCGGTTCACTGAAGCCGGTGGTAGCTTGAAAGCTGGGCACGGAAATATGATCAGAGTCGTCTTTCAAGGCAGACTCAGAATTATGGCCAGAATTGTCTTACAAGGTAGGCTCAGTATGATGAGGTTTTTCAGACCAAGACCCAAGCAGAGGTCAGGAGAAACATGGGATCCACACTCCCTACCAGTCCTACTCCCAATCAAGGAGAGAAAAGGAACCCGCGTCAGGGGCCTTTGGGCTTACCACAAGACCACCGGTAGCCATGGAGGTAGGTGGGTCTGGGTTTACCGAAACAAGGGATTGTGGACCAGTTACATGTTGGTAATTTTTACTCTTGTGTTTTTGTTCAAAATGACAATAACATGAATTTCAGATCTGGTTTTAAAAAACAGATAATAACATGTGATTAATTTTACTGCACAACATACATAGGTTCCAAGCAGACTTAGAACTCGGACCGGAGTTGTCTTCGAGGCAGGCCCAGTATTATGGGCAGGATTGTCTTTCAGGACAGGTGACAGATGGAGGATGTCACTTCATCCAGGTTTAACTCATATGTGCAGTACAGACTTTCAGAACAGTAAATTTTTGTTACGGTCTCACAACTGTTTATAGGAGCTTCCTATAAAATGGTCACATGGCGTGCATCGACCTCAAAGATGCATACTATTCGGTGTCTATTCACTAAGAACAGGAGATATTTGAAGTTTAACTGGATGGAAAAATAAATCTGCAGGCCCAGACAACATCAGCCCAGCAGTGCTTCATCGCTGTGCAGCAGAACTGGCCCCTGTATTCACCGGCATCTTCAACTCATCCCTCTGCCAATGTACAGTGCCCCAGTGCTTCAAACAATCCACCATCATCCCTGTGCCCAAGTCCAACACATCATCCTGCCTCAATTACTATAGACCGATTGCCCTTACATCTGTGGCCATGAAGTCATTCGAGCGCATTATTCTTGCTCACCTCAAAACCAGCACTTCTTCCAATTTGGACCCACACCAATTCGCATACAGAGCCAATAGGTCAGTGGAAGACACAGTCAATCTGGCCATTCATCACACTCTGCAACACCTGGAAACCGCCAACACGTACGCCCGCATCCTTTTCATGGACTTCAGTTCGGCATTTAACTCCATCAACCCGGTTAAACTCTTCCATAAATTAACGGACATGAACATCGACCCCTGCATCTGTCACTGGATCTACAGCTTCCTTTGGAACAGACAACAGAGGGTGAAGATACATAACACAATATCTCACCCCCTGCACCTCAGCACAGGAGCCCCTCAGGGCTGCGTCTTGTCCCCCTGGTTATTCTCACTCTACACAAACCAATTCACATCCCAGCATAGTTCAGTTAAAATTTATAAATATGCAGATGACACAACCATCATAGGTCTCATCTCGAACAATAATGAAACAGAATACCGCACTCAAACACACAAAGCAGTCACTTGGTGCACAGATAATAACCTCTCACTCAACACATTAAAAACACACGAACTCATCATTGATTTCAGACGTAAGGCACAACCCAAGACCCCCCTACTCATCTCAGGCGAACCCATATCCACCACTGACTCATACAAATTTCTAGGCACTCACATAAGCAATAACCTCAAATGGAAAATCAATTCAAATCACATCTACAAAAAAGCCAACCAGAGACTCTTCTTCCTCCGCCAGCTCAAGAAGTTTAGAGTAAGGAAACACCTCCTAATCAAATTCTGCACAGCCATCATCCAAAGCATGCTCACTTCATCAATTACAGTCTGGTTCAGCAGTTTAGACACTCACTCCCGTAACAAATTACAACGCATAGTTAACAAAGCATCCAAAATCATCAGCACTCCCCTTCCATCAATAGAATCACTCCATCACAAACGGTCTGTGTCAAGGGTGAAGAAAATCATCTCTGATCCCTCCCACCCAGCTCACCACATCTTCCACCTGCTGCCATCAGGAAGGCGCTACAGCTCACTGTCCGCCAAGACATCTCGATTTAAAAACAGTTTTTACCCACACGCAATCCGAATTCTGAACACACTATGATAACAGCACATATCCTCCCCATGCATGTACTGTATATTGTATGATGTTGTTTTTTATGTTATGTTTGACGGGAATCAGCCTACCTTGTAACATCCTGTACTGAACCTGAATTCCACCAGCTTGACTGTGTGGTCATTAAATAATCTAATCTAATCTAATCTAATGGCAGGGCTCTGCCAAATGGGTTGGCATCAGATCCTAGACTATTGACTAAACTACGGAAACCTATTCTGGGTCTACAAAGGTCTCAGAACCACATAGTAATGGCATATTTGGAGGACATTTTCATTTTGGAGTCACCAAGAATTGGCAGAAGCATCAGTCAAAGCAAACCAAAACCCTGTTTGTAAGACTTGGTTCCCACATCCATCCAGTTAAATCAAAATTGACACCTACAAGGGTAATTGATTACCTAGGATTTACTATCAAACACAGTAAATATGTTGGTGACTTTGCCTAGGGGCAAACAACAAGATTTAAGTAAGCCTGCTATGACCTGATAGTCAAATACTAGCCATCTATCAGGCAAACAGCAAGTGTAATTGGCTAATAGTAGCTGCATTTCCAGCAGTACGTCACGGGCCTTTGCATTACCAGAATTTACAGCGAGCAAACGAACGAACGAACACTCGGATTCCATGCAGGCCAAATTGGCAAAACTATGGATTGCCAGCACAGGCCATTCTTGAATAACTATGGTGGATAACGAACGTGAGACAGCTCAAGGGAAATCTTGCTCGAAAGCCATCGGTGGTTCTTCAGACCTATGCAAGCGCCTAAGGATGGGGAGCCACAAACACAGTCTAGAGCTGTGGGGGCAGATGGAATGAGCAGGAGTCTGTAATTCCCTAACACATGGAATCAATCACCCAGAATTGTTGGGGGCACAATATGGACTCAAGGTTTTCTGTAGCAACATGCAACCTGTGCTTGTTCAAATTCAGATTGATAACACCACTGCGGTGGCATATATCCATTAACAAGGGTGGTGTAAATCTGTATCTTGCGACAGATTGTCGAACCTCATTTGGCACTGGTGTATCGAGAGGAATATTTGGGTTACAGCGGTCTATCTACGAGGTAGATATAACACGGTGACAGATGCTGGATCACGAATGTTTAATAACAACACAGAATGGATGTTGAATCGAGCAGTATTTAACGAAATAACTACACGATTTGGCATACCAGATATTGATCTGTTTGCATCTAGACTAAACCATCAGTTACCCAGATATGTGTCCTGCGAGCTGGATCCAGGAGCAAAGGCAGTGGATGCTTTCTCCCTCAATTGGGGAGGAATGTTTATGTATGCTTTCCGCCAATTTGTCTCACAAACCGATGCTTGACCAAAATCAAGCAAGACTAAGCCACAGGCATATTGGTAGTGCCAGATTGGCTTACTCAAGCCTGGTTCCCAAAAAAATGTTGGGAATTATAGTCCAGCCAGCCAAGAGCAGGGACCTCCTAGTGAACCCAGTTACAGGGAGCAATCATCCACTACATGAACGTATTAACTTGTTGGTCTGCAGATTCTGAGGCCATTTCAAGGCATAGGACTGTCCGAACAAATACAACACAGTTCGGATAACGGATGTCTTGGAGTTCCTATCAACTCTGTACTATAACTATAAACAAAGTTATAGTGCAATCTATAGTGCCAGAGGCGCACTCTCCTCCTATCTGATGCTGGAAGCAGGGCACGGGTCGATAGGATTTACAACAAAATTCATGAAGGGAATTTACAATTTAATACCTCCAAGGCGAAGGTACACGGACACATGGGATGTGAGTATGGTACTAACCCTACTTTGACAGTGGGGACCGCCTATAACTAACCCTGAAGGTGGTATGCTGACAAAGAGTCCAGACACTGCAAAAGCTACGGTTGGACTACATGACCAACAATATGAACAACATAACATTCGTAATCAGGAACCTGATAAAACAGAGCAGGCCAGGAATGCCAGGGATGAAGATCCAGTTCTTGGCATATCCAGAGGACCAACGGTTGTGTGTGTGGTAACATACTAACACCACTATCTGAGAGTTACGGAGAACCTGAGGCTCAGAACAATCGGTCCTCATCAGCCATAAAAAACCACACCAGAATGTGTCAACTCCAACCATCTCCAGATGGTGAAAGGAGGTAATGGCGGTAGCAGGAGTAAACATTTATATCGTTAAATCTCAATCCACGAGGGCTGCATCTACGTCGGCAGCAAGAGCTATGGACGTGCCCCTTGACGACATCCTAGTGTATTGTATTGTATTGTATTGTATTCAAATTTATTGTCATTGTCTCAGTTAGAGACAACGAAATGAATTTCCCTTACAGGCAGTATCATAAAAATAAAAAATAAATAATAATAATAAATAATAAAACATATTAAAAATAAAATAGAATAAAAAAAAAAAAAAAAAGCACAAACACTGAAAGTCCACGACACAACATAACACAGTGGCACCAAGGTGAGGAAGGCACCATAGTCCAGCCAGCCTCCCCTCCGTTCTTCCCAGTTGTTCACTCGTGGTCGAGGCCTTCCTAGCACCCGCAGTCGCCGCCCCGGGTGGCCCGATGTTCAGGCCCTCACGCCGGGCTGGTGGAACGCCGACGCCGAACCCTGATGGTGAACATCCTCCTCAGCGGCCCGGACCTCCTGATCAGCCGCCTCCCGCAGCCGGAGTCCGCAGCTCCCGAGTCCGCAGGCCGAGCCGGGCAGAGTCGCAGGACCCCGCGCTGTCCATCAGCGCCGCCCGCGTTGGGAGCTCCGCAAACCACAGCTCCATGATGTCGGTGCCACAGGTCCAGCACTCCGGGCTCCAGACGGCGACCAGTAAGGCATCGCCAGCCTCGCGATGTTACAGCGCTGTCCCGCCGCTGCTCGAGCTCTGGTCGATCCCGGCAGGAAAGGCCGCGCTAATCCAGTAGGTAGGCCGCTGGGGGGGGGGGGGGGAGGACGCGACTCGAATAATAGTCGCGTCTTCACCAGGAAGCGGCTGAAGGACGGTATCCCCCGCACCGTACCCTCTTCCCCCACATAAAAACACAAAAAACCCACAAAAAAAACACACTTTTACATAACTAAATAAACAAAAAAACAAAAAGATACCGGGCTGTAGGTGGAGGCTGCTGGCACCAGCGCCACCGGAAGTACAACAGTGGCTGCAGGATGGACGAATGAAATAACGGTCCACCGGTTTTATAACAAAACCATAACCGGACTGGGGGTGTTTGCACGTACCATTTTAAGTTCTGTCCCCTAGTTTCCCCCCAAGGTTGGGAGGGATAACAATTTTTTTTTTAACTTTTCTTTCATTTAAAGCATCAGTGTCTTTACTTAACTACATAATGTCTGGATGCTTTAATGATTACACTCATCCATGGTCAATCCATTCAGTGTGTGACGCCTGGATTCGTAACCGGCGTAAAATCACAGAGCTTTGAAATCTTCACGTAGTCACTCACGTGACTCCGAAGTAAAATAGTAAGATTAAACGAAAACTTACCAGTTTGAAGTTTGATCTTGATTTTATGAGGAGTTACGATGACCGATTACGTGCCCACCGCTCCCACCCTCATACTATCAAGGTCATATGGAAGTTCTAGTTTCTTCACAATCTTACTATTCTCAGGTCTTCTTTTTATCTGTGATTTAACACCGCTGCTTTGAAGATTGACGCGCACGCAGACGGACGGCCCTTCTTCACGTAATCGCTCATCGTAACTCCTCATAAAATCAAGATCAAACTTCAAACTGGTAAGTTCTCGTTCAATCTTACTATTTTTTCGCACTACTTCTGATTGCACTACAATCTAAATACCATTCTACAGTTTAGAGATACAACATGGAAACAGGCCCTTCGGCCCATTGGGTCCATGCTGACCAATGATTGCCCGTATACTAGTTCTACCCTACGCACTAGGGACAATGATCAAAAGCCAATTAAGAGCTGGACCCAAAATGTCACCTATACCTTTCTCCAGAGATGCTGCCTGATCCACTGAGTTACTCCAGCATTTGGTGTCTATCTTCGGTGTAAATCAGCATCTGCAGTTCCTTTCTACACATTTAACCTACAAACCTGATCGTCTTTGGTATGTGGGAAGAAGCCGGAGCACCCTGAGAAAACCCACACGGTCACTAGGAGAATATACAAACTCCGTACAGACAGCACCTGTAGTCAGGATTGATCCCGGATCTCTGACACTGTAAGGAGGCAACTCTACCACTGTGCTACTTTTAGTTTAGTTTAGAGATAGAGTGCGGAAACAGACTCTTCGGCCCACCGAGTCCGCACCGACCAGCGATCCCCGGACATTAACACTGTCCTACACACACTAGGGACAATTTACACATACACCAAGCTCATTAACCTACATACCTATACATCTTTGGAGTGTGGGAGGAAACCGAAGTTCTCGGAGAAAACCCACGCGGTCACGGTGAGAACATACAAACATCGTACAGACAGCACCCGTAGTTGGGATCAAAATCAGGTCACTGACGCTGCAAGCACTGTAAGGCAGTAACTACACCACTGTGTCAACGTGGCCGGCCTTTTGCATTTATCCTATTTATAGTTGTATCTGTCTTCACTCTTGTATGCTATTTATCTATGAGCTTAGTGCAAACAAGAAATTTCAATGCTTCCTGCTGTACATGACAATAAACCAATCTGAATCTGAATCATACATGTCACAATGCAGGAATGTGCTTCATGCTGGAAGACCTCGTGAGGAATATTGGGATTAATGTAGGATTAAAGTCAAGACTTGGCACAGTCTTGGTGGGCTGAAGGGCATACTGCTATGCAGTGAGGCGCCATGACCTTTGTGCGAGTATCTGAATGAGTATGCAGAAATGAAGAATAGCTATAAATAGAAAAGGTCAGGAAAAAATTGGCAGGTCTGACAACAACTGTGCAAAGAGAAACAAAGTTAAGGTTTCAGATCAATGATCAGAAAAAAAAGTCATAACTCAATCATCTTTTCAAGTGCAGGGAGGTGTGGAGGGAATGTGTGTGACAGGGTGGAGACCAACAGACACTGAAAAACCTCAGAGGTGGTGGAGCGAGCTGAGATGGCAGATGTTAATCAGCTCGTTCTACTTACATCTCCCTGGGCAGGTCACCTGTGATTTATCCTTCCGATTATTAAAGGCGGAATGTTACATATAATATACAGTAATTGTACAACTTTAAGATTTAAGCAACCAACTGCTCCCAATGCAAATAGTGCAAGAATATTGAGGCAGAAGATTCTGGAAAGTCTGTCTGTAGAGAAAGTTCCAGTCTGCCTGGGTTTAGCATGCACACCCTAATAAATTACTGCTTGTCTTGGTAAGTTATTTTGTTTAATAGAGCACTTTGCTAGTTTAAACCTTGAGTTATCTTCTGAAGAAGGGTCTCGAACCGAAACATCACCCATTCCTTCTATCCAGAGATGCAGCCTGCCCCACTGAGTTACTCCAGCAATTTGTGTCTATCTTCCCCTACTTGAGTTTGGCTTGATTGTATTTTAGTACATATTATCTGATTTGATTGGATAACATGGAAAACAAAGTGTTTCACTGTACCTCAGCTCACGTGAGAATAATGTACCTTAACCTAAACATTTCACCTCTTATTCTGCTTTGATAGCTTACAACCCAATGTTATGAACATTAAATTCTCCAATTTCAGGAAATACCTCCCTATTCCCTCTTTCATTCCTTGCCCCCTTCACCACGTGCGCACCCATTTCTCCCACTGTCTCCAACCTCTGTAGTCACCCTGCTCCTTTGCCCTTCTTTGTAGAATCTTATCCCATCCCCAAGTCTCCCATTTCCCTTTTATCCCTTCACTCTCCTCTTCTCCCCCCATCCTCTGCCACCTATATCCCTTCCTCTGGCTTTAAATTTCCCTCCTCTCCTTATCTCACACCCTTTTGTCACTTCATCCATCTGTAAATCCAACCCCCCCCCCCCCCCCCTCACCTCTATCTCTTGCCATGCTTTGTCCAGTCCCCACCTCTTTTTGTTTTCTCCTCCCTACTACAGTCAGTCTGAAGAAGGCCCCTGACCCAAAACATCACCTGTGCATTCCTTGCCTGATCTGCTTACTTCCTCTGGCACTTTGTGTTTTGCTCAAGATTACAGCAGCTACAATTCCTTGTGTTCCCCTTTTCTCCTGTTCCCACGTGAAAGAGTTGGGGCTGATCTAGATTCTCGGTGTTTTACTCAGTGAAACTCTAGATGAAAATTACGAGCTTCTGTTAGTACTCTTGGTTAAGGAGCGGTAGACCTTATCTAATTTTTGCCCGTGGAATGTCTGGCTGGTTTACTGCTATGAAAACAATCAGCTTGCAAAACTGAGACCAACAGAGAGCTTTGTCTGAAGCAACATCACTCGGCAAACTTTCTGAGAAGCAGCAATATGCCCTTCTTGTAATTATTGTAATCTTACTTGTAGTGCAAAAACTTAAAAATGTATTAACAACCGTCCTGTTGCCAAACTATAGAGATGTCTCCCTTAGCGCCTGATCATGCACACTGATCATGTTGAAGAGTGGTGAGACCGAGAGAGCAGCAGGGCAAGTGGAAATGTTGTGATAGTCGGTATGCCAATACATTGGAGCCCCGAGGCACCCCGCTGGGTGCAGCCATTAACGACTCTGCCAGTGCCAAGGGCTATTGTTAGATGCCTCTAGAGTATCAGGACATGATTGGACGCGGGTGACAATTTGCTTTGTTATCCCTCTCTCCGAGAATAGAGGGATCCCTTGTCCTGAAGAGTTAATTTTGACCGGCTTCAAGGTCTACTCCCTCCATTTTGTTTAATCACCACCCTCAGCAAATCAGGGCTTTATCCCATGGGCAGGGGACGTGCCTGCTAAGAGGGGAGATGGTGAATGGGACAAGGGAATTCTCAAACCCTCACCTTAAGAATATAAGAAACAGGAGCAGGAGTTGGCCTTCCAGTCCGCCGAGCCTGCTCACCCTCCTTCAGGATCATGACTGATCTGCCAATACCCTGCACTGTTCCCATGTTCCTCGATTGTCTTCACATTCAGCCTCCACATCCCACTGGGTTTTACTGTTTTGTACATCTTAGTAGATGACCACACATCTTAGTAGATGTTCCCACCCACTTGGCTTGATCATATTTCCCTAAAACCTCTCTACATCCTCCTATTTGTATCACCAGCAAATATGCTAATATGACTCTTTCACATATGACATTTTGTACCCTCCACCAAATTGTTAATATAGATAATGATCATGCAGTGATTGCCTCCCTACAATCCATATGATCTCAGAGAAGATGTGTTCCTCTCGCTTCCAAAAGATGTTTGGGTTGGTGGGTTAATTGCTCCCAGTGTGTAAATGAATGGTACAATCTGGGGGAGTTGATGGCAATGTGGGAAGAATAAGATGGATAAGGAAGGATCAGTATAAATGGGTACTTAGAGTCATAGAGTGATACAGCATGGAAACAGGCCCCTCGGCCCAACTTGCCCACACCGGCCAACATGTCCCAGCTACACTAGTCCCACCTGCCTGTGTTTGGTGCATATCCCTCCAAACCCGTCCTATCCATGTACCTGTCTGTTTCTTAAACGTTGGAATAGTTCCTGCCGCAACTACCTCCTCTGGCAGCTTATTCCATGCATCAACCACTCTTTAAGTGAAAAACTTAGCCTTTGTGTGAAAAAGATTCCTATTCTTTTTATCCCCCTTCACCTTAAACCAATGTCCTCTGATCCTCGATTCACCTACTTTGGGCAATAGACTCTGTGCATCTACCCGATCTATTCCTCTCATGATTTTATACCCTTGATGGTTGGTAGCTGAAGCGCCTGTTTCTGTGTTGTATTGCTCGGTAGTTTTGGAAATTGGGTTGTTTCATAATTACTTTTATGAAGACTAATTAGTTAACGTGATTCCAAATTTTATTTAATTACTTTAATTTAAATTCCCAGCTGCCATGGTGGGATCTGATCTGGATAAGTTGTACAAATCACTGGCTGCTGAACCTGTGAGTTAATCACCTTGCTACCATATCCTTTCAGGTACAGGACATCTTACTGAATGCTAGAGTAGACTGGAGGACCAAGTGACATTCCCTGCCCCTTTTTTATATTTATTTTTCCAAAGAAACATTTGCAAATACACAATATAGTGCATTGATAAGTTGCCATTCATAAGATCTTGTGCAGCTGTGACAAGTTGGATGTGGAGAGCATGCTTTCTCCTGTGGGAGAATAACTAGGGAGTCAATGTTTAAAAATAAGTGTTCACCAATTTAAAATGGTGATGAGGCAATTTTTTTAACTCTCTTCCCCAAGTGGAAGCAGAGTGTGTGAATATTTTTAAATAGACAAATTCTTGATAGGCAATATGCTAAAAGGTTAGCATGGGTAGATGAGGAAGTGAAGTTAAAGTTGCAGTTCAATCAGTCATGATCTTACCGAATAGCAGAGGAGGGAGTGTGGGGCTGAATGACATATTCCTGCTTCTAATTCAGATAGTTGCATGTTTAAAACCAAAATCTGTTTACAAGATTTACATCACATTAGGATGATAGCAAATTTTCTATCACAATCAATTCCTGAGCATTTAATCTGCGTCCAACCCTTGGAGAAACCATGACCCTTTTTACTTTTTCATGTTTTAATATAATTGGAAATCCAAGGTGATCCAGTTTTAAAGTCAGCTGGCTTGCCAGAGTGAGGATCGACTTGCCCACCACCTCTCAGTCAGAGTGGAAAAAATGGCCAGGGGCCCCCCTCTTCTACTGGTTAACTTAGTTATTGCTAAAGATCACTGTGTGAAGCTGAGCGTGTGTCCAATGAGGAAAGGCACAGGATATCAGGAACCTGAAGCTTGACCACAAATAGGAGATCTATCAATGAAGGGCTCTCAGAAGACACGGAGCATTGTCCTTGCAGGGAGTCTGTGCCAATGGACATGAGGAGAAGAGAGAAGTAGAATCAGAGTTAAATGGTCAATGGTTATAAATACTGTCAGGTGAAACTGTTGGATCCCAGTGAAATATTGGTGCTCAAGGAAGTTGGAGGTATTTGTATCACACCTTGTATACTTTCAGACACTTCAAAATCCTTGAGGTTATGGAATGATGTATTATAAGGTGTAGGAGCAATCTGAAAGTTCAGTAAATAGCAGCCTGTTTGCACAAAGCAACCTAAATGTACTCATGGTCAGAAAGCTTGTTACAGAATTTACTTTCTACTTTTCTTGAGTTAAACCATTGGAACATTTCCATCCCATCTATGCGATTAGTTTAAGTCCCATTGGAGGGCAGGACAGTGCAGCAGGCCCTCGGTGCATAGTTTATGCAAGAGTTAGGTTGTACCTCTGCCATTTGGTTAGTGAGGCAGTAGGCACTTGTACCTTCAAGCATTGAAAGATCAAGCATTGTCCACACTAGTGACAGCTATCAAGAGGAAACTGGAAGCTGTGCCACAAACTTATTGCATGAATGGTGGAATAAACCTTCACTCCAAATTAGTCAAAGATTATGAACCATAAAAGAGGATGGCAAATTTTCCAGTCCTTAATGGGCTGATAATTAAGTGAGTTCCAGAGCAGTGGGTATTCCTGATGGTAGTCTTAGATGGTGAGCAGTTGGTAAAGCAAGAAAAGCAAGAGAAGTAGTCACAAGGCACACATGACTGGTCAGGACTGGAATGGCCACATACTGTATGTGTGATTGCTCAAAATTTGATGTGGAAAGCGAAACAGCCAGTTGCAGAAGTAGGAAGAAATGGTTTGTGTGAAAGTTTAGTTATCGAAAACTGAGACAGAATTAACTTTTTAACAATTACATCAAGGACACGGAAGCTTGTAAAGAGGTTGTGATTTCTGTGGAATGAGTGCCCATTGTTCTTGGCTAAGGAAAGTGAGCTCTTCTACCATTACATCTGACTCAAGAACAGCCCCACAGAGGTCAACCTAGAGTTTTGATGGAGACCAGACAATTAAGAGCCTGTCACGCATACACCTACCCACGAGTCTGGAGAAGGAAATAATGATGCCAGGACTCTAGCTCAAGGGAGGAAGAGGACAAACAAGCAAGTGGGTGGAAAATGAGAATTATTTTATGTTTCATTAAAAAAATGAACATCTTATCAAGGAAGTAATTAAGGTAAAACTGAACCAGTGTATAATTGAGAATGATGTAGCTGCGCTAAAATTAATGCTTCTCTTAAGAAGTTTTAATTAATAAATTTTATTAAATGTTATTAAACTTATAAAAACTGAAATCACACAACAGATGTTAGTGAGACTGCACCTGGAGATTTGCGTGCTGTTCTGGTTGCCGTACTATAGGAAGAATGTGATAAAGCCAAACAGGATGGAGAAAAGATTCCCGAGGATGTTGCCAGGACTGGAGAGCTTCAATTATAAGGAGAGACCAGATACAGTGGAACTGTTTTCCCTGGAGTGAAGGAGTCTGAGGTGTAACTTTATAAAGGTTTATAAAATCATGAGGGGCATAGATAAGACAAATGGTTACAGTCTCTTTTCCACATTAGAGGAGTTTATAACCAGACAGCATAGGTGTAAGGTGAGAGGTTAAAGATTTAAAGAGGATCTTGGAAGGATGTTTTTCACGCAGAGGAAAAGCAGGTATATGGAACAAGCAGCCAGAGGAAATGGTAGAGGTGGGTACAATTATGACATCTAAGAGACATTTGGATAAGAAAGTTTTAGTGAGATATGAGCCAATAGCAGGCATATGAAACCAGCTCTGGAAGACATCTTAGTCAGCATGTTTCCATGCTGTACATAGGAAGATCGTGAAATTCATGTTTGCTCTTGTTCCATCCATGTTTGACATGAACCAAAACTAGAAACTGAAAGACTTATCAAAGCTAGCATCCTTCCTTGACATGCTCGTCCAGCCAAGAGGCATTCTCAGCAGAGCAAAGTGCAAGAGATGAGCCCTGAGTTGGTTGACTGAAACTGAAGCAATCAAGAATCTGCACAAGAAAGCAGCAAGATGGGGGTCAGAAACAAAGGGGATGTCCAACGTGGTACTAGAGAGTGGTCCTGAGCTATCATCTATGTCATTGGAGACCCGCAGACTATCTTTAATCGACCTTTACTGGACTTGCACTAAACCCTATTACCTTTATCGTGCATCTGTTCACTGTGGACGGCTTGATTGTAATCATGTATAGTCTTTCTACTGACTGAATAGCACGCAACAAAAAAGATTTTCACTATACCTCGGTACACGTGATAATAAACTAAACTAGACCTCTCATATGCAAAGGGTGAATTGCCCGATCTTCCTACGTACCTCATTGCAGTCCATGCACTTTTTTATCTGCACTTTCTTTGTATCTGCAACATTATATTCTGCACTCTGTTAATTTTCTCTTTTTACTACCCGATGTACTCACGTAAGATATGATTTACCTGAATAACACATAAAACAAATTTTCATTGTAAATCAGTACACGTGACAATAATAAACCAATATCGATAACCTGTGATCCTCCGCGCCCTCTAAGCAGTGTTGAAGTCTCTCATGCCAGGAATCTTTTTTGGTAAATTCCTTCTGCGTCCTTTAAAAACCTTTCATTTATTTTATACAATCTGGCATCCAGAATGAGATGTTGCTGGACTAGTGTTTTATGAAGATTTATTGTGATTTCTTTGCTGTTGTACATTTTGCTTGCCAAAGGCCTGAGGTTCTATATCCTATCTCAACCTGCCCTGTCATTTTCAAGGACTAGTATACATTTACAAGCAGATGTCTGTTCTTGTACCTTTTTTCAGAATTCTGCTCTCTGGTTTATAATATCTCATTCCCTTATTCCCGCAAAAGTTAACACTTAAAGTTCCCAGCATTAAACTTCATCTGCAATCTATCTGACCCTTCCACGAGTCTCTATAACTCCATGACGTTTATTACTGTATTCATATAGTGCAAGTGGTACTCAAAATGGGTGATGCAGAGCACATAAAGTATTCTTCCAATTATGTACAGCATAATTTTTGTTTACGTGAGCTATTTGCTCACCAACCTTATCTATGTCTGTGTTTTCCCGTTTATCATGTGGCTGTTTTGCAGGTAGTAAAACAGTGACATGCTCTGAGATCCTGGGTCACAACCTGTGGTATTCTCCACCTTCCATTCTCTCTCATTATCCCAGCACCAGACAGCAGCCCGAACAGGAGCTGTCTGATAGGTATGTGAAAAAACTTGTAGTGGGGTAGGGCGGGCTGTGCTCTTGGCTGGATTGTTCATGTATAGAGCTAGCAGGGACCATCCCTCAATTCCGTGCCTGTTCACGAGTTTGTCTAAATACCTCTTAAAAATTACTTTAGTAAGAGGGAGAAGTTAGTATTAGATGCTTCAAAATGGGGCAGTTAACTTCTGCAAGCTGATCTCTCAATTGGGGCCGTTGAGAGTGACTCCCTGCATCCTGTTGAATTTCTCACTGCCCCTGGGATTAGCCACAAGTAGCTAAATCCAGCATCATAAACTCCCTGATCAATGCCGAATGTAATGGGCTTTGGTATGGTGCTCTTTCTACAGGGAATGGTCCTCGGGATACTCTCTTGAATCCCATTTAGTTTGGTATTCCCACTTCAACTCTCACAGTCTTTTAAAGATAGTAATTTCTCGTCAGACTGTCAGATGTGGTGCGAAAAGTCACGCAAGATTCTCCCTGGTGTGAGACGGATGTATATAGTGCTCTGGGGTTTATTCCTGTAGCTTTGTGGTTTGGTGTGGGAGGTGGTTTGAATATTTTCTCTTAACCACACCCTGCCATGGTGCGCTGCTGAACTCGGATCGGATTTCCTTCCATCTTTCTCCAGCTGCCACACCGGTTGGGCTGCGCTGCGCTGCGTGCGGAGGGGAAGGCCGGCGCTCTCGGAGGATGGAATGACTGCTCTTAGAAGTCGAGGCAAGATGAGCAGCCACAGGTGAGTGGCGGCCGCCTGTCCTGTCACCGACTGTCGCCCTGCGGCCGCTCGGCCGGCCGTGCGCCGGGTACATTCGCCCGCTCTCTCCTCATCCCTCCACCGCCGGAGTCCACCACCGAGGCCGCCAACCCGCAGTAAAACCCCGTTGTTGATTAGTTTTCCTTCGAAGGCTTCAGTCGAAACTTTGGCGGCGGGACCCAGGCTGAGGTAAAAGTGCGGGGATCGGTGGCAGCGTTGCTCTGAGGCTGACAGGCCCCCCCACTTCATGTGGTTGCTACGGGCAACGTACCCGGCTACGGCCACGATTAACTCTTTAACTCCTCGAAAACGCTGCGGCGCGACTGTCATCCCGTCATTTGAACTTTAGAATTTAAAAAGAAACCCGCAGATGTTGGGTGTTCCGAGTATGAGGAATAAAAGCCGGCGATGTTCATCTGGCCGGGCAGCGTCTCTGGAGGGAGAGCGACTGAGGTGACGTTGCGGGCCCCTGGAGGGGCGCCCGTGCGACCCCGTTGCCCCGGGACGGAGGGCAGACGGGCCCTGCCCCTTTAAGGGGCTTTTCTGTCGGCAGAACAAGAGCAGCCGCAGAGCACGTGACCACATGTCGACGGGGCTGATGGCGGGCCCCCCCTAGCAACGGGATGGAGAGTGAAGGGAGAGGGCAGGGTGGCTGATAGATTTAACGAGAGATGGAGGACAATGGGGATAGAGACCTGTATCAGCGGTCTGCCGGTAGCTGGGGGCTCCTGAATGAGCGGGGGGGCGGGGGAGGTTTGCCTGCAGTCAGGGCCCCACAGCTGTCTGCCTGTAACCTGGGGCCTCTTTGAAAGTCTTTGGTTGCCATGGGCTCCTGAATCGGCAAGGAATGTCTGCTGTAACCAAGGTCCCACGAAAGGGCAGCTAGAGACTCAGCGGGTCAGGTAGCATCTCTGGAGAAAAGGAATTGGTGACGTTTCGGATCAGAACAGTAGCTAGGAATCTCTGGCTGCCTGTAGTTGGGGCCCTCGAGGATCAGGATGTCTAACTAACTAATGATGTCTGGAGGCCCAGGACCGTTTGCCTGTTATGGTGTGACATGATAGGTGCTGTATCATCGCCTCCAAGAGCAGAGTGAAGTTATACAATAATTTATTTGATGGTTACAACACAGGAGACCATTCATCCCATCTTGCCTATGCCATTACTCTGCCACTTTGTAGTCCACCCCTGGCCGTGTAAATATCTTCCCATTATGTTTTTCCAGTTCCCTCCGAAAAGCCACAATGGAACCTGCCTTTGCAACATATGCAGGCAGATGCCAATCACACCGTGCGTATATATAAAAAGTGATTTATCCTCATGAAACTCTGAATTCTCCTTTCTATACCTGTGACGTCTGGTCTCAGAAGGGTTTATTCTGTCAGCTGATCGTGTTCCTACGAAGGTTAACGGTCGAAAGGTGCGTCACTATGGAAGGTCGCTGTGGGATCTTAGTGCATCATTCAGATGAGACAAAGCCCGAGTGCTTTATGTTGGAACACTGTACGCTAGATAGGATTACTGCTTACGGACAGCCACTTGGTTATATTCTGTTTCTCTCTCCCATCCCCCACAACTCTGTCTCTCTCATTGCGGCAGCAGTTCAATGCATTCCACTCTCGCCTCGGGTTAAGTTGTGGCTTCACGTCTGTCCAATAAGTTTCCATCAAACTGGTATTCCAGTGCAGGAGCTGGAGGAACACCACAATGTTGGAATTGTTCCCTTCATGATCTGATGCCACCCTGAAGGAAGTTATTCTCACAGCAATCATTTGAAAAGAGCAGGGCTGCTCTGGCTATTTCTGTACTACCGTAGATACAAGGAACTACTGTTGCTGGATTGCTAAAAACACACACAGTGCTATAGTAACTCATGGAGCCAGGCAGCATCTTTGGAGGATGTTTTGGATCAGGAACCATCTTCATAGAAGGATCCCGACCCGTTATGTTTTCCAGAAATTCTGCCTGACCCTCTGAGTTACACTAGCACTTTGTGTGTTTTTTTTTAAATCATACTGCTGTTTATGAAATCATTACTTGGTGGCTGTGTTGACAATTGTGGCCATACTTGAGGTGTGGTCCATAGAATCTAGGCCTTTTCTCCCTGCTAGTTGCCAGTGGATGTTTGCCAATCTTTTTGTTTTATACATTGATTGTGGGAGTATTAGGCTTGTTGGTTAATTGCCCCTAGTGTGCAGGGAGTGGATGCGAAAGTGGGCTAACATAGAACTAGTGTGAACGGGTGGTCGACGGTCAGTGTGGATTTGGCGGGACGAAGGGCCTGTTTCCATGCTGTATCTTTTGATCAAACAATCAATTAGCATCACTGGTGAGTTCCTGGTTTATTGCCTTTTTGCAGTGCTCATCTTCAAATGTAGTTTTTATGGATATATTGCTCTTCTAGTTATTTTGTCCTCTCTCCCTCCCTGCTCCTCAAGGTGCTCTCTTCACTTCTTCTCATATCTGCATGAAATTTAGTGTAACATTTTATTTGCAAAATGTCCTGTTGAAACACCTTTGGTCTTGGGTTGTTAAAGGTGTCATAAAATTCAGATCTTCATTCGTATCTTCATATTTTGTTTGGTACAATGTTATTGTGGTTAACCCAAACATGCGTCATTGTGATATATAGTTCACTTATGTAGGGCAGTGTGCGTCCAAAGAAAAACACACATCCTTGATAATGAATCAAGAAAAAGTCTAACCTCAGCACAGGCTGTGAGTGAAGAGTTAGCCTTGCACTTTATCTGTCATTTAGCCACCATTATAACAATGGATGTATCAGTTTATTACTAACGTTAACAGAGAGATAAGAGAAACGGTGCTTTATAACCAGGAAATGCATGCAAATGTAAGATTTATAGAATGATTTATTGGTTTACATAGTGTATTGATGGTTTCATACAAGCAGTTTAGTAGTTCCACAAAATACGGAGAATCAGCACGGGAGATGATTGGGTCCATTGTAGCTGTGTTGGCTTTTTAAGAGACCTGAGACCTAGAGTATTCGTGCCTACTATGTTCTGGTGTGCTAAAGCAAAGCAAGAATTTCATTGTCCTATCAGGGACACATGACAATAAAACTCTCTTGAACTCTTGAACTCTCTCTTAATCAATTTCACTGTTACCTGGTACCTTTGGAAATCTTTTGAAGTATTTACCTCATTCTTTTAGAAAAGGTTTACCGCTGTTGAAAGTTAAAAGTTTACGGAGGGTGCTGCAGGTTGTGCATCTGCCTCGCAACTCCAGTGACTTGGGTTTAACCATGACCTCGGGCGACCACACATTTCACTGTACCAATTGGTACATGTGACAAATAAATGTATCTTGTATCTTGTCTGTGTGGAGTTTGCATGCTCTCAGTGACAATGTGGGATTGCCCTTTCCTGCTGTCTTACGCACACCTCAAGATTGTAACATCTGTGTGCATATAAATAAAACTACTGGCTATTTCTTCCTCTGGCCAACTTACTCTCCTTCCAAAGCACTTAATAATTCTCAACATCTGTCTTAAATCTTCCCTAACCGGCTGTTGAAGTGTGAACACTCGCCCAACAGAATCCCCATATATTTTCACCAGACTAGTAAATCTTTTCAGCATCTCTCCAAGGACCCTATCCTTCCTAAAGCGTGTACTTAGAATCGTACGTATTCTTTGTAGGTGCAAATCGGAGATTATGCCATTTGCGCATAGGTTACTAGATTTCACGAGCTTCAGCACCTTAATGGTTACTAGACCAAGGGGGACCCGTTGGGTCCTGTCCCCTCAACTCGCAGTTGCAGGGGGGGGTGGCTGCGGCGTCACACACACACATTAACCACCCCCCACACCCCGGGGGGGGGGGGGGGGGAGAGGGGGAGGGGCTTCTAATGATAAATAAAGAAACGGTGGAGGAAGAAAGTGCAATAAAAGAGTCTGACGCATTAGAAAACTGGGGGTCTAGCGATAATAAAGAATGCAGTACTGATTGAAACTCATGGGAGAAGAGATGGCAACGTTAAAGCTGATAAATCTCAAGGTCCCAAAGTTCCACCCAAGACTTTTGTAAGAATTGACTTTGGAGGTAGTGAATGCCCTGGTGTCATCTTCCAAACTCTATAACTGCTGGAATTGTCCCTATGAATTAGAGTGTGTTGTGAATGTTAAAGAAAGGAGAGAGGAAGAGAAGATGGAGAAGTGTTGGCCTAATTTCAGTCATAAGAAAACTGCTGAAATTAATAATGAAGGATGTAATAACAGAACAACATGGGAGAGCAGAATCAGCTTGGGCAATTATGCCTGACTTAATCCTCTTTTGAAGGTGTGATAGGTCGAAAAGATAAGGGGGAACAAGCGGACATGTAGCATTTCTGAAAGCTTTCGAAAAGGTCTCACATAGAAGGTTGTTCAGCAAAGTTAGAGTACATGGAATGAGGGATCAATATATTAGCACATTGAGAATTAGTTATTGGAAAGGGAGAAAAATGAATGAAAGAAAGAAAAGATTGGGAATAAAGGACAAAGGGCATTTATTGTCACATACATGAGTTGCCATTGCAGCACACAAATAAAATAAACACAATATTATAGAATTTAACATTAAACATAAAAAACATCCCCCCACAGCGGGATCAACGTTTCCCACTGTGAGGGAAGGCAGCAAAGTTCAGTCCACATCCTCCATGTTCACCCGTGGTCGGGGCCTATTGAGGCCTTCACAGTCGACGCTACGGCGGCCCGATGTTTCAGGCCCTCTCGCCGGGATGCTGGAACTCCGGCGTCAGAAGAACGCTCTCAGCGCCTTGGAGTTTCGAAACTGTCTTTCTCAGGTTGACAAGCAAGATTTAGCTCTTGGGCCCCTGGCTATTCGTGATCCGTTTCAGCAATTTGGCAGAGGGATTTTTCACATGAGATGGTGAGTTGACCTGGCCTGTATTCTCTAGAGTTTAGAATGAGATGTGATCTTGAAGGACTCAACAGGATGGATGCGGGGATGGTGGCTGAAAAGTCTAGAAACCAGAAACACGGTTTGAGAACAAGGGGTAGATCAATTAGGACAGAGATGAGGGCAAATGTCTTCTCTTGGAGATGGTGAACCTGTGGAATTTTCTTCCCTGAGAAGTTGTGGTTAGTCATTGAATTCATTCAAAATGGAGATTCTTAGATCTCTAGATATGTAGGGAATCGAGGGATACAAGATAGTGCGGGGGAAATGACACAGAGATGGAAGATCAATGACGATCTTTATGAAGGGTGAATGGCCTACTCCTGTCCCTAATTATCTTTTAAAGCAGGCAATAATAAGAACTGTAAAAGCTCATATCTAACCAGAGAGCCACTGTATTTGCCGTGAGCCTGTGTTAACAAAGTCCCACACACAAGCAACACAAATCAAATGACAGAGGAGGTTTATTGTCCGAAAAGGCCCTGAAATCTTCACTTCGGGAAGGGTGGAGAATAATACAGTGTGATTCAGCTCAGAGGCGGTGCCATGAGCTCATCCACTGTGCGAAATAACAAGTTATGGTCTTGTTCGAACTGGCTGACAGAATCTGTGGCCAGATAAGCTATGGTGAAGTGTTGCCACACACAACCAACGTGTGGATTTCTAAATACTGTTTTTTTTACATTATATATCAACTGTACTGAAAGGCATTTTAACATGTCTATGTAGAATCAATGACTACTTCATTGACTGATTGTGTAAAGCACGAATTGCAGGAGAAACTTCGGATCAGGCAGCATCTGTGGAGAGAATGGACAGATAAACATTAAGGTCGGACCCTTCCGAAAAAGGCCCCCAACTGAAACGTCATCAATCCATTCTCTCCACAGATATTGCCAGGCGTTCCTCTAGCATTTTGTGTTTTGCTCATGATACCAGCACCAGCAGTTTCTTGTGTCTCTCTTAATTGTCTGTAATGTGTTCATTTGAAAGGTGATACACATGTTCATTCTGACCTCACAATGCTTTCTCCACATTGGAGAAGCCAGACACAGATTCAGTGACTGCTTTGTGGAGCATCCGCACTCAGTCCGCAGAGGTGTCCATGAGCTTTCTGTGACCGGCCACTTTAATTTTCCACCTAGCTCCCATTCTGAACTATTTGTGGTCTCTTGTACTGTTATTATTTCCATGGTAAATGTGAGGAACAACGTCACCGTTTTCAAATTGGAGTTGGAGTCTTCTAGACTCAGTATCAAACTCAACAACTTTAGGTTACTCAAGTTTTTCTGTCTCCATCAGAGTTCTAATCAGACTGAAAAGGTGATATGAAACATCACCTATCCATGTTCTCCAGAGATGCTGCCTGACCTGCTGAGTTACGCCAGTACTTTGTGTCTTTATTTGTAAACCAGCATCTGCAGTTCCTTGTATCTCCAACTTTCTCTGTTGTATGGAAATGCAGGAAGGGTAATCTTTGTTATCCGAGGTTTGAAGCATTACAATATTGGCCTAGGGTGTCTTATAATGTGCAAAATAGGTGAAATCGGGAAACAGACATAAAAGAGCATCTGCAAAAGCATGTGCCTGGCTCAGTCAGTGACCAGTCCACAGTACATGTGTTGTCCTGCAGACCGCACACTTTAAATTATTAAGAAAAGGCTTTATTCTTTGCAAACTTTTCAGAAGTTTAATCCAAGCAAGTGTGAGGCATTACACTTGGGAGGTTGGATGTAATGGGAGGGTATACTGTTAATGACAAGGCCCCCAACAGCATTGATGTGCAAAGGGATCTTGGAGTCCAAGTTCATAGCTCATTGAAGGTGGCAGCACCAGTAGATGGGGTGGTAAAGACGGCATATGGTATGCTAGCCTTCATTACGTATAAGATGTATAAGAGTATCAGAGTCAGGAAGTTATGATGCAGCTCTGTAAGACTTTGGTTAGGTCACATTTGGAGTATTGCATGCAGTTCTGGTCGCTCCATTACAGGAAGGATGTGGAGGTTTGGAGAGGATGCAGAGGTGGTTTACCAGAATGCTGCCTGGATTAGAGAGTTTCAGCTATAAGGGGACAAACTTGGATTTCTTCTCTGAAATATTGCAGGTTGAGGGGGAACCCTAAAGTATATAGAATTATGAGAAGCAATCGGCCTTTGTCGGAAGGTGGAAGTGGCTAGCACTAGAGGGCATAGTTATAAGGTAAGAGGGGCTCAGCGGGTGAGGCAGCATCTATAGTAGTTTACACCCCAGCGGTATGAACATTGACTTCTCCAATTTCAGGTAGTCCTTGCAAGAAAGTCCTTGCAAAGAAAGCAAGGACTACCTGAAACTGGCAAAGTCAATGTTCATACCACTGGGGGTGTAAACTATCCATAGATGCTGCCTGCTGAATTTCTCCAGCATTTTTGTCTACCTTCGATTTTTCCAGCTTTTGCAGTTCCTTCTGAAACATAAGGTAAGAGGGGGGACGTTTAATGCAGATGTACGGGGCAAGTGGTGAGGGCCTGGAACATATTGCCAGGGGGAGTGGTGTAGGCAGATAAAACAGGGACATTTAAGAGGCTTTTAGATAGCTTGGAAATGCAAGGAATAGAGGGATATAGATCATGTACAAGCCTGAGATGAGTTTAACTTGGCATCATAATTAACACAAAATTGTGCGCCGAGGGGCCCATTCCTGTGCTGTACTGTACTTTGTTCTAGAGGCTTGGGTCGTCTATGAGCTGCAATACAGCATTGTGTGATACAACATGAAATTAGATCTTGCAGCCCACTGAGTCCACACCGACCATGGTATGTGGGAGGAAACCAGAGCACCCAGAGGTAACCCATACAATCACAGTGGGAACATGCCATCTCCACACAGACAGCACCCGAGTTCCGGATCGAACCTGGGCCACTGGCGCATTGAGGCAACAGCTCTGTCAGCTGCGATGCATTGTTGTGGGAAACTTAGACGGTAACTCCCGGAACTCCTAAACTTACAGCAAACTCCCAGAAACAACAATGAGGTAAAATCCCCAATCTAGAGTCATACAGTGATACAGTGTGGAAACAGGCCCTTCAGCCCAACTTGCTCACACTGGCCAACATGTCCCAGCTACACTAGTCCCACCTGCCTGCGCTTGGTCCATATCCCTCCAAACCTGTCCTGTCCATGTACCTGTCTAACTGTTTCTTAAACATTGGGATGGTCCCAGTCCAAACTACCTAATCTGGTAGCTTTTTCCATACACCCACCATCTTTTCTGTGAAAAAGCTACCCCTCAGATTCCTATTAAATGTTTACCCTTCACCTTGAACCTATGTCCTCTGGTCCTTGATTCCTCTACTCTGGGCATCTATCTGATCTATTCCTCTCATGATTTTGTACACCTCTATAAGATTACCCCTCACCCTCCTGCGCTCCAAGGAACAGAGACCCAGCCTTCTCAACCTCTCCCTATAGCTCACACCCTCTAGTCCTGGCAACATCCTTGTAAATCATCTCTGAACCCTTTGAAGCTTGACAATATCTTTCCTATAACATGGTGCCCAGAACTGAACACAATATTCTAAATGCGGTCTCACCAACGTCTTATACAACTACAACATGATCTCCCAACTTCTATACCCTGACTGATGAAGGCCAATATGCCAAAAGCATTTTTGACCATCTTATCTACCTGTGACTCGACCTTCAAGGAACCATGCACCTGCACTCCTAGATCCCACCGCTCTACAACACTCCCCAGAGTCCTACCATTCACTGTGTAGGTCCTGCCCTTGTTAGACGTCCCAAAGTGCAACACCTCACACTTCTTTGTATTAAATTCCATCAACCATTCCTCAGCCCAACTGGACAATCGATCCAGATCCATGCATACATCATCTACAGCTCTACCCTCATCGACCTTTTTGGTCATGTCTTCAAAAACAGATTTGTATGTACAAAACCATGCTGATTATCCCTAATCAGCTCTTGCCTGTGCAAATGCCTGTATTTAAGGACGACTCGTAAATTTAGTGATTAACATCACCGAGTTTTTCCCGGTCCCCAAGTTGACACATATCCCAGCACTGTGGGATATGTGTCAACTTGGGGACCGGGATAAACTCCGCCTGGGAATGAAGCAGTCTGACTGGGAGGTGAGACCATTCCCAAACTGTGGGCGAGCCTGTCATTATTGTGCCTAATTGAAGGATGCTTAGAATACAAGTCAACCTCTTACCACTTTGTCCAGACCACACAACCTGGGAAACATTGAAGGCAAAGACACATTCTGCTGGAGGAGGGTGGGGTAGATTCACAAAGCACATCTTGATTTTGAATACCTGCCCATTGTCCGAGAATGAGCATGTATGTAAATTCTGGATATGATGTGGGAATGATCTGGTTTGGGGTGTGACTATTTGCTGTATTTATTAATGCTTTGGATGATCTAGAGGCACATGCTGTACACCATCTTGCAGAAGTGACAGTAACTTGAATTTCCTTCTGGCTTGCTGAAATGATCCATGTTGGTTTTCTTTGACCTCTGCCTCTTCCCCCTATGTATTGGAGCTGTCACCTCATCCATTTCCACATGAATAACCCTGCCAACTTCAGGCCCCACAAACTATCCCACTTTCTGGAACAGTTTCTTCCCACCCTGATATCAGCTTAGTCACTGAAAGTAAGGAATTCTGGCATTGGTACACAAATGTGTCACACTTGGTAGTTGGGAAACAGGGGCGAGAGTGTGTGAGAACATCATGGGGAGGGGCTGGAGCCTGACTAAGAGGTGGATGTTGCCCAAGGCTTGGAGAGAGAGTAAATGAGCAACTGATTCATAGAGTGGAACAGCATGGAAACGGGCTTTACTGCCTATCGAGTCTGTACTGGCCACCAACTACCCATTTACATTATTCCTTTTTATTCCCACATTCTCATTACCTCCCCACATTCTACCACAACCTTGCATGCCAGGGGCAAATGGCATTGGCCGATTAACCTACTAACCCACACATCCCTGGGAGGAAACTTGTCACTCCTGGGAAAACCCCTACAATCATAAGGAGAATGTGCAAACTTCAGACAGCAGCTGAGGTTGGGTCTCTGGCGCTGTGAGACGGCAGCTCTATCTGGTGTTAAGCTGGAGCTGAATTCATTCATGCAAGTGGGGACTATTCCTTCATGCTTCTGGTTTATAAATAGTGGAAAGGTTTTGGCTATCAGAGGCTGGTCATTTACCACAGGATAGCCAGCATCTAACCTGCTCTTGTCACCGTGATATTCATGTGACTGGTCCAGTTTTGTAAGTGGCGTTCCTGCTGTAATGTGGGAAGCAGAGCAACCAGTTTGCAGGCTGTGTAATCTCGTCTGTTTTGGGTGGAGACACAAGGAATTGCAGATGCTGGAACCTTGAGCAAAAAATAATGAACTAGAAGAATTCAGAGGATCTGGTAGCTTCTATGGAGGGAATTATTGCTCAATAGGAATGGATCCTAAAAGTCTGAAGAAATGTCCTGACCCAAAAGATCATCTGTCCATCTCTTTTAGATGTTGACAGAAGGACAAGCACTTGGACAGAGCCTCCCTGTTCTCTGCAGAATAGTCCCACTGGATCATTTATGTCCTTCTGAGAGAGTAGTTGGAGCCTCAAAATAATGCCTCATCCAAAAGATAGCACACCTACCTCACATTGTGGTGTACTCAGCCTCCCACTGAGACATAGCAGATGCTGACTGGTTGACAGTGGGACACTGAAGGCCGTGGGTTCACCCCTGTAGGACAAGAACCAGCTGGGTTGGTATCCCAGGTTTATAGATTTTATTTACTTTCATCTTTACTTTTCATCTATAGCAGGGGTCGGCAACCTTGTTCTGCATATGGGCCAGGACACATGTCTGTGAGCGGATTGCGGGCCACATCTATCACGTGTACACATGGATCCTGCCCCGGATGGCCGGCGTCAAATCACGTGTTCACATAAATCCCGCCCCTTCAAGGACGCCACCAGGAGCACTGGCCCCTAGTTAAGGGTGCTCACGAACATGGCGCACTTACGAACCATTGCCTTGGCTCTGTCCTGAAGGCAGTGGCTCAAATATCACACTCACTCATGCCTGGCCTTTTGACAACCCCGATCCCGACAGTGAAGTCCAGACACAGAAGGTGCGCGGCCGTGTCGGCGGCTTTGCGCAAGATGTGGTACAGCCAGAGCTTGGCGGCGCTCGACGCTCCACCGCGGCCTCGGGCCCGGGAGGAGGAGCCCAGCCTCAGGATTGACAGCAGGATTGAATGCGTCTTTTTCACAGTGTTTCACCCGACCCTCGGTCCGAAATCACCTTCCAGGTATCGGAGATGATGGAAGTCTGCGGGCCGGATGATTACGGGAGAAATAAAAACGCATGCGGACCGGATGATTTTGGGTTACGGGCCGCATTTGGCCTGTGGGCCGTAGGTTGCCGACCCCTGATCTATAGGAAGTGGTGCTATCGGCAAGGCCAGCATTTGTTGCATTTTGCCATTTGCCTCTGGAAGGTGTTGGCAATTTGTCACCTCAAACCAATACAGTTTGTCTGCTGAAGATACTCTTTAAGTTGCTGTGAAGTAGAAAGTACCAAGATTTAGTGTTGTTGGAAGCTGTGCTCACCAAATCAAGCAGGGAATATTCCATCACAGTCCTTGTCTGTTAGTTGTAAATGTTCAGCATCTTGGCACCTACCCTGTCAGGCCCTCTTAGGATCTTGAGCATAATGTTTTGTACAGAAAATGGAGGCTAATGTGAAATGCACCAAAAAAAGGCACAAAGTGCTGGATTAACTCAGCGAGTCAGGCAGGATCTGTGGAGGAAATGGATAGGCAACGTTTTAGGTTCGGATCCATTTTCAATCTGAAAATGGTTCCCGACCCGAAGTGCCGTTATCCATTTCTTCCAACAATGATGCCTCAGCTACTGAATTATTTCAGCACTTTGTGTTTTGCTCACGATTCCAGCATCTGCAATTCCGTGTGTTTCCATTGAGATTGTGTATGCTTCACTAACATCATCACTTATTCTTCTGAACTTCAAAATACACACATCATATATATTTTTATCCATTCTTACTGGTCAACATTTTTATCTCAGGAATTACCTCTGGAATATATCTCTTCCGGACTGCCTCCAATGCTAGTTTTTCCTTTTTTTAATATACTCACCAAAACAGTACACAGTGCCCCAGATGTGGTCTCACCCACACCTTGTTCAATTGTAACAATTTATTTTGAAATTATAAACTCTAGCATTAATAGCTAATGTGGTATTTGTCATCTTAGATACTTGCTGAATTTGTGTCCTAACTACATTGGATGGTCTCGCCTGGACTTTGAGGAAGTCACTTCCATTCATATTGCCATTGAAAAACATTAGGTTTAGGTTTATTATTGCCACGTGTACGGTGGTGCAGTGGAAAGCTTTGTGCTGCATGGTATCCAATTAGATCAGATAGTACTATACATTAGTAAAATCAAGTGAAACTCAAGTACAATAGGTAGAGCAAAGAGCAGGATACAGAGTGTAGAATGTTGTTCTCAGCATTGCAGCGCACCAGTTCCATAGACTAAGTCCAATGTCTGCAATGAGGTAGAAATAAAATGGATATTACCCTAGCTTATGGAAGGACGGTTCAGAAGCTTGATAGCAGGTTATGTGCAGGAGATTATGATGGGGGGGGGGGAAGGGTAAATAAGGTCAATTAGATCATATCCTGTGTTTTTGCTTACACCCATCCACAGGCCTGAGTGTGTAGTGTCGTTGATGGTGCTCCTCCTGCACCTCGAATGGATTCTATTTTCTTACAACTCTCACTTCTGATGGGATACTGATTTATCAGCTGGGGACGGCTGGTATAAGAAATGTAAATGCTGTAAACAGTAGGTCAGGCAGCATCTGCGGAGAAAACAACTGAATAAGCATTTCTGGTTGAGGCAGAAGAGATTAGTTTCACTTACCTTCATATTTGGCACAGACTTCGTGGGCCAAAGGGCTTGTTCCTGTGCTGTGTACTGTTCTACACTGGTGACCTTTCTGTTCTGGATGTGAAACATGAACTATGTTTCTTCCTCCGCAGATGCTGCCTGGGTACTGCCATCATTCCTTTGCAAAGAAGGCTGGCAGATGTAATTTGCAGTGGGTTTTCTTGGCTGTGTTCAATCTGATGCTATGAAAATAATAGGGTTCAAATTCTGACCTGTGACCTACCATTCTGTTGCTGTATCCAGTGAGTCTGTCCTGACAGTGGGCCAGAATATAACTATTCAGTGCGATGATCCTGACCCAAAAGGGTTTTTGTTTCGACAGATGCTGCCTAACTTGCTGGGATTTTTCCAGCATTTTCTGATTTTATTACAGTAGTTTTCATGCTGGGACATTCATTATCAAGGTACTTAGTTGAGTATTATTGGAGTTAGATTATGATCTGATCAGATGTTGATTGAGTTTTGCCAGTTATATGGGCATTGTTGTGTGAAGCCTTGTCTCATCTTGATAAGTCAATGCGATAATATTCAAATTGGAGAAAATGGAATGAATACTGATAATCATTCTCTTTGCATGGATTATCATCTTGATATAATCTTGATCATGGATTCAACCTTGAAAAGTTCAGCACAATCTTTTCTCATTCCCTGATTAAGAGATATCTAACCATAAACTATTATAAACAACTTTCTCCTCTGGTGCAGTGGAAATTTCCACTCCCCTCCCCTTGCAAGGGAGAGTTGTAGACTGTTCCACAGTGCGTACTCTGATTGGAGCCTTCCTTGCAGGCGTGTCTGAGCTCCAGTGAGTACACTGATCCCTTTGTATGTATGAGAGCTCGCTGTCAGCTGTGGTCAATGTCTCCCACCGTTACTCGCGGATACAGCGGAGAAGAAGAAACTTAAATACTTCATTTTGTGTTTCTCAGCTAGTATTTGGTGCTTTAGTGAGGCTATAGTTTAATTATTTTTAAAAATTATAGTTTAATGCTATTTAAAGGAGACCAGCACTTACAGAGAGGTTTGTGTCAGACACTGTGGTATGGTGCTGTGGTTTACGTACAATCTATCTGAATGTGTTTCTTTCATAGAGTCTCAGTCATACAGCACATGGCAGTGCTGCTGATCCTCCCAGTCTGCGCTGACCATGAACCACTCATTTAACACGCATCCCATTTTATTTTCTCCATTTTCCCCATCAACTCCTCCATATTCTACCACTTTGGGGCAGGTTATAGTGGCTAAGTAGTCTAACAACTATCACCTCTCTGAGATGTGGGTCCTCCTATTTGCTGAGTTGCTATGTTAATGTGTGGCATAGAGACGCATTAGACTGCAGATGCCCGAATCTTGAGCATAAAATGGATGCAATAGCAAATAAGCCTGTCAATGCCTCTGCATCAGAAGAATCAGGAGATTTGATGAATGCTCTCTTGAACTTTGATAGGTGTATGGTAGAGAGCATACTGGCTTGTTGCATTAAGGCCTAGTTCAGCAACTCGAACACCCAAAAACGAAGATTACAGAGAGTGGTAAACACGGCCTGAATTTTTGTTTATTACTGTATATATTATCTATGTGTATTGCGTTTCGGGGGAATGTGATCCTGCTGTAAGTAAGAATGTCATTATTCTGTTCTCAGTACATTTGACGGTTAAACACTCTTGACTTTTGAAAAACAAAGTACTAGGGATTGAGAGCAATGTGAAGAAGGGCCCCAATCCAAACCTTGTTTGGCCTCCACAGTAAATCCTCTTCTGGGACAGCACGCAAAGAGTCACCACATTCCGGTGCCATCGTGCAACTCTGAAGCCTCAAGTCTCTCAAATCAAGTCTGATCTTGCCCTAAGGAGGTATGCATTTCCTATTTATGTTCTGAGATCCAGCATAGTCCCCATGGACTGAATTACCACCTTCTATGTCATTAGGAAATGTGAAGTGAGAATAAAGTCCTCCATCCCTGGGAGGTCCTGTACCCGTGATATTCCTGTGACACTAAGCTTGACTTGCTGGAAAGTTCTGTTGAGGATATATAAAAGTTCCCTTGCTATTCCTATTATGCCCAGAGGAAATGGGGTTGGGGCCAGAGGGCTGCTACACTGGGAATAATGGAATGATCCTGTGATTCAGTGTGTCTTATTTTGCATTTGAATCGGAAGTTGTAGTTTCAATCCTCCCCAACATATAGGACAACAGTACTGAGGACTGCACCAGAGATTAAATTGAGACATTCAGTATCTCTCATTTGGCAGATTATCTGTTCTTTACCCAGTACTATTTGTTGGTTCTTGCTTTTTGCAAAGTGGCTGCCAAACTTTCTACATTAAAGCAACAACTGCTGCTCAACTGCAAACCTGTTTGTGAACATTCCGAAGATGTGATGATAAACAGCCTTCCCTTTCGTTCTGCGGCGTTGATCTTAAACAAACGCACGGTCTGGAAGACAGATATACAGGTAGAGCAAAGCACAAGGTCCCTAAACAAAGGTCTGTTATATAAGATTTGCAACACTGTCAGGCCATTCAGCCCTATGTCCATTTACCAACCAATATTGTCTGGTAGACACAGAAAGCTGGAGTAACTCAGCGGGTCAAGCAGTATCTCTGTGAAAGTTGAGTTACTCCAGCTTTTTGAGCCCATCTTTGGTTTAAACCAGCATCTGCAGTTCCTTTCTACACACTATATCTTCTGGTGCTTATGTTCCAAATGAACCTCCACATTCAGTTACGCTTTTGCAAACATGCTCTTTGGATGCCCTGAGGCTGTGAAAGATCTTGACACAATAGTAGCTCTTTGTCTATTTTTAAAATGGCAGAAGATTAGCTCCATTCAACTTGTGACTAACAGGAAGGAAAATGTATATTTTTACTCATTTGCTTCTTAGGATCTGGGCATCCCTGATGAAACCAGCATTTATTGCCCATCCTTATTTGCCATTGTGAAGGAAGTGGTTAAAACAGCTGCAATCCTTTGGTGATTTTTGGGAGGTAGTTACTAGGATTTAGACCCAGCAGTGATGAAGAGCCATGATATAGTTCCTCAACGTGCTGCACAAGGGGAAGAGAAACTTGTAGTTGGTGGTGTTCCCTTGCATCTGTTGCCTTGGCATCGTATATGGCTGCTGCGCCAACAGCCTGTCTTGTCTTTTTCTTCTCTTGTTACTGTGTTACTTGTATGTTTTTAGTGTATCTTTAGTTTATGTATTATGTGAGGGTGGGGGGGAGTTAGGGGAAACCTATTTTTATCTCTTACCTCGACAGAGATGCAACTTTTTCATCGTATCTCTGTCTGCATTGCGGCTTTAACATCGTGGAGCTGGCGGGATTCTTTGTTAGGGATCGACTGCGGGGGTTCCAACCGCAGGAGCTTCGACCACCCCGATCATGGGAGCTCCGATTGATCCAATGCGGGAGCTTTGATCGCCCCGATCATGAGAGCTTCGATTGCCCCCATCATGGGAGAAAAGGAGGAAAGATGGTATGTTATTTGCCTTCCATCACAGTGGGGAATGTGAAATCGCCGAAAAAAACAAGATGGACGTGCTGCCTGCGCTGGTGAGGACTCGGAGAATGTGCCGCGAGTGCAATGATCTCGGTGTTTGCCGGGACATGGCTCCATGAGGACATCCTGGAGTTTAGTGCGAGTGTGGACAGCTTTCTGACTATTTGGGCGGACAGGGATTGCACAGAGAGTGACAGTGGTCGTTACAACTGGTCATATCACGGTGAAGGAGCGTGTGTGTGGCCCGAACATTGAACTGATGGCTGTGGGTCTCCGCTTGTGCTGTGTGCCCTGGGAATTCTAACATGCTGTTGTGGCGGCTGTTTAAGTCTATGTTTAATTTTTATGTGGTTATGTATCTTGTTGTTTTATATGACTGTTGGCAACTCAAATTCCTTGTATGTTTACATACTTGGCTAATAAATTAATTACAATTACAATTTGTCCTTCATAGTGGCAGAGTGGCATGTTAAGGGTATTCTGTCAGAACAGACCTAATGTGATTTTATAGATATTACATACTGTGCCCCAGTGGTAAAGAGAATGAATGTTTGGGGTGTTGGATGGAGTAACAGTCTGGTGGGTTGCTTTATCCTGGTTGGTGTCAAATCTGTTGAATGCTGTTGATGTTTTACTCATCCATTCAAGTTGAGAATATTTACTTGGTTTGTGCATTAGAAATGGTAGGGTTTGGGGTTGTTGGAAGATGAGTCATTCACTCTGAAATACC
This sequence comes from Amblyraja radiata, assembly GCF_010909765.2. Classification (NCBI taxonomy): domain Eukaryota; kingdom Metazoa; phylum Chordata; class Chondrichthyes; order Rajiformes; family Rajidae; genus Amblyraja; species Amblyraja radiata. The sequence continues at coordinate 10,671,770 of NC_045999.1, forward strand.
CAGCCTCTGACTCTGGGATACCCAGCCACAGATGCTGCCTGACCCACTGAGTTCTTCCAGAAGTTTGTTTTTTACTTAATACTCCAGCATCTGCAGTCTTTGGTATTTCCATACTCAAACTTTGTCTGGGTGCTATGCAAGAGGATATTGTTTTGGTGACTGCTTATTTTTGTATGTTGGCTAAAATTATAAGAGTCAAGTCAAGAGTGTTTAATTGTCATAGGTATCAAAAATTGAACGATAAAATTATTACTTGCAGCACCACAATAGGCCTATAAACACAGTATTCATAGGTAACAGAATAAGCAAAAAAAAGTTCAATCATGTAAAAGAAAAAAAACAATATTAGTGCAACAAAAAGCCCAAAGTCCCTCGTGCAACAAAAACAGTTCACAGTTTGTAGTTAATTGCTGTTTGGAGTGTTCCTGATGGTTGTTGGGAAGAAGCTGTTCCTGATCCTGGAGGGCATAGTTTACAGATTTCTTCATTCCTTCTTTCTGTTGGCAGGAGTGAAATGAGCACGAGGCCAGGGTAGTGTGTGTCCTTGATGATTACCATTTTGAGGCAGCACCTCCTTTAAATTCCTTCGACAGTATCCATGACAGACTGGGCAGTGTCCACCACATTTAGTAATCTCCTGAGTTTCTGGGTGTTTGAGTTGCTGAACCAGGCTGTGACAAGTCAAGAGGTTTTTTTGATTTGAGAATTGCAGCAGGATCTCGATTAGTTGGGCAGGGGGTGATTGATGTAGTTTAATGCAGATAAGTGCGATTATGGGATTTTGGGAAGTCAAACGAGGGCAGGACTTTCGCAGTGAAAGGCAGGACCCAGGATAGTATCGTAGAGCACAGTGAAGTAGGAGTGCAAGTACATAGTTCCCTGAAAATGGCGTCACAGGTAGATAGGATGGCCAAGAAGGCTTCTGGTATATTGGCCCTCATCAGTCGGGATATTGAGTATAGAAATGGGAATGTTATATTACAGTTGTACAAGACGTTAGTGAAACTGAGAATTGTGTTCAGTTTTTGGCACCCTGCTAAAGGAAAGATGTCATTAAGTGGAAAGAGTGCAGAGAAGATTTACGAGGATGTTGCCAAGGTTTGAGTGCAGGAGGCTGAGGGGTGATCTTATAGAGGTGTATAAGGTCATGAGGGGAATAGATAGGGCGAATGACAGTCTAGTACCCAGTGTAGGGGAATTAAAAAAGCAGAGGACATAGGTTTAAGCTGAGGGGAAAAGATTTAATAGTAGCCTGAGGGCAACTTTTTCCACACAGAGTGTGGGTATATGGAACGAGCTGCCAGAGGAGGTAATTGAGGCAGGTACAATAACAACATTTAAAAGACATTTGGATAGGTACATGTGTAGGAAAGGTGTGGAAGGATATAGGACAAACGTGGGCAGGTGGGACTAAAGTAGATGGGCGTTCTTGATTGGCATGGGCAAGTTGGCCGAAGGACCTGTTTCCAACTCTAACTGGAAAATAAATAACATGTCAATAAAGAATGCACATCAATGAACTTGTTTTTCATTTGGGTGGAAAATCTTTAAACCTTCCTCGCCTATTTTCCTTTGTGACTTTGTGGATTAAAACCAACTTTGATCAACTGCATTCATGAAGAAAGTTATTTTTGACTTTGCAAATCAATTTCACAAAATGCCCTTCACTGTAACCATCGCCACCATGTGAGCTGCTGACTGATTAAATGAATTAGACAGAGTACAGTGACTTAGCTGAAAGCGCAGAATGGAATTGGACATTCCCAGAAGGATTTAATCTCTTGTCAAATGATTACTGTGTGGTCAAAAATCAAATGAAGCAGTGTAGGCCCAGGAGATTAATTGTGTGTTGTGAAATATTTGCTTGTTATTCCATTAACGTTGCTTTGACAGCCAGAAAAAGGCTGATCCACTGTGAAGCAGAGGGTCCTGAGGTCCTTGCCTCTATGCCCCATTTTGGCAGGGAGCTGGTCACATCATCATTTCTGAGAAATTTGACCAGAGGCTCGTTGTTCAGAGTCGGTAAAGATTTGCTGCTCATTTGGATTCTTCATTGTTTGTCTAGTTTGGATCAAAGAGTCACGCAGCACAGAAACAGACCCTTCGGCCCAACTTGTCTGTGTTGACCAAGATGCCCCATCTATGCTATTCCCATTTCCCCGAATTTAGCCCATATACCTCTAAACCTTTCCTATCCATGTACCTGTCCTAATTATTCTTAAATGTTGTTATTGTACCTGCCTCAGCTACTTCCTCTGGCCTCTGTGTGGAAAAAAATAACTCCTTAGGTTCCTATTAAACCTTTCCCCTCTCTCATTAAACCTATGGCCCCAAGTTCATGATTTTCCTACCCTGAGAAAAAGTGTGCATTCACCCTATCTATTCCCCTCATGATTTGATACACCGTTGTAAGATCACACCTCAATCCCCTGTGCTCCAAGGAATAAAGCCCTAGCCTGCCCAATCTCACCCTATATCTCAGGCCCTTGAGACCAAGTGACATCTTCATAAATCCTCTCTGCACCCTTTCCAGCTTAACAGCATCTTTCATCAGGGTGACCAAACTGAACGCAATACTTCAAGTGCAGCCTCAACAGTGTATTGTACAACTGTAACATAACGTCCCAACTTCTATACTCAATTCATTTAAATGCAATACTTTAGGTTCCTTTTTGTCTTTTAATTTAATCTTACTTGTAAAGTCATTTTAACTGTAAGTTTAAATCTGCTCATAACAATCAAGTGACTGCCATGTTACTGCATTTATCTTATTAACACCTCCATGTTCCTTGATTTTTTATACTCTTGCATCTTGGCCTGGCTCCATTTCTCCGCAACTGCCTTGTCTATTAGCTCTCTTTCCTCCTGCCACCTCTCCTTCCTTCACCCATCTCCCACTCCCGCTCTCTGTTCATTAAATTTTAAGAAGGTTCTGATTTGGTTTATTATTATTGTCATGCGTATTGGGATATAGTGAGAAGGTTCACATTAAATAAAACCATAAAATGATGGAAACACTCAGCAAGTTGGGCAGACACATAATTAATGTTTTGGGTTGAAGACATTTAAAACTTACCTTTTCAGTTAAGCTTTCAGTCATCTTGCCTAGAATCCAAGTGCCAAATGTTTTGGTATAGGAAGGAACTGCAGATTTGGAAGAATCTTTGCAAGAACTGCAGATGCTGGTTTACACTGAGGATAGACACAAAATGCTGGAGTAACTCAGCGGGTCAGGCAGCATCTCTGGAGAAACAGGATGGGTGACATTAAGGGTCGGAACCGTTCTTCAGACCCTTCTTCTTGACTGAAGAAGGGTCCTGACCTGAAACATCACCCACCTTTTTCTCCAGAGATGCTACCTGACCCACTGAGTTACTCCAGCATTTTGTGTCAACTATTTTTGTGTGATTACTCTCTCCCGAAGGACCTTGAAGTTTCCTACATTGGAGGTGCTACATACATACAATTCTTTGTTGGTGTACAAGTAACCCATTGCACATGGACAATTCCAACGCTTTCTTCTGTTATTATAGGCTGAAACCGCCATTGGAAATGGACCCTCTACAGAATGACCGCAGCCCCTCCCCAAACCTGGACGCTATTGAGACCTCCGTGGAAGAAGATAGCTTCGAATCACGTCCGCGTGGAAGGTACAGCTCTTCCTCTGATCTTCGTTGAAATAGAACGTTCAGATTTCATTATGATATTGGGGCTTAGCGGGAAGGTATGTGAACCAGTGGAATAGACTTGGCAATTAAGGAATGGGAGCTCTGGTTGAAGTGTTTTAAATGACAGGATTGAACGTATTTCCCGTGGATGGGACATTTAGAATCCATGATTTAGTTTCGAGATACAGCATGAAAACAGGCCATTCGGCCCACCAGATCCACGCCAATCATAGTACTAGTATGAACAGGTGATCAATGTTATCCCACATTCTCACCAACTTCCTACACACTGGGGGCACTTTACAGAGGCCAATTGACTTACAAATTCACACGTCTTTGGAATGTGGACAGAAACCAGAGCACCTGGAGGAAACCCACATGGTCACAGGGAGAACATGCAAACTCCACGCAGACAGCATCCGAGATCAGGGTCGAACCCAGATCTCTGGCGCTGTGACGCAGCAGCTGTGCGGCCTTCAATGAAGTCATTGAGTCATATAAGCATACAAGGAGACTCTTTGGGTTTTCCAAATCCATCAAGCACATTTACTCCACTTTGCATTTTATGATACTCTTCCTCCACTCCCATCAATTTCCTCAGATGCTATCTCTCACCTACACATTTGAGGCAATTTACCTTGATCTGTTGACGTATCAACCCGTGTGGATTTAGAATGTGGGAGGAGAATGGAGCACCCAGATAAGACCCATGTGCTAACGGCAGAAAGAAGTAAATAGCCACATAGATAGCACCCGGGGTAAGGATTGAACTCTTAAACTAGGCCTAAATGCTGCTCTAAATAATCAGGGTCTTTAAATTAGAACTGGACCATTTCTGGAGTGGAATCCATTTGTTTTTCCCCAAGTGTGAAGAGAAGATTTGGTTGACGTGTACAAAATGGTTCATGTTAGGTCAATAGAGGGGAAGCTTCAGCAGTTGGGTCAGGTATCAGGAGACGCTGGTGACAGGGCGGATGTGGAGATGAAGTTGAGTCCTTTATTTGAGAATCTAGAACTAGGGGTCGCTGTCTAAATCTATGTCCCATTCCCTTTTGATGGTTCTGAGTTTATTCTATCAGATGTTTGAGAGTCTTTGGAACGCTCTTCCTTAAAGGGGTATTGGAAGCAGAATCTTTAAGTACTTTTAACGCAGAGATAGATAGATTCTTGATAGGCAATGGGGCGAGAGGTTACCTGGAAATGTTGAATTGAAGTTACATTTGAATCAGTTATAATCTTATTTAATGGTGAAATAAGACTGGAGGTGCTGACTTTAGCTCCTAATTCATCTGTTTGTATGATTTAAAGTTTTGAACAATAGAAAGAATACATGTGAGGAAAGGCTTATTGAAGCTGTGATATCTGGAACCCATTACTGCAGGACAATGGATTCAAAAAAGAGACTTCAAAATGGACGTTATGGGCCACAAAATATAAGGACTAATAAAGATTTTCCATTAAGCCGGCATAGACTCAATGGACTGAATGGCCTCCTATTATGCTGTAATTCTATGAAATGTTAGTGCAACCTTTTAATTATCTCCCCAAAGATTGTTTAAGGATTTTTATCAACTCTCTCATAGTGAAAAAAGCTGACCCCAGTTAGTTTCTCAAATTGCTTGAGACCACTTTCTTGGTATCTTCCCTTAAGTATTTTGTTTGAACTACTTCCATTGTTTCTATAGCCATGTGTAACACAGCACCTGAGTGTTACTGGTGAAATCAGTATTTGATGCCTCTCCTAACTTGACCTTCCCAGCCAGCTCCCTCCTTGAGCTGCTGTGATCTATCTGAAGGTTCTCCCACAGTACATAGGAATTTACATAAGACCCAGTAAAGACAATATATTTCCAAATCAGGATAGAGTGAAACTTGGAGGAGAACCAATGTGTTGTGGTATTCTCATGCAACTGATGTCCTTGGCCTTCTAAGTGGCAAAGTTTCAGGTTCAGGAGGTGGTGTCCAAGAAGACATTGTGAGATCACAGTTGACCTTGCGGACTGTACACTCGGTCATCTTGGTGTGAATGTGGGGGAGAGGGCAAGTATTTAGCGGGATAGATGAGCTGTTTTGTTCTGGATGCTGTTGACATCCTTGGATGATGTTGGTGCAGGCAAACGGAGATGATTCTATCAGACTCTTGACCTGCGTCTTTTGAAGATGTCAGTCCTTTGAAGAGCCAGGGCACGGGACAGTTAAGAGTCAGGCAACTAAGGTTCGTACTGTAAATGCTTCACAGGCGAGAATCATAGAGTCAAACAGCACGGAAACAGGCCCTTTGGCCCTACTTGCCCATGATACCCCATCTATACTAGTCCCACCTGCCTTTGTCTGGCTCATAACCTCTAAACCTTTCCTATCCATTTACCTGTCCAAATGTCTTTTAAATGTTGTTATAGTAACTGCTTCAACTACCTCCTCTGGTAGCTCGCACAATATACCATCCACCCTCTGTGCGAAAAAGTTCCCCTTCAGGTTCCTATTAAATTTTTCCCATTCTCAACCTTAACCAAAATTGTACATAACTCTTAATATCTCTTTTTCTAAATGTGATTGCTTTAAAAAGGAGACCGGTACTTTTACTGGTTTTGTTATACTGCAACGATTTGTTCATTTCTATTTAGTTTAGTTTATTGTCACATGTACAGTGAAAAACATATGTTTGCGTGCTACCCAGTCAAAGAAAAGGCTATACATGATTACAATTAAGTCGTCCCCATTGCACAGATAAAGGGTACAATTAGTTCACTCCTTCCCACGCCCACCCCCCCCACCCCCCCCCCCCCCCCAGTTGCAACCGCAGAAGAAAGATGCAACACCTGTCGTTATACCTCCTCCCTCGACTCTGTCCAGGGACCCCGACAGTCCTTTCAGGTTAGATTCATTTGCACCTCCTCCAACCTCATTTTCACCCTACAAACTGCTGACAATGAACTGTTTCCTTTATTATCGTTACTTTTTTGCATATTTTTCATTCATTGTTCTTTATCTTTCCACATCACCGTCTATATTTCTCGTTTCCCTTATCCCTAACCAGCTGGAAGAAGGGTCTTGACCTGAAACGTCACCCAATCCTTCTCTCCAGAGATGCTGCCTGTCCCGCTGAGTTACACCAGCTTTTTGTGTCTATCTAGTTCAAGATAAAGTTTAATTAAAGATCCTGGTCATTTGCCTGATAACAGAGATAACACCTGATTCACGATCTTATTTACCTTTCACAGTGAGGCAACAATGCTAACAAGTCATCTTTCAGAAGGCAAACAGTACAAACCACAAGGCAAATAAAATGAATTGATTGGAGTTGCCATAGATTTGCAGACTAGATTAACAACCAATTTCCGGGGAAACCAATGCACAATGTTGGAGTAGAGGATGAGCTAGGGAGAGGGGGAGATGGGGTGGGGAAACAGGAATTAGAAAATTAGAAGCCCTGTGTACATCAGATGGGGGCTGAGTGGTCTGTATCAGAGATGCGTCAGAGGGGCTGTAGTTTGCAAATCCTGGAACACTGACAGTGATGGGACCTCGACTCTCATATAGTGTGTTAGCAAGTTCCTGCAGGACCTGTCAGAGAATCTTTTCTCAACTGCTCATTATAACTGAGGGTCCAGAACAACCATTAAAAATCCCATTAATTTACAAAAATTTACTAGCAAAGAGCAGTGGAAAGATTCAGGGGCTGGCTTTTGTCAGCAGTAACTGGTATGTTAAAACTGTCAATGTACATCTTGCCCTTATTCACTGCTAATTTGTTGAAATGGAGTTCTCAAACCCATCTCATGCAGCCACTGGATGGGAAAGATGAACCCATGGATTAATAATATTTCACACGGCGCGATGGAGGTAAAGTTCTATTATACAATCCATGGAGCACAATTCGCAAACTGTCCGTGATAACAGATATTTTCTCGTGACGTAGCTTGAGGCCATTTGGTCCATTGAGTCTGTGCTGGCTCTAATTCATATCTTGCGTGTTCTTACCCTTCGCTCTCACTTGAGGAATAGCACGGATTTCCTGACCATTTGCCAGTGTGCAGCACGGTTCCAGTGGGTCAGCACAGTGTCTCGTTGTGGGGGTTGTTTATTTCTGTTCCAATTCATCGTGCTAGCCCCATGTAGTTACTCAGCTGCAGGAAGACCACTCTGCACAGACTAGTTACGCTGAAGAGCCTGCTTCTGTACTGAATCGCTCTATGACTCTATATTGGATCTCACTAGTGGGCAGTGGCAGACATGTCCTGTCATTAACCTTTGATCAAGTCCTTGACCCTTGTCAACCATCACGACCAAAAAATGCTCTCCTCCGTTCTAAAGACTCCAACATCAGGGAGATGCTCAATTCCAAAGAAAGATCCCAAATAATCCACTGATCCTCCCCTGACAAACCATTGGTCATAAGATGAAGGCGACATGATGACCCAATGAAATGCTTTGTGCAGAGACAGAATGAGACAGCACAGTGTTGCAGTTGGCAGAGCGCAGCCCCAGAGACCCGGTTTAATCCTGTCCTTGGGTGCTGCCTGTGTGTTCTTCCTCCGGGGTGCACCGGTTTCCTCCCATATACCAAAGATATGTAGATAGGTTAACTGGGCACTGTAAATTGCCCCTGGTTTGTTGTTGAGTGATAAAATCTGGGGGAAGTTGATGAGAATGTGGGAAGAATAAAGTGGGATTAGTATACATTTGTGGATTAGAGAGTCAGAGTCCTAGATTCATACAGCATGGAAACAGACCGTTCAGTCCAACTCATCCATGCCGACCAATATGTCCCATCTAGGCTACTTCCATTATCCCGCACTTGGCACATAACCATTTAAACCTTTTCCATTCATGTACCTGTCTTTTAAAAGCTGATATAGGACCTGCCTCAACTACCTCCTCTAGCAGCTCATTCTATATGCCCATCTAAGTGAAAAAAGTTGCTCCTCATGTTCCCATTAAATCTTGCCACTCTCATCTTAAACCTATGTCCTTTGGTTTTTGATTCCTCTGTTCTGGGTAAAAGACTCTGCATTCACCCTATCTATTCCCCTCATGATTTTATGCACCTATATAAGATCACCGCCTAGACTCCTGTGCTCCAAGAAATAAAGTCTTAGTCTGCCCAATCTCTCCCAACAGGTCTGGCCCTCGAGTCCTGGCAACATCCTTATAAATCTTCTCTGCACTCTTTCCAGCTTAATTACATCTTTCATATATAGATGATTGTTAGAACTGATGGTGAGCTGAAGGGTTTGTATCTCTATCTGACTATAATGGATCTCAAGTAGGCAGTAGCCAATGTGCCACATCTCATGAGATGCCCTCCATGAGGCCTGTAACTCACCCATGGATCCACTGGGCTTTGTCTGTTTAATGTAACTCCACCATGAACTGAGGTTGATCTCTACCTTGTTGCACATAAACAAATCAACATATGAAAGAATGGATCGACTGGGCTTATATTCACTGGAATTTAGAAGGATGTGAGGGAATCTTATAGAAACATATACAATTCTTAAGGGATTGGACAGGCTAGATGCAGGAAAAATGTTCCCGATGTTGGGGGAGTCCAGAACCAGGGGTCGCAGCATAAGAATAAGGGTAGGCCATTTAGGACAGAGATAAGAGAAAACTTTTTCACCCAGAGAGTTGTGAATCTGTGGAATTCTCTGCCACAGAAGGCAGTGGAGGCCAATTCACTGGATCTTTTCAAGAGAGAATTAGATATAGCTCTTGGGGCTAATGAAATCAAGGGATATGGGGAGGAAGCAGGAACAGGGTACTGATTTTGGATGATCAGCCGTGATCATATTGAATGGCGGTGCTGGCTTGAAGGGCCGAATGGCCTACTCCTGCACCTATTTTCTATGTGTCTAACTGTGATGGGTTCATTGCAGTGAATATCTGGAGGTTGGGCAGATGAATCTGAGAAGGTGCTGACTGAGCAAGGAGAATTAGTCTCCAATTCATTCATGTACCACCTTTTACCTTCCTAAAAAGAGCAGCAGAGTGTTGCAGCTGGTAGAGCTACCGCCTCACAATGTCAGCGACCATGTGGCATCTGATCCTGACTTTGGTTGCTGACTGTGTGGAGTTTGCACTGGCCTAGATCTTTATCTACAGTTCCTCCTGGAACCAGTTTCTTCTGGCTAATCGTGGATCGGTGGGCTGAATGCCTGTTTCCATGCTGTATCTCTAAACTAAAACACCCTCTTCACCATCTGTCCAGAACACGGCCTCCCTGGACATCCGCACTGAGGATTATATTCTCAAACCTTGCAGCAAGCCTTAAACCCACAAAGTACAGACACTGACAGGCAGTATGTTAGCTACTGGCCACAGAAAGACAGGTTTTATCCCACTGAAGGCTGGCACGTACATCTGTACCAATTTACATAGAAATGAATACAGGGGCTGCTCACGTCACAAATAACCTTATGGAAATTCAACAATGCAAATTCTTCCATGTATTTATAGTGTTTTTCAAGTTAGTAATGAAGTGTTTCATGGTATTCATTAATGACTGGATCCAGTGTATATACCATTTGTTTAATTATGGGTGATGTCCAGGTGAAACTATTGAATGAATATAAATGAATTATAGTAAGTGTATATCACAGTGTTATGGCTTACAATAGGAAACTGACATTTATAACTAATGGAAAATTGGCATATCAATCGTTCTCGGGAACAAAACCCTTATGTAACCTGAGGACTGCCTGCATTGTAAATCAGTAATCTTGTGCAAAGAGCCAGACTCTTCTCACACGTGAGCTGAGAATATTAACCACCTTGTATGAGAACCTTCCAGCCTGGGACTGAAGTGATCCACGGTTTGTCAGCATTCTGCTCTGTTTTGTTTTAGAGATGTGAAGTTAACTGACTCGCTGAACTCCGACGACTTCAAGAAGTTTCACCGTGGATCCGTGAGTATCTTAAATCGAAGCAGAAAATGCTGTCAATACTCAGCGGGCCAAGCAGGGAGAAAAGCAGAGTTAAAGTTTCAGACCGTTGACCTGGTATCAGAGCTGGGCAAATGGAAAAAGCAAGAGTGCCTTAAATTGTGGAGGTGATGAGAGGGCAGAGCGGAGGAAGGGATGGTGATGGGTTGGAGACCAAAGTTTGTACAGGTGACACCAGGTGGTAGTTGGGGCAGGTAACATTGCAACGTTGAAGAAGCATTTAGAAAGGTACATGGATGGGATAGGTTTAGAGGGATATGGGCCAACGTAGGCAGGTGGGACTAGTGTAGATGGGAGATGTTGGTCGATGTGGGCAAGTTGGGCCAAAGGGTCTGTTTCCACACTGTATGACTCTAACTCTATGATGTGGATGATGTGAAAGGTTGAAGGAAGACAGGGTGATTAATGCTTGTTAATCACAGCTGACCTGTTGCTGGAAATGTGAAGAAAGGGGAATGGATGAGGGCAGAAGAGAAAAGAATAAGGAATGTTGTCAAGTGCGGGCTAAAGGAACTAGCCTGTTAAGAATAAAGAACTCATTGCTAGAAATATGACGAGAGAATGCTGAAGATACCCATCAGGTCAGACGGCATCTGTAGAGAGAGAAAAACCAGAGTCAATGTTACAGGTGGATGTGGGTGCATCAGAACTGGGAAATTTTGGCACAAACAGTGAAGGCAGATTATCTGAGATTGTTGAATACATTTCTGAGTCCTCAAGGTGGTAAAGTACCCAGATGGAAGATGGGATGTTGTTCCTTGAGCTTATGTTTCACTTTAATGAACACGAAGTGCCGGAGCAACTCAGCGGATCAGGCAACATCTCTGCAAAACACTGATAGGTGACAATTCGGGTCGGGACACTTCTTCAGACTGAAGAAGGGTTGCGACCCAAAACGTTACCTCTCCAGTCTGAAGAAAGGCCCCGATCTGAAACATCTCCTCTCCATTACCTCCAGATATGTTGCCTGATCCGCTGAGTTACTCCAGCACTGTGTGCTCTGCGCATGATTCTAGCATCAATTCCTTGTGTCTCCTTATGTTGGGACTGTGTAGGAGGGAGGGCTAAGTGGGAGTGGGATTTGAACTGATCGGTAACTAGGAGTTCAAGATTGTCTCTGTGAACTGAGCGTGGCTGCTCCCCAAAACAATTTCCTATCTGCATTTGATTTCTCTCGAGTCGTAGAGATCACACAATGAATGCAATAAGTCAAGTCAGATTTACTGTCATACACAGTGGTCCGTATACAATGGAGATCATGCTTGCAGCAGCATCACAGGCACATAAACTCAGACAACACACAAAAACATAAAATATACATAATCATAATCATAATAATACGTTATTAGCCAAGTATGTTTTGCAACATATGAAGAATTTCATTTGCCATACAGTCATCATACTAATAAAAAGCAACAGAACACACAAAATACATTTCAACATAAACATCCACCACAGTGACTCCTCCACATTCCTCACTGTGATGGAAGGTGAAAAAAAGTTCAATCTCTTCCCTTATTTGTTCTCCTGCGGTCGGGGGCCTCGAACCTTCCGTTGACGTGGCGATCTTGCCTCCCATAGCCGGCGGCATTTGGGCCCTCGCGTCGGTGCGATCAAGCTCCTGTATCGGGGGGGAATCTCAGCTCCCCCTCGCCGGGTGATTGGACCCCGGGTCAGGGCTGGTCGAAACCTTCTGTGTCATTTGGAGCTTCCCGACATCAGTCTCCACTAGGGTTGCCAACTTTCTCACTCCCAAATAAGGGACAAAAGGTAAAAATACGGGACAAATTCCACAGCAACTTGGCCGTGGCTGGGTGAACAATGAGTTGGCCTGGGTGCTGAACTGCAAACAAAGCCCAGCCGGTGGGCAAGCTGAGGAGTTTTGGCCCACGCGACATCGTGCGCAAATTCCGGCACCCCATCCAACTCATGAACCGATGATCGGCCATGAGAAGGAGGGGTGGTGGTGTCGGTGATAAGCGAAGGTCCAAAGATCAGACAGCTGGCCGGGCTGCCGACTAACGGTGCCTGGCTCCGATGGCAAGTCCACGTCCCGCGGTGGGGCTCAAAGTCACTCCCTAGCAGGGCCTCCAGCTCCATGATGTTAGGCTGCAGAGCGACCGGCGATACCATCCGGAAAACAATCGCTTCACTGGCAAGGTAAGAGATTGAAAAAAAAAATCCCCGACCCTCTCCCCCCACATAAAACAAACCAAAGAAAATTAACACACAATATTTAAACACACTAAAATTAACAAAAAAAGACAAAAAGACACAGACAGTTGGCGAGGCTGCCATCGTGCGGCGCCCCCTGGTGGTTATAAATTGTTTATCCTAAATAATATCCTCAATTGGAAGTTGAACACTGTCTGAAAGGACTCTTGTGGGTCCCTGGATGGTGGGGGGAAGAGGTAAAAGGGCAGTTGTTGCATCTCCTGTGGTTGCTGGGAAAAGTACAAAGGGAAGGGGAGTAGTTGATGGCGATGGAAGAGCGAATTGGGGAGTCTCAAGGATAAAGATCCTTTGGGATTGCTGAGAAAGGAGGGGAGGGCAGGGGAAACTGTTTTATGGTGGAATCTTGTTGAAGGTTGTGAAAACTCTGGAGGAGGATCTGTTGAATGTGGAGGCTCGTGGTGTGGAAGGTGAGGACCAAGAAATACTATTGTCGCTCTGGGAGAGGATCGGAGAAGTAGGGAATAGATCAGAATCCCTGTGACCTGCGTGGGTTTTCTCCAGGATCTCCGGTTTCCCTCACACTCCAAAGACATACAGGTTTGTAGGCTCATTGGCTTGGTAAAAATTGTAAATTAACCCTAGTGTGTGTAGGATAGTGTTAGTCTGTGGGGATTGGTGGTCGGTGCGGATCTGATGGGCCAAAGGGCCTGTTTCCGCTCTATCTCTAAACTAAGGTTAAAAAAAAATTAGTGGTGGAGTATAAATGCTGGCCTTATCACCCACATGCAGATCTGAATCATGAGTAACCTAAAGTTGTGCAATATGCTATACTGTGCTTGGTGACAAGAAAAGCATGCAAATGTTTGCAAGGCATTCGGAGGTTCTGCTGCCTACACAACTGAAAGTCTTTCTTTCTTTTCAGACAATTAAAAAGTACAACTCTCAGTATCACAAACTCTTCAAGGATGTCCCTGAGCAGGAGACGTTGAGGAAAGGTGTGTCTCTCATGTTGTGTTATTCTTTGGGACGTGGCAAAATAGATACTGACACTCGATCACCTCATAATTAATGTGCACATGCGGTCCCGGAACTAGAACTTTTGGTCATTGGTTAGACCTGGGAAATTCATGTCCCACTGTGCTAAACTGTCACGAGAGCATTCCACTTAGTGAGATCATGAAAAAAAGGCCAATGTTACATTAGTCTTGAGTTAAGAGTGTTTGATTGTCATATATACTAACAATAGAACCATGAAAATCTTACTTGCAGCAGCATAACAGGACTGTAGCACAATACACATAGGTAATATACAACAAAAATTGAATAAGTTAATAACCCCAATTCTAGTGCAAAAGAAATTCCAAAGTCCTTAGTGCAACACAAGATAGTTCATTGGTTAGTGTTGTTTAAATGTTTAAGAGTGGATGTTGGGAATAACCTGTGTTCCTGTACCTGGTGGTCACAGTTTTCAGATTCCTATCCATTCTTCTCGATGGGAAGCAAAATTAGAGCATGGCAAAGATGATGTTACATATTGTCTTGTCTATTAGCAAGGGGGTTATTACAGAAGGGTGCAATAACCAAGTGAGTCTCGCTTATACACGTACCTAGGTTATTGGTTAATACTGCTTTCTCTTACAAAGATCTATCTTCAATCTATGTGTGATCTATCAGCTCCATAGCTCCACAAAACAGATACAAAGTGCTGGAGTAATTCAGCGGGTCAGGCAGCAACTCTGGAGAATATGGATAGATGATGTTTCAGGTCAGGACCCTTCTTAAGTCTGAAGAAGGCTCCCGACCCAAAACGTCATCTATCCATGTTCTCCAGCAACGTTGTCTGACCCGCTACCTTACTCCAGCACTTTGTGTCTTTTGTTTTTGAAAACCAGCATCTGTGGTTTCTTGTTTCTCCATAGCTACACAATTTATGCCCTGTCCACTTTATGCTCCTGTGGCAGAAGATAAGGTGGGGAAAAATGCTATCACGTCACAAATTGAACCTCATTAATGTCCCGCTTTCAGTCTGCATGAAAGACAGATGTAATCTGTGGTTGTATGCAGGCAGCCAAGTGTTGATGGAGAAACATTCACAGGAACAAAGGGTAAGAATTGTTGCTGCGTAAATAACCTGAGAATGAGGAAGAGACTAACGGGTCCAGAAAAAAATGTTCTTGGATTGGATTCCAGTAAAAATACAAGCCTCATTTATTATTGCACATGTAACGAGGTACAGTGAAAAGCTTGGTTTGCATGCTGTCCAAACAGATCAGAAATATGAATCATGGGTACAATCAGTTCAAGCTCGAGTACAATAGGTGGAGCAAAGGGGAAGGTACAGAATGCAAAATATAAGCATTGTAGCACATCAATTCAATGGACAAAGTCCAATGTCCTCAATCGTGTAGAGGTGAACCGAAAGGTACCCTAGCTTCATAAAGTCATGGCGTTATGACCCTAGATGCTACAAAAGATCTTCTGTCTCTCCTGACCAGAGCTGGACTTCCATGTATAGTCCCATACTCTTGACTCCAGCATATGTTTCTGACCTGTCTCTCTAAAAGCTGCCTCTTCAGCCCAGCTGGTTCTGTGAACATTGTATTCTAAGAGGAAGAAGATTGGACTTTTTTGCCTCCCATCACAGTGAGGAATGTGGGGAATCCGCTGTGGTGGATGTTTATGTTAACTTTTATGTAGTTGTGTGTCTTGTTGCTTTTTTTTCGTATGGCTATATGGTAATTCGCATATCACTGTACCTTAATTGGTGCACGTGACAATAAAAGACCTTTGAACCTTTGATCCCTGAGGCCTTTGGGACAGGACCTTCTCCATGTAACAAAGCCGGATGAGCCATAGAATATGTTTAATGATATTTATGCTCTTTACAACGTAATTATCGGTTGGCGCCCAAGTCATCTAGAACCTGTGACTGAAGTTAAAGATTAATTTAACAGGGTTGAGTTTTTCTGTATGGACTGCATATTGGGAGGTGCGTTCAGCAGACAGAACCCTGGATCCCAGGAGCACATTTGTAGCATATTTTTGAATCTTTTTAAGGCAGCAGTGAGTAAAACGCTTGAAAAGCAAGCGGAGAAGTTTATTGGGATAAATGGTTGAGATTGCAGTTGGATTAGCCACAATCTTTTTTCAAAGGTTCAACATGTTCAAAGGGCCAAGTGGGCTCCTTCTGTTCCTCCTTCAAATGTTACAGAAAATATCCCCGGGAGTAATACTCCCACCCATTCTGCTGAGAAATTGGGTAAGAATTCATCGCTCAATTATGTAACAACTTGCATTCCTTTAATTTAAAAAAAACACCCAAGGAATTTGACAGGAACGTAATCAGACACTAATGCCAGCATCAATGGGGAAGTGAGGGCAGGTGGTCAGAGGAACAAGGACACAGGCAAGGTGATAGCAGTAGGGATCCTTGGGGTGATTCCCGGTCAGCGTGGACTCGGTGGGTCGACAGACCTGTTTCTGCTCTGTATCTCTAAAGTCTAAAGACAAACAGGACATTAAGGAGCACTGTTCGAGATGTGTGAGTGAGTTAACAACTCCAGTGGATATCTGCTTCCAGGATATGGGGAAACCTTCCAAAAGTGTTGGATTTTACCACGTAGATTGTTCTCGCCACAAGTCAAAAGCACAGGGCTGACCAAACAAGAATTGTTTCAAGGGATTATTCTGACCCTCTGTCTGTATCCCTTCTGTCTTGCCAGTCTACTCCTGTGCTCTCCAGAAAGACATCTTAATCCAGGGTCGTCTCTACATCTCCAGCAACTGGGTGTGCTTCCACGCTAACTTCTTCGGAAAAGACATCAAGGTGTGTGACCCATCTTGGTGATGTTCCTCTCATTTTATGTTTATTAGAACTTTACTAATATTAATGAAATGCAAAGAAGTTCGACGATTAAGTGTAGTTACCATTCATTTTAGTAACGATTTGTTCCTTATTTAAGATCATGGATTTGAAATTAATCCACACTAAATGTTTTAGCATTAAACAGCACTGCAGGCCACTCTAAAGCTGTTTGTGGAAGTCACATAAGGGGCAATAACTTTGAGATTCACCAAGAGATGAATGGTCATATGCACGGGGAATTGAACAATTAAATTCTTACTTCCTTGCAGCTTTATAGGCACAGTAACGTAACAACTCAACACATCAATATATGCAATAACCCAATAATGCAGTAAATTATCAGTAATGCTAGGGAACCAGACCACATTAGTACAAACTATAAAAATCTATAATAGATCATTGCTGAGGTGGGGCTTTGGTTAGAGTTGTGCAGTGTGGTTCAAGAGCCTATTGTTTAATGGGAAGAAGCAGCTTTTGAACCTGAAGTTCACGGTTCCAGTCTCCTGTACCTCCTTCCTAATGTTAACGGCAAAATGAGAGCATGATCAAAGTGGTGGGGAGATCATCACTCATGATGGAAAGGACAATGTCCAACATTTTCTGCACCAAACTGCATTGTTACATTTCCCTGTGTGATACTGTCCACCATCACAAAGTGCTTTGAGAGTCTGGTTATGGAACGCATTGAATCCAGTCAGCCAAGCAACTTTGACCCACTGCAGTTCGCCAACAGCCACAACATGTCCATGCCTGATGCCATCTCCTTGGCCCTACTCTCATCACTGGAACACCTGGATAAGAGAGGCACCAATATCAGACTTCTATTCACAGTCTACAGCTCTGCTTTCAATACCATTATTCCATGTCTAATATCAAGCTTGGTACATGACGCAGGGTGAACCCGACCTGTCAGCCCCATCCTTCTCACTGTGCGGTGCTGCCCTGAAACAGGCGGCAGACGGGGGAAAGGACTAACTGTTGTTGTTTCCCTTTCAGGTCATGGCTTCAATCACGTCAGTCGTGTTGGTCAAGAAGCATCGGACAGGAGGGCTGCTTCCGAATGGACTTGTGATCAGGACAAGTGCAAATGAGAAGGTGAGGCCAGGCCAGGCCTGCACGTGGTGGAAGGGGAATGTCATGTTGCAACTGTGGACATCGTTGGTGAGACCACACTAGGAGTATTATTTGCCGTTTTGGTTGTCTAGCTATAGGACACTGAAATGTACTGAAAGATTCATGCGGATTTTACCAAGGCTGGAGTGCTTGAGTTGTAAGGAGAGACTGGGATATGAGGAGAGACTGGCCATGTATTATTGAAGCAAGGCATCCTCTAAAACTTAAATCCTTTTCTAATAAGGACCATCCTCCTTCCTAAATCCTTTCAGTGATTTGTATACAAGGACACCCAGATCCATCTGAATACCAGGACTTTTCAATCCCCTGTCATTGGAAAACTCTTCTAGTTTTTCTGTCTTATGCTTTCCCACATTAACCCATATTCATCTGCATTCTCCACACCCATTCGCTCTGTGTCTTTCTCATAGCCCATACTTTGCAAATCGAGTCCAGTCTGTCTGCAGAAGGTTCTTGACCCAAAACCTCTTCTGTACATTCCCTCCACGAATGTTGCCTGACCCACTGAGTTCCTCCCACACTTCGTTTTTTGCTCAAGTTTATTATCCTCTACACATATATAGCTTTGTATCATCAACCATATTACTCTGGTCATCTCCTATTTCTGACCTTAGCTATCCCCTTGGTCTTTTAACCAGCCTCCCGATGTTTAAGGTTTCTCTGGTACATTATTGGTAAGGACACCAGGGACCAAGTGACCAACCTATATGATCCTTGCATGGGCTACAGAAGTTGTGTCGGGAGCTAATTCAGTGTAATGGGAACATGGCAGAGACATTTCAGAATTCAAAAAAGTACAAAAGGAAAAAAAAATACTCACATTTGAGCAAAGATGGAAATTATTTAGAGAATGGGGATCTCTTTTGTGGGGGTTTAAATATATAACATTATAACAGGAGAAGGAGTGCGAGGAAGAGCAAGTGGAAGATGGATGGAGAGGGGACAAGAGTTATGGAGAGAGAGAAGAAGTGGGAGAGGGGAAGATGGAGAGGGGCAGAGACACGGAAAAGGAGGTAGGGAAAGAAGACAAGAAGAATGATAGTGAAAGATGAGGGACGTTTTGTGAGGATGTGATGGAGTGACATGAGGAGAGAGTGAGGCAATGTGTTGTGCCCTCTTTCTGCATTAGAAGTTGAATATATGTATGAAGAGTGAGGGATTTAATTCAATGCGGTGCATCAGAGTGCAGGCTTTGCACTGTGGATTTGTCCCATCTTTAACAAGGCTCTCTGCTCTTCATTGCAGTACATCTTCGTCTCCTTCATCTCGAGAGACAGTGTCTACGACGTGTTGAAGCAGGTCTGCTCACATTTACAGGTAGGTTCTCAATCGTAGTCGGAGATGACCAGGTCCTACTCTCCACCACTGTTTAATAGTTTGCCAGAAATATCCCACAGTGATACTTTGAAGAATGGGGTATTCTCCCGTGGAATCCAACTCATTATTTATTCCTCATTAAAATAGATCAGCTGGTGGATGGCATCTTATATGGTGGGAGCTTCCTGTGGGTAAAATGGCAGTCTTCTACATTATTACAGTCTTTACAATTCAAAAGTAATTGTAATTGGGAACATTTTGAGATTGCAAATATGCTATTTAAAAACAAGTGTGCTTTCTCTTCATAACTTTAGAGATATAGTGTGGAAACAGGCCCGTCGACCCACAAAGTCCGCTCCAACCAATGATCATCCATACACTAGTTCTATGCTACACACTAGGGACAATTTACAGAGGTTAATTAACCTACAAACCTGCACGTCTTTGGAGTGTGGGAGCAAACCAGAGTACCTGGAGAAAACACACATGGTCACAGGGAGAACGTGCAAACTCTTTACAGACAGTACCCATAGTCAGGATCGAACCCAGGACTCTGGGGATGTAGGGCAGTAACTCTACCACTGTGCCACTGTGCCGCCCACTGTCCCTGTCCTGCACAGTGTGCACATCGGATAGAAATTGAACAAGAATGCCTTAATTATAGATGAACTGTGCTTGCCGCATACCTGAAATCCTCTTGCACGTGAATGTTTTAAAGAAAGTGTTCTTCTCTTTCCCTATTTATAATTGCCCCACCATTGGTGGCTCTGCCAACACCAGCTCAGGCCACAAATTCTGGCATTCCCCTCCTAAATGTCTCAACCTTTCTCCCTGTTTTCTTCCTTTAGAACACTCTCATGTCTGCCACGTTGCATCTGATCTTGTTGCTGTGACCTGCCTTTGGGCAATTCATGATTATATAAATATGCAATTCCTATATCATGTGCATGTTGACGGAATATTTGGAATTCCTCTGTGGTTTTAGATTATTTGCAAGAAAGGTTTCCTGTTACTATATGTTATCTTCCATGTTGGTGTAGCTGCCAAATGTTCCTGCCATGTTGGTCCATTATCGTCGGTCACTCGAAACAAGTATGACTGTCCTCTTTTGGGAGGACGCCTGTGTGTGACTTTGTTTAACGTGGGGGAGACTGGTGCACAGACAGCTACCGCATGGTTCTTTGACAGATCTGGGTCAAGATCCAGTGGCATGGAGTCCAAGACGACCGGAGACCCTTTTCTGCTGCAGCCTTCATCTGCCTTCCCAGCTGTTGTGACGCTCCACTAAAGTCAGCCATCAACCTCCGCTTGTTCCACCGTCGAGGTCTTGGTTGGATTGCTCTTTGTCAGGGACCTCCCCCTCGACCTTACCTCCATGGGTGGCCCCACCAGGAGCAAAGCTCCAGACGGCATCGCTCTCAGGACCACACAAGCTTCTCCACCACCACAACATATAAGATTGTTAAGGGTTTGGACACACGGGAGGCAGGAATCATGTTCCCGATGTTGGAGGAGTCCAGAGCCAGGGTCCACAGTTTAAGAATAAGGGGTAAGCCATTTAGAACAGAGACGAGGAAACACTTTTTCTCACAGAGAGTTGTGAGTGTGTGGAATTCTCTGCCGCAGAGGGCGGTGGAGGCAGGTTCTCTGGATGCTTTCAAGAGAGAGCTAGATTGGGCTCTTAAAAATAGCGGAGTCGGGGGAAAGGCAGGAACGGGGTACTGATTGGGGATGATCAGCCATGATCACATTGAATGGCGGTGCTGGCTCGAAGGGCTGAATGGCCTACTCCTGCACCTATTGTCTATTGACAAGGTGATAATCCACAGATCAATACATCACAGATGCTAAATCATTTAGATTTTTTTAATGGTTACCTGGATGCTGAGACAGTACATCCTCAGGCAATGGTACTCCATGAAACCATGCATTCTGATTGCTATACCAATAGCTGTACGAATGCTCAAAGATACTTTGTTGTAGAGGGCCCTTGGTCTGTACATCATTGCTTGTATATATCTCTGGTACACGTCTAAAGTCTGAATGGTATAACCGGTTTGGATAGTTCTGGTGATTCCAGCAAGTTTTTAAACATTAACCAGTTACCTTCTAAATTGATCCACTCAGGATAACAAGGAAGGTCTGAATTGGCTGGCAAAATTCAACATTCCCCACCACCTACTTATAAATGACCTGACTGACTACAATAGGGGACATCCGACAAGTTGCAAATGACCACTTATTGCCAGATAGTTTGCTAGCTCTGCTATTACTCAGCTGGATGCCTTCAGTCTCTGTGTGGTCTTCAAAATGTTGCTACATCTGTGTTTTTAGACTTCACACACAAAGTGTTCTACAAAAGCAGCCTTTTACATGTTCCTGCCATGTTGTTCAATAGTTCTGATCCAAACGGAACATCTAAAGTGTGATCTCACCCTACAAGTTTAGTTAAGTTTAGAGATACAGCGCGGAAACAGGCCCCTCGGCCCACCGAGTCCACTCCGACCAGCGATCCCCGCACATTATCACTATCCTACACACACAAGGGACACCTTACCCTTATACCAAGCCAATTAACCTACAAACCTGTACGTCTTTGGAGTGTGGGAGGAAACCAAAGATCTCGGAGAAAACCCACGTGGTCACGGGGAAAACGTACAAACTCCGTACAGACAGCGCCCGTAGTCAAGATCGAACCCGGGTCTCCGGCACTGCAAGCGCTGTACGGCAGCAACTCTACTGCTGCGCCACCGTTTGTAAAAATGTAAATCTGTAATATTTTTTATATTGCCCCCCTCACTGTCCTCATGCCCCCACTCAACAAGGGCAACAAACATCCTGGTGAATCTTTCTTGCACCTTCTTGAGTGACCAGACTACACACGGAAATCCATCTGTGAACCAATGTCAGTGCCAGTTACGATACAACTTTATAAAACACTATTACTCTGGAACAATAATAATGGATGGGATTTATATAGCGCCTTTCTAATACTCAAGGCGCTTTACATCGCATTATTCATTCACTCCTCAGTCACACTCAGTGGTGGTAAGCTACTTCTGTAGCCACAGCTGCCCTGGGGCAGACTGACGGAAGCGTGGCTGCCAATCTGCGCCTACGGCCCCTCCGACCACCACCAATCACTCACACACATTCACACACATTCACACACAGGCAAAGGTGGGTGAAGTGTCTTGCCCAAGGACACAACGACAGTATGCACTCCAAGCGGGATTCGAACCGGCTACCTTCCGGTTGCCAGCCGAACACTTAGCCCATTGTGCCATCTGTCGTCCCAGTGTCTTATAAAGTTGTATCGTAACTGGCACAGACATTGTGGGCTGAAGGGCCTGTTCTCGTGTTGTACTTTTCCCTGCTCTTATATTTTATGCCCCAGCTAATGAAAGCCAGTATCACAAATGTTATTTTACCCCACTGCTGCCACCTTCAGAGATCTTTGGACTTGTATACCAAGGTTTCTCTATTCCTCAATAGTTCCTTGCGTCCTATCATTCATTAATAATAATAATACATTTTAATTTGTATAGCGCTTTTCAAGGACTCAAAGTTGCTTAACATGGTGAGTCAAGAACAAAACAAAATAAAGCAGTAAGACAGAGATGCAAAGGGGAGGGGGACATGGGACTAAGGGTATGCAGAGGTGAAGAGATGGGTCTTGAGGCGGGACTGGAAGATGGTGAGGGACTCAACATTTCGGATCAAGTGGGAGGGAGTTCCAGAGCCTGGGAGCTGCCCTGGAGAAGGCTCTGTCTCCAAAAGAGCAGAGGTTGGATTTCAGAATGGAGAGGAGACCGGCTGAAATGGATCTGAGGGTCCGTGAGGGTTGGTAGGGGGAGAGGAGGTCAGTGAGATAAGGGGGGGCCAAGTGGTTGAGGGGACGCCTTGAGTGACAGTGGCTGTAGCAGAGGTGTGGTTATGGAGAGAGATGAAGTGGGATCGGTTCGAAAGGTAGGAACGGAGCCAGCTGAGTGCAGAACCTTCAATGCCAAGGTCTTTAAGTCTGGTAAGCAGGATGTTATGGTTCATTGTTGGGGAAGTCCAGGACAAGGGGTCACCGCTTAAGGATAAGGGGGAAATCCTTTAAAACCGAGATGAGAAAAACTTTTTTCACACAGAGTGGTGAATCTCTGGAACTCTCTGCCACAGAGGGTAGTTGAGGCCAGTTCATTGGCTATATTTAAGAGGGAGTTAGATGTGGCCCGTGACTAAAAGGATCAGAGGGTATGGAGAGAAGGCAGGTACGGGATACTGAGTTGGATGATCAGCCCTGATCATATTGAATGGCGGTGCAGGCTCGAAGGGCCGAATGGCCTACTCCTGCACCTAATTTCTATGTTTCTATTGTGCATCTCCTAGCCTTATTGGTCTTCCGGAAAGTCATCGTCTGATCTTTTTCAGGAATATGAGACAGATGGAAACCGTATTGAAGCACGCGGGGCACGCATCATATAGGCACTGTGTTTTATACACAAGGGACACTAGTGGCAGCGTGGTGCAGCTACGAACGCTGCTGCCTCATAACGGCAGAGGTGCAGGTTCAATTTTTACCTCGGGTGTGTGGAGTTTACATGTTCTCCCTGTGAACACGTAGGTATCCTCCAGGTGCTTCAGTTTCCTCCTAAATCCCAAAGACATGCAATTTTGTAAGTTAGTTGCCCCTAGTGTGTAGGGAGTGGATGATAAAGTGGTACAGTATGATAGCAATAGGGTTGTTGCATTTATAATCCAGGAAATGGAATAACAATCCGGAGATGAGGTTAAAACTGATGGAAAATGGTTTGGGTATTTAAATCTGGAATACAAAGTAACATCATGACACCACCAGATTGTCACTGAAAAACCTAGCTAGTTTTCGAATGACCTACAGAGAAAGGAATCTGATATTCTTCCCTGTTCTTGCCCCCACACAAATGCAGATTTTAGGTGGGTATTACCTTGGAGAATTGAGCGTTCATACCGTTGCTGCCCAAGTAGAATAAGAGGTGCTGTTCCTACAGTTTGTGTGTGACTACTCTCTGCCAGTAGAGAGGTTGCCTCTTAATTGGCTTTTTAAAACGTGTAAGGTTATGGATGGGGTGCTAGTCCAGTGGGAAGCTTTGTCCAGGATGGTATGAAACTTCCTGAGAGTTACTGAAGCTGCAAGCGGAGAGAATTCCACCTCGGTCCTGACTTGTAGATGGTGGAAATGCTCTTGGTTTCAAGCAGTGAGTTACTCATCTGTCCCGTGTACATCTCACGCTACAGCACTGTTAAACCAATAGCAAAACACAAAGAGCTGGAGGAACTCAACAGATAGGGCAGCATCTGGGGAGGGCATTCATTCAGGCTGATAAGAGTGGGGGGAGAAAGCTAAAAAAGAGAGGTGGCGCCAGGATGAAGCCTGGCGTGATAAGTGGGTTGCAGTCAGGATAGCACAAAGCACCATGCAATATAATATAATCACTGCAAAATATAATCACTATAGCTATGAAAAGTTCCACAAGGTGCCACTTCAGTCATAGGCATGTGAATATCTCTGTCCTGAAGTAACTTTGAAAGTATCTCCCCTAGTGCTTCACAGGAAGGTGCCTCCCTTACTCTAGCAGCTCATTCAATGGCCATTCTTTCTTTCAGGATAACAGTAAGAAGAGCTTGAGTGTGGGCCTGAGTGTGGACACATTGGATTCCCTTCCCTCAGTAAGTTGTTCTCCGGATGTTTAGATTTTTCACATTACATAATATTTGGAGGGATTTCCCCCTTCATTCCCAGAAATGAATGTGGAATGTGGCGGCTCGAACGTTACTGCACAGGAATGTTGGGCAGGGAACCTTGTGATGCCAGTCAGACTGGGATGTGCCAGAATCATAGACTAATGATGCCAATGAAAGAAGCCGTTGGGCCCATTTTGGTTGTGCTGGTCGAAATTAAATCTACCCAATATAATGCCACTGTCCAGCAGTGAACCCACAGGTCACAACTGATAACGTTCCCACCCAAGTACTGTTTAAAAACATCAAAGGTTTCTACTTCCCCCACCTTTTCAGACAAGGTTGTTCCTAACTCCACTTCCCTTTGGGTGAAGAAACCTTTCTTTATTTCCCCTCTAATCATCCTGCCAATTAGTTTAATTCATCCCCCTGGTTCATGACCCTTGAACTATTGGGGATAGGTTCTCCCTATTTAGTCTCTCCTGGCCCTCATAAACATAAACTTTGAAGTCTCAACCTCCACAGTTGCAGAGAAAACGACCCCAGCCTATCCAATCTTTCCTCAAAGCTACAACTTTCCGATCCAGGCAGCATCCTCACCAACCCCCTGCACCATGTCCAATGTAGTCATACCTTTCCTATAATGCAGTGACTAGACCTTGACGCATTCACTACCCAAGTTGTGGCTCAAGTACTCTTCACACAGAAGGAGACAGTTTGGCCCATTGAGTCTCTGCTGGTTCTCAGAGCAATCCAATCAGTTCCAATTCTTGCACTTTTTATCAACTCTCTCACATTCCCAATCAACTCCCCTCCCTGATCCTCCCATCACCCACCTACACTTGGGACAATTTACAGCAACCAAATTAATCTAACATCCTGCACGTATTTGGGAAGTGGGAGGAAAACGGAGCAGCCGGGAGAAGCCTGTGTGCCCAGAATGTGCACCCAGAGAGCAGCAGAGATCAGGATTGAAGTAACCCCCACATTACATAGAGTCATACAGCATGGAATCAGACCTTCAGCCCTACTTGTCCATGTCAACCTAGATGTCCCATCTACACTAGTCCCACCTGTCCACATTTGGCCATTTCCTTCTAAATCTAACCTATCCAAAAGGTATTCCTTTTGCCTATTTCTTTTTACCTTTTAAGGATCGCCTAACATGTTCTCCAAGGTCCCTCTGTACCTTCTCACCTCTTGTCATTCTTCTACTTAGTGAGTATTCCAAACAAATAACAAAAAATATATTACTCACACCCCCAAAGCAGACTGGGTTAAGGTATGGGCGCAAATGCTGCCCTTCATCCAATTGATTGGCAACCCCGGACAATCCTGACTTTGAATGTTAATTCTGTTTCTCTCTACACAGACCCCTCTCGACCCGCTGTGTATACCTGGCATTTTCTTTCTCATTTTAATTAGACCCACATTAATTTGATAAGTGGCAAACCCAAGGTGGGGAGTTATGTTATCATTATCAGTGCTATCATTGGCCTTGGTGAGGGACATTACCCAATGCCTGCAGTCTGTGGCGCTGTTACTGGGTGAGATCATTTTCTGTGCTGTTTCTCAGGAAGGCTGTAGGTTACATTTGGACTGGAAAAGAAAACTATCTAACGGCTCCTCATCCTCACAGCCCGAAACAGAACAGCAGTCCCTGTTGGGAAACTCCACCAGCAGCCTGAGTGCTCCAGAGATAGAGAGCTCCAGTTGCAGCAGTCAGACCTTCAGAGGTGAGTACGGACAGCGTGGGTGACGGCTCATCATTACGCAGACAGTCTAGGTCCCTGCACCTGGCTGAAGCTGGTGTGTATGGAGGGATCAATGTGTGCAGGGGGTGGTGCTGCCTCACAGCTCCAGTGTCCCAGCTTCAATCCTAACTTTGGGTGCCTAGTTTAGTTTAGAGATACAGCATGGTAAAAGGCCCTTTGACCCACAGAGTCCATGCTGACCATTGATCACCCGTACACTAGTTCTACGTTATCCCACTTTCGCATCCCACATACTAGAGGTAATTTGTTTAACCTACAAACCTGCACGTCTTTGGAATGTGGGAGGGGCCAGAGCACCCAGTGAAAACCCACGGGGTCACATGGGGAATGTGCACGCTCCACACAGACAGGATCGAACCCAGGCAAATCAGCAGCTGTGGGAACTGATCTACAGGCAATGTATTTGGCTGTGGTTGCTAGGTTGAGTTTAAAGGAAAGTAGTCTGATGATTAAGCAGAGGGATATGTTCCTCAGTTAAGAAGTTATGTAAGTGGGTTCCCTCTCATTCCTTTCTCTGTACGCTTCTACCATTCAGAAAGACTGGTGAAGAAAGAAAAAATACTTGAATTAGATTCAGTTGAAGGCATCAGCAAAGTGGAATATCGAATCCTCAGGATATTAATTATTATGTGAGTATTGAACAACAGATCAGTATGAAGTAACGCTGCCTCACTTGTTGCATGGTGTGAAAGGAGCGGGTACGTGGTGTAGTAATTACTGTACTAGTAATGCAGGGACTGCATTAACAATCCAGGCACAAGTTCAAATCCCACCATAGCAGCAGAGAGACTTAAATTCAGTTACAATGGATTGTTAAATCTGCAATTTGACAGAAAGTGACTGAATTGTACTTAAAAAACACAAAATAAATAACACAACAGGTCAGGCAGCATCCGTGGAAAGAGAAAGTAAATTAACATTTCAGGTGAATGACCCTTTGTCAGAACTCCCACCTAGTTCACTTACTTGCAGCAACAAAAATGCCTGACTACTCCTGACTAGAGCCCCCTATCACTATCGCTTGCCTGGACCTACTCCTTCCCTGCTGTTCAACAGCACCAGATGTGGTACTGCTGGTTTGGCTGCAGCTGCAGATCATCCATGAGAGCCTATCCCCTCAACAATAGTTTAGTCTAGAGATAAAGTGCAGAAACCGGCCCTTCGGCCCACTGAGTCCGTGCCGACCAACGATCGTCCATACACTAGCACTATCCTACACACTAGGGACAATTTACAATTTTACCAAAGCCGATTAACCCACAGACCTGCACGTCTTTGGAACGTGGGAGGGAACCAGAGCACCCAGAGAAAACCCACGCGATCACAGGGAGAACATACAAACTCTATATGGACAGTACCCGTAGTTGGGATTGATCCTGGGTCTTTGGCTCTGTAAGGCAGCAACTCTACTGCACACTGTGCCACCCCGCCCAACTAAATGCATTTAAAAATGCTGAATGGGAAGTTTCACTTCCATCGGTAGATCAGCGAACTGAGAAAACTTCTCTCTGCCCGCCAAGGTCTGTTGCTGATTCATTGCTGTTCTAAGGCTGCAGCCATTTGATGTAAGTTAGGTTGATGTACCATATTGGAAGGTAGTTAGTAAATTATTGTTAAATTACTTAATCCGTTGTTGTTATTGTTCCGGGCAATACATAACAGCTCCCGCCTCCTGAAGCTTTCCCATCTTGTCAAGGCTATGCCTGTTGCACCCACTATCTTCTTCGGTGGGCTGATGGGAGGGTTCTGTTGCTTGGTGGAGTTTAAAGGAAAGTAGAGGGATGTGTTCCTCAATTAACTAATCCTGGCCGTTCTGCTGCAGAGCTGTCATTTCAGTGAAAAGAACCTCCACTATGGGCACTTTGTCCTTCAACTGTTGGTCCTTCTCGTTCCCCTGAGGCACAGTGTGGACAATCTGTGGGTAGCCTTCTCAGACCCTCTCATCTCTGACTTTGTAGTTCTCCGACAGGGAAATGGCTCACTTTTATTTGAAATAACTCTGGCTGCAAACGTCAGAGGCTGATGAATCCCATTTGAGCTCAGGAGCAGAGTCTTGTGTGGTACAGACGTGCCTGCCTTGGAGGACTCTGTGAGATGTTGGACGGGGCCAGTGCCTGGGGTGAAACGTGGCGTGTTGCAGAGAGAGGGCTGATGGACAAGGTCAGCAGCACCGTGTTTACACGACCTTCAACAAGAAGAACATTGCAAACTAGTTTCCCCAGACATGAAGTCTGTGCAAACATAATTGCTTAGTATCTTGCAAATCTTGTTATTGTCACGGAAAGAAGCTGTTTCAGATAGACTTGTATTTCAGGTTTCATTTGTTTAAAACCCTGCGGTCTGACGAATTGGCTGGTGTATGTTTTTCCAGAGTCATTATCCTTTTGGCATCCTCCATTTACATGACGTTCCGAGTTTTCTCCCTGGAGCAGCAACTGGGACTCCTGGACGCAGCCTCTCAGTCACACACCCACAAAAGGTAAGATGGCATCCAAATATAACCATTCCCATGCACATTCTCACTCTGTGGAGTCTCGATGGACAGGGGTCTGGAAGTGGTTAGTCATCTTGCTCCATGTTGTAGCTCATTGGGGTACACTGAAACCCATACAGATGAAACTTTTGGACCCTTGAAGCTGCCTGGCCACCTTTGGACTTTATAGACACAGCGCGGAAACATGCCCTTCTGCGCCGACCAGCAATCACCCCGTACGCTAGCGCTATCCTACACACAGGAACATTTGTAATTTTACTGAAGCTCATTAACCTACAAACCTGTACGTCTTTGGAGTGTGTGAGGAAACCGGAGCACCTGGAGAAAACCCACGCAGTCACAGGGAGAACGTACAATTTTCGTGCGGACAGCACCCGTAGTCGGGATCGAACCCAGGTGTCTGGAGCTATAAGGCAGCAACTCTATCGCTGCGCCACCGTGTCACCCACCAGCTTCAGTTCTACTGAGTGGAGCCACATTTATAGAAATCAAGAAAGTGAAGCTGACATTCAACCCCTCTATTTACAAAGTTGTCCCCCTGTACGTTCTTCAAAGAAACATAGAAAAATAGGTGCAGGAGTAGACCAATCGGCTATTCAATATGATCACCATTCCTGATTTTTCCCCATATCCCTTGACGCCCTTAGCCCTAAGAGCTAAATCTAACTCTCTGTTGAAAACATGCAGTGAATTGGCCTCCACTGCCTTTTGTGGCAGAGAATTCTACAGATTCATAACTGTCCGAGTGAAGATGTTTTTCCTCATCTCAGTCCTAAATGGCCTACCCCTTATTCTTAAACTGACCCCTGGTTCTGGACTCCCCCAACATCGGGAACATTTTTCCTGCACCCGCCTGTCCAATCCTTTAAGAAATGTATATTTCTATAAGATCCCCTCTTATCCTTCTAAATTCCAGTGAATACAAGCCCAGTCGACCCATTCTTTCATCATGCACTTCAACACCTCATGCACATCTTCATTGATTTGTGAATATCCACCCACCTCAAAATAGTTCATCATACTACCTCTTCTTGCTGTTCCCCTTGTCTAACTTAAACTTTACTAGTCAACTATCTACCCTATGCTGCTGAAGTGGCCACCATCCCCCCCGCCCCCCCTCATTTACTACATTGATAAGTTTTCTATCACTCCTATAGCCAAATCATTTACCGGTATATTATTTTTAAAATAGTGGTCCTACTGTAAACTCACAGAGACAGGGTGAGCATTATTCCCTTTATTCTGTATCAGTACACGTTTGACGGCTTGATTGTGATCATGTGTAGTCTTTCCGCTGACTGGATAGCACGTGACAAAAAAGCTTTTCACTGTATCTTGATAAAGTGAAAATAAAAATATTTTGAAAATGAAAATAAACTAAACTAATGCATGGAGCAACACCCTTGTCCCACCACGTCCATGCCGACCAGTGGGCACCCATCCATTGTAATCCTATCTCCAAGCCAGTAGCCAGCGCCTAGAAGATTCAAGTGATGGCCCAGACTGTCAGTGACTCTGCTTCTTCCACCACGGTCTCCAGCAGCGGGCCATTCGGCTTGTGATTACCAGGTTCATCCCCACCTCCATTAACCAGGGTGCAGAAGGTGAAATCACCAGGGTCTCTGACACTCCCCAAAATGCAATAAGGCCTGGAGACCCCTGCATCAATCCCAGGATAAACATCAGCACTTCTTCCCTCGTATGGTGGAAGTACCCTCTTGCACTAAATGAATGGACAGCTCCCACAGAGTGCCTGTTTTTTGACACCTCTTCCAATCAACTGCTGAACACAATGCCATAGGGGAATGGCATCACGGTAATCCCTCCACATGGGGAGTACTAGGGGTGAGGGGGAGTGGTGGTGCCGGGGTCCACCAATTGCATCAGCACTCGCTCTGTGTGCAGGAGGAATCTGCCTGCTTCCTAATGCTGCTAGTTGTAACTTTGTGAAAAGACAACCAGTCACAGTGTGCAGTGAGACTGCAAGTGCTTCTTGGAGTCTGGTTTTGTGTCATTGTTAAACCTATGGTTTATTCCCAACTAACCTCAGAACAATTGGCGGAGTTTCACTTTCAATCTGCTCACTCCCTTGTCTTATGTTCCAGGTAAAGTAGGTTCCTGAGGCTTTGTTAAAGCTGTTGGCTCACAGTAGCTCAGCCATGGACCAGGCAACACAGAGACTCCAATACCTCTTGAACTCACTGGATGGGACTGTAATTGGAAGAAGCCATCTACTGCCTGTAAAAGACTAAGACCAGCTAACTTCTCCAGCGCACTGTGATATTACCACAACACCAAGCTTTCGATAAGTTGGAGCACTTCCACAAAACCCAATAAGTAGCCTAATTTTTAATTTATTTGTTGAATAAAATTCTACGGATCTTTCAATCTGGGATATAGCGGTCCATCAAAAGGGTAAAGTATTTCGGAGCTTGTTTCTGCTGTTCAGGTGCCAGATTATCCAGCATTGGCTAGCAATAGACTTGAGAGTTTTACTTGAATTGGGTATCGGTGCCGGTTAATAGGGGGTCTGTGACTCCGTTTGCTGTGCGAAGGAAAATCCAGCCCTCTCACGCAACAGAAGGCCCTCCACGGGACTAGGACACCGTATCCCAGGACAAACATCTGCTCTCAAAAGGTGGAAGTACCCTGTTCCACAATGAATCGTTCCACCGACCTAGCCCTGACACTGCCTCAATTTGTTTCAGGTCTTTGCTTTTCTAAATATTGATTGTCTGTTATTGTGCGCTCAACGTGTTGAGAAAGAAGCATTTGCGGCTGTTTACATTGTGAAAGGATCCGCCTTTGCATTTTATATAAACTGTGCTGAATGATACAATCAAGCAACATCTGTTCCTGGTGTGGGGACCGGTCTAAGGTGGAATGAAGAAAACGCCATCTCAGAGAGTAGCCATTAGGAGGGCAGTGGTCAGAGAGAGGGAAGTCAGTACGTGTAATGGATTGAGTGGGGAGCGGTCATCAGAGGATGAGGGTGGGGATGGTCAAGGTGGGTGGTTGAATATAACGGTGGGAAAACCATCAGTGGAGAGAAGCAAGCGAGGTTGTAATTGAAGGACAGTGACCATGAGGAGGGCAGTCGGTGCAGGTTGTAGATGGAGTGGGAAACAGTCGACAGAGGTGGGCGGGGGTGGGGGTGCAGTCAGGGTGGGTAGTCAACAGGGGGTGGTTGAATATAATGGACCATCAGTAGAGAGAAACAAGTATGGAGAGACCACCAATGGAGCACATGGAAAGGGAATCCACCAGAGATGGCATTGGAGGGAAGACGATTGATGGAGGAAAGGAACAAGAGCTGGAGAGAGTGGAGGAAGACAGTCAGTGAAGGGAGTGTCGTTGATTGTGGACTGTGGAGGGAAATTTGGGGAGTAGTCCGAGCAAAGAAGAAGCTTGCTTCAAGGTGTGGTGGGTGCACACAAGGCTGTGTTGGGAGGGCCGCTGTGGGAACATGTGATCATGGAGTGATTGAGCATTGAGATGTGAATGCTGAGCAGAAGAGAAGATGCAGCCCTGTGCTAGTGCTTGTGAAAAGGCAATAGAATTTGTTGAGAAGCCCAGGGAGATGGTTGGCAGTTTTGATGTACAGGATGCAATCTGTGATGGTCAGATCCCACAAGCTGTAACCAGGGTCTGGGCCCGAAATGGAGCGATCGTTACGTGGGTCCCATTCACGCCGGCTGCACTCTTGCTTGCTCAGCAGAAATGCTTGTCTGTTTTTTTTCATTATTCAGTTTAATAAATGTTTAACAATGACATGATTTTACTCAGTGTTTCGCTCTATCTTCACAGGCCTCAAGGTAGCTTTTTCTGATGTGTGGTAGGTTCATAGGAGCAGAATTAGGCCATTCGGCCCATCAAGTCTACTCCATTCAATAACGGCTGATCTATCTTTCCCTCTCAACCCCATTCTCTTGCCTTCTACCTATAACCCCATGTACCCCTACTAATTAAAAAATTATCATAAGGTCATGTGACAGGAGCAGAATTAGGCTATTCGGCCCATCAAGTCTACTCTGCCATTCAATCGTGGCTGATTTATTTCTCCCTCCTAACCTCATTCTCCTGCCTTCTCCCTATAATCTGCACTAATCAAGAATCTATCTCTGCCTTAAAAATATCCACTGATGGTCTCCACAGCTTTCTGTGGCAAAGAATTCCACAGATTCACCACCATCTGACTAAAGAAATTTCTCCTCATCTCCTTCCTAAAAGAACATCATTTAATTTTAAGGCTATGACCTTAGTTGCTAGACCCAACCAATAGTGGAAACATCATCTCCACATCCACTCTATCCAAGCCTTTCACTATTCTGTGTTTCAATGAGGTCCCTGTAGATCAGTCTCAGTCACTGTATTCTATGTCCATGTGTCGGGTATTTGTAGAGCTGTGGATCAGTCGCTGTATTCTGAGTCTATGTCGGGTGTTCGTGGAGACCGTTCCTGAAGCAGGGTTTGGCGGGCAGCACGGGGTCTGGAAGCAGGGGCATGATCTGCAGCTTGGTTACCTTGTGGTTATTAAAACTGATTTTGAAGTTAAACAACGTCGTTATTTTCACAACTTCATACCGTCCTCCCCTCATTCTTCTAAACTCCAGCGAGCATAGTGCTGACAAACGCTCATCATAGGTTAACCTGCTCATTTCTGGGATCATTCTTGCAAACCTCCACTGGGCCCTCTCCAGAGCCAGCACATCCTTCCTCAGATATGGTGCCCAAAATTGCTCAAATGTGGCCGTACCAGCGCCTTTTAGAGCCTCAGCATGACATCCCTGATTTTGTATACAAGCCCTCTTGAAATAAATGCTCGCATTGAGTTTGCTTTCTTTACTACTGATTCGACTTGCAGATTAACTTTTTGGGAATCCTGCACCACATTCCCAAGTCCTTTTGCATCTCTGATTTCTGGGTTCTCTCCCCATTTAGAAAATAGTCTACGCCTTTATTCCTACTATTTGCTACACTATATTCCATCTGCCCACTCTCTCAACCTGTCCAAGTCCTTCTGCAGAGTACCTGCTTTCTCTACACATTATTGCCCCCTTTATTGCCAGGACTTCTGCCATCCAGCCAACCAGCTAATTTGTTATCTCCACCTTAAAAATATCCGTTGACAACCTCCACAGCTGTTTGTGGCAATGAATTCCACAGATTCACCACCCTTTGACCAAAGAAATTCCTCCTCATCTCCTTTCTAAAGGCACATCCTTTTTTCAGGCTATGGCCTCTGGTCCTAGACTCTCCCACCAGTAGAAGCATACTCTCCACGTCCTCTCTATCCAGGCCTTTCATTATTTGGTAAGTTTCAATGAGGTTCCCTTCATTCTTCTAAACTCCAGCGAGTAGAGACCCAGAGCCATCAAATGCTCATCATACGTTAACCCAATCATTCCTGGGATTATTCGGGTAAACCTCCTCTGGACCCTTTCCAATGCCAGCAAATCCTTCCTCAGATATGGGGTCCAAAGCTGCTCACAGTAAGGTGAGATTCAGGTGAGTGGATGGTAGCAGATGAGCAGGTGGACACAGATGGAGGAGTGACTGTGTCAAGAGTGACGGGGGTGTGGGGAAAGTTCCGCCAGCAGTTAAGCTGATGCAGGAGAGTGAGTGATGGATGTAGCAGTCAGTGTTGGAGAGGTTTGGTGCTTGGAAGCTCGGTAAAAAAAAGAAACTAGTAAGGTACTGGAGTAACTCAGCAGGTCAGGCAGCATCTCTGGAGGACATGAATAGATGTTGTTTCGGGATGGACCCATCAGACTGATTGTAGTGGGGGCGAGAAAGCTAGAGGAGGGGGGGGGGGGACATGACCAAACCAGGCAAGATCGACACAAAAAGCTGGAGTAACTCAGCGGGAAAGGCAGCATCCGTGGAGAGATGAAACGGGTGACGTTTCGGGTCGAGACACTTCTTCAGAGGTGGAAACAGGTGAGGAACAGTGGTGTAGCGGTAGAGTTGCTGCCTTACAGCACCGGAGACCCGGGTTCGATCCTGACTACGGGTGCGGTCTGTACCGAGTTTGTACGTTCTCCCAGTGACCTGCGTGGGTTTTCTCTGAGTGCTCCAGTTTCCTCCCACACTCCAAAGACATACCAATTTGTAGGTTGATTGACTTCTGTAAATTGGCCCTGGTGTGTAGGATAGTGTTAATGCAAGGGGGTGATCGCTGGTCGGCACGGACTCGGTGGGCCGAAGGGCCTGTTTCCACGCTGTATCTCTAAAGTGGGGAGGGGCTTTATTTGGCAATGTGTTGGGTTGCCAATGGTCTGGTTCTAAGAAGAAGGTTAATCTTGCCACCTCTTCCACCCCCTCCTGCCCAGCTTTCCCTCTCTGCACTTCCTTCAACGCACTGCGTGGTCGGAAGTTCCACACTCTCGCTGTCCCTGTGGGAAGATAAATATTGCATGAGACCAACCCGGGATGGGTTTAGCCACAGTCTGTCCTCACAGCTGAAGGCTATGCTCCACCTGGCTCTGCACCAGAGGTGTTGTGTGTGTTGGGTCACCCTGCCCTCAGCTGACCACTCCCTCCACAGGTACTGGGATGATGCAGGAATGCAGCTCCTAGTCCAATCTTCCCTCTCCACCTGAACACGTGATTGTGTAATCTCACCATTAGTCACATCGTACTGAGCCCTCAGCTGCTCATCCAGGGATGTTTTAAACATTTCTGCCTCTGCTTTCCTCTTCAGAGGAGGCCCAGGATCCGATCACACCTAAGTCACATGATATTTAATTCAGTTCCTCTCTAGTCCCAACAACTAATTGAAATCCATGTCCTCTGCTTTGGTTGCAGCGGTCTCATTCGACCCGTCGCCTGCATGCTGGCTCCCTCCAGTCTATCATTCTCCCTGCAGCTTTTCAACTTTATTGTATATTAAGTAGAGAGACAGTCCCTTCGGCCCATCATGTCCATGCAATCCCTGTGCCATACTAATCACACTTACCAGCAATTGGTCCATAGACATGTTTGCATTGGCGAATCGAGAACATTACTTTAGAGATACAGCACGGAAACATGCCTATTGACCAGCGATCACCACCGATCACACTAGCACTATCCTACACACTAGTGACAATGTACAATTTTATCAAAGCCAATTAACCTGCAAAACCAGTACGTCTTTGGAGTGTGGGAGGAAACCGCAGCACCCGGAGAAAACCCACACGGTCACGGAGAGAACATACAAAACCCCGTAGAGACAGCACCTATAAATCAGGATCAAACCTGGGTCTCTGGCGCTGTGAGGCAGCAACTTTGCTGCTGTGCCACCAAGATATACTATTTAAATGTGAGAATCTCTGCTACCACCTCCCCCTCAGGTAATGTGTTCCACAATCCAACAATACTCTGGGTGAAAAGATTCTTCATCAGATCCCCTGCAAAATGCTCACCTGGTTTCAGACACCTCTGATACGGGGAAAAGCCACCTACTATCCCAACCATTTGTGTCCAAGCTATGTATTTGAGTTGGGTCCGATCTCTGTCTCCTCCACTCCAAAGAAAACAAACTCAAACTATCCAGTCTCTCCTTGTAACTGGAACCCTCTGGCCCAGGCAATATCTTTGTGAATCTCTACACCTTCTCCATAGCATTCACATCCTTCCTACAGTGTGGCACACAGCACTCCTGTGACCGGACCCATGTTTTACATGGATTTATCGTAATCTCTCTGCTCTTATATTCTATGTTCTGCCTAATGAAAGCAAGTATTGTGTATGCCTTCTTCACCACCTTGTCTATCTGTACTGCCACCTTCAGGGATACTTGGACTTGTACACCTCAGTATTCTTTATGGCCTCACCATTCATCGTCCTCATAAATTCTCCCAAGGCCACTGCCTCATTTTCTCAGGATTAAATTTTATTTTATCCATCTACTCAGCCAGTGACTAAAGACTATGCACCATGCCATCAACAGCATCGGCTGTTTTTTTGTCAGCTGCATATTTACTATCTTTCTCCTGTCTTCCATTCCAAACCATTAATGTATGTAGCAAACATTGAGGGTCCAACCTAATGTGGGCAGTTGGGAGTAGTGCAGATGGGCCAAAAGGACAGCATGGACTTGGTGGGCTGAAGGGCCCTTTAGCTGTACATCTCCCAGCTATCTCCCCCCTCCAGCCCTACAGTCTGAAGAAATGTCCCAACCTGAAACATCACCTATTCATGTTCTTCAGAGATGTTGCCCGACCAGCTGAGTTACTCATAAAATGCTGGTGTAACTCAGCGGGACAGGCAGCATCTCTAGATAGAAGGAAAGGCCCCTTCTCGACCTGAAACGTCACCCATTCCTTCTATCCAGAGATGCTGCCTGTCCTGCTGAGTTACTCTTGTATTTTGTGTCTATCTTCGGTGTAAACCTGCATCTGCAGTTCCTTCCTACACAGCAGAGTTACTCCATCAATTTGCATTCTGTTGTGTAAACCAGTATCTGCATCTCCTTATTTCTATAACTCCATGCCTCTGGCCACTGTCGCAGGCTTCCAATCACAGGAACAATCCTCCAAAGATCACCCTCTGCCTCGTGTTAACAAACACAATCTGGAAACCGTTTTGCCAAATTACATTGGAGTCCATGCACCTTTTTGACAGTCTTCCTTGTGGCACCTTATCAAAGGCCATCAACACATTTTGTTACTTCAACGGGCTGAGAAAGACAGGCCAGACTTTCAAAGACATTTCAAAGGCAGTCTTTGAGAAGGACTGGCCAAACAGCGAGAGAGCCTGGAGCCGACCACTGCAGATGCTGGATGTCCGAAACAGAGGCAAGGGATGCTGCAAACACTCAGGATGTCGGACAGTGTCCGTGGAGGGGGGAAACTGAGTCAATGTTGCGGGTTAGTGATCCATCGTCAGGACAGGTAAAGTGGGAAGACAAACATGTTCTAAGTTGTTAGAGAAAGTGAGGGAATGTCTGAGTTAGGTTGTCATGGTAACAATTAAATTCCAGCATTCTGTGACAGAAAACAAAATGTTTCTTCAGGTTGTTTCTTGCTTTCTTTCTTGTCTCTGAGCCGTTGTTAACGTGTTATCTTTGGTTGGCATCCTATCACACACATTCTCCCTCTCCCTCTCCCTCTCCCTCTCCCTCTCCCTCTCCCTCTCCCTCTCCCTCTCCCTCTCCCTCTCTGAAACAGTGTTGGGCTTGAAACGGTGCTCTGGTTCTCTCTCCACAGATGCTGCCAAACCTGCTGAGTGCATCCTTGTAAAGAGACCTTTCCTCGTCTTACCTGGACTGGGTTGTAGGTCGCTCTTGTCTGCCTGAGAGGGCAAACGGCTTCAGTTTAATGCTTCCACCCAAGAGACAGTGCAGCACTCCCTCATCAGTGTTAGCTTGTATCGGACACTCCACAATGGTGCCTGCATCTGCACTCTTCTGGCTCACAATAAAGAGTCAGGTCGGCACAGTGGTGCAGCGGTAGAGTTGCTGCCTTACAGCGCCAGAGACCCAGGTTTATATGTTCTCCCCATGACCTGTGTGAGTTTTCTCCGGGTGCTCCGGTTTCCTCCCACACTCCAAAGACGTGCAGGTTAGCAGGCTAATTGGCTTTGGTAAAATTGTAAATTTGTCGTAGCGTGTGTAGGATAGTGTTGGCGTGCGGGGATCGCTGGTCGGCGCGGACTGGGTGGGATGAAAGGCCTGTTTCCGTACTGTATCTCTAAATTAAACCAACGTAATCACTTTTCACGTTGCAGTAAATTAGGAAGCAAAAATCGAGAAATTGAAAGCGAAAACAAAAGCTGACAATGTTAGAGGCACTCAGTGGGTCAGACAGCATCTGTGGACAGAGAAGCAAAGATCAGAACAAATCATCAATCTGAAAAATCAGCTCTGTTTTATGTTCCACCGTAGCTGCCTGACTTGCTGAAGGCTTGTGACTTTTTCTGCTTTTATTGCAGTACATTATTAATTAGCTTCCAGCGCAATCTGAGTTAATAAATATAAACTTGCTAACTCTTCTCAGCTAATGCGTGAGCACATTATTAACTCACGCCTAATTCAATCCTCATCAATTAGCAAATAAACCCCCTTGACTCCATTCTAATATATTGCCAGCTAAACCCTCCTTGTGTGGCTCGTTATATGTGCAATGCATTATTAAATGCTCATAACTTACAACTAAGTCTTGCTTAAAGAAATAACCTTGCACATTGCAGATCAAATAGAGTACAATTTGCTCATTGTGCGAGAGGTTAAACTCTACACTGAGAGGGAATGCACCAACTCAGTTAGTAGCAATCTCCATTATATTTACCATTGAATTCCATAGAACAGTGTTGGGGAAAGGGCCAAGGGTTGCCCACAAAACCCACACCTACTAGTTACGTAGAAAATGGGCGCAGAAGTAGGCCATTCGGCCCTTCGAACCAAATTCACCATTCAATATGATCATGGCTGATCATCCAAAATCAGTACCCCGTTTGTGCTTTCTCCCTATATCCTTTGATTCCGTTAGCCCTAAGAGCTATATCTAACTCTCTCTTGAAAACATCCAGTGAATTGGCCTCCACTGCCTTCGGTGGCAGAGAATTCCACAGATTCACAACTCTCTGGGTGAAAAGGTCTTTCCTCATCTCAGTCCTAAATAGGCTTTACCCCTTATTCTTAAATTATCTTAAAGTGTGTATCATTTGCCTTTCGGATACCGGAGAATGGAATATAGTGAATTTGTTGCATTGTTGCTGGTGTGTGCAGGGGGAAACTCCACCCAGAGCCTCTCAGATCATCAACTGAGTTGAGATTATTGCTGAGTATTAATGCAGCTGACCATCCCAATGGTCCCAGTAATGATCTCAGCAGTCAGGATGGAACGTGGTTGTGACACCAGACTCTTCCACCTGTGACATTCAGTCCCATTCATCCCTTCACGGAGCTGTGAAATTGACACGTTCCTGAAGGCAGGAGAATGAGGTTGAGAGGCAAAAACTGATCAGCAATGACCAAATGTCGGAGCAGACTCGATGAGCCTATAATCATGAACCAGAGGATATAGGTTTAAGGTGAAGAGGGAAAGATTTAATAGGAACCTGAGGGAAACTTTATTTACACGAAGGGAGGTAGGTATATGGAACGAGCTGCTGGAGGAGGTAGTTGAGGCAGGTACATCACAACATTTAAACAACACATGGACAGGTACTTGGATAGGGTAGGTTTAAATGGATATGGGCCAAATGCAGGCAGGTGGGACTAATGTAAATGCGGCATGTTGGTCGGCGTGAGCAAGTTGGGCCAAAGGGCCTGTTTTCACGCACTATGAGTCTATGTCTTATCGTCTAACTCTCTAGGTAGCAAAGCGATTAGCATTCTTGTGCCCAATGTTCTTATCCAAATGTCCTTGGGCTGTCTAGTGCAGCTGGTACAACCAACACTAGGCAAATATCCCTGCCTCTCTGAGCTTCTAATGCTATCACTGTGGTCAACTATCCCAGAAACATTACCAGGTTATATCTAATACTTGTCACCTACTAACATCCACCAAAGTGGAAGGAAGCAATCATTGTGCCTATTAGGAAACCAGGGAAAGATGCAAGTAATCCAGTAAATTATAGACCTATAGCTTTAACAGCACACATGTGTAAACTGATGGAAAGAATGGTAAATGAAAGATTAATGCATCTAATGGAAAAAAACGGTATAATGGCTAATTATCAGAGTGGCTTTAGAAAAGGGAGAGGTACTAATGATCCAGTTCTGTGCTTGGAAGATGATATAAGGAAAGCACAAGTTAAAAAAGAATCTGTAATTACTGTATTTTTTGATGTAGAGAAGGCTTATGATATGTTGTGGAGAGAAGGTCTTCTAATAAAGCTGCATTTAATGGGAGTAGGAGGAAATATTTTTAACTGGATAATGGATTTTCTTAACGGTAGAAGTATCCAAGTTAAAATAGGGTCAGACATCTCTAGTAAATGTGTAGTCGAGAATGGAACTCCCCAAGGAAGTGCGATAAGCCCGATCCTATTCTCAATCATGATTAATGATATATTTGCAAACATTCAACCAGAGATGGGGCGATCGCTCTTTGCAGATGATGGCAGCCTATGGAGAAAGGGGAAGAATATAGATTTTATCGTGGGTAAAATGCAGCAAGGGATAGCCCAGGTGGAAGAGTGGGGAGTGAAATGGGGTTTTAAATTCTCTATAGAGAAGACAAAGACAATGGTTTTCACAAGGAAGAAAATTAAAGAGGATGTCCAGTTAAAACTATACGGCAACAATTTGGAAAGAGTAAAAGATTTCCGTTTCCTGGGAGTCCATTTTGACTTCAGATTAACATGGAGGGTCCACATTACAAAAATAATTGGAAAATGCAAAAAAGCCATCAATGTAATGAGATGCTTAGCAGGTTTAGAGTGGGGAGCAGATATATTATCTCTTAAACATATCTATGTATCACTGATCAGATCCAGACTAGAGTATGGCAGTATAGCTTATGGATCAGCATCTAAGTCAGTGTTGTCCGAGTTGGACAAAGTCCAAGCGGAAGCTCTAAGAATCTGTATAGGAGGTGTGCGGACGTCACCTGTATGTGCACTACAGGTGGAAACTGAGGAGATGCCGTTGAGACTGCGCCGCAGACAACTAATGGCTAATTACTGGCTAAGCCTTAAGGGTCATGGAGAGAACCACCCAACAAAACAGGTAGTACAGGAGTGCTGGGAGAGAGGGGTGGCTCAGTCTGGAAGCTTCGGCTGGGTTGGAGGAGGTGTGGCAAGGGACATGGAAGTAGAGGACAAAGAGTTCTGCCCTGCAGTATTGTGGCCATCTGTCCCAATATGGTTACTGAACATCCCAAAAGTTGATCTGGAGATATGGGAGGCAAAAAGGAGGGAAAAAAATTCGGACCTAAAAACAGAATACCATAACCATATATATAATAGATACAGGGAACACCTCTTAATCTTCACAGATGGATCAAAGGACCCAGTAGCTGAAACAACAGGGGCAGCTGTGGTAGTGCAAGGGATGAATGTTGAGATTTGCAAAAGAACAAATAACTATTTGGCAGTGTATACAGTGGAACTGTACGCTATTTTGATGGCAGTTCGGTGGATAGAACAGGTGCAACCATGCAAAGTATTAATATGTAGCGACTCATTGTCTGCAATCCAGAGTATTGGGTCTGGTGCATCCCATAGGCAGCCTGACCTAGTGTATGAAATTCTACTACTATTAAGCCAAGTAACAAGGAAGGGCAGTGACGTGACTTTGTTGTGGGTCCCAGCACACATTGGTGTGCTAGGAAATGAAAAAGTGGTTAAATTAGCAAAAGAGGGCGTTAAAAAAGAGAACATAGAGGTAAACTTACAATTATCCAAATCTGAAGGAAAACACATTGTGTGGAAGAAAATAAATAGGGAATGGCAACAATACTGGGAACAGGAGACAAAGGGGAGACACCTCTATTCGCTACAAAATAGAGTGGGCATTACAGCAAGAAGAGGGGGGAACAGGAGAGAACAGGTAGTATTAGCAAGATTGAGGATAGGACACACTCACCTGAACAGCACATTAAAAATGTTGGGAAAACACCCTACTGGGCTGTGTGAGGAATGCCATCAGCCGGAAACAGTTCAGCTTGCTCTAGTTGCATGTAGAAGATATGAAACAGAAAGAAGAGTTTTGATCAGTGAAATGAAGAAAATTGGAATGACAGATATATCAGAAAAGAACATTCTAGAGTATGGAGGGGAAGGAAAAGGAGTAAAGGTGGTGTTTAATTTCTTGAGGGCCTCTGGCCTTATAAAAAGGATATAATGTAAAGACATGAGGACTGTGGAGTGAAGCCAGAAGGTGGCAGCAATGCAACATTGTGGATGCCGGCTGCCGTAAAACTCCAAAGAAGAAGAAGAAGAAGAAGAACATCCACCAAAGAACTACACTTAAATGGAATGAAATACAGTATAACATGCTGGAAACAACTGTAGAGGGAGAAACAGGGCCAAGTATCAGGTTTTTTTTCAGAACTGGGCCTGTGATAAAACGAGTGTTGCAGAGAGAGAGGGGTTGTGGGGGGGGGGGGGGGGAGGAGGGGGGGGGGATGGAGAGTCCAGTGAAAGGGTGGACACCAAGGTTGTTCCAAAAATCTCACAACCTTCTGAGAGGAGCCCCAGTTCCATCCTTAAAGGGTCCCAACCTGAAACATCACCTATCCATGATTCATGCACCAATTGGGTGGGGAAACAACATTCAGGCCACAATTTTACCTGATCCTAGTTGATGTAAATGTTAACTAATGCAGGAGCTGTCCAATATCGGTCCGTTAAACTTCAGCCTTAGCTGGGCGATGGCTTCTTTTGAACAGACACAGTCTGGCATTTGGTTGCCATGGTGACCACAAGACACAATTACGTGCTATCCATAGATAAGAAGCCAGAGAACCAGCTTTACGAGCAGAGCTCCACATATTTCTATCAGTGTTGTTCTTCCAGTAAGTCCAGGTGTCACTACTCTTGTGTACAACTGACCTCTCCCTGGTCTTTCACTCACCTTTCCCCTCTCTCAGCCAAACCCCACCACTTGTGTCACCCCTCATCTCCCACCCCTCACCCTCTTCCCCTCCCCTCCCCCCCCCCCCCCCCCACCCACCCCCCCCCCCCCCCCCCCCCCCCCCCCCCCCCCACACACACAAATTTCTTTGCATCTTTGATCTTGTTTCAATTCCCAGTTTTGGTCAAAGGTCATCAACTCAAACAATTGTAAATTAAGCTGAATAATTTTGTTTAGTTCAGAGATACAGCATGGAAACAGGCCCTTCGGCCCACCGAGTCCATGCTAACCACCGATCACCCCGCACATTAACACTATCCTACAAAGCTCATTATTCATACATTTGTACATAGGGACAATTCTTACAATTTACATTTATACCAAGCCAATTGACCTACAAACCTGTACGTATTTGGAGTGTGAGGGAAAACCGAAGATCGCGGAGAAAACCCACACAAGTCATAAAAACATGGAAAATAGGTGCAGGAGTAGGCCATTCGGCCCTTCGAGCCTGCACC
The DNA here is from genome assembly GCF_010909765.2 of Amblyraja radiata. NCBI lineage: Eukaryota > Metazoa > Chordata > Chondrichthyes > Rajiformes > Rajidae > Amblyraja > Amblyraja radiata. The sequence continues at coordinate 10,715,875 of NC_045999.1, forward strand.
GCCATTCAATATGATCATGGCTGATCATCCAACTCAGTATCCTGTACCTGCCTTCTCTCCATACCCCCCGATCCCTTTAGCCACAAGGGCCACATCTAACTCCCTCTTAAATATAGCCAATGAACTGGCCTCAACTACCTTCTGTGGCAGAGAATTCCACAGATTCACCACTCTCTGTGAAAGAAATGATTTTCTCATCTCAGTCCTAAAAGACTTCCCCCTTATCCTTAAACTGGGACACCTTGTTCTGGACTTCCCCAACATCGGGAATAATCTTCCTGCATCTAGCCTGCCCAACCCTTTAAGAATTTTGTAAGTTTCTATAAGATCCCCCCTCAATCTTCAAAATTCTAGCGAGTACAAACCGAGTCTATCCAGTCTTTCTTCATATGCAAGTCCTGCCATCCCAGGAATCAGTCTGGTGAACCTTCTCTGTACTCCCTCTATGGCAAGAATGTCTTTCCTCAGATTAGGAGACTAAAACTGTACGCAATACTCCAGGTGCGATCTCACCAACACCTGGTCACGGGGAGAACGCACAATTGGATGAATAATGTTGGAAACACTCCACAAGTCAGGCAGCCTCTGTGGAGAGGAAAACAGAGGTAATGTTTCAGGTTAGTGGAATGGGAAAAGGAGGTGAAAAGGATCATTATAAGATGAAGAGAAAATGGCCGGAGAATTGGATAGGACAAAGAATACAGTACAGGTTTAGATTCATTATTGTCACGTGAAAAAATTTTTTTGGGTGCTATCTAATCAAATCAGATAACAACTGACATGAATGCAATCAAGTCAAACACAAGTACAACAGGTAGAGTGAAAGTTTTGCAGCAGAGGGGAAAAGAAGCTGTTCCTGAGTCTGGTGGTACATGCTTTCAAGATTCGGTATCTTCAGTCGGACAGGAGAGGGGAGAAACTGAGAGCAGGTCGAATGGGTAATATGGGCAGTTAGGGGATGATTGGTGTTTCTGTATTATTGTTGCGTGTACTGAGGTACAGTGAGAAACATTGTTTGTGTGCTTTGCAGGCAAATCGTACAACCATGCCATACTCAAGTAGTGCAAAGAGAAACAGGAAAGCAGAATATAGTGTTACGCCTGCGGAGAAAGTGCAGGTCAAAGTGCGAGGGCTGCAAAGAGGTAGGTTGGGAGACCGGAACTGTATCCTTAGTTTTTGAGAGGTCTGTTCAGTTGCCTGATAGCAGTCGGGAAGAGGCTGTTCCCAAAGCTGGTGGTACACTTCCTTATCCGTATGTGTTGCTAATGACAGGACTGTGGGGCATGTGCAGCAAGCCAGGAGCTGATGATGGGGATAGAGAGGTTGAGGCAATATCACCGGTGGATGATCTGCAACCAGAACAGCTGGTCCTGAGATAGAGCTAGAGAGAGAGAGAGTTACCTTCAGTTGGAGAATTTGGTGTCAAGTCTGGAGGCTGGTGTCTTTTCACCATCCCCGCCCATTTCCTTATTGTTTCTATCAATTTTAAATTTATACACAGCACTCCAACTATAACTAATAACACCTCCACTGCAAATATTAATTGTGCTCCCATCTCGCCAAACCATTTCTTTTTTAGAGCTAAGTAGGACAGAGATAACTTATAACTTCCCCCATCCGGCCAATCTCCATTTGATCGATCGGCTAGATTACCACAAAAATTTACCATACATTGGCCATCTCCATTCTTTGTTATTACCACATCTGCTGGTGATCCGGGTGGAACTATGGGATTTCTACCTTTTTCCCGGTGTCTTGTGGTTTTTTTTTTATCACCTTGGCAGTGTTCTCTCTTGTCTGCATCTTTCCCTCCTGGACCACTTGTTTCTTTTCCTCAGGCCTCCCTCAATCAGTAGGATCAGATTTCACCGATCGCCTACTGTTGTCTACCATATTCTTTTCACAAATCTGTAAAACAAAAGTTCGGTTTCCGCGGACAATTTCTTATTCTATTTTATTCGTAGTTTGCGCGCATCACTTTTACTCCGTCCGCAAACCTCAAAGTCACATTTCAAGTTCTATAGCACGCTTTACTGCATCTGCGTCAATTTATCTTCTCCGCTATTTCGCCTCACCCCACAGGCCTCTTGGCACAGCGTGAGTCACCAGCCAGATAAGCTCGGTCACCCGGGGGCTCTCCCTTCTCTCCGGGAAGCTCTCCTGTCCCCCTTTTGGTTAGGACTATTTTATCATTCCCTTTTATTTGGGATCCTGCCGACTACGCCAACTTCTGTGGAAGAAATTAATTTGTGGGGGACCACACTGACGAATCAAACATCCATCCCTGTTCCTCACAGCTGCTGCCTGACAGGTGTTCCCTGTTTATATATCAGATTTCCTGCACTATTGAATTCCGTATGTACAGGTGGAATTCTCTGCCACAGATGGCAGTGGAGGCCAATTCACTGGATATATTCAAGAGAGAGTTAAATATAGCTCTTAGGCCTAATGGAATCAATGGATATGGGGAGAAAACAGGAACGGGGTACTGATTTTGGATGATCAGCTGGCTCGAAGGGCCAAATGGCCTACTGCACCTTGTTTCGATGTTTCGATGTTTCTATTTCCTGCATGTTTCTGGGATCTAGTTCGAGGTGTCCTCTGGACCGAGCCTTGAGCCCACAGCCTGCAACCTGGTGCAGACGGCACAACCTGCCGCACCAAGGCTACCAGTCAAGACTCAGTCCTCAGCACCCATGCATTAGTCTAGTTTGGATGCCGATCTATTACAGACGCATATGACACAGAAAAGCCCTTCAGCCCAACTTGTCAATGACAACCAAGGTTCCCTATCTATGCAGGACACACCTGCCTGTGTTTGGCCCATATCCCTTTAAACCTTTCCTATCCATGTACCTGTCCAAATATCTTTTAAATGTTGCTATTATACCATCCTCCACTACCTCCTCTAGCAGCTCATTCCATACACCTTCAACCCTGAGTGAAAGGTTACCCCACAGGGTCCGATTAAATCTTCTCTGCGCTCTTTCCAGATTAAAACTGGACATGTCAGACTGTGAAGATCTCTGAGGGTTGGGAACATTTGTCTGCTCACCTGCTGCTTTAACCACTCACTCCTCTCCTCTCCCAAAGCCGACGTGGTTCTGTGAGGTCTCCCGCTGCCTGGCTAATCACTACTTTATCACCAGCTCGACAATTACTTTTCATTAAGCAGCTATGACTTTCCTGTCGATATTCATTCAGGAGCTCAGTCATCAGCCGACGTCACCTGAGCTGGCTGGTGACGAACAAGCTGAAGGGTCTCGACCCGAAACGCCACCCATTCCTTCTATCCAGAGTTATTCCAGCTTTTTGTGTCTATCGAGGCAAATATCTCCCCACCCTCAGCTTCAAATGCTATCACTGTGATCATCTATCCCAGAAACATTTTTAGGTTAGTTCAGTGTTTACGTTTAACAACAGCTCACGCAGTTGTACACACTGAAGTCATCCTACACAAATCCCATTAATAGGGAATGGCAGATTAGAAGCTGGTGTGCGGTCAGCAAGTATCTAATACCTGTCACCTATTAATGTCCACCAAAGAACTACACTTACACCAAACGAAATGTAACATGCTGGAAATCCCTGGAATGTCAGGCAGCATTGGTAGAGGGAGAAACAGGGCCAAGTCTCAGGTTGATGTGTCAGGCTTTCATTTTCAGATAAAAACAAGAGTGTTGCAGAGAGAGTTGGGGGTGGGGGTGGGGGAAGGGGGTTATGGAGGATCTAATGAAAGAGTAGAGACCAAGGTTGTTCCAAAACCTCACAACCTTCTGAGAGGAGACATTTTGCCTCCGTTCCATCCTTAAAGGGTCCTGACCTGAAACATCTCCTATCCATGACTCATACACCAATTGGGTGGGGAGACAGCAGACAGGCCACAATTTTATCCCGTCCTAGTTGTTGTAAACGTTGCCCAATATTTTTTTATTTCAAAATAGACTTTATTCAAGTAATAAATAAATACAATACAAGAACCGTGCAAAAGTTTTCATCCGGCATTTTCGGAGACTATACCAACAATTGTGTACAGTTTTGGTCTCCTAATCTGAGGAAAGACATTCTTGCCATAGAGGGAGTACAGAGAAGGTGAAGAAAGACTGGATAGACTCGGTTTGTACTCGCTAGAATTTAGAAGATTGAGGGCGGATCTTATAGAAACGTACAAAATTCTTAAGGGGTTGGACAGGCTAGATGCAGGAAGATTGTTCCCGATGTTGGGGAAGTCCAGAACAAGGGGTCACAGTTTAAGGATAAAGGGGAAATCTTTTAGGACCGAGATGAGGAAAACTTTTTTCACACAGAGAGTGGTGAATCTGTGGAATTATCTCCCGCAGAAGGTAGTTGAGGCCAGTTCATTGGCTATATTTAAGAGGGAGTTAGATGTGGCCCTTGTGGCTAAAGGGATCAGGGGGTATGGAGAGAAGGCAGGTACAGGATACTGAGTTGGATGATCAGCCATGATCATATTGAATGGCGGTGCAGGCTCGAAGGGCCGAATGGCCTACTCCTGCACCTATTTTCTATGTTTCTATTCAATACTGTTTACACAAATCACACACATTTATCCCCCACCCTTGCCCACTGGCGTAGAATCCCTTCCCTTATTTTAAGGGGCGTCTGCACCACACCCTGCCCCCCATGTCCAGCAGCGGAAGGATGCTAGACTGTGGTCCTCCCCCACCTAGCCTTGCCGTTGGCTGCACTGAGCTTCAGTGCGTCCCTCAGCACGTACCCGTGCAGTCTGCAGCGGGCCAGTCGGCTACATTCCCCGACGGACATCTCGCTCCGCTGGGTGGTGCACAACGCTCGGGCAGACCAAAGAGAGTCTTTCACTGAGTTGATGGCCTTCCAGCAGCACTCGTTGTCAGTCTCTGAATGCGTCCCAGGGAACAGTCCGTAAATTACAGAGTCCTCTGTGATGGAGCTGTTCGGAATAAACCGTGACGGGGACCCCTGCAGACCTTTCCAGACTCTCTTTGCTAATCCATACCCTGCAAAGAGGTGGGCAACCGTCTCCCCTCCATAGCCGGCGTCCCGAGGGCAGCGTGCGCTGGCAGTGAGGTTCCGACGGTGCAGGAAGGATCTGACTGGGAGGGCTCCCCTCACCGCCAGCCAAGCCAGGTCTTGGTGCTTGTTGGTGAGTTCTGGCAATGAGGCATTTTGCCAGACAAGCTGGGCAGTCTGCTCTGGCCACAGGATCCGTCGAGTCCTTTCCCTGCAGTGCCTGCAGGACGTTCTGTGCTGACCACTGCCCGATTGACTTGTGGTCAACGCCAGCCCTGCCGTGGACCTGTTGCGATCCTCTCCAATGACCCCATAGGAAATCCATCAACCTTCCTTTGGGGGAGTGTTACCTGTGTGAACAAGAGCCTCTCTAATAACTTCGAGGGATAACGATGTGACTTCATTGAAAATGAAGCTGGGCGATGGCTTCTTTTGAACAGACACAGCCCAGCATCTGGTTGTCATGGTGCGTTGCTAACACACAATTACAATGCAGAATGTGCTATCCATAGATAAGAAGCCAGAGAACCATCTTTTCCAGCCGAGCTCCACACATTTCTATCAGTGCTGTTCTTCCGTTAAGTCTTGTGTACAACTGACCTCTCCCTGTTCTTTCACTCACCTTTCCGCTCTCTCAGAAAAACACCCACCACTTGTGTCACCCCTCATCTCCCAGCCTGTCGCACCCCCTCGGGCAAGCTGACACCCTGGCCAGTCCGCCACTGTTTAGAGATACAGCGCGGAAACAGGCCCTTCGGCCCACCGAGTTTGCATTGACCAGCAATTTCTGCAGACTAACCCTATCCAACACACACTAGAGACAATTTTACATTAATACCAAACCGATAAACCGAAGATAGAGCTGTAGAGTCAGAGTGATACAGTGTGGAAACAGGCCTTTCTGCCCAACTTGCCCACACCGACCAACATGTCCCAGCGACACTAGTCCCACCTGCCTGCGTTTGGTCCATATCCCTCCAAACCTGTCCTATCCATGTTGCTGTCTAACTGTTTCTTAAACGTTGGGATAGTCCCAGCCTCAACTACCTCCTCTGGAAGTTGTTCCGCATACTCACCACCCTTGGTGTGAAAAGGTTACCTCTCAGCTTCCTATTAAATCTTTTCCCCTTCACCTTAAAAATCCCTGTCACCTTAAGATCTCGGAGAAAACCCACGCGGTCATGGGTAGAACATACAAACTCCGTACAGACAGCACCCGTAGTCGGGATCGAACCCGGGTCTCTCGCGATGTAAGCGCTGCAAGGCAGCAACTCAACAGCTGCGCCACCGTGGTTAGACACAAAATGCTGGAGTAACTCAGCGGGACAGGCAGCATCTCTGGAGAGAGGCATGGGTGACGTTTCGGGTCCAGCCCCTTCTTCCATTCCTTCTCTCCAGAGTTGCTGGTGTAACCCCGCTGGGTCACTCCAGCATTTTCTGTCTATCTTCGGTGTAAACCTTGGTGAGGAGAACTGGTGAAACCTTGGGTTCCCAAGTAGGAATGCCAATGCCTCCCTCTCTAGCTAAAGGCAATGGGCCCTTCCTGGCTGTTGTCCATAATGGAGACATCACAAGTAAGCTTTGGTGAGCGAGTGCCGTGTGACTGGTCTGATTTTGGACTGTACAGAGGATGTACAAAGTTCATAGTATTGTACAGCACATGAGGTCTTTCGACCCATCATGTCCATTCTGACCATTGTACTTACCCATAAGAGACCCATTCACTGCATTTGGTCCATAGTCCTCTATGTCTCTCCTGTGTTCGTCTGATGCTTCTTAAATGTTGCCCACCCTGTGTGGGTGTGTGGGTGTGTGGGTGTGAGGGTATGTGGCTATGTGAATCTGTGCATGTGTGAGTGGGTGTGTGAGTGTGTGGATGAGGGTGTGTGGGTGTGTGAGTGTGTGGCTGAGGCTGTGTGAGTGGTGAGTGTGTGTGTAAGTGTATGGGTCACCACACTCTCATGCACATGCACACCCTCTCCTCCGCCTCTGTCTCGGGTTTCATCAGCTAATATGGACGACCCCCCACCCCCAGTAGCCCCCCTCCCACCTCAACCTGCACCATCTTGTGCAAGCAGAAGTTTCCAGTCGTCAGTGTCAGTGTTAGCAGTTACATTCAAAAAAGGAGATTTTAAATAAGCAATGTTTAAGATATCTTTATTGTTGTTTTTTCTTTATTAATTGTTTTTCCTTTATTAATCAGTAAGGTAAAAAGATAATGGCAGTCATAAATGAACTATTTATTGTGTGATGTGGGCAGTTATATGACTTTTCCCGTAACCTGTACCATTTATATACATTCTTATGGTAAAAATGTTTAATTGACACATTTTTTAGATGCCCACTACTTTTCAAGAATGTAATCCCTGTGTGAAATGAAAGGTGGCTGTATAATATATTATATATTATCTGTGTGTGATTGTGTTTATGGGCCTGTTAAGATGCAGTAATAATTTTATTGCTCTATCGTTAATACGTATAACAACGAAATTCTCTTGCCATTGGATTTGCTTTCCTGTATTCCTTTAGATATTGGTAAATATATTGCAATAATATATGGTGGCACTGTGGCGCAGCGGTAGAGTTGCTGCCTTACAGCGCCAGAGACCCAGGTTCGATCCTGACTACGGGTGCTGTCTGTACGGAGTTTGACATTCTATCCGTGACCTGCGAGGGCTTTCTCCAGGCCCTCCAATTTTCTCCCACACTCCAAAGACGTACAGGTTTGTAGGTTAATTGGCTTCAGTAAAATTGGAAATTGTCCCCCCTGTGTGTCGGATAGTGTGAGTGGGAGGGTATTGCTGGTCGACGCAGACTAGGTGAGCCGAAGGGCCGTGCTGTATCTCTGAGCTAAACACTCTTTATGGTTTTCTCAAGAGATCAGTTTGGAAACTCCAAACTCCAAAGCAGTGGACTTTCGTCTGCATCAAGCATTCAGCTAGCCAGAAAGACCTTAATAGAGCCCTCAGGTAGCATCTCACCATAAAGAGAATTGATTGCCTGTCCTTGAGAAAATCAGGCAATCAGCCGAAACAAAGACAATTTAATAAAACCAGCAGCTGCCTCTTTATCTTCAGCAGCTTTTCAAATTTATTAAAGAGGCAAAGAAATTTAAATGATCTGAAGTTTATAAAAGTATTATAATAATTGAGATAGAAGTGTCCAAAAAATTATCGAAGATAGACACAAAATGCTGCAATAACTCAGCATCTCTGGATAGAAGGAATGGGTGACGTTTTGGGTTGAGACCCTGCTTCCTTCTGCCATTCTTTCACTCCAGGGAAAGGTCTCGTCCCGAAACGTCACCCATTCCTTCTCTCCAGAAGATGCTGCCTGTCCCGCTGAGTTACTCCTGCATTTTGTGTCTATCTTCGGTTTAAACCAGCATCTGCTGCTCCTTCCTACACGTTTCGTCCAATAAATTGTCCTTGTCTCCTTCTGATGGAAGTGGAATAATGCATGTTGTAGACATTGAAGTATTTCAACAAATGAAATGAAAGTGATTGAAAGAAGCTGAAATCCTTCAAGTTCTCATTTGGGACATTCTGGTCGACCCATACCAGCTGGGAGAAATCATCTCAAGGCAAATTTCCAATGAATAAATAGAAACAGGCTAGAACTGCAAAACCGCTGGCGTGATCTGGTGGGCGGCGCGACTCTCGTCAGCAGCGGCCTCTGCAGTACGTCTGTCTTTTTATTATTTTTGTCTTGTTTCTATGTAGTTTTTATTATTTTTCTTTGTCGGGGTATGTGTGTGGGGGTGGGGGGGGGGACTTTAAAATCTTTACCCTGCACGGGAGACCCGACCTTTTCTTTGTCGGGTGTCCGTTGTCGTTGGGGCTGCAACGTGGAGCGGCCTCCAACAGGAACGACCTGGGGTTCCAGCTGCGGAGCTGCCGACTACTCACCGTCGCGGAGCTGGCCGAGCCCGGAGCGGGTGGAGCTGTGGTGGAGCGCTGCTGCGACCCGACCCCTGGAGATTCGGTGGCTGCAACTGCGGGTCTGGCGGACGGCGGCACTGGGAGCCCGCGGGTCCCTGGAGGGAGACCGCTTTTCGGGGCTTCCGCAGCGGCGACTTCTCCCGCCCGAGTTGCGGGGTTGAAGAGCACCTGGAGCGGGGCCTACATCACCGCCCCGCGCGGCTTGGAATGGCCGCGGGACTTTGCGAGCGCACACCGGGGCTCTAACACCAAGACCCGGTGCGTGACCTTGCATCACCCGGCGTGGCTTTAATGGCCGCGGGACAATCACCATCGCCCGCCGGGGGCTTTGACTTTGACTCTGACATCGGGGGGGGGGGGGAGTGCAGTGGAGAGATAAGTTTTTTTGCCTTCCATCACAGCGCTGTGATGGATGTATGTGTAAATTGTGTTGTGTCTCGGGTCTTTTTCGTTTTGTAATGTATGGCTGCAGAAACGACATTTCGTTTGGACCTCAACGGGGTCCAAATGACAAATAAATTGAATTGTAATTGTATTGTATGTTTAAGACCAACTCTCACTATCTATGGATTCACTTCCATCCACTGGAATGGTTAAAATCTATTATGACTTTAGGTCAGATTACTGCACCATAATGTGTTAGACCAAGCACCCTTCAACAATGAACACTTTTCATAATTCCCAAATCCTCTGATCAGATTCCCATGAGAATTTGACCTGGACACTATTGAGCATAAAACCTATCAGAGAATATTTCCGACCTCTGGACTTGCCCGACTGACAGGACAGGACAGGACACCGAGGTGGAGTATTTCAGGCAAAATGTGAGAAAGTGGGCAACAACTGAGCAATGATTTAAACATACAACCTCCTGATGGAGGATGTGGAGAAGACATTACCGCTGATGGGAGAATGTAAGACTAGGAATTGTTATTTTAAAAAAAAAACATGTTGCGCATTTAAGATTGAGATGCGGTGAAGATTTTTCTTTCAGAGGCTTGTGTGTCACAGTTACACAGCACAGAAACAGGCCCCCCAGTCCAACTTATCCAAGCCAAACAGGTTGCCTATCTGAGCTGATCCCAATTTGCCTGCATTTGGCTCTTATCCCTCTAAACCTTTCCTATCCATGTATCTGTCCAAATCCGCTATCTTTAAGAGCTAGATAGGGCTCTTAAAGATAGCGGAGTCAGGGGATATGAGGAGAAGGCAGGAACGGGGTACTGATTGTGGATGATCACATTGAATGGTGGTGCTGGCTCAAAGGGCCAAATGGCCTACGCCTCCACCTATTGTCTATCACTTACCCGTTGTAATGATACCCACCTGTACCACTTTCTCTGGCAGCTCTTGGATGCACCAACCAATGTCTTGTATGTTGTTACATGATGTCCTTAATGCCCTGAACAGTGAAGGCAAGCATGCCATATGCCTTTATCTGTGTATGGTATATCTGATCTGTTTGGATAGCATGCAAAACAAAGCTTTTCACTGTACCTCAATACGTGATGTTTCAGTTCCTGTTTAGTAAGAATGCCAAAGGTTTAGGGGAGAAGGCAGGAGAATTGGGATTGAGAGGGAAAGATAAATCAGCCATGATTGAATGGTGGAGTAGACTTGATGGGCCAAATGGCCTAATACTGCTCCTATGTCTTACGGACTTAGAACCAAGTCATTCGGTCCACCATAACCATGTTGGAGGGATATGGACCAAGCGCAGGCAAGTGAAACACGTGTAGCTGGGACATTGATGGCCAGTGTGGGCAAGTTGGGCCGAAGGGCCTGTTTCCACACTGTATCACTCTATGACTCTAACAGCCAAATATCACCATCAGTCAAGTTAGAGAATGAGACCAGCAAGGAGAACATTGGAGTAAGTAAGTATTCAATTGACAAAATAGCAGAAAAGGGTTAAAGGACGTTGGCCATTATTGTGAGCTGCTGCCATTGACCTGGTACCTGCTGTTCTTTGTGGTTATTACATGTAAAATTACTCATCACATCCTGGCTCACTCTGTTTACAGCCGTTTTGGCAACACCTATAATAATATTTCCATCTATTTATGTTAATATAATCCTCTAAAGAAGCTGTGTATTCCGATAAAGTATTGCAATAAGTATTCGGTAAATGGCCTTTTAAATGGTGTTTAACAAAATGCCAAAAAAATTGTTTTGACGCGAAAATGAAATGACTGGCATGTTGTACAAAAGGGATATGACTTGTGTGTGTGCTTTTGCTCATTGCTATCTCTCCACTTCTCCCTCTTTCACCTCCACTATTGTTTTTTCTATCCTCTATCCATTTTCCATCCCTCTCTCCCACTCCACTCTCACTATCCTCCTGTTCTCTCACCCCTCTCTCTAAACTCCATGGGTTCTAGATAGGTTGGAGAATGGGTTAGTATTGAGACCATTCCACAATGTTCAGAAATAAATTTCATAGGATATATATTTCATAAGACAACTTGAAAATAGGGAGTGTAGAAAGGAACTGCAGATGCTGGTATATGCCAAAGATAGGCACAAAGTCCTGGAGTAACTCAGCAGGTCAGGTGGCACCTCTGGAGAAAATGGATGGGTGACGTTTCGGGTTGGGACCCTTCTGCAGACTCAAGACGTCATCCATCATTTTTCTCCAGAGATGCTGCCTGGCCCGCTGAGTTACTTCAGCGCTTTGTGTCTATCTTCAAAAATAAGAAGCCTGGTTAACTGTGAAGAGGATCAAATGAGTCACAGGCTAATTAACAGATTGGAATTAAATCCAGGGAAGTTCAAGATTCAAGATTCAAGAGAGTTTATTGTCATGTGTCCCAGATAGGGCAATGAAATTCTTGTTTTGCTTCAGCACAACAGAATATAGAAGGCATGAATACAGAACAGACCAGTGTGTCCATATACCATTGTATAAATATATACACACATGAATAAATAAAACAGATAAAGTGCAAATAAACAGTTAATGGGCTATTAATGTTCTGAGTTTTGTTTGAGTTGAGTGATGGCTGTGGGGAAGGAGCTGTTTCTGAACCTGGTTGTTGCAGCCTTCAGGCTCCTGTACCTTCTACCTGAAGATGAGTGTGTGGCCAGGATGGTGTGGGTCCTTGATGATGCTGCCAGCCTTTTTGAGGCAGCGACTGAAGTATGAAGTGATAGAGTTTTGGTGAGTAAAAACCTCAGAAACCGATAATGCACACATTTTGATGAGATTTCATGGATGATTCAAAATGAGGAGGAAAAATTAGGATTCATTGCCACAGAGGGCAGTGGAAGTGAAAGAGGGAGGTGTGGAGAGAGCGTTGAGCAAGAGCAGAAATACAGGCACTGGGCCTATAGTCGCTGAGGTTTAGAAGGATGAGGGGGTAATTTATTGAAACTTACCGGATAAAGGCCGGGATAGGATGGATGTGGAGAGGATGTTGCCGGGAGAGTCTAGGATCAGAGGGCACAGCCTTAGAATAAAAGAACATACTTTTAGAAAGGAGATTTAGAAATTTCTTTAGTCAGAGGGAGGTGAATCTGTTGAATTATTTGCCACAGATGTCTGTGGAGCCTAATAGGCCTTTCTCACGGGGTGACTTGACGCAAGAGGTAACCAGAGTTGAACATCGTGGGAACCTCGTACGATAACCGTACGGCATTCGTGGACCACCGTGGCGCTAACGGCAGGTACTCGTGTAACTTGTTGACTCGGGAGAAAATTCAAGCAAGCTTGAATTTCTCCAAGAGTGACTTGTACACTTGTGGTTGAACATTGAAACATTATATGGATGTAGTGGCCAGTGCGATATCCGTAATAACTCTTGCGTTTACCGTGGGAACTCCTGCGAACGGTGAACCCGGAAGCTGGACAGAGGGGACAGAAGGTGAGTAATCTGGAATGAACATGCTGGTCGTTCTCTGCCCACACGATCTCTACGGAGCTTCCAGACTGTTTATATATAAAAGAGCATTCCAAAAGTGTCTCACCAGCAATCTGCAGCCTTCAAGAGGTCTTTTTAAATGAAGTGTTTATTTCCAACGTCTGGTAAGTTTCGGTAGAATTGCCACCAGCGTTTAGAGAATATGTACCTGTGATTTTGTCCTATTTTTTTCTAATACTGATTAAATCAACGGGAGACTAAAAGTGGCATTTAGATAAACAAAGTTGCTGCCTTGGCGAATATCGATGCTATTATCTTTATGTAAACTGTGAGGGTTCGCAGCTGCCACAATGCGTCTGACGAGTTATACCAATGTAATTTGGCACAAGCTGGTTTAATTGTGGGAAAAACTCTTCAAAGCCCTTCCAAGACGGAGGAATTCCCCAGAAAGTAGCTCGTTTTCTTTTGTAGAACTTTCCCCTGTCAACACATCGATCTACAGTTAGGGAACCAACTGCCGGTACTGATGTATTTGAGTGTTTCAGGGAATTTCCTCTGATTATTTTCAAGCTTTGTCCATCTCTTTTGAACTCATTTGATTCGATACTATTTGATTTTGGAATGGTGGTTACTTATTATATAAATTATGTGACCTATTTTCTGTTCCTATGATTCTCTAAGTACTTTGTTTATAAATTCTGAACTCGTGAATTCGAGATTTCAGTGGTTTTCTGTATGCGGCTCACTCAGATACACTTGGCACAAACCGGCTTTTCCCATTTGGACCGTATAAGCCGTTTACAATCGCGTTCGACTCACTACATTTCTATGATCTGTAATCGTTTAACATTGAGTATAAACGATTATATTTAATACTCGGAATGCATATTGATTTTAGCGATGCCATATAACTTTCTCTGTATGTGAAGGGAACGATCGCTTCTAGTATGTTTACACCTCTCTGTAAAACATCCATTCTTAAAAAGGTGGTCTCAATATTGCCAATGGAACATGTGTCAATGTGTCAAAGCACTTGTAATGCTTGTCTAAAAAAAAGTGACATCATTTGTGCCATGTGATGATTTAACAACACTTCACAGTTCACAATGTTCATTCAAGATTTAACGGGAAAGCTTGGGAGACGGACAAGTCACTCGCACAAATAACAGAAATGCCGAGTACCCGTGGGAACTCTTTATCTACCCCCCGTTATATCTTGTGATATCGTGCTAGACCACGACCACTTCACTCTGGTTACATCTTGCGTCAAGTCGCCCCGTGAGAAAGGCCTATTAGTCAATGGATATTTCTGGCGGAGATTGACAGATTCTTGATTAGTATGGGTGTCAGGGGTTATCGGGAGAAGGGAGAAGGCAGAAGAAAGCATTTGGCACATTGCCTTCATCGGTCAGTGCTTTGAGTACAGGAGTTGGGACATCATGTTACAACATGGAGAACAAAGAACTGCAGATGCAATGTCCTCCGGAGATGCTACTTGACCTGCTGAGTTTATCCAGCACTTTGTGTTTTGTTACAACACCATGTTGTTATGGCCATATTTGGAGTACTGTATATTCTGCTGTAGGGGGGGAATGTCATTAAACTGGAAAAAGTGCAAAACATAATTTACCAGGATGTTACTAGGTCTGGAGAGTTTCAGCTACAATGGACAATAAACAATAGGTGCAGGAGTAGGCCATTCGGCCCTTCGTGCCAGCACCGCCATTCAATGTGATCATGGCTGATCATTCCCAATCAGTACCCCGTTCCTGCCTTCTCCCCATATCCCCTGACTCCGCTATTTTTAAGAGCCATTTCTAGCTCTCTCTTGAAAGTATCCAGAGAACCTGCCTCCACCGGTATTTTCCCCTGGAGCTTTAGGATGGGGGGAGACTTTATATTATAGAGGTATATAAAATCACCAGGGGCACAGAAAAGGTGAAGGAAGAACGAAAAGGGAGAGAATCGGGGGAGAGTGGAAAGACGGAAGGAGAGAGAATGAGAGAGGGAGAGTCGGGGGGGAGGGAGTGTAGGGGAGGGAGGGAGGGAGGGAACGTCGAGGAGGAGAGGAAGGGAGAGTAAAGGGGGCGAGTAGAGGAGGGGGAGGGGGGGAGGGGGTGCCGGCGCCGCCCCGGGTTACCTGCCCACGTGTGCGGCGGGAGGAAACATTGATACAAGCTGCAGACTCGAGTAAAGTGCAACAAGGAGGCGGCGGACGAGGCGCATTAGGTGCGGATACACCTCCCTCCCTCCCTCCCATCTCCCTTTCTTTCTCCCTCTCTCTCTCTCTCTCCCTCCCTCCCAAAGATCCTATAGCAGAGGACCACCTGCTATAAGATCTTTGCTCCCTCCCTCCCTCCCTCCCTCTCTCCACGGAGCTCGGCGGTCGCCGCGTTGCCCCAGCCGGGCTCGGCTCCGGAGACCGCGGGCGACGGACAAAGTTTGGCCCGAGTCGCCGCTCCGGAAGGTGGGTCCCCGGCCGGGAGAGAGGGATGGAGGGATGGATAGAGGGATGGATGGAGGGTGGGGATGGAAGGAGGGAGGGAAGGAGGGAGGGAGGGATGGATGGAGGGTGGGGATGGAAGGAGGGAGGGAGGGATGGATGGAGGGAGGGAGGGATGGAGGGTGGGGATGGAAGGAGGGAAGGAGGGAGGGAGGGAGGGATGGATAGAGGGATGGATGGAGGGTGGGGGTGGAAGGAGGGAGGGAGGGATAGAGGGATGGAGGGTGGGGATGGATGGAGGGAAGGAGGGAGGGAGGGAGGGATGGATAGAGGGATGGATGGAGGGTGGGGATGGAGGGAGGGAAGGAGGGAGGGATGGATGGAGGGTGGGAAGGGAGGGAGGGGAGCGGCCGCAAGGGCTGCAGCTGCAGCGGACATTGAGCCGCCGGCGCTGGGCGGGAGATGCGCAACAGGTCAGCGGAGCTGGACGCTGCTTCACGGCCGGAGATGAATCCGTGCTCGTCCCCCCGATCACCTTCCTCCTTCCCGATCTCTCCCTCCCCAATCCCCATATCTCTCTCGCACCACATCCCTCCCCCATCCAAATCACTCTCGCCCACTCCTCATCTCCCCCCCTCCTCCTCCCATCCCTTTCTCACCCCTTCTTTACCGTCACTCTCCCTCCCATCTCCCCCTATTTATGCTAGTTCTACAACCTATCCCCATCCTACCTATCTCCTTATATCCCTCTTCATCTCACCCCAACTCCCCCTCACTCTCTCCCCTAGAGTAAACCTACCTCAGACTCTTCCCACAACTTCCATTCTCTCAACATTCTATCACTTCCCATCCCGTTTCTTCCTGATCTGATCCCATGCTCCAACTGTCCTTTCCCGTACCATCCTATCTTTCCCCATCCTAACTCTCTCCCTTTCTACATCCTAACCTTTCCCTTGTCCCTTCGTCCACTCTGATCCCAAACCATCCTCTGCCATTTTCATTGCTATATAATGCCCCTCCACCATTTCATTTCATATCTTATTTCTTTCCTATCCCATGTATTTTCCCCATCCCATCCCAGTGTATCTCCTACCTCCTTATCCTATTTCCTTTTCCTCACTATTATTCTCATTCACTACCTCCCTATTCCAGCCATCCCAATATTTCTCTATCCTATCTCTTCCCATTCAGTCCTTCTCAATTATTTCCTTTGCCATTCCTCTCTCGTACCCTAATCGTTCCTATTCTCTGCCTTCAGATTATAATAATAATAATAATACTAATAATAATATCTTTTATTGTCATTGCACATAAGCGCAACGAGATTTGGTATGCAGCTTCCATCCGATGTCATAACTTAAACAGCTAATAACATTTAGATAAAATTTAGATACCCTAAGAAACATGATTTATAAAAAAGAACAGTAAAACAGTCTAAAGTGCAACTAGGTCTGTGCCGGGTCGATGTGCGACGTGACCATCCGAGGGAGACAGTTCATGGGAGGGGGGGGGGGGGGGGGGGGGGGGGAGGGGGCCACTCAGCAGGGCCGGTTCAGAGCCACTATAGCTCTGGGGATGAAGCTGTTCCTGAGTCTGGAGGTGCGGGCGTAGAAGGCCTTGTAACGTCTGCCAGAAGGTAGGAGTTCGAACAGACTATTACAAGGGTGTGAGGAGTCTTTGTGGATGCTGACGGCCTTCCTGAGGCACCGTGGATACCCTTCCATCCTTTCATTTCTGTACTTTCTTATATTCCCATCAGTTGACAATCTATCCCTCTTCACCCTAAACATCTATCCTACCTTCATCCCACTTTCTTCTTCCTTTCATCTTGTCCCTTCATTGTATGCCCTCCCCATCCCGTTCCTCTTGATCCTCTCCCTTCTTCACCACAAACCCTCGTACTGTCCCTGCCCATCCCATCGCCATCTTCTATCTCTCCCCATCCAGTCCCTCACTCTTCTGCCCATTCCCTGTCCTATCCATGTTCCTCCTCACTCTATCCATTCCTGATCCACTCCCACTTGCCATTTTCCATCCTGTCCCTAATTTCCCCATCCAATTCCAGTGGTCCCCCCCACTCTATCCCACTGCAGACTAACCTCCCCCTTCCCCATACTATCCCTCTCTGTGTCATCACATCCATTGCACCCTCGTCCCTCTCCCCTCCCCCGCCCTCTCCCTTTTCTTCACTGAACAGATCTGGTAAACTGCTGCTTAACTCACCAGTTTAACAACGAGTAACTAAAGTTTACCAGCTGTTTTAAACTTAACCAGGAGGGGGCGACCGCACTATGTTTTGCCTTTTCCTGATGTTGGTGTGACTGCTACCCAGCAAGGGTGTAGTTTGTGACAGAGTTCACGTCTTGTACGTTTTGAACGGGCAGTGTGTCTTCTGCATAATGATGTTAAACAGAGATGCTGGAGTACTGCGCCAATCAGCTGGCGTTGTGGAGAGGCAGGTTTGACGTTTCGGGTGGTAGTTCAACCTGCCAGTGTTCACTCTACATTTTCCAGCTGAAGAGGGTCTCAGCACGAAACGTCACCTACCCATGTTCTCCACAGATCCTGCCTGACATGCTGAGTTACTCCAGCACTCTGTGTCTTTTTGTGTATTAACTAACACCTGCAGTTCCTTGTTCCTACGTGTTTTTGCAGCTGAATTCTTTGTGCTAACAGAAATATTTTTAATTCTAATAGATTTCACCGTGATGCTGCCAGTTCCCACGAGGCTTTAACCCCGTAACAATGATCAACAATCACTACAACAGCTCCCTGGGTATCGGCACAAGCAGCTCGATCCACACTCACCCTCTCACCCTGGAGCAGAAAGCCGCCTTTGCCTTTGTCGGCATCTTGTTCCTTTTCCTGGGCCTGCTCATTGTGCGCTGTTTCCGAATCCTCTTGGACCCTTACAGCAGCATGCCCTCCTCCACCTGGGCCAATGGCATGGACGGGTTGGAGAAAGGCACCTTTGAGTATGTGTTGGCGTGAATTGGACCGATGGAGAGACAGACGTGCCGCGGTGCTCACACCACCTCCCGGAGCGAGGACGCTCCTCGTCCATCCGTCGAATCGCACCCGACTCTTAATGGGGGCACAGCGGGTTCAGCTGCTGCCTCACAGCGCCAGAGACCTGGGTTCAATCCTGACCTCGAGTGCTGTCTGTACGGAGTTTGTACGTTCTCCCTGTGACCATGTGGGTTTTCTCCAGTTTCCTCCCACATTCCAAAGACGTACAGGTTTGTAGGTGAATTGGCTTTGGTAAATTGTGATAAATTGTCCCTAGTGTGTGTAGGGTGGTGTATGTGGTGATCATTGGTTGCCGCGGTCTTGGTGGGCCGAGGGGCCTGTTTCTGCGCTACATCTCTAAAGCCTGACCCCGGATGCTATCCGTGTGGAGTTTGTATTGTTCTCTCTGTGACCACGTGGGTTTCCTCCAGATGCTCCGGCTTCCTCCCACACCGTAAATACCTGCAGGTTTGTTGGTTAACTGGCCTCTGTAAATTGCCCCCAGTGTGTAAGATACAAATTGGGATAACATAGAACTAGTGTGAATGGGCGATGGACGCTCGGCGTGGACTCATGGGCTGAAGGGCCTGTTTCCATGCTGTATCTCTAAACTATCTCTGTTTCCAAAATATCTCTAAACTAAACTAATCTGCCTTATAGAGCAGCCATCTATGGTCTGACTGATAGTATCTCTATTTGTGCATAGACTATTATTCAGTAAAGGGGTTAGAACCAGTTCAGTGTATGTTGTGGAGATAAGTTCAAAGTTATCAGTAACATATTTACTTGTATTTTAATGTTGCTGTTTTTACCTGCACTTTTTAACTATTCGTACTATTTTATCAGGGACTGGATTGTTTTTATTGTTTTTATTTTATGTGTGAAATGTTTAAGTTTTATGTGCGATGCTCCGGTATTCCCTGGGAAACGTCTTCTCATTTTGCACTGCACAACTGTTGCTTTGCAAGAATAAAGGTTGACAATAAAGGTTGATTGATTGATTGATATATGTGGTCTAGTATTACAACTGTTGCCGTCTAATGTCCAATAAATTAACATTATTGTTCATTTTCTGATATACAATCTTTTGAAAGACTGAACTGATGATATTGTCCATCCATCTCTGTCCGTTATGTTTTGCTTATATATTAATCATTTTGTACAGATTTGTAACTTTAAGTGTTAACAGGGTAAGCATGAGAGCAATATTAAAGTGGCTAAGCGTTGCTGATGACAGCGTGTGCTTTTCCATTGTATGTTTCTGAATGAGAGAAGGATATTGGCAATTAACATCATGCGAAGATCCAGCCAGATAAAACTGAGAATAAACCAAAGTCAGGGCAGTGTAAAATTGTGAAGGATTTTACCTACTATATATAAAAATCTTTAATGGGTTTTCTAGATTGTACACAAACCTTGCTCTGTAAAGGTCAGAGTTTTCTTCTTGCCTCTGGTGTCGTAAGATTTTTCAGAAGTTGGTCTTATTTTCAGTGGTTTCAATGTGACCTTGGTAACAACAACACAGGCAGGAGCCCTTGGTCTATCTTATTACTACACCTGAGATCCTGCTGTGTGCAAATTGGCTGCTGCTTTGGCCTAGAAAACAACAGGGATGCGTTTCCAAACTGCTTCCCCAGCTGTGAAATGCTCTGAGACGCTCTGACCGTGTGAAAGACAAGCTTTCTGTTCTGCCATTGTTTGGATTGTGTCCATTCTGAATCAAGGGGAGGGGGTTGTTTTCTCAACAGGTCCAGGAGCGAGCAGTAAATGAAGCAAACATCGTCCAACGAATCAAGAGACTATTCTGCTTCTTGAAAGGAGAGTGTTTTATTGTAATTTGTCTTGAAACAGAACCATAAAATTCTTACTTGCAGGAGCACAACAGATATGTAAACATATACAATCATTAGGCTACTAAACACTACAACCTCAAATAAGACCTGAACTACATAGACCATTATTGTTATTATTGTCTCTTTTTATGTGTACCCATGTGTACCTATATATGTGTGTAAATCTATATGTAACTAAAAGTCTCATCTTGTATGTATGTATGTTCCCGAAATACAACCAAATCGGTTCACGATAATGCAACAATTTTAGGGGCGCCTTACTCACCATTTACCTGGGGTGTGCAGTAGCAAGTATCGTTCGATCTTACAACGTTTTTCTCTTTATAAACTTGAATTTATTTTATACCGTGAGCGGCACTACGTTCCCACATGCCGGGCCCGCCGCCATTTTCAGATCGCCATTTTGACTGGCGTCACAACGGGGACCCAACATGGGTCCATCAAGTTTTGTTCTATTTTACAAAGTAATTCACCTAATAAACTCTAATTAACTTTATATTGTGAACTGGACAAGTCTTATACTTCTGTGTGTACTTGACTGACATCACAATGGGGACCCAAAGGGTGGCAGTCGCACATGCGCAGTGCACTCCCACTTTCCGGGCCTGTCAGTCGTGCCTGTGCAGTTGGGGGAGAGTTGCCGGGCCCAGTGCCATTTTGAGATCGCCATTTTGATCTAATACTTCCGTATTAGACTTGCGTCACAACGGGGACCCAAGGAGTCCATGGGTCGTCTACTATATCTATAAATATCTGTTTATATATATGTATATATACACACACTGAACTTATTTTTCTCATTTATTATATTGTTTACAGTACTATGTTTACATATTCTGCTGTGCTGCAGCAAGTAAGAATTTCATTGTTCTATCTGGGACATATGACAAAAAATATACATACCTAATGTATATCGTACCATGATAAACACCAGAATATCACACCATACCATAATATCACACCTTAATGTATATATATATATACAAACACACACACAGACACTAATAAAACCAAGACATAAACAATGCCTCCCAAGTTTGTAGTTTGGAGCTTACTTGGAGGTTGTAGAGTTTAATAGCCTGATGTTTGTTGGGAAGAAGCTGCTCCTGAACCTGGACGTTACAGTTTTCAGGCTCCTATACCTTCTTCCCGATGGCAGGAGTGAAATGAGAGTGTGGCCAGGGTGGTGTGGGTCCCTGATGATGCTGGCTTCCTTCTTGAGGAGGTGCCTCCTGTAGATCCCTTCGATGGTGGGGAGGTCATTACCCGTGTTGAGGCTGGAGCATTGAGAAACATGAGAAGATGCAGTTGAACTCAATATAGAGCACATAAGGAAATGCCAATGCTGGACTCCTGAGCAGTGTGAAGTGGGGTCTTGATCCGATACATTGCCTGTCCATTCCCTCCACAGATGATGCTAGCCTGTTGAGTTCCCAAGCACTTTGTGTTTTGCTCAAAGAGCTATTTGGGGCTAATTGGTTTTCTTCTCTTTAGTTTGCTTCCTTCAGTTTTCTCCCCCACGTACACCCCTGCAGGTTGCTTCATTACTGTTTCTTTCTTCACTGATGCTGCACAACTGGCTGAGTATTTTCAGCAAACTCGGCTGCTGCTCTGTCAGCTTCTTGGAATCCTCAATAGTTCATACTGTGGCGTTCAGTCCCCTGCCTCTGACAGGCCTCGCAGCGTCAGAGACCCAGGTTCGATTCTGACCTCGGGTGTTGTCTGTGTGGTGTTTGTACGTTTACCCTGTGACCACATGGGTTTCCTCCAGGTGCTCCGGTTTCCTCCCACATCTCAAAGATGTGCAGGTTTGTTAGTTAATTGGCCTCTGTAAATTGTCCCTAGTGTGCAGGGAGTGGATGTGAAAGTGGAATAACATTAGTATTAATGTGAACGGGTGATCGATGGTCAGTGTGGCTTCAAAGGGCTGAAGGGCCTATTTCCATGCTGTATCTCTAAACTTGCTGTATCAGCTGAGATGGGCAACTGGCAGCAATGACATACACGAAAACAGGCCCTTTGGCCCAACGTCCAATACCACCAAGATGCCCCAACTAAGCAAATCCCATTTGCCGGCGTTTGGACCATATAACTCCAAACCTTTCCTATCCATGTATCTGTCCAAGTTTCTTTTCAATGCTGTTGTAGTACCTGCCTTAACTAACTCCTCCAGCAGCTTGTTCCGTATACCCAACTTGTTCTGTGTAAAATAGTTGCCCCTCAGATTCCTATTAAATCTTTCCCCTCTCACCTTCAAACTATGTCCTTTAGTTTTTGTGTAAGAAGCAACTGCAGATGCTGGTTGAAACCGAAGATAGACACTGGAGTAACTCAGCGGGGCAGGCAGCATCTCTGGAGAGAAGGAATACAATAGATAACTAGACTAAGTGGGACCCGTTGGGTCCCATGTTCACACGGGAGGGCTGGTCCCCCGACGCAATATTCTACCTCGCCACCAATTCCCAATATTGGTGGCCAGTGGGGGGGCTTTTAGGAGTGCTGGTATGGGTTCTTGGGGTGGCAGCTCAGTCCCTCAAGCCTGATCTGCTGGCAGCTCACTCCCGGCTGGTGGGCTGGCAGTTGACTCATGACTACATTGCAAGCAGGGTGCAAGGCCACCAAATTCAAATCCATGTTCCTACCATTTCAAGCAGGGTGCAAGGCCACTGAATTCAAGTGCAGTTACCTACCACTTCAAGCAGGGTGCAAGGCCACCAAATTCAGTGCAGTTTCATACCACTTCAAGCAGGATGCAAGGCCACCAAATTCAAATGCAGCTTCATACCATTTAATGCAGGGTGAAACCACCATAAAACCACACAAAACACCAAACTCACAGTTCAGTAGACATTCAGTGTGTTCAGTTGATTCACAGCTCAGACAGTCGTGACCTCTCCCTCCCCCATCATGCAGAGACTGAGCCACACCCACACTTCTGGGTTTTATAACCCCTCCCCCTCCCACCGGAAAAGGTGTGGCTTTCATGGCGTGATTGACAGGAGAGAGATTCTCAACATTTTTTAAACACTAATAACACTTTTATTTTTCATTGATGGGAAGAATTCTCTGCACCTGCTCAGCGGACGGGGACTGAATAAGATGGCCAAAATTCACAGCCGTAAGTGGTAGCGTTTTATCTAAAATCAATTTAGAGTGCAAACAGGAAATAAGTGCATTTGCAGTAGTGCCTTTTAACTTCAAGCCAAAGCACCCAAGCCGCCATTTGCAGTAAGTAGTGCCTTTCAACTTCAAGCCAAAGCACCCAAGCCGCCATTTGCAGTAAGTAGTGCCTTTCAACTTCATGCCACCATTTGCAGTAAATAGTGACTTTCAACTTCAAGCCAAAGCACCCAAGCGACCATTTGCAGTAAGTAGTGCCTTTCAACTTCAAGCCAAAGCACCCGCCACCATTTGCAGTAAGAAGTGCCTTTCAACTTCAAGCCAAATCACCCGCCACCATTTGCAGTAAGTAGTGCCTTTCAACTTCAAACCAAAGCTCTCAAGCCACCGTTTGCAGTAAGTAGTGCCTTTCAACTTCAAGTCAAAGCACCCAAGCCACCATTTGCAGTAAGTAGTGCCTTTCAACTTCAAGCCAAAGCACCCAAACAACCATTTCAGGCAGTGCCTTTTTACTTCAAACAAACCATATTTTCATTTTCAAACCACATTAAGGGTACTCACAGTTGTGTAGACATTTGTTCAGTGTTATTCAGAGCTCAGAGAGACATGACCTTTGGCTTCATCCATCTTCCAGAGACTGGGTGAGGCACACCACTTCCTGGTTTTATAGTCCCTCCTCCTACCTCCAGCAGGGGCAGCAGAGAGAATGGTGAATATTTTAAACTTCAAGCCAAAGCTCCCAAGCCACCATTTGCAGTAAGTAGTGCCTTTCAACTTCATGCCACCATTTGCAGTAAGAAGTGCCTTTCAACTTCAAGACAAATCATCCGCCACCATTTGCAGTAAGTAGTGCCTTTCAACTTCAAGCCAAAGCACCCAAGCCACCATTTGCAGTAAGTAGTGCCTTTCAATTTCAAGCAAAGCACCCAAGCCACCATTTGCAGTAAGTAGTGCCTTTCAACCTCAAGCCAAAGCTCCCAAGCCACCATTTGCAGTAAGTAATGCCTTTCAACTTTAAGCCAAAGCACCCAAGCCACCATTTGCAGTAAGTAGTGCCTTTCAACTTCAAGCCAAAGCATCCAAGCCACCATTTGCAGTAAGTAGTGCCTTTCAACTTCAAGCCTAAGCACCCAAACAACCATTTCAAGCAGTACCTTTTTACTTCAAACAAATCATATTTCCATTTTCAAACCACATTAAGGGTACTCAGTTGTGTAGACATTTCTTCAGCGTTATTCAGAGCTCAGAGAGGCGTGACCCTTGGCTTCATCCACCTTCCAGAGACTGGGTGAGGCACACCACTTCCTGGTTTTATAGTCCCTCCCCCTACCTCCAGCAGGGGCAGCAGAGAGAATGGTGATTTTAAAAAAAACATTAATATCTCTCTGATTTGTCATCGATGGGAAATATCCTCCACACCCGTAAGGCGGGGGAGGGCTCTGAGCGAGGTGGCCAAAAATGACGGATGTGGGTGGCGGCGTTCTGTCGGAAATCGCAGCACAGTGGGCCAAAAGTGGTCAAGATCAGAGATTTAGTAATATAGATAGGTGCAGGAGTAGGCCATTCGGCCCTTTGAGCCAGCACCGCCATTCAATGTGATCATGACTGATCATCCACAATCAGTACCCCGTTCCTGCCTTCTCCCTATATCCCTTGACTCCGCTATCTTTAAGAGCTCTATCTAACTCTCTCTTGAAAGCATCCAGAGTACGGCCTCCACTGCCTTCTGAGGCAGAGAATTCCACAGATTCACAACTTTCTGGGTGATATTGTTTTTCCTCATCTCCGTTCTAAATGGCCTACCCTTTATTCTTAAACTGTGGCCCCTGGTTCTGGACTCTCCCAACATCGGGAACATGTTTCCTGCCTCTAGCGTGTCCAGTCCCTTAATAATCTTATATGTTTCAATAAGATACCCTCTCATCCTTCTAAATTCCAGAGTATACAAGCCCAGTCACTCCATTCTTTCAAGATATGACAGTCCCGCCATCCTGGGAATTAACCTCGTGAACCTACTCTGCTCTCCCTCAATAGCAAGAACGTCCTTCCTCAAATTTGGAGACCAAAACTGCACACAATACTCCAGGTGTGGTCTCACCGGGGCTCTGTACAACTGCAGAAGGACCTCGTTGCTCCTATACTCAACTCCTCTTGTTATGAAGACCAACATGCCATCAGCTTTCTTCACTGCCTGCTGTACCTGCATGCTTACTTTCAGTGACTGATGAACAAGGACACCCAGGTCTCGTTATACTTCCTTTTTTTTCCTAACTTGACACCATTCAGATAATAATCTGCCTTCCTGTTCTTGCCACCAAAATGGATAACCTCACATTTATCCACATTAAACTGCATCTGCCCACTTATCCAACCTGTCCAAATCACCCTGCATCCTCAAAGCATCCTCCTCACAGCCACCCAGCTTTGTGTCATCTGAAGATTAGTTAATGTTACTTTTAATCCCTTCATCTAAATCATTGATGTATATTGTAAATAGCTGCGGTCCCAGCACCGAGCCTTGCGGCACCCCACTAGTCACTGCCTGCCATTCCGAAAGGGACCCGTTTATCCCTACTCTTTGTTTCCTGTCTGCCAGCCAATTTTCTATCCGTCAGTACCTGACCCCCAATACCATGTGCTCTAATTTTGCCCACTAATCTCCTATGTGGGACCTTATCAAAAGCTTTCTGAAAGTCCAGGTATACTACATACACTGGCTCTCCCTTGTCCATTTTCTTAGTTACATCCAAAATGGGTGACTATTCGGGTCGAAACCCTTCTTCAGGCTGGTTAAGGATAAGGGAAATGAGAGATAAAGACGGTGATTTAAATCATTTGCTATGTCGCTCTTCCAGGGAGATGCTAAATGCATTTCGTTGTCTCTGTACTGTACACTGACAATGACAATTAAAATTGAATCTGAATCTGAATCTGAATCTGAATCTGATATAGACGGTGATGTGGAGAGATAAAAAAACAATGAATGAAAGATATACAAAAAAGTAACAATGATAAAGGAAACAGGCCATTGTAAACTGTTTGTAGGGTGAAAATGAGAAGCTGGTGCGACTTGGGTGAGGGAGGGATAGAGAGAGAGGGAATGCCGGGGCTACCTGAAGTGAGAGAAATCAAGATTGATATCACTGGGCTGTAAACTGACCAAGCGAAATATGAGATGCTGTTCCTCCAATTTGCATTTAGCCTCAATCTCACAATGGAGGAGACCGAGGACAGAAAGGTTTGTGTAGGAATGGAAAGGAGAATTAAAGTGTCCTTTAGTTTTTGATTCCCTTACCCTAAGTAAAAGACTCTGACCTCCCAAATCGTTATTTCATTACCTTAGGTTAATTTGAGACAATTATTAATATTTAACCTTTATTTCAGTGTTATGTTTAAAACTTGTGGCAAATTAATTGTTATTTAATGGCTCATCGGACGTCAGAGCCAGGAGACGTTGACAGTTTACAATGAAGGGTTTATAGTTTAAGTCAAACAGAATGGCCCACTGTTATGGGAAAACGCACACATTCCTTATTTTCTACTAACACAAGTGACAGTGATGGATTTGTCTATTAGGTTGCAACTGTTGCAATGTAATAATTTGCACTTGAACTGTTGCTTTGAAAACTCAATATTTAAATGCGATTTTTTTTATCCACCAAATATCTTTGTGGTGAAATGGCTGAATATTGTCAAAGTGTGACTTGGGAACGGACTGAAAGCCAATCTGCACATCGCACGTTGCCAAAGTTCACTGTCACAGATTGTACTTCCGAAGACCACAGACCAATGGAAGTGACAGCGCAGTGAGAATGAAAACTAATTAATTAAAAGGACACAGAGTGCCGAAGTAACGGCAGCATCTCTGGAGAATGTGGATAAGTAATGTTTCAGGTCAGGACCCTCCTTCAGACTGATTATTTACTGACCCACAGCTTCATCACAGACATAGAGCGACCGGCTCAGTGGCGCAGCGGTAGAATTGCTGTCTTACAGAGCCAGAGACCTGGGTTCGATCCTCATTATGGGTGCTGTCTGTATGGAGTTTGTAAGTTCTTCCTGTGAACTACTTGGGTTTTCTCTGGGAGCTCTGGTTTCCTCCCACTCTCCAAAGACGTACAGGTTTGTAGGCTAATTGGCTTGGTAAAATTATGAATAGTCCCTAGTGTGTGTAGGATAGTGCTAGAGTACAGGGAATCACTGGTTGGCACGAACTCGTTGGGCCAAAGAGCCTGTTTGTCCACTTTATCTCTAAACTAAACTAAACTAAAGATAGACTGAAAAAAGCTGGAGTAACTCAGCGGGTCAGGCAGCATCTCTGAAGAAAAGGTATAGGTGATGTTTCGGGTTGGGATCCTTCTTCAGGCTGAGAGTCAGGGGAAAGGGAACCTGATATAGACAGTGATATAGAACAAACTAATGAAAGATGCAAAAAGCAATGATGATCAAGGAAAGGAGGACATTGTGTGTTGGAAGACCTGTTCCTGTGCTGTCTGTGCTGTTCTATGTTCTGTAAACCGGCACAATTCTGTGTGTGTCGCAAACCCAACCAGACGTTTGATGATAATCTACTAATGAACTTTGGAAACCCTATTGACTGGGCACTCAGCTCGGGATGTTTTTCACCCCAACTTACCAGCGGTCCAGTCCCTGCGCTGTCACTCTCAGGTCCTGATCCCAATGCTCCCATTCGCTGCTCCCCTAGGCCACTGCTAAACCAATATTTACATTGGCTTAGTTCAGTTCAGTTTAGTTTATTGTCACGTGTACCGAGGTACAGTGAAAAGCTTTTTGTTGTGTGCTAACCAGTCAGCAGAAAGGCAATACATGATTACAATCTATCATTTACAGTGTCTCAATACATGATAAGGGAATAATATTTAAACTATCTCTAAACTAAACTAAACTATCTGTTCCTTCCAGTCTGCCTGCAGTTGTTACAGATGAGTGCTTTGCCCTTCAGTGCCCTGTGTCCCACAGGTTTGCCACCATTCCATCACAGCAGGACTGTTCTGTATTCACCATGCCACCGTGATTTCATTCAACTGCAGAAACAGAGAGTGGGTGGACAACAGATCCATCCTTGTTGACCTTCAGTGTGACTTTGAACAGGCGTCAGATTGTTCACAACCCACAATACTCATGAACATTGATGCAGTTTCCTACCACCTGGGCCTATCCAGACAGGAGCATTTAACAAGTGAAAGAGCTAACTAGGCTGATTCACTGGGCCTATCCAGACAGGAGCGTTTAACAAGTGAAAGAGCTAACTAGGCTGATTTTAAAGAGATTAACAGTCAAGCGCAAGGTGTAAGATTAGATTTACGGAAAGGCCAGATCAAGAAAAGAGAGGAGATTGTATCTGCATTCATATCGTGCCTTTCATCACAACTTAAAGAAGCCCCAAAACAAAAAGCACATAATTATTTAACAGTGCACTTACATACAGCAATGTACCTCAAACTGAAAAACAGGAAGATGAATGAGTTTGGCCAGGAGCCTTGATGAATACTGTGGTGTGTACTGGACTATTGGGTTCAGTTCTGGTCATCTCATTATATGAAAGGTGTGAGGGCTTTATAGAAGATCTACAAGGATGGTTCCTGGGATGAGAGACCACAATTACAGGGATAAATTGGAGAAACTGGGAATGTATTTTTTATATAGAAGTCGAAGCTGAGGGAGATTTGATAGAAGTGTAGCAAAGTGAGGAATGGACTGAGTGGATTAGAGTCATAGAGTGATACAGCATGGAAACAGGCCCTTCAGCCCAATGTGCACACCGGCCAACATGTCCCAGCTACACTAGTCCCACCTGCCTGCATTTGGTCCATATCCCTACAAACCTGTCCTATCCATGTACCTGTGTTCAAGAAGGAACTGCAGATGCTGGAAGATTGAAGGTACACAAAATTACTGGAGAAACTCAGCACAAAATTCTCCAGCAATTTTGTGTACCCTATCCATGTACCTGTCTAACTGCTTCTTAAATGTCCTCAACTACCTCCTCTGGCAGCTTGTTCTATACATCCACCACCCTTTGTGTGAAAAAGTTACCCCTCAGATTCCAATTAAATCTTTTCCCTTCGTCTTAAATTGTGGAGAGGTTGGTGGGTTGAGTGGGCCAGAGCAACTTAAAAGGTTGGAGAATTAAGAGTGCTGTGAGGAAAAGATTGTTTATATTTTGCATGTTGAAGGAATCTGGAGTCCACTGCTTGCAAACACTTCAGAGGCAGTTTCTACAGTGGAGGGAAGTGGATGAAAATATGGTGAGGGAAATGATCAAAGGCTGTGGAGAAAGAGCTATGGGTGGAACTAGAGTGCTGGTGCACATGTTTCTGTGCTGTCTGACGCTATGCCTCACCACTCACCCTCTTAAACAACGTTGTCGAATCCTTTATGCTCCTTAAGAGGGCAAAGCCCCAAGGTAACATTACAGCGAAGGGTCTCGGACTGAAAGATTAGCTCTGTTTCTCTCTCCACAGATGCTGTCTGACCTGTTGAGTGTTTCCAACATCTTCCTTGTTTTATTGTGGACAGCTTTAGTTTGGAGATTTTGTATTTCCTGATCCCTTTAAACTCATTAGTTTTATCAAAAATGTAAAATACTACCGTGTAGCTTGTTGTGGAGTATTAATAGGAGTAACATCCAATAATCCAGAAAGTCTGCTAGTGTAGTGCCAGCAATGTTCCGAGAATGCCGGATTATCAGAGTTTTACTGTCATGCCGATTTTAATTGACCACTAATTAAATGGTCAGTTTTTGGTCACTTGATAACAAAATATTGAAGATTAGAGGTGAAGACTGATTGGAACACCTTGTAGAATCACAAAATGGTCACAGCTTGGAAGGAGGCCATTCAGCCTACCAAGTTCATACTAGCTCTGTGCAAACCTAATCTTAAATCTATCTCCACCTTAAAAATACCCAGTGACCTGGCCTCCACAGCCGTATGTGAGAATAAATTCCACAGATTCACCACCCTCTTGACTAATGAAATTCATCCTCATCTCATTTCTAAAGGTACATCCTTCAAACGTTTGCATTTATGAAATTTGGTTTAAAACATTTTGTTGTTATGTCAAAGGTGACTGAAACTCTTGACTTACATCACTCTGCCATCTGCCTTGTGTTGTCACCACCTAATCAGCACAAGGCTGTTTGCACTGAGCTGTTCTTTGAGGCTGGTCCAAGGACCAGTTCTTAGACGTGTTCATGCTACCACTGCTGATCTAATCTTTTGTTTATTCCCAGTTCCCAGCAGCGACCTGCTGCACACTTGGCTTCGTTATCCTTGCTCCTGAGAAGCAACCTGTTCAAAGAAGACACAGAATTTGGCTCCCAAGTTCCCACAGCTGTTCGCTCCCCTCTGTGTCTCTGCCCCACTGCTCAACCCATAAGCTGAGCAAAATTAAAAAGGCAGGTTCAGTTACAACAAACCATCAGCATGTTCAAGGAATAATCCGCACCAATTACTATATAACTATGTGAACAGGCCACAAATTAGGAGACATAAACCTGAATCCATTCTATCCACAATGAAATAAAAGTGCCAAAAATATCCAGTTTGAGGGGACTTCTTCTCCCAGCTGATGCCACCTGTCATTAACCCTCCCCTCCTGAGTCCATCTATCACTTGCCAGATTTTGCCCCCCCCCCCACAACCAATTTATACTGATTACCTCACCTCTGCTCAGCTCCTCAGAGGCCCCATAGCAGAAGTGTCCACGTCGCAGGGCTGGAAACTGAGCTAATTCTGCTACCACCATCATCTATTGCAACAAGTGATGGCTCCCAATGATTGTCACCAGAAGCGATGTCAACATTTGAAACATGGAAAATGGACACGAAAGAAGAAGATCCTATGTCCAAACAAAGGGACCCAATCCAAAATGTTGATGTCTATTTATCTCCACAGATGCTGCTTGACCAGGTTGTTTGTTTCACCAGATTCTAACATCCCTTGTGTCTCCAGTTTGAGAATGGTGGGTGCAGGGTGGTGGGGAGAGCGAGTTGTCTGACATGAACATGTTAAGTACAGGAGGAAACTTCTCAGCACCTCAGCTGCTTGGCCATTGGGTCGAATCCAATGCCAGACAACCTTTGGTCAGTCCCAATACTCCTGCCTAATCCATCATCTCCACATTTTACAACCTCGTGGAGAGTTTTCTTAACACACGTACACAAGGCCACATTTTGGAGTATTGTGTTCAGTTTTGGTCAAATGTTATAGGAAAGATGTGAAGCTGGAAAGGGCGCAGAGAGATTTACAAGGATGTTGCTAGGGCCTGAGAGGTTGAGCAGGCCTGGACTATATTCCTTGGAACACAGGAGAATGTGGGGTAATCTTATAGTGATGTATAAGATCATGAGAGGAATAGAAAGGATAAATGCACAGAGTCTTTCACTCTGAGTAGAGGAATCAGGAACCAGAGGACATAGGTTTAAGGTGAGAGGGAGAAGATTTAATACGAACCTGATGGACAGCTTTTTTACACAAAGGGTGGTGGGTATATGGAACAATCTGCCAGTGGAGGTAATTGAGGCAGGGACATCCCAACATTTAAGAAACAGTTAAACAGGTACATGAATAGGACAGGTTTAGGACATGGTCCAAAATGCAGGCAGATGGGGCTAGTGTAGAAGGGTCGGCGTGGGCAAGTTGGGACAAAGGGCCTTATTCCACGCTGTGACTATGTAACTTTCACACAATGTAAGAATTTTTTTGCAAGTAAATGATTGCCATTAATGTTAAATTAGTCGTAGAATTACCCTCTCATTTAACATTAATTCTCACCTTCAAGCTAAACCCTAGACCCGTGAAGGGCACCGAGCAGTTAAAGGTTATTCTGTGGAGGAGCAGCAAACAATTCCAAAATATTAAATTGGTAACTAAGTTGGTTTTGTATTTCAAGGACAATGTTACCGCACTAATGAATGGTGCTGCTTCCTCGTATTTATTGGGGAAATCAGATATTGCCCATCACTGATTTTAAGAGAAAATAAATATTTTAATCAAACAATCTATGAATTCAAATTATGAAAATGTCTTTGACTTCAAGATTGATGTATTTATTTTATTTTTTTTTTAAATCTTTTTTATTTTTTTAAATTTTTATTAGAAGTACGGTAAATTACAATAACACACAACACATATATCTTAATACATTTTTTGTACCGCTTCATTTTTTTTTTTTTTTTAAAGCTTTAAGAAAAAGATAGAAGTAAGGAAAGTAAAGAAGGTGCGCAAGAGTTGTGAAGTGCAAGAGAGTGTTGGGAAAAGAAAGCCCCTTAGAAAAGAAGTTAGAGAAGGAAGTAAAGTAAGAAAGTAGACCCTAGAAAAGAAAGAAAAAGAAAGTAAGGACAGTCGCTCTATTATAACATTAAACTCCGCAGAAAGACTACCAACCAAGTCTGTTTTTGTTGTTTTATCTCCCAATGCCAGGTCCTGATACCATTTATTTATTTTTTTAAATTACTATTGCACCTCATGATTGTAATAGGTCCAGAAACGTAGACCACGTCTTTTGGAATTGGTCTGCTTTACCTGCTAAGAGGAATCTCATCTCTTCCAGATGTAATGTTTCAAACATATTTGATGTCCACATTTTTATTGTTTGATTGATGTATTTAAACAGTTGAATATTGCAAACATTAATCGATAATATGGAGTTTTTAATTTTTAATCCAGTTGATTGAATATAAAGTCACTGCTGGAGAGAAGGTGTTTACCGATCTGTGTCATTGGCGGAAAGATTCAGCCCTCAGCGCTGAGGGTCCGCGCCCAGGTGCTGTTGGAGAGGGACTGCGCACTGTCCACGAGCATCCTGGGGGAGTTCCGGGACCGCTGGGCACCGCAGGGGGTTGAATGTATCCTCAATAAGGATTGTAACATAGTTGTATAGTAGTTTATTTAGTATATTTGTTGGTCTTGTATTATGGTGGTGGGTTCTGTTTTGTTTTATTGTATTGTAAATATTATTTTTTAATAATTTAATAAAAACATTTGATTAAAAAAAACAAAAAAAATGGCGAGTCTCCTACACCAGTAGAAGAATTGAACAGATAATTTGCTAAGAGATATTTTCTAAGAAACTTAAACTGAGCAGGATTGAGTGACACCCCCAGAATAAATGTGTAAAGAACATATGCCTGGGTGGCACCGTGGCGCAGTTGTAGAGTTGCTGCCTTACAGGGCCAGAGACCTGGGTCCCATCCTGACTAGACTACATCCTACCTGTATGGAGTTTGTACATTCTCCCTGTGAACCCGCGGGTTTTCTCCCTGTGCTCCGGTTTCCTCCCACACTTCAAAGGTGTACAGGTTTGGCTTCGGTAAAGGTTGTCCCTAGTGTGAAGAATAGTTTAAAGGCCTGTCCCACTTTCGCGACCTTTACAGGCGACTGCCGGCACCCATGAAAGGTCGCCAACATTTTCAACATGTTGAAAATTCAGCAGCAACCAGAAAGACACTACGACTCTTTGGAGACCTCTCAAGACCGTGGTCGTGAGAGGTCTCCTATGATCGTGAGAGGTCACCCGCGACATGTCGCCAGGGGTCGCCTGTATGGTCATGAGAGGTCTCCAAAGAGTCGTAGTGTCTTTCTGGTCGCTGCTGAATTTCCAACATGTTGAAAATTTTGGCGACCTATAACGGGTAAAGGTCGCGAAAGTGGGACAGGCCCTTTAGTGTACGAGAACCGCTGGTCACATGAAGGGCCTGATTCCAAGCTGTATCTCTAAAACTAAAAAACTAAAAATGCAAAAGTATGCAAACTGAACTGAAAAATGATGGTTCAATGCACGCAGAGGACTTACTAATAGAAGATGAGTGGAGAAGATTTAAATGTAAATAGTGTACCATAGACCATGAAATACAGGAACTGCAGATGCTGGTTTACAAAAATAGACAACAAAAAGTACTGGAGTAACTCAGAGTGGTCCCGACCCGAAACATCACCTATCCATGTTCTCCAGAGATGCTGCCTGACCTGTTGAATTACTCCAGCATTTTGTATCTTTTTTCCCCTCGAAATACAAGCTGTGCTGGTGCTTATCATCAACAATTGTTATTACTTTTGGACAAGGTACTATAGCAGTTAATCTTATTGGATTAATAATCCAGAGAAAATGATCAAATTTTGTGCTGGTTATTAAGAAAAAATCTCGGTGGGCTGAAGGGCCTGTTTCCACACTGTATCTCTAACCTAAGCGAAAAGAGTAAGATAATGGCATAATAGATGTCTCTGGCCCTTTAAACCAGTTTCACCATACATCATGACCAAAGCAGATTTTCTGTATCAAAGCTACTTTCCAGCACACTCCCTGCATCCCTTCATCCCCATGTTTGCTTTGAATGAACACAATGACTGAGTCGCTACAGCTCTCTGGGCTTGAGAATACGAAAGGTTCATCAACTAATTAGAACATAGAACAGTACAACACAGGAACGGGCCCTTAAGCTCATAACGCTTGTGTCGAACATGATGCCAAGTTCAACTGATCTCATCTGCCTGTACATGAACCATATCCCTCTATTCCCTACATTTCCATGTGCCTATCTAAAAGCCTTTTAAACATCACAGTCATATCTGCCTCCACCCTGGAAATATGTTTCAGGCTCCCACCACTCTCTGTATAAAAAACTTGCCTTGCACATCTCCATGAAACTTTCCCCTCTCACCTTATAGCTTTGCTCTCTAGTGTTGGACATTTGCACTCTGAGTAAAATGTTCTGGCTGTCTACCCTATCTATGCCTCTCATAAATGTATATACTACAATCAAGTCTCCCCTCAACCTCTGACGTTCCAATTGAACAGACTACTTGCATGTGTCGTATACAATGGATTTTTTTTCATTAAATGCATATAATATTTGAATAAAAGCAGAAAAAAATGAGAATTGTTCAGCAAGTCAGGCAGCGCCTGTGGAGAGAGAAACACAGCTAACGTTTTCAAGTTCTGATGGAAAGCATTGAGCTGTAAAGTTGGTGCTAAATGGTTTGTAAGAAATGAATGAGAGTGGCTGATAAACAAAGTGAGAGTGATGGGATAGGGGAGGTGAGGACAGGAGATGAACGGAGTAACAGTGGAGGGTGACAGCACGAGCTGAGGGGAAACAGTTTGAAGAAGGGCCCCGACCCAAAACGTCACCTATCCATTTTCTCCAGAGATGCTGCCTGATCCTCTGGGTTACTCCTGCATTTTGTGTTTATCTGAGGGGAAACAGATTGACTTGGAAGAGGTCTACATGCATAACTATTGGAAGTGACCAGAGGAATATGGAATGAGAGCTGTAAATCTGCAACATAACCAGATATCCAGCATTTATATCACATTGTAGGATTCAAAATTGACTGGTTGATTGCATTGGTCTTACAAGTATTTCCCTGTATCCGATCATTATCACCTCTTCTTCCCCAGCCAACAATGGGCCATAAAGGCTCCACCCTTCTGGTTCTGGTTGATTACTGCGCAAACACCTCATCAGTGGTTAACTCGCGCAGGTCGGAGTGAGTAGAGTACTGATTAAATTTTGAAGTGGGCATTTTCTTGGTTATCTGTTGCCTGTCCTGGTTCTGACCATTTCCAACCTCCAGTAGCCCCCCCCCCCCCCCGCATTTCACTTTACTTTCAGTCTGAACAAGGGTTCTGACCTGAAGCATCACCTGTTCCTTTGCTCCAGAGATGCTGCCTGACCCACTGAGTTGCTCCAGCATTTTATGTCTTTTTTTGATTTTTGAGTTTGGGCATTTATCCCCAGTTAATCTGCAAGGATAACCCTGATGCCCCAGTCGTCTGATCAAACCCACCCCCCACCCCAACCCCCGAGAAACAGGGTGACTTGCTACCACACATCAAGCCTGGTTCAGTAAGGAATGCAGAATACTATGCTTGGAGCAGCACCAGGCCTGTCTAGAAACGTGGTGCCTGTCCAGTGAAGCTGCAATGCAGGACTACTTGGGTGCTTCCATCAATAGAATGGATTGAATGGATCAGACCTGGGATGCAAGCAGAAGCCTCCACGTGGCGCTTCCCGGGCAATGCTGACGACAGAAACTGTACCACAGTGACTGACTGAAGTAGCCAATTCTGCAACCACCGACCGTCAACTGTCACTGACCGACCGGAAAGACGTGCTATAGGAGATGGCCGGACACAAGGAAGAAGAATGGATCAGACCAAAGCTCTGAACTCCTTGCATTATGACTGACCCTGGACAATAGTCAGCAGATGGAAGGATGCTCCAAGAATGTGGCAACATGGTGCTACTAATATGTCAATCTAGTACACTTCACTGTAACCCATTATACTTCACAAACCTGGTATTCAAAATACAGTAATGCAGTCTAGTTTTCCCACTATTTGTTTCCCTGTAGTTTTCAATTAAGCAATTTTCACAGAGACACATTAAGTGCGGTGGTAGTGCATCCTTGCCACTTTATTGTGGCAATTTTAGTATGCCGGTGTTTGCGCTTGTGCTTTATCCTAACCCTGAGTAAGATCGTTGTAGCAACTAATCTTGAAAATGAGATGTAATATCTCCCTTGTGACTAATAAAATGCACATTGAGGATTTAATGAACAGGAACCAAACTGTGCATAGAATTAATGGCACTTTCAAAAATGAGATTATCAAGGAACTAAAATCTAAAATAAGTATTGAAAATGTGCAGCAGTCTCATTAAGTCTATGAAGAGAAAAGATGGATTCATATTTTGATGGATTCTTACAATTAGATTTTGAATGTATAATCATATAAAATGGGTTATACTGACTTTGCAATCCATATTATTTTACATCTCTACCTAATATTATTTCTTTTGAATGACTATTGCCTGAATCACCTATCACAGAATCAAAATCTATTCAACATTAACGCTCAAAATATTAACTGCAATGAGTTGAAATGTCTTTTGACCTATTTTCCAGGACTGGATTTCTAGTTTCTATTGTTCCTGTTTTAAGAGAACAATATCACTTTAGACATCTCCTCGGGCATTTATGGAAATCCCGTATAACATCAGCTGAATTGATCTGGATGTCCCAAAAGAACTCAGGAGACATCAGTGAAAATCCTGAGATTGTTAGAGAATCAACTGATGAAGGTCTCCACTGTAGGGGCTAGGCTTTGCACAGGCATATTTAGACTTTAGAGATACAGTGTGGAAACTGGCCCTTCGGCCCACCGAGTCAGCGCTGACCAGTGATCACCCCGTAAACTAATCAACAATCAACTAATCTACAAACCAGTACGCCTTTGAAGTGTGGGAGGAAACCGTAGCACCCAGAGAAAATCCATAGTCACAGGGAGAAGGTACAGACTTCACATAGACAGCTCCTGTAGTCAGGATTGAACCCTGGTCGCTGGCGCTGTAAGGCTGCAACTCTACGTTGCGCCACCGTGCCGCCCGCACAATCAACCATTTATTAAGTGCAAGATCCAGCACTTATTTCTTCAGAAACAATGTGATGAATCCACTTGCTTATGTCTTGGGAGTTTACAAATCTTTATAAAATTATTGGTTCAGTCACTTCTGTGGCACTATGTTCTGAAAAAGACGTGAAGGGGATACAGATGAAATTTACTAACATGATTCAAGGGAAGAGTGACATTAGTTATTTGGCCTGGAGAAACCTGCGTTGTATCCTTGGAACAGGGGAGCTAGCAATGGTGTCTGACTATGGAATCAGATGTCATTGAAGGTCTAGATTAGTGAGACAGTTCCCACTAGTGTAAGGAGCAAAAACAGACGAGGGTGGCACAACCGAGCAGCGGTAGGCTTTCTGCCAGATATCTGGGTTCAATCCTGACTACAGGTGCTATCTGTGTGGAGTTTGCACATTCTCCCTCTGACTGTGGGTTTTCTTTGGGTGATCCGGTTTCCTTCCACATTCCAAAGACGTGCAGGTTTGTAGGTTAAATGATGGATACAAACATATATTTATGTTTATATCCATCTATCATATCCATGTTCTCCAGAGATGCTCCCTGACCTGCTGAGTTCCTCCAGCACTTTGTGTCTTTTTTTGTAAACCAACATCTGCAGTTCCTTGTTTCTATGTATTTATGCATCTTATATGGAAGTACAATTCAGTGGTACTGTAATTGGATGATACCAATTATTGTTGGTAGAATATTTGATGAAACACCAATTTCTGAAGTAGCTAAATAAAATTAAATTACTAAAATGTGTTTGCTAATAAATACAAAAGCACTATAGCATTCATTAGTCAGGGACGTGGTCAAGCAATTTCCTACTATTTTCATATGAGCTTCAATACTAATACCAATCCATGTGTAAGTCGATCTGTAGATAATTAATATTTCACACCCACAGCAGGGAATCCAAATAGAAACCCCTACTACCCTCTCCATGTTTTAATTCAACCCATTACCTCTACTGACTACTTGCCTTTCTATATATAACCTTTATATTATAGACAGACACAAAAAGCTGGAGTAACTCAGCGGGTCAGGCAGCAACGCTGGAGATAAGGAATAGGTGACTTCTTCAGACTGAAGAAGGGTCTCGACCCCATGGTAGGGAAGTCAAAAATTTGTGGGCAAAAGTATAAAGTGAGAGGAGAAATATTTAAAGGCAATCAGAGGTGTAGGTTTTTTTGTACAGATGGTGGTGGGAATAAGGAACAAGCTGCCAGAGGAGATGGTTAGAGGCAGGTATAATTACAGCATTTAAAAACATCTGTACATGGATAAGAAAGAGTTGTAGGGATTTGAGACCAACATAGGCGAATGGGATTAGGGTAGTTAGGCTTCTTGGTCGGCATGGATCAGTTGGGTGGAAGGACCTGTTTCCATGCTGTATAATTCTATGACTCCTCTATTAGTAGTGATATCGCTGGATACTTCCCCACAGTCGCTGCTCCTATACCAACAGCCCAGTTGTACAGACATTGATATGGAGAAGTCATACTCACATGGGCCCTTTTGGGTATTTTGTTTATTTGTTCTCTATTTCATTTCAAACTTAACCTCTCTAAACTGGCTTTATTGGAATTTAATGTATACATAATTGATCTGGAACACTTAAAACCCACAGAGGCGAGGCTTGGTCGGAATATATTTGTGAAATGTAATTCATGGGCAAGGTTAATATGCTACTAATTGTCCGAGAGAAATCGCCAGAGGAGCTTTGAGCCCGTGACTGTAGTCGTGTTTTACTCGGTCCCGCCTCAAAGTACTGCCGAAGAATTCTAAGAATTCAATCGCAATTGAAAAGAAGCGTGTTCATCCACTCAAATTCACTTCCTGGTGGGCAAGTAAACGGTTATTGCGAAGTTAAATCTTTCCAGGGAAGTAAAATAACAGCAGTTGAGAGACGTCGCACATTTCAGAATAATCTAATCGTCGACCTTTTTTCTAAAAATAAAAAAATACAACTTTTGTCTTTCTGTCTGTGAATATTTTGAGACACATAGACAGACCAACGGAAAAGAAAACTTTAGCAATGAGAAATGTTCATAAGAAAGTGCGCTATATCTCTAGGGTAGTCAAAGTCGAGAATGTGATATGAGTGAAGGGAATGGACAGACGACGTTTCGGGTCGGGACCCTTCCTCAGACTGAACGGTTCTAACCTCAAACGTCGCCTGTCCATTCCCTCCACATATGCTGCCTGAATCAGTCAGTTCCTCCAGCACTTTATGTTTTTGCCCAGGATTCCAGCATCTGGAATTCTTTGTGTCCCGAGTATATTAGTATCTCACAGCAGTTATTCATTTCATAATTTTGTCCTCAGTATATTTTAAGGATTTTAACGTCCAATAGTCATAATATCTACATTTTATAATGTTTTGACGCACAGGTAGAAAACAACTCGTTCTCCTAATAATAGTCAGGTGAATGTTGCAGCTGTAAACTGAATGAATTTAAATAATACAAAATAACTAAAACAATAGGAAATAGCATCCCTCTGTATCGGCCTCATTCTTTCTTTCCTCCCATTTATGTGTCACTGCTGTAATTCCGACTGCCCGGTTCATAATTTCAAAATATTCAGAACCTGTGCGAGTTAAATGTCTTCTAAATGTCATTTATTCTAGAAGAAATAATCACTTATTTGGCGGTAAATTAATAATAAACTGAGTGTTTATCCCGCTATGTTTAAATACGGGTTCGTATATTTTCTATTGTCCAGTATTCAGGAAGGGACATTATTGTAAATGAATGAGTTGCGAATCTTTGTCCCCTTGTGATTGTTGCAATTTTGATGCACTAACATCAAATTTGAGTTTAACCCGAAGCAGCCTTGCATTATTAAGCTTGCTTCATTCGATTGGGCATTCGAAATTAAACCCCATTTAAGATTTATGTCCTGAATTAATGGTATGTGGTTTCCACTTGTACGTCTTAGAATATACTGCAAGTTTAAAACAAAAACAGAACATTCTGGGAACACTCAGCAGGTCAGGTAGCATCTATGGAAAGCAAAACCGAATTAAGGCAGGATCTCTGTTTGTCTGTCCACGGATGCTGCCTGACCTGCTTAAAATTTCCAGAATGTTTTTTTAATATAATTACCAGAATTTGCAGCTTTCTAATTTTCATTTCAGACAAATATGCTGATTTAGATATTTGTTTTATACCCATTGTCCTTTGCCGAACTATGAGTTGTCATTGGTTGCATTAAGGACTTCGAGTTTTGCTTTGCATTAATGTTGGGTTATTAATGTTTTTTTTTGTTTATTACCTGTATTACCTGTGTGTAACAGACCCGTTGTGCTGTCTGACCCGCTGAGTTACTCCAGTTTTTTGTATCTATCTTCGGTTTAAACCAGCATCTGCAGTTCCTTCCTACACTCTTGACTGGAATCATTTAGTCGATTAAAAAAAATAGTTCAAGAACTCCGTGATATTTTACGTACAGAAGTCAAACTTCGTCCCCAGAAAATGATAACAAATGTAACTGTTCTCCTGTTCGATATGCTCAATCCCGGTAGTCCTAGGATTTATAATATGGAGACGGCCTGTCCAATTTAATAAACGTGTGCCCAGAATCCCTAAATAAGAACACTCACCGGGATCACTCAAATTGTTTTCACTGGGTGAATAGTCTTAATACACTTTAAATAGAAATAAACCGTTCATACAAAAACTATGCATTGAACAACTATATAGAAATTATCAAAATAATATTTTCTTAATTAACTAGGTAATAGAAATTACATTGCAACTCAAGAGCATTATTTCATTCTTGTCAATCGATTTTACGCGAAGGTAAAATAAACAACATATCCTGTCCTTGAATACATATGCCATGATGTATTCAAGGACAGGAGACAGCTAACTTTTTTTCTTTGATACCTTTCCGTGATGTTGGAACTTATTGCTATTTTTTTATTCGAAAAACATAAATACAGCGCTGCGAATGTTGGAAATATGAACGGAAAACAGAAAATCCTGCAAATGCTCAGCGGGCCAAGCAGAAGCGATCAACGTTTGATGATTCTTTTTCAAGTTATTCTTTTTCCCTGTTTCCAAGTTAATCTATGAAACGTCTGAGTTGGTACATTACAATGCAATAGCAAACATCTTTTTTTGGTTGTGCTTAGTGTGTTTCGAAAATCGCAATATTACATAATTACATATTAATTAGAATCTTTGGAGGAAAATGTACAATTAGTTCTCTACACGCTTCCCTTAAGTTAAGGGTGTTGGAAATACAAGCAGAACTGAGGAAGGAGAGCTGGTCCTGTGAATCGGGAAGGAGTTTATTTGATTGCTGCTATGCATTTTGCAAAATAGTGCAATTTAACGTTTTATTGTACTAGAGGGTAATTGTATTACTTTGGCAGAGTTTGTGGCATTGATGTAATGCAATGCATGCATATTCACGGTGGGGCGCGCCCACCGTGACGCGCACGCGCAAGCAGCGGCGCTGGCGCTATAAAAGAAGCGGGAAAGCTTGGAGCCAGTTTGTTGTCGGAGCGGGAGTCAGGACTGAGGGAGAAGAGCGGGAGTCAGGGCTGAGGGAGAGCAGTGGGAGTCAGGACTGAGGGAGAGCAGCGGGAGTCAGGGCTGAGAGAGAGCAGGTTGTGCACCGTGGGGTGGAGCGGACAGCGGCGCCAGGGCCGAGGCGGCTGCTGCGGGGAGACGGCGGTTCTGAGGCGGTCGACGATCGAAGCCTGAGGCCGGCGCCATTTTGCCCTCCCGCGGCGAGGCGACGATGCAGCGCGAATACAACCCCAGCTTCGCCGGCGTCGAGGACGCGGCCGGGCTGCCCTGTAGTCGTTTCCAAGTGAAGCTGGTGGATGAACGGCCGGCGCCCAGGGTCTCGCAGGACGATGAGCCGCCCGAGTACGTCGCGCCTTCCTTCGGCAGCGAGGAAGGGCTGAGCCGCCTCCGGGGGCCGTTCGAGTACCGGGGACCCACCTGCGACTCCCTCCGCCCCGACACCCTCCTGCAAACGTACGACACCATCACCAACTCCAACATGAAGACTTTTGGCCACAACACCGTGGACAGGGTTCCTCGCATCGATTTCTACCGCAACACCGTGAGCTTCAGCGGCGTCAAAATCAACAGACCGACGCTGGCAGACCTTCATGAAGACCTGAAGAAGGTGAGGGCGAGTGTACCTGTTGCGTGGTAATAACGTTGATGTTTCATACATCTCAACGTAGAGGTGTCCAGGTTCCAGACCCTGCTCGCTGCACTAAATGCAGACTGATATTCT
This sequence comes from Amblyraja radiata, assembly GCF_010909765.2. Taxonomy (NCBI): domain Eukaryota; kingdom Metazoa; phylum Chordata; class Chondrichthyes; order Rajiformes; family Rajidae; genus Amblyraja; species Amblyraja radiata. Next base: position 10,758,809 of record NC_045999.1, read on the forward strand.
TGAAAGTGGAGGGAAAGTATAATTTTGTTTGAAGTTGCCGTCTTTTGGCCGAGACGTCAAACTTACAGTCCTCGAGTTGATGCAACAGAAACTATAGTTCGTTTATGTTTTAAAAGGGGGGACTTTGCGCTGGTTATCTCTCCAACATTTTCCCTGCAATAGAATTACTGAAAGGGAAACTGACCATTGTTACATTGTAATTTGTGGGCAAATTTCTATGTTAGTAAATGGAAATAATTACACATTTGTGTAAAATATATTGTGGGCAATATCTTCAGTTTGCTTTCTGGTGCTTTTTTTGCAATATATAGGGTGATTTCACAAAAGGTCAAATGAGCGTAGATCCCCACTCACGTGACCGCAAAATTTAACTGGAGGACATGTGTCACTTCCGGTACATGTTAGTGAATGGGAAAACACGCACTTTCACACCCATTAAAAACATGGAAAACGGCCGATTATTGAGCTGACATTTTCTGTGCTAGTCGGGGTGACCGTGAAGCACAGCGACCTAAATTTTCAGTCCAAAAAAAAGATAGAAAGTAAGGTAAATTCAAGAGGGAGTTGAAGGTGCAAAAAGAGCGGAAGTGCTTAGCAGACATTTGCCGTGGAGATTTAAAGATCCAAAATATCGGGAATTATCGCGTTTGCTCGCTGCATTTCATCAAAAGTAAGGCATTATTGACTTTTTATCTTTATTCATTTGTTATATGAAAAGTTTTAAAAGTGAAAAATCTGTCATTAAAATTGCAAAATCGAGGAGAATTCCCTGCTATTGATTTGCACTAATTATGCTGATATCTCGGTTGGGTGGCGTGTCTGATTGAAAGTCAAGGAACCTGAGGGATGGTGAAGAATGTCAGTTGTCGCTCTGTATGTGAGGCTGCCGGGCGGGTGATACCAGAGCACTGGACAAAAACGCCCAGAGTGAGTTGGTTGTTGCAGCGAGGGCGGTGGAAGCGAGCCAAAGGGCTGGCGAGATCTTTCAGCGTGAGTTGAGTGAGAGCCGCAGCGGTGGCCGGACTCAGACTACAGGGCTGTATGTACTCTGCAGTGGGACTGTCTGTCTGGCATCTTCCCCCCCCCCCCCCCCCCCCCCCCGTCCCCAATGCCAATGTTAACAACCCCTCACTGACACAGTCTAGGGTTTATTCCACACACGCAGAATTCCCAGCGGGGGAGTCGGGCGAGCAAGGCTGGTCACACACACATTAGAGGTGTAGAGATGAGAGGGAGATGACACCGCCCCAGGGCTCGGTAACAGGCGGCCAGGCAACTCCAAACTCAGGTTCCTTGACTTTCAATCAGACACGCCACCAAACCGAGATATCAGCATAATTAGTGCAAATCAATAGCAGGGAATTCTCCTCGATTTTGCAATTTTAATGACAGATTTTTCACTTTTAAAACTTTTCATATAACAAATGAATAAAGATAAAAAGTCAATAATGCCTTACTTTTGATGAAATGCAGCGAGCAAACGCGATAATTCCCGATATTTTGGATCACCCTATAGCCCTGTAAAACCCTTGCAGCAAGGCATCGGGTCTATTTGGTGTAATGACTGGGTTGGGTGTGTTTGAATCAATGTTGTAGAGACCCGGAGGGATACAGAATGGAAATAGGCCTCACTGACCAACCTTTGAACACTTACAGTAATCCAACATTTATCCTGTATTATTCTCCCCACATTCTTGTCACCTCCTCATAGTTTCTACCCTTTACGTACACTTGCGGTAATTTACAGAGGTCAATTAACTTACCAAACAAAGTCATTAAAATTTGGGTCCCAAAGAACCCATGGGGGAAATTAACAGGTGATATTTGGAGTCTGCACTCTTTGGACTGATTGGGGGGGGGGGGAGTGAAGAACTAGTAAAGAGATGTGGGTGGATCAAAGCCTGGTCAATGATAAGGTGAGGGGAAGGGTTGATTGACAGATGCATGGAGCAAATGAGAAAGGTTGGAGATAAAAGACAAAAGGGTGTGAGATAACTAGAGGAAATGAAGAGTGAAATATACAGTGCCCTCCATAATAGAAACACATAAAATAGGTGCAGAAAAAGGCCATTCGACCCTTTGAGCCAGCATTCATTGTGATCATGGCTGATCGTCCCAAATCAATAACCCGTGCCTGCCTTCTCCCCATATCCCTTGATTCCACTAGCCCCTAGAGCTCTATCTAACTCTTAAATCCATCCAGTGATTTGACCTCCACTGCCCTCTGTGGCAGGGAATTCCACAAATTCACAACTCTCTGGGTGAAAAAGTTTTTTCTCACCTCAGTCTTAAATGGCATCCCCTTTATTCTAAGAATATTTGGGACAAAGACCCATTTATTTATTTGCCTCTGTATTTGAGATTTCTAATAGAAAAAAAAAATCACATGTGGTTAAAGTGCACATTGTCAGATTTTAATAAAGGCCATTTTTATACATTTTGGTTTCACCATGTAGAAATTACAGCAGTGTTTATACGTGGTTCCCCCATTTCAGGGCACTATAATGTTTGGGACACAGCAATGTAATGTAAATGAAAGTAGTCACGTTTAGTATTTTGTTGCATATACTTTGCATGCAATGACTGCTTGAAGTCTGCAATTCATGGACATCACCAGTTGCTGGGTGTCTTCTCTGGTGATGCTCTGCCAGGCCTGCATTGAAGCCATCTTTAGCTTATGCTTGTTTTAGGGGCTAGTCCCCTTCAGTTTTCTCTTCAGCATATAAAAGGCATGCTCAATTGGGTTCAGATCGTGTGATTGACTTTACCATTTTTTAGCTTTGAAAAACTCCTTTGTTGCTTTAGCAGTATGTTTGGAATCACTGTCTTGCTGTAGAATGAACCGCCGGCCAATGAGTTTTGAGTCATTTGTTTGAACTTTAGGCTGTGAGCCGAGCATCAAAAATGTGTCTAGAAATCAATTTTCGTGACCTACATGAAAATTTCCACAGATTTAGATGAAATATAATTGAGAAGGATATCATAACTCGTCAGTGCCAAAAGTTGCACATCAAATTATTAAACTGATTAGAAAATGAGATTGGGAAAGTAAGCGCCATCTAGTGGCCAATACACATATTACTCCATGGGGAGCCTATTTCCGTGTTGCTGTCCATTTAAACTATTTTTTATATATATATATATATCTTGTAAATATGACTGTAATCGTATATAATTATATTATATACAAATAATATGAATATAATTGTGAGTGTGTTTTTTTGAATGAGACTGAATAGAATAGTTTCTTTATTGTCATTGTAACATGAACCATGTACAACGAAATTGTAAAATGTCAGCCAGTCAGTGCACCATTCAAACATTTCTAAAAGCTAACGATACATACAAGGTAAAATATTTAAAAAAAAAGATAAACAACTAAAATAAATATCATAAAAATAGCACGCATAAACACCCAGCCCTACATCCTTCTGTCGATTTCACAGTCTCTTAGTATGCATCGCCCCTGCGTTCCTTGGCGGCTACATTTAGTGCCTTTATAGCAGTGGGGTAAAAACTGTTTTTAAGTCTGTTTGTCCTTGTCCTTGTAGATCTGTACCGTCTGCCTGACGGTAACAGTTCAAACAGGGAGTGTCCGGGGTGGGAAATGTCCTTTATAATACTCTGGGATTTTTTGATGCAGCGGGAACTGTGTAAGTCCTCCAAGGTAAGGCGAGGGCAGCCGACAATCCTCTGGGCGTTGTCAATGGCCCTCTGGAGCGCTTTCCTCTGAGCCGCTGTGCAGCTGGTGTACCATACGCATACACAGTATGTTAGGATGCTCTCAATGGAGCACCGATAATTCATTCATTTGCTGCATGCTGCAGAGGTCTGGCTACTGAACCAGCCTAATTAATGGGTGAGGGCTGTTCTTGTGGGTTCCTCCCTTTACTGAACCCCACTGACTGCCAGTGTGCAGAGTTGGGGGTCACGGCCATAGTGGGACTGGGGCAGTGCCAGGCTGGAGGACAGACCTGCAAGGCATCTTCCAGTCGCTTTAATAGGAAAATGAATGAGACTGCCGTAGAGGTCCCAGATTTTAAGGGCTCATGAACCTGCCTAATTAAAGGGTCAGGGCAGATCCTCTGGGTTCCCCGTTTACTGAACCCCACTCACTGCCATAGTGGGGAGAGTGGGGGTAACGGCCATAGTGGAACTGGGGCAGTGCCAGGTTGGGGGACAGACCTGTAAGAGTAAAGTCTTATTTCTGGTGTAAATGTCACATCCTGACCATGAATTGAATGCTCTGATGTTTACTCGATGAGTATTCATTTTAAGCTACAATGAGCCTATATTTATGTTAGAGACCCCCACATGGTGCCTTTGTAAATGAGGGCTATTAACTTTAACCTAAAAGAACCTTAAAAGTGTTGCATTGTTTGAGTACCTGCAGTTTGTGTGTGTGTCTGTGTATACCTGTCAAACATGTATCTGTAAATGTGTGGATGTATGTGAGTGTGAATGGATGGATGTTTGCATGTGGATGTGTGTGTGTGTGTGGATGTATATGTGTGGATGGATGTCTGCATGCGGATGTGTGTGTGTGCGGATGCATGGATGTATGTGTGCATGTATGTGTGTGCATGCATGGAAGTGTGCGTACGGATGGATGTGTGTAAGTATGTGTGGATGGGTGGACTGTCGCACTGTCATTCACCAGCACGCCATTATCATAAGTAATTCACTAATTGTTTAAATAATTTGACGAAATAAACAGTGAAACGATCGACATTAAAATAAAACTTTATATAATCATTTATTTCCCCAATTTATTTGTTTACATTACATCTGATCTTCATCTGAATATTCTTCATCAGATTCCAAGTCTTTTGCAGTAATAGAGTTTCTGCAGTCAACACACTTACATAAATCTGTACATGGCACACCATGCTATTGACATGAGCATCTTCCTTTCCCTGCACTTGATTTCTCACAGTTTGTTTTCTTGCATGAACAGTATGTTAATTCTAGCAAAGTGCTTGAGGCTGGAGGCAGATCACCCCAGTCAATGTCCAATTCACCACCTGCAATCTTCCACCCATGTCCATGTTGACCATCACTGGTCATGGATTTAAGCAGTCTCTTTGGGGCTGGCTCATCTGCTTCACCATCTGGAACTGCCTCTTGAGGTGATTCACCTTCTTCAGGCTTTTCAGCGTCTTGAACTCAATTGTAAGAGGTAAAAGAAAACAGAAAAGGAATTAAAAGTAAAATAAATCAACATCCTCAAATACATCTTTTCATTTTTCAAAGTAACATTATATGACCGTAAATAAAAAATTGTTGTTTGAGTCCTATCATTACCTTTCTTCCTTCTAGACCTTGCTATAGCTGGATTTATTGTTATGTTGCAGAAGTAACAATAGCACTCTGCATGATAACCCGGGATACACTGCTGCCTCCTAATAATAGAAGATAAAATGTGTCGGGGAGTAATTTACATCTTTTCATGTTTTATATTATGTAAGACAATATCAAGATATCAATGGGGAAATTATACATGTATGCATGTCCAGGTAGATGGGATGGCAAGTCTGCAAATGATCAAATTAGTGTTCATTATGGCACTAAACATTTTTGTGTGGACAGGCTCTGAAGAGTGGAGGGGCAGAAACTGCAGAAAACAATCTCATAGTACTTGGGTCTGCATGGACTTCAATTCATAAAATGTCAATCTCTTCTTACTGTCAATGAAACTTACACTGTAATTTACTGCCATAGATAAGTCAGTTCAAGTTCAAGTGGAGGGGCGGAGGCTACAGAAAAAAACATCTCATAGTCATTAAGTCTGCATGGACTTCAATTCATAACATTTCAACCTCTTAATGTTAATGAGACTAACACTAAGTTACTACCATAGATAAATTAGTTCAAGTTCATATACACCAATTCATTTCTACATAAACATCAACCATTTCTGACCATTTATCACTCGGATGAAAGCCTATAAAGTGCAGTCAATATTCCTCCGTAGTTCTCCCGTGGTCGGTGCCTGGATACGGACGACACTATGTACAGCCTCTCCCCCCCCCCGGAGATGATCCAAACACACTCCGCGTTCGCGAATCGGCCGCTTCTTAATTGAGACCGCGGGCGGCTTCACTATGTTAAGTACACAGGCCCCGCGGTCGGAGGACTTTTTCTTGGTAAGTTATCGCAGGCAGCTCCGAGATTAGATGTTAAAGACTTATTAGACTATAACAAGCTGACATTAGTGAACAATTTTATTTTACTTTGTTATGGATACACATAGTTTAGGCCCTCAACTTAATGAATGAATGAATGAGCCTCCAAATCTCATTTTTTCAAATTATAAAAGGGTGCAATTAAATTAAAGTCCATACAGATTAATTTTCATAAATTCAGATTTTAGATCTTCCTTTTCAGTCCCAGTTGATTCACAATGTTTCAATCAGTAGAAGTACTCTCAGCCATGATGTGTGCTCCCTGCCTAGCTAGCCTGAAACAAAGCATGTGATTGGCCAATTGGCATCAGACTCAATGTTAAACGTGCTTTGACTGGACTAAAGCTACCCGAAAAATTTCAGGTTTTTCTCTAATTTATTAAAAATGCAAGTTTTGTTCTTGACGAGTTTCAGGGATGATTTATATAATATTTTTACACAATATGTGAAAATTTCATGTAGTTCCGTGAGCTGGGTCACGAACTTGCACAAAAAAGTTCCTCGGCACACAGCCTACTTGAGCCGATAGGATTTGTCTATACACTTCAGAATTCATTATGCTACTACCATCAGCAGTTGTATCATCAATGAAGTTAAGTGAGACAGTACCTTCAGTAGCCATACATGCACAGATGAGGTGGTATTTTTGGATCTTGGGCAGTTCCTTCTCTCCTCCATACTTTGCTCTTGCCATCACTGATATAAGTTAATCTTTGTCTCATCTGTCCACAAGACTTTTTTCCAGAACTGTGGTTGCTCTATTAGGTACTTCTTGGCAAAACAGTAAGCCTAAGGTTTGGCTTATGTCTCTTAACAGTTTTATTCATGTTTCTCAGTCTCATAATGGCTTATTTTGACTTTCATTGGCACAACTTTGGTTCTCATACAGATAAACAGCAATAAAAGTTTCCAAAGGTGATGGAAAGACTGGAGGAAAGACTCCTTCTTCTATGTGGTGTTTTTTGGCGGTTGGCAAACAACTTTTTGGTGCATTACCGCCACCAACTGGCATGGAGTGTGGATCAAACAACACCATTACATATACTAATAACCTATATCCTTCCGAACAAATTGGTTACCCTAAGAAAATGCAACAGGATTTGATAGCACTTATATGAACTTCCTTGCAAAATATCTACCAAATCAAATTGTATTCTTTCTTTTCTGAACTGCTCACTCATCCGTTCTCTCTCCTCCTCATACCTCTCACAATGTACAATGACATGCTCTATTGTCTCTTCTTGCCCACAGTATTCACATCTACCTGTATTATGCTTGCCTATTATAAAAAGTGTACTGTTCAGACCAGTGTGTCCAAATCTAATTCTTGAGATTACCGTCTCCTCTTTTCTGTTTTTTCCTGCACATCTAATTTCTCCCACTTTCCTCTGGACTCTGTAGAACCACCGTCCTTTCCGCTCTTCATCCCATTGCTTTTGCCATCTTTCCTTCAGTCTTTGCTTAATAATGTCTTTGATTTCAGTTTTACCTATGTTAATACTTAAATCAATTTTGCTTCTTTTTGCTACCTCTTTTGCTACCTTATCTGCCATTTCGTTTCCTCTAATGCCAATGTGTGCTGGTACCCATAAAAATATGACTGTAAGCCCCATCATTTGAATTCTGAATAGTGTTTGTTGTATTTCAATCAAAATGTCTGGTCTACTGTCTGAATGGCTGTGCTGTAAACTCTTTATTGCTAAACCTGAATCTGAGCAAATAACTGTCCTTAAAGGCCTAGTATCCTCGACCCACTGTACCGCTAACAATATTGCAATCATTTCACCTGTGTATACTGAGACCTCATTATTGATCCTCTTCCCTACTTTGATGTGAAATTCTGGTACAATAAATGCTACTCCTACTTTATCTACTGAATCTTTTGATGCATCTGTATAAATTTGGACAAAACTGTAGTATCTGTCAATGTATTCCTGTATGATGACTGAATTATACCTATGTTGTTTATCCTTGTTTTCCTGTTCTAATGTTGTAAAGTCTACTGTTGCATCTGGAAGTATCCAAGGTGGAATTGAAGGTAATGGAACTGTTGGAACCACATTTAATTGTGCTATGCCGATTTGTACTGCTCTCTGGGTCACTGTCCATCCAAAACTTTTTGTTTCCCTTCTCTCCTTTTCCCAGCATGGTTTGATAGTAACTTGTGCTGGGTGTTCTTGACTCTGGCCCTGTAGGTTAATCCAGTAATTTAATGAAAGCTGTATCCTTCTCATCTCTAGAGGCATCTCCCCCATTTCAACCTGTAATGCTGCTGTTGGAGTTGTTTTTATTGCACCTGTACATATTCTCAATGCCTGATATTGAATGTTGTCTATTTTCTTAAGAGAAGTACTTGATGCGGACCCATACACCACACAACCATAATCTAACACAGATCTAATTAACCCATTGTATATAGCCTTCAAAGCTTTCCTATCTGCCCCCCAATCACATCCAACTAAACATCTCATTACATTAAGTATCTTTTTACATCTGTCCACTACTTTCTGAATATGAACTATCCATGTAATCCTCTCATCAAACCATAAACCTAAAAATTTATAGTATTTTACTCTCTCCAATTCCTGGTTATATAATTTTAGTTTAACCTCACTACCAATTTCCTTCCTAGTAAAAAACATTATCTTTGTCTTTTCCACAGAAAATTTGAATCCCCATTTATAAGACCACTCTTGTACCTTTATTATAGCCCTCTGTAGTTTCTGCACAATAAACTTCACATTTCTCCCCCTTTTCCAGATTGCCCCATCATCCGCAAACAGTGAAACTCCCATTTCATTTACAATTTCATCATACACATCATTTATCATTACTAAAAATAGTAAAGGACTTATTATGCTCCCTTGAGGTGTTCCATTTACAATATCTAATGTTCCTGAGTATTGATTTCCAACTCGTACTTGTATTGACCTCCCAAATAAAAAATCCTTAATCCATTTAAATATACGACCTTTAATCCCCAATTTACCTAGTTTCACTAATAACCCTTCTCCCCACATCATATCATATGCTTTCTCAATATCAAAAAATACAGCTACTACACTTTCTCTATTAATTTGTGCTCTCCTAATTTCATGTTCTAAACATATAGCTGGATCCATGGTGTTTCTCCCCTTCCTAAAACCACTCTGGTAATTGGATAAATATCCTTTATTTTCTACATAATATGTTAACCTTTCATTTACCATTTTTTCCATTACTTTACATATGTTGGATGTTAATGCAATAGGCCTATAATTCCCTGGGTTTGTCAGATCTTTACCTGGCTTTCCTATTGGGATTACTACTGCCTCCTTCCACCTTTGCGGTAATTTCCCACCCTCCCACACTTTATTATAAAATTCTAACAAAAAATCCTTGGATGTTTCACTGAGATGGTTTAACATGGTGTAACAAATCTGATCTTTACCTGGTGCTGACATCTTGGTTTTTCTAAGAGCTCGGTTGAATTCTGTCTTTGTGAATGGTTTGTTTAGAACATCGTTAGTGTCTTCCTCATGTCGTATTAACTGTCTATTCTCTGCTATGGTATTTTCTTTTCCTTTTATTCCTTCTTCACTAACATTGTCTGAACTGTGAATTTTAGCAAAAGATTTTGCCAACATCTCTGCTTTCTCTTCGTCTTTCACTGCTGTAATTTCACCGTCAGTTAGGATTGGATATTTGTATTCTCTTTTAATTCCTTTCATTCTCCTTATCATTCCCCAAACTTGACCTACTTTTGTCTCCCTTCCCACTGAGTTACAAAATGTCCTCCAAAATTCCCTCTTTGCATTTTTTATTACTCTTCTTACACTTGCTTGCAACCTTTTGTATTCAATAAGATTCTGAAAATTATGATTTCTTTTCAAAATTTTAAAAGCTTTATTTCGACACTTAATTGCTTTGTCACATTCCTTAGTCCACCATGGTACGCTCTTTTTGTTGTGCTTACCTCCTTTCCTCTTAATGGACTTTGTTGCTGCCTCTAAAATGGCTTCGCAAACAGAAATATTTAAATTATCCACATCTTCATAAATATCAATTTTTTCCATTTCTTGATCACTAATAGTCTTAAACCTTTCCCAATCCGCACCACTAAAAGACCACTTTTGTATTCTCTCTGTATTATACTCCTCTAAACTCACTCCTACTACTATTTCTATCGGGTAGTGGTCACTTCCTACCGTTGTTCTTCGAATTACTTCCCATGAACAAACACCCGCCAATGAGTCTGACACTAGTGTGAGGTCTATGGCTGATTCTGACCCTGTTCTGATGTTGATTCGTGTCCCACTTCCATCATTAAGACACACAAGGTTATTCTTCTCCATTAACTCCTCAATCACCATCCCATTTTCATCATTAGAATCATCCCACAACGTGCTATGAGCATTAAAATCACCACAACATATAACTTTCCCCCCTAAATACCCAGCAAGTTCATCCATCAACTCCAATGAAAGCCTTTTACACGGATTATAAAAATTAACAATTTTAACCTTACCTTCTCTTATCCAAATTTCCACCACTAAATATTCTAATTCTGTTCCTTTCACCAACAATCTATTCTGTATTCCTTGCTTTATAAATATTACACACCCCCTGGAGGAAAGACTAGGTGCTGAGAACTCTCTTATACCTGCATTAAGGAGGCAATTAAACACACCTGAAAAATTACAGACACCTGTGAAGCCATGTGTCCCAAACATTATGGTGCCCTGAAATGGGGGACTATGTATAAACACAGCTGTAATTTCCACATAGTGAAACCAACATTTATAAAAATCTATTAATCTAAAAATTTAATAAAATCTGGCAATGTGCACTTTAACCACATGTGATTTTTTTTTGTCTATTACAAACCTCAAATTGTGGAATACAGAGGCAAATAAATAAATGATGGGTCTTTGTCCCAAACATCATGGAGGGCACTGTAAAGCTGGAGGGAGGGAATATGGTGTGGAAAAAACAAACTGACATACCAAAATCAAAGAACAAATGCACTGCATTTTCATTAAAGTTTGGAGTGGATTCGTTATCTAAAACTTCCTCTGTTTGTGGAAGGAAGCATATGAGAGCTGTGCAAGATAACAATCTTTAATGTTCAAGGTGTAGAGGTATTTTCAAGCATAATTTAACACTAAAATACAAAGAGGGTTGGGCCAGATATCAAGACTTCAATTGGAGCTGTTTTTTATTTTGAGTATTTAAATAGTAGCTGGACGATTTAGGGAAAAAAATCCAGAGTTTAATGTCTTGGTGACCTAAACTGCTTCCATGCTGAAGTGATGGGGAGCTGGGATTGAGTGAGTGAATGAATGCAGGTATCACTGGAGTTTACAAAATGTGGAAATGTGAGGCCTGGTAGGGATTTTGGAATAAGACAAATAATTTGGATACAAAGCAGAAGCCTGAACTGCAGATGTGCCAAAAATAGACATAATAAGCCGAAGTAACTCGGCAGGTCAAGTAGAATTTCTGGTGGATAGACATGAAAAGCTGGAGTAACTTAGCGGGTCGGACTGCATCTCTGGAGAAAAGGAATAGGTGACATTTTGGGTCGAGACCCTTCTTCAGACCCAATTCTTGATCTGAAACGTCGCCTATTCCTTTTCTCCAGCGATGCTGTTTGACCCGCTGAGTTACTCCAGCTTTTTGTGTCTATCAGACTGATTGTAGTGGGTGGGGGGGGGGGGGGGGGAAGAGAAGGGAGAGCCGGAAACAAGCCCATTGGCTCACAGAGTCTGCGCTACCCAACGTACACTAATTCCATTCTTCACACTAGGGAACAATTCAAGGAAGCCAATTAACCTACAAACCTGCTTGTCTTTGGAATGTGAGAGGAAACCTGGAGAAAACTCACATGGTACACGGAGAATGTAGAAACTCCGTACAGCCAACACCCATACTTGGGATCGTGTAGGATATTGTTAAGGTGCGGGGATCGCTGGTTGGTCTCGGTGGGCCAAAGGGCCTGTTTCCGCGCTGTATCGCTAAACTAAATTTGAAAGATTTGCCAATAGTTGGTTTATATGAATGAATTGGGTGATATGCAGAGGTCAGGGCCACAATATTGTAATAACAGATTTATTGAAATGATGTTTTTGAAATTAACAATATTGGACCAGCTCCTTGAGGAAATGCTCTTTTAAGAGTTGATCATCATTATCTTTTCCAATATCCTGTTTAATAAATAAGCTATTCTATTAATGTGCTTGCAGGATATTGTATCAGTTCATGGTACAGTGGAAGGTGTTGTCAATGGTGATGGTACAATAAGTGATGAAGCAGGAAGAAAGCCTCCAGAAAATGAATTGGTGAGGTTTGGATGGATCAAAGGTGTGCTGGTAAGGAAATTCTGATATTGCAACATATGTATTTTGATTGAAATATAACTGTAAAGTTTAACTGACTTTGCGTTTTTAAAAATTGGGTATAGCTAAGTAGAATTTGTAACTAAACTGTACTATTTTAAATAATGGAAATAAATGATGTAGTCCTTTTCTGGAAAATGATGCAGGCTCAAGGATGCATTTGTTCTATGTTGTGTTACAATGTGTTTAAATAAAATGGTCTATCATAATTTTCTGTAATGCGAAGCCATGTTATCTGCATGCGCAAGTGCTAAGAAATGTGAGATGTGAAAAATAGAATCTGCATTTTTCACGAATTATGTAGGAACATTTTTTTGTATCACAAATTCTTGTGAAGCGATTTCTGAATTCTGTAAGTGTGTATTTCCATAAGCTGAACTGCTGCAGCACAGGGGTTACCTGTTCTGAAAGTTGGAATAGTGTCATGAGATTTGCTTTTCAGGTAAAATTTAAACAGATTTTATGCTATTCTCTCCAGTATCACTCTTTTTCTAGATACGATCTGGTGCGGAGTTTGGATTGTTTTTGTTTATTAATTTGAATTTGCAGATGTAACATTTTTAATCTGGTTTATCAGATGTTAAATTTGGAGGTAACAGAACTTTCCAGCGAGTTGGGGTGATTAAGCTATTACCCAGCGGCATGAACATTGACTTCTCCAATTTCCGGTAGCCCTAATTGTCTCCTCCCCTTCTCAGCTCTCCCTCAGCCCTCTGGCTCCTCCTCTTCCTTTCTTCTTCCCACCCCCCCCACCCTACATCAGTCTGAAGAAGGGTTTCGGCCCGAAACGTTGCCCATTTCCTTCGCACCATAGATGTGCTGCACCCGCTGAGTTTCTCCAGCACTTTTGTCAAGCTTCTCCTTGTGTGTCTTTAAATATGATACATTGCTTCAATTCTAAATGCAAGCAGAGATGAAAAATGGCAATCACTTGGAGGGGGAGGAGGGGGGGGGGGATGATTTGTTAAGATTGTTTGTTAATATTTAAAAATAACAGCTGCTAATGTAGATGAAAGTTCTATGGTTTGAAAATGCAGCTGTTTCAACTTAGATGCATATGTACGGATATCACATTTGATAATTGCAGCTAATTAATATGTCTTGTATTGTAGGTACGGTGTATGTTGAATATATGGGGTGTGATGCTTTTTATTCGATTATCATGGATAGTTGGTCAGGCTGGAATAGGTATGTTTGCATATTTTGTTGCTGTAATGTTTCCAGAACAGTGATAACTGCCATTAATTTATATTTCATACTTTTGGAAAACAAAGTATAAATTAATTATTTGTACAGATTTTCTTTCCCAAGAGTGACTATAATGATTCTTTGGTCTCAATTAATGTATTAAAGTTTGGAGCAATAGTCATACAGCATGAAAATGGGCTCTTCAGCCCACTGTCTGCCAGCCACGAAGAATCTATCTATAAGGGCCTGTCCCACTTGGCCGTAATTTACGCGACATAATTTATGTGTCATGACGCGCGCATCGTGACACGTATGTGATGCGCGCAAGGTGCGCATCACGTGCACATGGTGTGTGATGACATAGGCAGTGATGTACAAAATCTTTGCGCGCTATCTGCGTGACGCGCAAATGATGGCCATGGGACAGGCCCTATACTGATCCCATTTACCAACACATGGACCATAGAACAGTACAGCACTAGAACATGTCCCTCGGCCCAATGTTTGTGCCAAACATGATGTCAAGTTATACTGATCTCATCCATCCGTACATGATCCAGGCAGCGGTAGAGTTGCTGCCTTACAGCGCCAGCGACCCACATTCGATCCTGACTAGGAGTCCCTACGGAGTTTGCACATTCTTCCTGTGACTGCATGAGTTTTCTCCAGGTGCTCTGGGTTTCCTCCCACATTGCAAAGACATGCGTGTTTGTAGTTTAATTGGCCCTCTAAGTTGTTCCGGGTGTGTAGGATAGAACTAGTGTATGGGTAATTGTTGGTTGGTACAAATTGTGTAGGCCAAAGGGCTGTTTCCACGCTATAAACTAATCTAGTTCTAGAGAAAATCATCAGAGTCTATCCAACCTCTTCCTGTAGCTAAAACGCTCTAATCCAGACAGTATTCTGGTAAACATCTGCACCATGCCCTCTTCAAAGCCTCCACGTGTTTCCTGTGATGGAGCAACCAGAACTCAAAAGTTTCAAATTTCTTTTATTGTCACGTGTACCAATTAAGCTACAGTGATATGCGACTTACCATGCAGTCATACGAAAAAAAGAAAGAAACAGGACATACGACTACATAAAAGATAACATAAACATCCACCGCAGCAGATTCCCCACATTCCTCACTGTTATGGAAGGCAAAAAAGTCCAATCTTCTTCCTCTTTATTCTCCAGCAGTCAAACCATCTGTCGGGCGATCGAAGCTCCCGCAGCCGGCAGTCGAAGCCCCCGCGTCGGGGCTATTGAAACTCCCGCGGCTTGGAGTTCCCGAACTCGGTCTCTGACCAGAGACCGTGAGCTCCGTGATGTTAAGTCTGCAGGCACCCACAGTTGGAGTTCCGAAGTCGATCCCTGGCAAAGGGATTGCGGGCTCTGCGATGTTAAAGTCCTGTAGGCTCCCGGGGGTGGTGTTCTCAAAAGTCGGTCTCCAGCAAAGGCCACCAACTCCTCGATCTTGGGCCACAGTGTGGACGGAGATACGATGCGGAAAGAAATCTCATCCCCATCGAGGTACGAGATTAGAAAAAGATTCCCACAACTTCCCCCCCCTCCACCTCCCCCTCCCCCACACACATAAAACAAGCTAAAGAACATTAAAAACATACATTTAAAAGGCCTGTCCCACTTGGGCGACCTAATCCGCAAGTTCTGGCGAGTTTGCCCTCGACTCATACTCGCAGCATGGTCGACACGAGGTCGTAGGAGGTCTTCGTAACTCTCCTTCATGCTCGAGAGTGGTCTCCGCGTATTCGAGGCCTTAGCTAGGTTGCGGCGTTTTTTTCAATATGTTAAAAAATGCCCGCGAGTAAAGAAAGGTTGCCATGGAAAAAATCAATACTTTTTTTACTCGTAGGTTTAGTCGTAGTAGGTCGGCATGTTTGTCATAGGTAATCGAGGGTAGTCAAAGGTAGTCGTAGAAAGTCTTCATCATAGTCGAAGGAGATCGAAGGAGGTCGGCTTCACTCTCCACTATTCGGTGTACAATTTTCCCGAAGTTAGTCGTAGCTAGTCTTCAACATAGTTGCACGCAATACTCCAAATGTGACCTAACCAAAGTCCTATGGAGCTGCATCAATGCTGTTACGGGTTTTGTCATTAACGATGTTTTCCTCTTACATTCAACCTCCCGAAGCGCAACACCTCACACTTGCTCAGAATAAACTTCAGTTACCATTTCTGTAGCTGATTTATATCCATTGTATCTCCTGACAGCCTTCCTCACTATCGGCAACAACTCCAATTTTGATGTTGTCGATAAATTTATTCACCAAGCCATCTACGTTTACACACTGATTCATCTATGCTATAGAGTTGCAAGTGCTCATCTAAATACCAAAATTATGTTAGAATCTCTGCTTTCACTAGTCCTTGGACAAAAAAAATTCCAAATTTCATTCACCCTCTGAGTGGGGAAAAAATAACTTTAAATCCCCTTTAAAACTATGCTCCTTGGTCAGAGACCTCGCTGGTAAGTGCAAAGGTTTTCTCACCTTCTACCTTATTTATGCTATTCATAAATTTGTATATCTCAATTGGGTCTTCTCTTCAGCGCTCTCAGTTCAAAGAAAATAGACCTAGCATATCCAGTCTAATGAGCATATCTTCATAGCTGAGACATTCCACCCCAGAAAACATCCTGGAGAATCTCCTCTGCACCTCCAGTGTAATAACAGCTTTCCTATATTGTGGCAAATGGAACTGCACTAATCATTAGTTAGGTCACAGTTGAAATCATTTAGTTGTACCATAACCGCCTTGATTTTATATTCTATGCATTGTCTAATGCCTAGGTAAGTAATGAAAGTAATGCTGAGCTGCTATGTTACAGCTCTAGCAATCCTGACCTCTGATGCTCTGTGTGGTGCTTGCAAGTTCAACGTGAAACTGCGTGCATTGCCTGGGTGTTCTGGATACTTTGCACAGTGCTATGAAGTGCAGGTTGGTTGGATAATTGTAGACTAAATTGCCCCATTATGTGTATGATGGGGGAACAAGTGGGGAGCAAAAATGGGATTAGTGTAAATGTAAATGGGTGTTTGATAGTCAGCAGAAACTCAGTGGGGTGAGTTGGGTCCTTCTGTACCTTCCTTGGATTTTGGCATTTTACATTTTTTAGCCTTATTAGTCTGCACAAGGCCTATCACTTCACATTTTTATGTATTAAATTCTATCTGCAAATACCTGCCCATTTTATCAAGTGATCAATATTGTTTTGCAGCTGAAGACCTCACTCCTCACTATCAACATCAGTAGTCTTCTTGCATGAACTTCCTTCTTGTACCTTCTGCATTCACATTGAACTTAATGTATATAACTAATAACAAGAGCTCCCATTGCAAAGGCAATCATCAACCATTGCCTGCCGTGTCCTATTACCTAGACAATTTTGTATCCAGTTTACAAAATTGCTCTAGATCTCATGGGCTCTGATCATGAGATTCAACAGACATTTAACATCTTGTATGTCCAGCAAATGCATAACATTTTCAATTTGCACTAATTGTTTGTAATTAAGATTAAGGTCAACAACACAAGATACGTCAATTGCTTTCTGAGTAAAGTGTAACTATTTTTAAATTCGTTGCCGACAGGTCTTGCAGTTGTTATTATCCTGCTGGCAACTGTAGTTACATCAATTACTGGGTTATCAACTTCCGCGATATCAACAAATGGATGTGTTCGTGGAGGTAATAATTTTGGCTATACATGGGTCCCCAGAATACGACACTGACTATGGTAGGTACATTGTCTCTTGGCAGCATGTCACCACATCCAAATAATCTTGAAAATAAAGGTCTAAAAACAAAATTATGATGGGTGTGAGCAATGTTGCCAAGATGTCAATTGTTTTAAAAGTCATACCTCTAGTCTGAGAAAGGAATTTTCCAAGGATGCAACCAGTGCCCATGTTACCCTGATTGCTACATTCCAGGTACTCCATTCAAGGATTTCTATCTGTTTTTAGTACATTTCAGGCATTCATAAATGAGAAGAACATGGATTTCCTTTATTCTTTGGTACATTTCAGGTATTCAAGGATGAGAATAACATGGATTATTTTTCTAATTTTTAATCCATTTCCGGTTCAGCTACCAACAACAACTAAAGGAATGAATCGCTGCGTAGATCACTAGGTATGAGAGATGCTTAATATCTATCTGGGATTCTTTACAGGTCTTGGTGTGATCGTTATTTGCCTAAGTACAGTGGTAACTGTCTTAACAGGTATTTCTATGTCTGCCATTTGTACCAATGGAATTGTTCGAGGAGGTAATTAAAAACTTTTTTTGCACTATTATGGCAAACTTGTGTCAAACAAAATGGGTGTAAAGGGAAAATTGGATGTTCTTATTTTACCTCTATTTCTATTCTGTGAATAATGACTTCCTTCATAGCTAATGCCTATGAAAATTATTCATTGATGGAATTTAAAATTTACTTGCATTTTCTAAATTTATGATGTCATTCTGAATTTGATATGTCATTGTTTCATATGAAGAAACGAAGCCATGGCTACTTTTCCCTTTACATTAATTGACAAACGCTGACCAGCTGAATATAAATGTTAGTTTAATGTAAATGTATAGAACTTTCTCAAAGTGTTAAATTTTAACCATTCCAACTATATTAATATGCTCCATCTAAATAGTATAGAAAACGTTTGTGTAAATGGACTACTGGATTCGACCTAGAAACTTGATTGCAGTGTTTTGTATAAAGTAGAAGTTGCGGTCATCTTATTTTTAAGTTCAGTATTTTAAAGGGAAGTTGAAGTAATTTTAACATTAAATCTTTGCCACTGCAAAAAATCAGCAAAGGCATTGATATATTTTTTAAGAAAACCAATTATATTTGGTGTTCTGCTTTATGTCCTGTCTACAGTGAAAAATGTATTTTATGCAGGGAAATTTCTCTAGACCCGAAAGGTGGAAATCTGTAACCTTGGGAATGGTTCAAAGTTCACTAAATCATCAATGGCGCTGTGGCTATCCAGTTTGAATTGATATTCGACAGTTGCTGGAGAATTTGATGGAACCAGTTAGGGAATGGATTTTATGACAAGGACCTAAGTAGATCTACTTCTATTGCTTTCCCCATTGTCTAAAGCAGTCATGCCTCTCCCACGTGTTGGCAAGGCATCTAGTGGTTGAATGTATTGCGAATTGTAATGCTCAAATTGCACTCATTTCCACACATCTGGATGTAAACATATTCCTTTAAGACAGCAAGATATAGAAGCAGAATTAGATCATATATCTTCTTCCTCCTGTACTATTCAATAAGATTATTTCTTTACTGTGTCTTCCAACATGTTGGCAATTTTCCTTGATTTCCCGACTCCACAAAATTGTCTTGTTTAATGCACTCAACATCAGGACATTTGCAGTCATCAGGAAAGAGAATGCCAAACATTTTGTGTACTGATTGAAAATATTTAATCTCATTCTTGATGTGACTTGCGCCCGTCCCCCATATCCCATTCAGAGACTGCGATTTCTTGTTATGGACGTGCAAATATGAGTGACTGGTCAATTGCTGGATTAATCTGCTCTTTAAGAGTTTTCTTAACCCACCTAACTTCCACCTAACTTGGAACCATCTCCTTATCCCAGAAACTGTTCTTATAATGCATCATTGATTCCAGGAGGATTTCATAAAACAATATGTGGATAATCACCAAGGGAAGTGGCATATTAGATCCATAGAAGGGAATGAGTCTGTCCTGATCATCAAAGTTTTGGTGGGGAAACATTTTGGAAACAGGATTATCAATCTAAATTGTAAGGCAGTTAGGGATAAGACTTGTCCTTGGGTAAAAGTGCGTAAATTGGAGGAAGGCTGATTACAACAGTCTTTGGCAGGAACTGAGGAAAATAAGATGGAGCAATTGTTTGGGGGTAATCCCCCACTGATGTGTGGAGATTAATGTCTAGCCCCATCTGGCTAGAGTATTCTGAACTAATTTTAGGTAGATTAGTCTGAAGAAGGATCCAAAACATCATCTGTCTATTTCCCTCTACAGATGCCACCTGATCTGCTGAATTTGTATTTTGTTCAAGATGCTAGCATCTGCAGTCTCGTGTCTCATTTTCACTTTAAAATCCCTTATGGTGGTTTTTCCTTCAAGCTTCCCTAAGCCTTCATCCCTCTCTCCCTCAAGAATACAGCTTCATGCTATTAATGCTGTAGTGATGGACCATACAGTGGAAAGGCCTTTGGGGCATTAACCATGAATGGTTGATTCTGTGCACTATTGATTTTTTTTAATAAGATATGGTGATCCAATGAATGCTAATGGCTTAAATGAGTTTCCATCTCAAATTGCAACAGAAATGTTAATGGTCGATGTTTCTCCTCTCTCTCCCTCCTACAGCCTTGAACATATTTCATTCAGGGCTGGCAATTTTAGTGCAAGATCCAAAATCTATTTAGTCGGAGGCTCCATAATGAAACATTTTCGGCTTTCTTCTCCAGAACAAGTATCTACTGAATAGCTGTAGAAGTTGTTGCCACACTGTAAATTGCTTTATACGGTCATCAGTGATAGGAGCAGAATTAGGCCATTCGGCCTATCTAGTCTACTCCGCCATTCAATCATGGCTGATCTATCTCTCCCTCCTATCCCCATTCTCCTGCCTTCTCCCCATAACCCTATATTTTGTGTACTCAGAGAGAAGGTGGCTGATATGAATTCTAGTTTATCTTCTTGTCTTTGCCCCACATTCTTGTCTAACAAAAATCTATCAATTTGAATTATTGACTATTGAGTTATTAAACGAGCTAGATTTAGATTGTTTTTGTTTGGGGAAGGTGTCATTGGCGAAGGTGTGCAGATCCAGACTTCATGAAATATTGTACAACACTCTTGAATAGCCTAGTTCTGATTAACTACCTTCCATTCTATATCTTGGATAACATTTATATCTTGGATAAATTGATTGGATCGATAAACCTCATCAATCCAAAACATTCCTTTCAAGAATCTGAGAGCCCCAATCAACCCGCTAATCATTTGTATTGGAAAAATTATAAATCTCGTGCAGTGCAATAGTATTGCTGCCTGTCCTGCTGAGTTGCTCCAGCATTTTGCCTCTACAATAGCATAGCAGTTATTGCTGCCACCACACAACTTCAACAACCTAGGTTCAATCCTGACTTCTGGGCTGTCAGTGTGGCGTTGGCATGGATCTCCTTGTAATTGTATCTGCGTGCTGTTTTCTCGTACATCCCAACCCTGATGAGCAGGTTACTTAGTTACTGTACTTAGTCCCATTGGAGTTTTGGGGGCAAGGTAGTTAATGGAAGACTGGGCCAATGGGACTGAACTGGCAAAGAAATATGAGAAGTATGTAATCTCATAACTGAACAGCAGAGCCCTTGGGTTCTCGTGAAGCTGCTGCAGTCCTCTTGAGGCCACTTTCTATGTTTTTTTTGTTTGTTTGAATTTATAGTTTCTTCCTGCAATTTCTGATAGACTTAACTTTTGTTTGTTATGTTAGCTTTCATAGCAAAAGGATTTGAGTATAGGAGCAGGGAGGTTCTACTGCAGTTGTACAGGGTCTTGGTGAGACCACACCTGGAGTATTGCGTACAGTTTTGGTCTCCAAATCTGAGGAAGGACATTATTGCCATAGAGGGAGTGCAGAGAAGGTTCACCAGACTGATTCCTGGGATGTCAGGACTGTCTTATGAAGAAAGACTGGATAGACTTGGTTTATACTCTCTAGAATTTAGGAGATTGAGAGGGGATCTTATAGAAACTTACAAAATTCTTAAGGGGTTGGACAGGCTAGATGCAGGAAGATTGCTCCCGATGTTGGGGAAGTCCAGGACAAGGGGTCACAGCTTAAGGATAAGGGGAAATCCTTTAAAACCGAGATGAGAAGAACTTTTTTCACACAGAGAGTGGTGAATCTCTGGAACTCCCTGCCACAGATGGTAGTCGAGGCCAGTTCATTGGCTATATTTAAGAGGGAGTTAGATGTGGCCCTTGTGGCTAAGGGGATCAGAGGGTATGGAGAGAAGGCAGGTACGGGATACTGAGTTGGATGATCAGCCATGATCATATTGAATGGCGGTGCAGGCTCGAAGGGCCGAATGGCCTACTCCTGCACCTAATTTCTATGTTTCTATGTTTCTATGTTTAGCCTGGAAGTAAAATTGACACACTCTGATTATGTGAAGTATGATCCCTTTTCTAAATGTAGACAACACAGTAGACCACCTTTGCAAATTTGCCTTGTGAATAATATTCACACTATCCTATCAGAGATCAAAATTACCTCCAAGCACACCTGGAGCTTTGCTCTAGAATAATTCTGTAATTGGTTTGTGGTGAAAATATCTATTGCTACAATTTTTTTCAGATTCTTTATGATCATTGAATCGCATGAAAATTTATGTTTTGATATTATCCAAGCAGAAAGTTATGCAAAGCAATTTTAAACGTCCAGTGGCCTAGAAAAGTTTTTTAAAAAGCCACCTTTTGCCCCAGGGAAGCATTGTTGTTACTTTAGACATGGGTATACTGAAACTGGAATTGTTTGTTATTATAATTTGAACACTATCTTCTATTGGCATTTTTCTAATCTAACTATTATAATCTAAATAGGTGGTGCCTACTATCTCATTTCCAGAAGTTTGGGACCAGAATTCGGTGGATCTATAGGCTTAATCTTTTCCTTTGCTAACGCAGTTGCTGTGGCCATGTATGTTGTTGGATTTGCAGAAACTATGGTGGATATTCTGAAGGTAATGTCACAGGATGGGGGGGGGGGGGGGGGCTTCATTTTTAGCTGCTAATTTCTTTTTAAAAATTGGTGCCGTATTTGTTCGTATTGGGAGGTTCTGTCCAACCATTTGCCAACCATGAGTTTTTTTGTAGGAAAATAATGCACTCATGGTAGATCCAATCAGTGATATCCGAATAATAGGTTGCATTACGGTCGTAGTACTACTTGGCGTCACTGTAGCTGGGATGGAATGGGAGACCAAGGTATGTGTTAATTGCAATTTTCACATATTTCAGATTAATATAGAATTTAATTTTTATATTGTGCCTTAATATTTAAGTGATATTTTATACCGTTTTTCCATGATAGAAAGTATGGCATTGATGGATGATTAATCTGTTTTTTTTTGTGTCTTTTTAAGGCTCAAGTTATACTTCTGTTCATTCTTCTGATTGGAATTTGTAACTTCTTTATTGGGTCAGTTATCCCTAGTAACAATGGGAAAAAAGGCAAAGGTTTCTTTAACTATCAAGGCAAGCCTTTGTTCTATTATGAAGAACGCATTTTGGTGGGAAGGATGAGAATTTTGAGCACTGGATTTACCTGTTTCCTAATTTTTCTTAAACCTATACAGCTAACATATTTGCAGAGAATTTTGGACCATCTTTTAGGGATGGAGAAGGCTTCTTTTCTGTCTTTTCCATCTTTTTCCCAGCTGCTACTGGTATTCTTGCTGGTGCCAACATCTCAGGTGATCTAAAGGTGTGTTCCGAATAAGTAATAAAATATAAATAACTTCTTAAATTGATGATTACTTAATTTATTAAGCAAGTTTTGACTCAAAATACTGCACTTTAGGATCCGCAGAGAGCCATCCCTAAAGGAACAATGCTGGCTATCTTCATAACAACGATAACTTATATTATTGTTGCCATCTGTGTAGGTAAGATCAATTACTTTTGACTCCTCTCGACCCGCAACGTCGCCTATTCCTTCTCTCCTGTGATGCTGCCTCACCCGCTGAGTTACTCCAGCATTTTGTGTCTACCTTAAATTGAAATTTGAGGCCACATCTACAATGCTGCATATAATGTTAGTCTCATTTTAAGGAAGGATCTACTTGTATTTGAGGGAGTTTGGAGAAGTTTCAAAGTTAATTCCTGGGATGTGAAGAAATATTGGGCCTGGAGAGGATGTATCCGCTAGCGGGAGAGTCTAGGAGCAGAAAGTGCAACCTTAGAATAAAATAATGTACCTTTAGAAAGGAGATGATGAGGAACTTCTTTGGCCAGAGGGTGGTGAATCTGTATAATTCATTGCCACAGACGGCTGTGGAGGCCAAGTTGGGTATTTTTAAAGCAGACATTGATGAGTTCTTGATTGGTAAGTGTGTCAAAGGTTACGGGAAGAAGGCAGGAGAATGATTGAGAGAGAAAGAATGATTGAATGGTGGAGGAGACCCAATGAGTGAAATGGTCGTACGTCTTATGAACATGAAAAAACAATGACATTAAAGGACAGTAAATCAAGACCAGGATCAGATCAGCCAAAATCTCCTTAAATACCAGAGCAGGCTTGTGTGGTTTAGATTTTTCTATATCTTCTGCTCTATAGTCCTAAAATAAGTTATAGACCCATTAGGAAGACTATGGTTACAATCATTGATGTCTTCAGAAAATTAGATGCCTGGACTGGCCAGAGCATGTAATAGACTAGAGGGGATCTGCATGTTCATTGTCACCTGCGGTTGTCTCAAACTGGTATATCCCCGATGATCCTGCATGTATGATTTCTATGATCCTGCATGTATGGCTAAAATTTTAAATTTGTACTATGTCGTGTAGATAAGCATTTAGTTTGCTTGATTCTACGTAAGGGTTATGATTTAGCAGTTTGGGGGCTATCAGTTATGTGCAAAGTTCTATATGACATGTGTGATTATTTTTTATTTATTGTGAACTTCTTATTTGCTGTCAGCTATGATTTAGTTTTACAAAACGTTAAGCTTTATGGACTCGAGCCACATTTAAAACAGTCCAGATGAATATTTTACATATTAAATGAGGGAAATCATGGAAGTGAAGAAGCTTGCTTTGAACAAATTTTGAAGGACCTGGCTTTTGGGAGGTGCACTTAAGTAAAATACTCCATCCCATCCAAAGGGCTTTCAATGTTGCCTAACATTACTTAACATTAGATAGACACAAAGCTGCAGTAACTCGGCGAAACAGGCAGCATTTCTGGAGAGAAGGAATGCGTGATGTTTCGGGTTGAGCCCCTTCTTTCTCGACCCGAAATGTCCCGCTGAGTTACTGCATCATTTTGTGTCTATCTTCGATTTAAACCAGCATCTGCAGTTCCTTCCTACACATTACTTAACGTTACCTCCCCCATCCACCACATCCCCTCAATCACCTGCTGATTGGATCTTGAGAAAGACAGGGCTGTGGGGAGAAAGACCTGAAAATTATCAGTTTGAGGGCCTATTGTGCATGATAATTTGGCCTTGTGTAATGTAGGTTCAATGGTAGGTTTTCAAAATAAACATTCACCTGCCATGCCATAACTTCCTCAAACTCAACAGCGATAAGACAGAATTCCTCCTCATAGGCTCCAAAGCCACACTCAGCAAAATCAATAACCCCACTCTCACCATCGACGGCATCACTGTCTCCCCATCTCCCCAGGCCCGCAACCTCGGCGTGATCTTTGATTCCACCCTCTCCCTTGAGCCTCACATCCGCCATGTCATTAAAACCTCCTTCTTTCATCTCCGCAACATCGCCAAACTCAGACCCTCTCTCACACCTCCCGCTGTTGAAAGACTCATCCATGCCTTCATCTCCTCCCGACTGGACTATTGCAACTCACTTCTCCTTGGCATCAGCTCCACCTACATCAACCGACTCCAACTGGTCCAGAACGCAGCCGCCCGACTCATCACCCACACCAAATCCTGGCATCACATCACTCCAGTCCTCAAACAACTTCACTGGCTTCCCATCTCCCACCGGATCACCTACAAAATCCTGATCCTCACCTACAAAGCCCTCCACCATCTGGCCCCCCCATATCTCACTGACCTCCTCTCCCCCTACCAACCCTCACGGTCCCTCAGATCCACATCAGCCGCTCTCCTCTCCATCCACAAGTCCAACCTCTGCAGTTTTGGGGACAGAGCCTTCTCCAGGGCAGCTCCCAGGCTCTGGAACTCCCTCCCCCAACTGATCCGCAATTCCGTGTCCCTCACCATCATCCAGTCCCGCCTCAAGACCCATCTCTTCACCTCTGCCTATCCTTAGCCCCACGTCCCCCTCCCTTTTCATCTGTGCATTAATTGCCTCATATTGTGTTTTGTATTGAATTCTGTCTTTACTTTGTGTACTAGTCATGTCTCTACTATTTATTTCATTCCCCTTGCATGTTTTTCCTCTACCTGCTAAATTTTTGTAAGGTGTCCTTGAGACTCTTGAAAGGCGCCCATAAATAAAATTTATTATTATTATTATTATTATACACACCACATTTTTTGCACCAAAGAACTTGCAAGTCTAGTTATTTGAAAATTAATTTGTATAATTTAAACAGTAAAATGTTACATGCTATTTTTCTCTTTCCCCACCTACCCCCTTCAGGTGCCACAGTTGTGCGTGATGCCACTGGAAGTATGAATGATACCATAAGTCTTTCCATAAACTGCAATGGTTCAGCAGCCTGTAAACTGGGATACGATTTTTCCACCTGTGACAAACAGACATGCAAATTTGGTTTAATGAATAACTTCCAGGTAATTTTTTTTTCTGCTTGCAGAATGTGGGTTTTGCTGATGGATTAGCATTTGTTCCCCATCCTCATCATTTGAAGGTGTTAATGAACCACCTTGCATGAACCTGATGCAGAATCAGCAATATTGGTGTTAAGCAAGGAATTTCAGGATTTTACTTCGGAGTCACGTGAGTGACTACGTGAAGAAGGGCCGTCCGCCTGCGTGCGCGTCATTACGTCTGAACGCAACACGCACGACGGACTGGCAGGCATTGAGCCTCCCAGGCCGTCGGGATGAGCAGGTAAGGAAAGTTGAAATCACTTACCTGCGTTCTTTCGGGCTTGAAGTTTTTTTTTTCAGAGCCCAGATGTTGAGGAGACGGCCCGCGGGGATGTCGGCTGCCGAAGACCGCAGCTTTCCAAATAGCGGGCGACGGTCTTGTTCCCGACATTAGCAGACTTTGCGCGGGAGCAGGAGCTCCATGGTTGTCCTGCGGGACGTAATGCCACCCGCAAGTCTAAACTAACCTGTTGACTCAGATGAGTCCGGGGAAAAGGGATACCCTCCCTCAACGGAGAGCGTCTGAGGACGACTTCTCCCACATGGAGCAACTCATGGAGAAGTTGCTCCAACAATGATCTGCTCCAAAGGATGGAGCAGCATCAGCGGGAGCCTTGCTTCCCGACATTAGCGCCGACAGCAGAATCGGCAGGAGACTTTGCGCGGGAGCAGGAGCTCCATGGTTGCCTTGCAGGACGTAATGCCAGCCGCAAGTCTAAACGAAACCGTTGACTCAGATGAGTCCGGGGAAGAGGGATACCCTCCCTCAACGGAGAGCGTCTGAGGACGACTTCTCCCACATGGAGCAACTTATGGAGAAGTTGCTCCAACAATAATCTGCTCCAAAGGTACCTCATCCATCCAGTTAAATCAAAATTGACACCTACAAGGGTAATTGATTACCTATAATTTACTATCAAAAACAGTAAATATTAATCAAGCCTGCTATGACCTGATAGTCAAATACTAGCCATCTATCAGGCAAACAGCGAGTGTAATTGGCAAATAGTAGCCGCATTCCAGCAGTACGTACGGGCCTTTGCATTACCAGAATTACAACGAGCAAAGGAACGAACACTCAGATTCCATGCAGGCAAAATTGGCAAAACTATGGATTGCCAGCAGAGGTCATTGTTGAATAACAACGGTGGATAACGAACGTGAGAAAGCTCAAAGTAAATTTGCTTGAAAGCCATCGAGGGTTCTTCAGACCTATGCTAGCGGCTAAGGATGGGGAGCCACAAACACAGTCTAGAGCTGTGGGGGCAGATGGAATGAGCAGGAGTCTGTAATTCCCCAACACATGGAATCAATTACCCAGAATTGTTGGGGGCACAATTTGGACTCAAGGGGTTCTGTAGCAATATGCAACCGGTGCTTGTTCAAATTCAGATTGATAACACCACTGCGGTGGCACATATCCACTAACAAGGGTGGTGTAAAATCTGTATCTTACGATAGATTGTCGAACCTCATTTGGCACTGGTGTATCAAGAGGAATATTTGGGAAATCTACGAGGTAGATATAACACGGTGACAGATGCTGGATCACGGATGTTTAATAACAACACAGAATGGATGTTGAATCAGGCAGTATTTAACGAAATAACTACACGATTTGGCATACCAGATTTTGATCTATTTGCATCTAGACAAAACCATCAGTTACCCAGATATGTGTCCTGCATGCAGGATCCAGGAGCAAAGGCAGTGGATGCTTTCTCCCTCAATTGGGGAGGATTGTTTATGCATGCTTTCCGCAAATTTGTCTCACAAACCGATGCTTGACTAAAATCAAGCAAGACTAAGCCACAGGCATATTGCTAGTGCCAGATAGGCCTACTCAAGCCTGGTCCCCAAAGATTTTGGGAACTATAGTCCAGCCAGTTATGGCTGTACCCAAGAGCAGGGACCTCCTAGTGATCCCAGTTACAGGGAGTAATCATCCACTACACGAACGTATTAACTTGTTGGTCTGCAGATTCTGAAGAGGCCTTTTCAAGGCATAGGACTGTCCGAACAAATACAACACAGTTCGGATGACAGATGTCTTGGAGTTTCCTATCAACTCTGTACTATAACTATAAACAAAGTTATAGTGCAATCAATAGTGCCAGAGGCGCACTTTCCTCCTATCTGATGCTGCAAGCAGGGCACGGGTCGATAGGAACGCACCCCTTTACAACAAAATTCATGAAGAGAATTTACAATCTAATACCTCTAAGACCAAGGTACACGGACACATGGGATGTGAGCGTGGTACTAACCCTACTTTGACAGTGGGGACCGCCTATAACTAACCCTGAAGGTGGTATGCTGACAAAGAGTCCAGACACTGCAAAAGCTACGGTTAGACCACATGACCACCAATATGAACAACATAACATTCGTAATCATGAACCTGATATAAACATAGCAGGCCAGGAATGCCAGGGACGGAGATCCAGTTCTTGGCATATCCAGAGGACCTATGGTTGTGTGTGTAGTAACATACTAACACCACTATCTGAGAGTTACGGAGAACCACAGAGGCTCAGAACAGACCAGAAGGTGTCAACACAAACCATCTCCAGATGGTCAAAGGGGGTAATGGCGGTAACAGAGTGAATGTTCATATGGTTAAATCTCACTCCACCAGGGCTGCATCTACGTCGGCAGCAAGAGCAATGGACGTGCCTCTTGACAACATCCTAGTGGCTGCAGGATGGACGAATGAAATAACGGTCCACCGGTTTTATAACAAACCTATTACCGGACTGGGGGTGTTTGCACGTACCATTTTAAGTTCTGTCCCTTAGTTTACCCGGAAGGTTGGGAGGGGAAACTAGTTTTTTAAAAACTTTTCTTTCATTTAAAGCATCAGTGTCCTTACTTAACTACGTAATGTCTGAATGCTTTAATGATTACACGCATCCATGGTCAATCCATTCAGTGTGTGACGCCTGGATTCGTAACCGGCGTAAAATCACAGAGCTTTGAAATCTTCACGTAGTCACTCACGTGACTCTGAAGTAAAATAGTAAGATTAAACGAGAACTTACCAGTTTGAAGTTTGATTTTGATTTTATGAGGAGTTACGATGAGCGATTACGTGCCCACCGCTCCCACCCTCATACTATCAAGGTCACATGGAAGTTCTAGTTTCTTCAATCTTACTATTCTCAGGTCTTCTTTTTATCTGTGATTTAACACCGCTGCTTTGAAGATTGACGCGCACGCAGACGGACGGCCCTTCTTCACGTAATCGCTCATCGTAACTCCTCATAAAATCAAGATCAAACTTCAAACTGGTAAGTTCTCGTTTAATCTTACTATTTTGATGACAAGAATTTGACTTTGAAGGCAAGGCATTTCCAATTCTAGAATGTTGTGTGACTTGCAGTGTAATGTGGATAGTGATCCAATCTACCTGCATGCTATGTGAGATTTGGTGCGTAATATGATTGGCTAAATGATCTCCATCTTTGCTATGTATTTCTGAAATTCAATCCATTTAAATATTCTTCCATATCTTGACAACTTGTGATGCTCTTTCATTTCTGAAATAAAAATGTACTTTTAATTTCTAACTGACATACAACTTTAGCTCATTCAACTCCTCTAGGATAAGAGGCTTGTTACGGAAACATAGAAACATAGAAAATAGGTGCAGGAGTAGGCCATTCGGCCAGTCGAGCCTGCACCGCCATTCAATATGGTCATGGCTGATCATCCAACTCAGTATCCTGTACCTGCCTTCTCTCCATACCCCCTGATCCCTTTAGCCACAAGGGCCATATCTATCTCCCTCTTAAATATAGCCAATCAACTGGCCTCAACTACCTTCTGTGGCAGAGAATTCCAGAGATTCACCACTCTCTGTGTGAAAAATGTTTTCCTCATCTCGGTCCTAAAAGATTTCCCCTTTATCCTTAAACTGTGACCCCTTGTTTTGGACTTCCCCAGCATCGGGAACAATCTTCCTGCATCTAGCCTGTCCAACCCCTTAAGAATTTTGTAAGTTTCTATAAGATCCCCTCTCAATCTTCTAAATTCTAGCGAGTACAAGCCAAGTCTATCCAGTCTTCATATGAAAGTCCTGACATCGCAGGAATCAGTCTGGTGAACCTTCTCTGTACTCCCTCTATGGCAAGAATGTATTTCCTCAGATTAGGAGACCAAAACTGTACGCAATACTCTAGGTGTGGTCTCACCAAGACCCTGTACAACTGCAGTAGAACCTCCCTGCTCCTATACTCAAATCCTTTTGCTATGAATGCTAACATACCATTCGCTTTCTTCACTGCCTGCCACACCTGCATGCCTACTTTTAATGACTGGTGTACCATGACACCCAGGTCTCGTTGCATCTCCCCTTTTCCTAATCGGCCACCATTCAGATAATAGTCTACTTTCCTGTTTTTGCCACCAAACTGGATAACCTCACATTTATCCACATTATACAGAATCTGCCATGCATTTGCCCACTCTCCCAGCCTATCCAAGTCACCTTGCAGCCTCCTAGCATCCTCCTCACAGCTAACACTGCCCCCCAGCTTCGTGTCATCCGCAAACTTGGAGATGTTGCATTCAATTCCCTCGTCCAAATCATTAATATATATTGTAAATAGCTGGGGTCCCAGCACTGAGCCTTGCGGTACCCCACTAGTCACTGCCTGCCATTGTGAAAAGGACCCGTTTACTCCTACTTTGCTTCCTGTCTGCCAGCCAGTTCTCTACCCACATCAATACTGAACCCCCAATACCGTGTGCTTTAAGTTTGTATACTAATCTCTTATGTGGGACCTTGTCGAAAGCCTTCTGAAAGTCCAGTTATAACACATCCACTGGTTCTCCCTTATCCACTCTACTAGTTACATCCTCGAAAAATTCTATAAGATTCATCAGACATGATTTACCTTTCATAAATCCATGCTGACTTTGTCCAATGATTTCACCACTTTGCAAATGTGCTGCTATCCCATCTTTAATAACTGATTCTAACAGTTTCCCCACTACCGATGTTAGACTAACTGGTCTGTAATTCCCCATTTTCTCTCCCTCCCTTTTTAAAAAGTGGGGTTACATTAACTACCCTCCAATCCTCAGGAACTACTCCAGAATCTAAAGAGTTTTGAAAAATTATCACTAATGCATCCACTATTTTTGGGGCTACTTCCTTAAGTACTCTGGGATGCAGCCTATCTGGCCCTGGGGATTTATCAGCCTTTAATCCATTCAATTTACCTAACACCATTTCCCGGCTAACCCGGATTTCACTCAGTTCCTCCATCTCATTTGAACCCCGGTCTCCTGCTATTTCCGGCAGATTATTTATGTCTTCCTTAGTGAAGACAGAACCAAAGTAGTTATTCAATTGGTCTGCCATGTCCTTGTTCCCCATGATCAATTCACCTGTTTCTGACTGCAAGGGACCGATATTTGTTTTAACTCGTCTTTTTCTCTTCACATATCTATTAAAAAATTTGCAGTCAGTTTTTATGTTCCCTGCCGGTTTTCTTTCATAATCTATTTTCCCTTTCCTAATTAAGCCCTTTGTCCTCCTCTGCAGGACTCTGAATTTCACCCAGTCCTCTGGTAGGCTGCTTTTTCTGGCTAATTTGTATGCTTCATCTTTTGTTTTGATACTATCCCTGATTTCCCTTGTTATCCACGAATGCACTACCTTCCATGATTTATTCTTTTGCCAAACTGGGATGAACAATTGTAGTTCATCCATGCAGTCTTTAAATGCCTTCCATTGCATATCCACCGTCAACCCTTTAAGAATCAATTGCCAGTCTATCTTGGCCAATTCACGTCTCATACCCTCAAAGTTACCTTTCTTTAAGTTCAGGACCCTTGTTTCTGAATTAATAATGTCACTCTCCATCCTAATGAAGAACTCAACCATATTATAGTCACTCTTGCCCAAGGGGCCACGCACAACAAGACTGCTAACTAACCCTTCCTCATTACTCAATACCTAGTCTAGAATAGCCTGCTCTCTCGTTGGTTCCACTACATGTTGGTTTAGAAAACTATCGCGCATACTTTCCAAGAAATCCTCTTCCTCAGCACCCTTGCCAATTTGATTCCTTGCCAAGTGATAAACAAGTTTGAAATTGATATTTAGCATACCGCTACTTTAAGCACATTTCCATATTTCAATTGAAGGAATCAAATGTCAGTAAAAGGTTGCAAGAAAATTCAGAAATTGATTGGCTAATGAATAATATTAAGATTAGAGTTGCAAATTTATTACAAGGTAATTAGCAGCTTTCATAAGACATTCTGTGAACAGAGTATGAAAAATGTATGGATAGTGTTTAATCCACATCAGAAATTCTCAATTGCAGGCTTCAATGAGAAATTGATTTCAGTTGGTGTATGAAAATAATGGGTAAAAAACTGACATCCCCCAAAACATACATTCTCTTTCACGTGTATACTTAAAAATGTTCACCAGCCCTATCAGGAAAGTAAAGTGCAGTTTCAGGTGCAGGGCCAGTGTTGTGCTCCTTACAATTTGTTGTAAAATTTCACGATCAAAATGGGTCTCAGAGGATCGCTCTCTGGTGCCAAAATGAAGCAACAGTAGAATGAATTAAGGGAGATTAATGCCCAGAGTGATATGTTATTTACTGGTACCAGTGCTGTAAGATGTCTAATGCCCTCTGTCATCAAGGTCCTTTAGTAACTTGTGAGTTTCTTTGTTGAACTAAATTAAGGCGCATGTTGCAATCAAAAGCGCTTGAACAATTGGTTGGGAAGAAAGCCAAAATGTTTCCATGAAAGCACAGGCTTGGAAACAATTGAGATACCAGAAAATGACTTTGAAGAACAGATAACATGTATATGTTTTAACAGGTTATGAGCATGGTGTCTGGTTTTGGACCCCTCATCACAGCAGGAATCTTTTCAGCTACTCTTTCTTCTGCCCTGGCCTCTTTAGTCAGTGCACCAAAGATTTTTCAGGTAAGATAAATTAGTTTTTATGCAGTTTTACAAGCAAAATCATTTTTGAACGTGAATTTATCATCCAAAAAAGGAATTTGTAGCAAGTAGCAGTTTGAGCAAATGTAATTTTCGCCAAGAAGAGAATATACAGTACATTGAGTTATTGGACACTAGTGATCTTGTTCCAAAATATAAATTGAGAGGTTTGTTATTTCCCATTTGTAAAATGTAAGAAAATAGCTGCCCAGCTAAAAAATAAGTTGTTTTGTAGACTTCTGTTTCTGAAGTGGGGATCTAAATATAGGCTTTGAACAGTGTAGGGTTGTCAAGAAGACGTTCTTCCATTTGTCCTTGGATGACACTGATGCTGCCAGGGGAGTCAAATGTTGCAATCTTGTCCGTAAGGTGGAGGATATTTACATTTATCCATTGACTGAATTGGACTCAGTAAAATGTCCTATTTTTGTGCTTGATGTCATTAGTTGAGGCATTACGTTGCAGTTGTAAAGACATTAGTGGGGCCACACATGGAGTACTCTGTTCTGTTTCAGTCTTCCTGCTATAGGAAATATGGCATTAAGCTGGATAGAATGCAGAAAAGATGACTAGAATGTTACCAAGACTCGAGCGATTGAGTTATAGGGAGGGGTTGGGCAGTAGGACTTTATTCCTTGGTGGAGCATAGAAAACAAGGATGGTCATTACATTTTTAAAATTTAAATATTCCCTTGCCTTAAATATTAAAAGTTTTTGTCATGTTCTTTTGGAAAATATATGCTTTGTAATAAGATGAAATTATGTGGCTTGTTTGGGATGTGTTGGCCAATTATTCATTAAAATGTATTAAATAGCAAGGTATAGATTTTTTAATGAAATTTGTTCATCAATGCAGTATATATATATAGCTGACTTTTATTCCTACAGGCCCTCTGCAAGGATAATATTTATAAAGGGCTATATTTCTTTGGGAAGGGTTATGGGAAGAATGGCGAACCAATTAGAAGCTACATTTTAACATTCTTTATTGCTGTTGCTTTCATTCTGATTGGTAAGTGAGGTTTAATTGGTAAATTATTTAAATTGTATTTAAAAGTAGGTTGGCAATTGCTTATCTGTGCAGCGTATTAAGCTTTAAACAATTCATGGCTTACAGGAAACATTCAACTTCGTGGGTTAAACGTAAAATTTTGTAAATGCTCAGCATGTATGGAATGAGAGTTAACTTTCTTTTACTATGCCTTGAACATGAAAATCTTATTTACCAAGTTGAATTTGTATTACTGCAGTATTGGCTTTAATATAAAACTAGACTAAGTTGGGTCTGCTCCCCCAACTCAATATTCCACCACTCATGCATAGCCCCCAACTGCGCAGGCACGGCTCATTTCCCCTCATCCCCAGCACTCCCTCTCCCTCCACTTCACCCTCCCTCTTCTTTCCCTCTCCTCCTCCCCATCCCAATCCCTCCCTCTCCTTTCCCCTACACTCAGGCATTCACTCCCTCTCTACATAACTGCCCTCCTCCCTATATTCCCTACTCCCTACCTCCCCCCTGCCCTCCTCTCCCTCTATTTCCCCTCCTCCTCCATACTCCCTCCTCACCTCCCTCACTTTCTCCCTCTCCCTCCCTACCCCCTCCTCCTCCCTCAATCCCCCCCCCCACTCTCCCTCCACACCTCCCCGGGATCTTTCCCTTCATTCCCTCACCTCTCCCTCACCTCTCATTTCCCTTACCCTCAGTCACTCCATCCCTCCCTCCATAAAAAGCAGCATGTGCAGTTCCTTCCTCCACAGGTCATTCATTGTTAACTGTGGTTTAGATCCTGTTGACTTGACTATTGGACCAGTTTGCCTCGTGTGTTTGTGTGTGTGTGTGTGAGTTAATCAAGATCCGCGCAAACTGCTCGGCCACCCTGCAACCAGACTCCCTCCCTCTGCCCACTCCAGCTTAACTGCCGCTCGGCCCATCCCTGCCCACTGCTGCTGCTCAGCCCGTTCCCGCCCGGCCTGCCTGATCACTGCCGCCGACAGGCTGGGCCGTGGGGGGGTGGGGGGGGGGGAGATGGAGTTGGTGTTTGTCACGGTGGGCACCACTAGTTTCGGTGAGCTAGTGGAGAAGATCTCCTTCGAGAGGATCATGTGGGTGAGTTACCGCGGCGGAGGGGGATATGGACGGTCGAAGCCATTCACCCGTGGGGGACGGGTAGACGGGACCACCATTGCCGTAGAGGGCTAGTGGGGGAGAGGGTGAGTGAGGGAAAGAAAGACTGGACCAGGGCCTCCATTGAAATATAATTGTAGTTGTCACTAATGTTTGCTGAGCTTTTATCCCTTGGAAATATTAGTCTCTAAAGAATTTTAAAATCAACTGAATGCTAGACAATTTTCCCAACAGTACACTAATTGTAATGTATTATTATTCATTTTCACACAAATTTTTATGTGCGTTAATGCCAATTTATGTGTAAGGAATTTGGATTTCTGAATACCCAAGTACTGTTTTTTATGGCATCTGATTTGTCCAATGTTTTTGAGTAGTGTGGTACCTAAAGTTTGATTCTGGCAAGATTATGCACTGTTGTCCTAAAGAATGACTGGTGTACCTCTATCCTAATAGAACTGGATTTTAACAATGTTGAGTGCACATATTTAAATGTCCGCACATTTTTCTTGCATCCATAGCCACAATGCTGCAAGATGGTCCACAAAACAAATTTTATCACATTTGTGTGATTTTGGCAAATTGCCTTTTGGATTTGCAGAATGGCCAGAATTACATAAGAAATCTTGCAAAAATCAAACTGGTTCCACATTCATCAGATGATAAATGAGTGGGAAAATTATCAGGAATAAACTTACCAATTGGTGAAAGGCTGTATAGAGTGGATGTGGAGAGGATGTTTCCACCCATAGAGTCTAGGACCAGAGGCCATAGAGTCAGAATAAACGGACATACTTTTAGGAAGGAGATGAGGATTTTCTTTAGTCAGAGGATGGTGAATCTGGAATTAATTGCCACAGAAGACTATGGCGGCCAAGTCCGTATATTTTTAAAGGGAAGATTTATAGATTCTTGATTAGTACTTGTGTCAGTGGTTATGGGGAGAAGGATGGGGTTGGGAGGGAAAGGGAGATCTGACATGATTGAATGGCAGAGTAGACTTGATGGGCCAAATAGCCTATTTCTGCTCCTAGAACATGAACTTAAAACATCTGATTGCCATCAAAAACCTCAATGCTGATTTCAGATAAAGGCACTCTGCAATCAACACTTTCTGCTTGATCGAGGTTTATACAGGCTGCCTTTCTACAAGCGAGTCTACGCTCTCATTTTGACTTCTGAGAAATCTCAAGTACAAGATTATGCTCACAAATTAGGGACCATCCTCATTGTTGGAAAACTTGTCTCAAGATCCTCATCTGTCCTCCCCAATAAAATCCACAATTCCTTTGACTATTGATTAACAAAAAAATATCAACCACCAAGTGGAGAATCTGATTTTGTTTTAAGTGTGTTTTGCGTTTGCATATGGAAGGGCACCAAAAGTGCAGAGATTGTGTAGAGGCAAGACCTGCCAGTAAAAGCTCCAAATCACATTGAAAAAATAAGCGTGTTGTTAGAAAAATACTTGAATTGTAAGGTGTATTTTGATGAAATCGAAAATATTAATATTGTCAACTTTCATCTTTTAGCTGAACTGAATACTATTGCGCCAGTTATCTCAAACTTTTTCTTGGCCTCGTATGCACTTATCAACTTTTCATGTTTTCATGCTTCATATTCAAAAACTCCAGGTCAGTGTTTTAAATGTAGACTGCAACTGCATATAAATTACGGAACTTCAAACCCTCCCGTTATTTAATGTCCAGCATAATTTTAGCATTCAGCGCTGTATCCTGACATGAAATACCCATTTTTCAATTCAGCATAAGTTGAAACACTTTTACATTGTTAATTAAGATGTTTTACAGTCCTATTGCAAGTGTGAATTCATTATTGATTGTTTTAACAGGGTGGCGTCCTTCATTCAGATTTTACAACATGTGGCTATCGTTGCTTGGAACTATTTTGTGCTGTGCGGTCATGTTTGTCATTAATTGGTGGGCAGCTGTAATCACAGTTGCGATTGTGTTATTCCTCAATATTTATGTTATATACAACAAACCAGGTGAGAAATTTTGGTCTGCTTCTGATGAATATGAAAGGCATGTTTACTTGAGTGTACTTTTACAAAAGTGTTAAAAATATAACTGAAGTTTTCTGATCCCACTGGTGATTTTCCAGCAAAATTTGAACTGGTCAGCAATGCCAGTTGCATGCTGAGAACATATTTAAGGCAAGTATAGTGATTACATGCAAAAGGATGAGTTGATGGGAGTTTATTCATATCATAACTATTGCGGTCATGTTCCAAGGGACAAAGTTGCAATCAGTCACAGCAAATTAAATATTTTGGAGTATTCTGTAGCATTGTCAAATGTCTAGAAAACACGATGAATATGGCCTAGTGGATAGAGCAGCTGGTAGAGAAGTCAAAAGTGACTGTGAGGGGGGGGGGGGGTGTAAAACATTTTATACCTAAAGCATTCAAAATCCTGGACTGAGTAAGTTTTATTGAAGCAGGCTCCAATCCATTACACTTCCTTCCCCATGGTTGACTGTCCATTTTGCTCAGTCAAGGCCTTTGGGAGGAAAAAGGTAGGCGCACCACAGAATTTTGCAAGACTTGTTCCGGTGAGGTTTTCTACTATCACTGATGTAACTTTACCTCTTGGAATATGACTACAGTACCACGTTTAGTGACTTGGTCAACGGTTTGCAACATTTTGCTATCATTCAGCACATGTGGGGCACCGACCTACAATGGTGTATTAGATTTAAAGGAACTGAAGGAAATTGCAGACTTCAGGCTCATAACACTGTTTGTGTGCTGCCTCTAGTAGATGTTATGTGAACATTTATTAGCTCCTATTTCTAAAAGGGAGCAGTGACCATTCTCAATGTATATTTTGTATAGATAACCTGCAGAGCATCCCACATTTTAGAGCAAGCTGGAAAATATCAATTTGTGTGTCCATAGAACTTTGGTACTCTAATACCACTTCCAAGGGAGAAAATAAAATTGACAGAAGTTTTTTTTGTTGAGATGGTCAAAGTAAGATAATGGCCCTGTTCAGAGAAGCCAACATTAGCGAGAAGTCACTGCAACTAGAAACTGCTTTAGTTTCCACAATGGAGTGACATTCTGTCAAGCTCTTGACTGAACCAAGTACTTTGGTCCATACCTACATATGTAGCTCCTGATTATCACTTCAGTGTAAAACTGAACTTCTTAAGATAATTAAGGTATTTTTTGCCTGGGATTTAAAATAAAGGCACAATGAAAATTAGTTCATGCAAATAAATTTGATTTGAGCAGCTTGATAACCTCACCTTGTACAACCAGTCTTGATTTGTCTAGATGTGAATTACTATCTTTGGAGATTCATAGTCAATAAAATGTAATCAGTGATGGTTTTAAATTATGATTTTGTTTGTTATGCTGGTTTAAACAAAAGTATTATTCTTAACAGAGGTGAATTGGGGTTCTTCAGCACAAGCCATGTCTTATGTCACTGCACTACAAGATGCCCTTTCACTGACTGGGGTGAACGATCACATTAAGAATTTCAGGTATGGTAGGAACAAAATGATGATCAATATCTAGATATTAGATCATTGAATTTTGCAGAGATTTACTCTGGTTCCTTTTCTGAATCTTGTTGAAGTCTAGTTGCATTCCTAGGAAGATAGCTGAGGTAATGGAAAGATTGGGGGAGATTTTGAGGTTAAATTCTGCCAATTGTTGCCCCCTTGGTTTCTTAAAATCAATGCTACTGGGGAATGTTTTTTTAATTGAAATTTGACCACAACCTGGGTTTGATTGTCTTGATGAATTTTTAAACCAATTTTAAGAAATTAGTGAGGGATAATTTGATCAGGTTATGTGCTGGTTAAATCTATAGTGAATTTATAGATTTATAGAGAGGACCCGGCTGTGTTAGTGGAGAGGTCGGTGCGGTGGTCGATGATGGCGCCAACCGATGGACGAGGACAGACATACGGAAGTGAGGACGTCGCTGCCGAGGAAAGGAACAAAGGACGACCCGGCATGGGGAGACCGCCGTGAGGGGAGGGGGGGGGGGGAGAGAGAGAGCGAAGAACAAAGGGGGAACTGGCATGGGGGGGGGAGATTTGTAACTTTTGTAAGCACTCTTTATGGGCGACTATTTGCAAGCAAAGAATTTCACAGTGACTTGTCACGTGCAATAATGTTGATGTATCAACTGGTCCTTGGTACCAGTGTAGAAGATGCTCTGGATTATAAATTGTATTTTATTATTACTTCAGTATATTAATTTTTCCATAGTAGTATTACAGTGAGCCTGGTAAATTTCAGAGGGAGAGCAGGAACTAGGGTCCCGGAGAATGGAAGGGTGAGTAGGAATCACGTCCTGCACTCGAGGCCCCAGCAAGCAGTCAAGGAATGTCAGACTCTGAGCCCAGTGAGTTGTCAGGAACTGGGGAATCATCTTAAAGCATGGGTACACGACCTTGGTGCATGCAGGAACTGGGAATACATTGGAAGGGAGTGGGGGACTGTGATGCTTGCAGTCACTGTTTATACTGGGTTCTCAGTGGGTGGATACTGCAAACGTCACCTAGAGAGCCAAATGCTCTGCTGGGATTTCTGAATGTTCGGATAGCAGATTTCGGATAGCAGATTATCAAAGTTTTGCTATAATTTTAAGTTTTGAAACATCACTCCTAGATTTTCTGCGACTGCAACTATTGCTTAATAATGATTTATTGATGATGTGTAAGTTGTTGCCAAAAGTGTAAACCTTGTTGGGGAATAAATGAAGCTTACAAAGCTGAGAACCTAATGAAGTAACAACATTGTATAAACGCTAGAACCAGCCTGCATTAGTGACATGTGAAGCAGACATTAATATCTCTGAGTGATTCACTTGTTTGCTTAATGAGATGATTAATTTCTTACCGTGATATCTTACTATATTTCCAGAATTGTTTGATAGATGTCTCGCTTGTGCATGCTGTTGTTCAACAGTGTCACTCTTGGTTACAAAGCTTTTCATTTTGTCCAAAATAGATTTGAGACAAATTGAAGAGTGTTTTAAGTAATTGGGCATCGAAAATCCATCCAAACTCAATCTATTGTAAAATTGAAGCATTTATTGATGTATTGCCCTTTCTACATCTAAGGAGATGTTATTACATGATGTAAATGTGATCCTTAAAATTGACAATGGAATTGTTGATATTTGGGGTGTGTTAGAATTGAGCTCTTGTGTGCGCTGATAAACAGATCAAGTTGCAAGTCCTAATACTATTTTACTAAAAAGGTTTTGCTTGCAAAAAAAAACTTTCTCACAGGACATATGGTAATTAATCCATAATGTTACCAATTTCTTAGGGAATCTAATGACCATCTGCATCTTGCAAATTCTGATTAGAATGCACTTTGTAATGCATCACATTGTCAGTATAATAAGCTAGATCCATCTGAATCCATCTTGATTGCCAGATTTATCGGGTAGCCCAGTGGTGGAGTGGCTGCCTTAGTGTCAGAGACCCAGGTTAGATCCTGGCAACAGGTACTGTCTGAATGGAGTTTATACGTTCTCTCTGTGATCGCATGGGTTTTCTCCACGTGCTCGGGTTTCCTCCCACATTCCAAAGATGTGCAGGTTTGTAGTTTAATTGGCTTCCGTAATTGTCCCTAGTGTGTAGCATAGGACTAGTGCACGGGTGATAGTTGATCGGCCAGGACTTGGTGAGCCGAAGGGCATATCTCCAAGCTGTATCTCAACTCTAATCTCTCTGATTTGTATACGCTCCAATTTTTTTTACCATAAACGATCACAAAACAATGGATAAAGATATTCCTCTTGATTAATGCATCCAAGAGCTTAAAAATCAACCTGCCATTTTTACATCTATAATGTTCTGTCGATGATTTGTTC
The DNA here is from genome assembly GCF_010909765.2 of Amblyraja radiata. Taxonomy (NCBI): domain Eukaryota; kingdom Metazoa; phylum Chordata; class Chondrichthyes; order Rajiformes; family Rajidae; genus Amblyraja; species Amblyraja radiata. The sequence continues at coordinate 10,800,090 of NC_045999.1, forward strand.
TATAACAAATAATCTTTAAATTTCAGTGGATATTTTTTATTAAACTTTTCAAAAAAAAAATTTGCTTTCTTTTTCTCCAGGCCACAGTGCATTGTATTGACAGGATCGCCGATGTCTAGGCCAGCTCTGTTGGATTTAACACTATCGTTCACAAAGAATTTCAGCCTGTGCATTTGCAGTCAAATATTTATGGTAATGACTCTTACTGATTTCTCTTGCCATACATTTGATCGTTAAAATGTGATAAATGTCAACATCAGACAGCAGTTTTTAAGAAATGTCTTTTTTCTTTTCCCCTTGTGAATTCATAGTTTTGTTCAAGTGCTGTGTGTCATGATCCAAAGCTCTTGGGAGTGAAACTAGACAATAACTTCTAAAACTCTCATCCAAAATATGCATTAGTGCTTTAGACCGGGGTGCTAGAGATTATACTGTAAGTTGACTTCTCATTATGGCACCAAACAAGAATATAGAATGAGGTGATGTCTGATTTCAATGGAGTTTGTGGTCACTCATAAAAGTACCACCAACAGGATTCATCCAGTAATTCTCCAAAGATGTGGCTCCTGAGAGTGTAACCCAGGCCAACTTTCAAACTGACTCCACTAGAATCATGACTATTAGAACTCTATTAGAAGTGATGAGGACTTCTGTACTTTTTTTTAACTGTTCCCGGAGTTCAAGAGGAGGAGGATGAAGATTAATACAAATAGAATTGATCCTTAAGTACCAAGTTCGTAGATTTAAAGGCTTGCTACAGTGGATACTGCTGATGAAGCACAGGAAGAACAGTGAACTATTGTCTCTCACTAATTGTTCTTCCTGTGTGAAAGATGATTCATTTTGAAATCTGTGTTAAGATGCTTGCAATACCTGTCTAAAATTACTAAGGTTATTGACCATCATTCTCTTAAATAGAATGTAGAAAGCACAGCAATGGAACATGTCCCTTGGCACCATAATGTCTGTACTGACCATGACATTGACCCCATCTGCATGCTCACGATCCTTTCCCAGAATGTTTTGTGCCTGTGTAAATGCCTCTTAAATATTGCTATTGTGATTGCTTCTACCATCTCTCATGGCAGCACATGCCATGTGCCTACCACTTTTTTTAATTGCCTCACACATCCCCTTTTAACTTTCACTCTCTCACCTTAAAGGTAAGCCACCTAGTATTTGATATTTCCACTGTGAGAATAACATTCTTGACTATCTACCCCATCTATTCCTATTTAAAATATTTCTATAAGGTCTCTCGTTATTCTCTGAAGCTCCACAGAAAACAATCTAAGTTGTTCAATATCTCCTTACAAATGAAGTTAGACACAAAATGCTGGAGTAACTTGGTGGGACAGGCAGCATCTCTTGATAGAAGGAATGGGTCCCATTTCTGGTCGAGACCCTTGTTCAGACTGAAGACTCACTGAGTTCAGTCTGAAGAAAGGTCTCGACCTGAAACGTTACCCATTCCTTCTATCCAGATATGCTGCCTGTCTTGCTGAGTTACTCCATTTTGTCCATCTTCAATGTATACCAGCATCTGCAGCTCCTTCCTACACATCTTACAACTAATAAGGTGAATGCTAATAATCATAGAAATATTGTCTCCCGGTATTATAAGTTAAATCCAAGAAAGAGGCATATACAGTGCATTCAGGAAGTATTCGGACCCCTTCACTTTTTCCATATTTTGTTACGTTACAGCCTTATTTTCAAATGGATTACATTTATTTTGTATATCTATCAATCTACACACAATACCCCAGAATGAAGAAGCGAAAACAGGTGTTAAAAAATAATTAAAAAGTAATAACTGAAATATCACATTTACATAAGTATTCAGACCCTTTGCTATGAAACTCAAAATTGAGCTTAGGTTCATCCTGTTTCCATTGATTATCCTTGATGTTTCTAATCGAGTCCACCAGTGGTAAATTAAATTGATTGGACATGATTTGGAAAGACACACACCTGTCTATATAAGATCCCACAGTTGACAGCATGTCAGAGCAAAAATCAAGCCACGAAGACGAAGGAATTGTCTGTAGACCTCCGAGACAGGATTGTATTGAGACACAAATCTGGGGAAGGGTATAGAACAATTTCTGCGGCATTGCAGGTCCCAAAGAGCACAGTGACCTCCGTCATTGTTAAATGGAAGTACTTTGGATCCACCAGGACTCTTCATAGAGCTGGCCGCCTGGCCAAACTGAGCAATCGGGGGAGAATGGCCTTGGTCAGGGAGGTGACCAAGAATCTGATGGTCACTCTGACAGAGCTCCAGAGTTTCTCTGTGGAGATGGGAGAACCTTTCAGAAGGACAACTATATCTGCAGCACTCCACCAATCAGGCCTTTATGGTAGAATGGCCAGACTGAAGCCACTCCTCAGTAAAGCCCATCTGGAATTTGCCAAAAGGCATGAGAAACAAGATTCTCTGATCTGATGAAGCCAAGATTGAACTCTGGCCTGAATGCCAAGCATCACATCTGGAGGAAACCAGGCACCGCTCTTCACCTGGCAAATACCATACCTACGGTGAAGCATGGTGGTGGCAGCATCATGCTATGGGGCAGGAACTGGGAGACTAGTCAGGATCGAGGGAAAGATGAACGGAGCAAAGTACAGAGAGATCCTTGATGAAAACCTACTCCAGAGCGTTCTGGACCTCAGACTGGGGCAGAAGTTCACCTTCCAACAGGGCAACGACCCTAAGCACACAGCCAAGACAACGCAGGAGTGGCTTTGTGACGAGTCTATGAATGTCCTTGTGTGACTTGAACCCTATTGAACATCTCTGGAGGGACCTGAAAATAGCTGTTTATCGATGCTCCCCATCCAACCTGACAGAGCTTGAGAGGATCTGCAAAGAAGAATGGGAAAAATTACCCAAATACAGGTGTGCCAAGCTTGTAGCGTCATACCCAAGAAGACTTGATGCTGTAATTGCTGCCAAAGGTGCCTCAACGAAGTACTGAGTAAAGAGTCTGAATACGTGTAAATGTGATATTCCAGTGTTTTTTTTATTACTTTGCAAAAAATTCTAAACGCCTTTCTGTTTTTTTTATTATGGGGTATTGTGTGTAGATTGATGATAAAACAATAATAATTTAATCCATTTTAGAATAAGGCTGTAACGTAACAAAATGTGGAAAAAGTGGTCTGAATACTTTCTGAATGCACTGAGGAAACAGCAAACAGGAGGACTGGGAGAAAATTAGAATTCAACAGAGGACAGAGGGGTTAATTAAGAGGGGGAAAATAGAGCATGAGAGAAAGATTGCGGAATATAAAAACTGACTGTAAAAGCTTCTTTAGATATAGGTCCCTTACTGTCAGAAACGGGTGAATTTATAATGGGGAAACAAGTAAATGGCAGACTAGTTAAATAAGTTTGTTTAAAATACTTGTTTATGTCTTCCTTAGTGAAGACCGAACCAATCTCCCAGAAATACTAAGGATCTAGTATGATGGAGGAACTGAAGGAAATTCACGTTAGTCATGAAATGGTGTTGGGTAAACTGTTGGGACTGAAGGCAGATAAATCCCCAGGGCCTGATGGTCTGCATCCCAGAGTATTCAGGAAGTGGTCCTGGTAATTGTGGATGCATTGGTGATCATTTTGCAATGTTCTATAGACTCTGGATTAGTTCCTGTGAACTGGAGGGTAGCTAATGTAACTACACTTTTTAAGAAAGGAGGGAGAGAGAAACCGGGGAATTATAGACCAGTTAGTCTGGCATCAGTGGAGGGGAAGATGCTTGCGTTGATTATTAAAGATGTAATAGCAGCGCATTTGGAAAGCAGAGACAGGATTTGTCAGTCAGCATGGATTTATGAAGGGGAAATCATGATCTTCTGGAATTTTTTGAGGATGTAACAAGTAGATTGGATAAGGGAGAGCAGGTGGATGTGGTATCTGGACTTTCAAAAAAGCGTTGACTAGGTCCCACACAAGAGATTAGTGTGCAAAATGGTATTGGGGGTAGGGTATTGACAGGGATAGAGAACTGGTTGGCAGATAGGGAGCAAGGAGTAGGAATTAATGGGTCCTTTTCAGAATGCTGGCAGTGACAAGTGGGGCGTCACACGGCTCAGCGCTGGGACCCCAGTTATTTACAATATATATATTAATGATTCAAACAACGGAATTAAATGTAACATCTCCAAGTTAGCGGATGACACAAAGCTGGGAGGCAGTGTGAGTGCGAGGAGGATGCTAAGAGGCTGCAGGGTGACTAGGATAGGTTGAGTGACTTTGTAGATGCATAGCAAATGCAAAATAATGTGGATAAATGTGAGGTTATCCACTTTGGTAACAAGAAGGCAGATTTTTATCTGAATAGTGTCAGATTAGGAGAAGGGGAGGTGCAACGAGACAACTTACAGTGCACCAAATGTCCTTGTACATCAGTCACTGAAAGAAAGCATACAGGTACAGCAGGCTAATGACAGAAGAAAGCTAATGGCATGTTGGCCTTCATAGCAAGAGGATTTGAGTATAGGAGCAAGAAGGTCCTACTGCAGTTGTACCTGGTGAGACCGTACCTGGAGTGCAGTTTTATTCTAATTTGAGGAAGGGCATTTTTGCTATTGAGGGAGTGCAGCGTAGGTTCACCAGGTTAATTCCTGGGATGGCGGGACTGACATATATGATGAAAGAATGGATTGACTGGGCTAATATTCACTGGAATTTAGTAGGATGAGAGGGGATCTTATAGAAACATATAACATTCTTAAGGGATTGGTCAGGCTGGATGCAGGAAATATAGTCCCCATGTTGGGGCAGGCCAGAGCCAGTGGTCACAGTTTAAGAATGAGGGTTAGGCCATTTAGGACTGAGATGAGGAAAAACTTTTTCAGCCAGAATTGTGAATCTGTGGAATTTTCTGCCACAGAAGGCAGTGGAGGCATTTTCTGCCACAGAAGGCAGTGGATATATTCAAGAGAGAGTTTGATATAGCTCTAAGGGCTAATGGAGTCAAGGGATATGGGGAGAAAGCAGAAGCGGGATACTGATTTTGGATGATCAGTCATGATCATATTGAATGGCGGTGCTATCTCAAATGGGCTGAATGGCCTCACTCCTGCACATATTTTCGATGTTTCTGTCTTTCAATCAGTAAAATCTAGCTTCATTTTCCTTCGGACTCTAGTTCTTCATATCCAAGTACTGTTTAAAATGTGATGGGTGTTTCTGCCACCCTTTTGGTTATGGAGTTCCAGCTTGCTTGTCTCTTTGAATCTCTTCCCAAATAGCTTTGAACCTCTTTTTTATCCCTCTGCTTTACTATATCAAGTCCATTTAGTTTAATGCATCCTCAAATCTCCTTGCATGTCACAATTTACAGTTCCCAGCAACTTCCTCATAAATCTCCACTGCACTCTAGTACAGTCACATATTTGCTCTACTGTGGTGATCGGATGTGTGTCACCAAATTAATGTTTAGTCTGGATGTGAGGATTGAGGACTGACTAAAAGTTTGTTTTTAGAAGTTTTGTTGACATTGGTAGAGGTTAAGTTATTTGCAAATTTCTTAAAATAGATTAAGTGGCTAAAGATTTTGAGTTTGAAAGAAATAAGATGATTTAACCATGTCAACACCTTGCATTTATTAAAATTCTACTTCTATATAACCTAGTTTAAAAATCATTTCCCTTCACCTGTAACTACTCGGATTGTTCATTTAAACAAGGGTCGGCAACTCTGTTCTGCATAGGGGCCAGGACGCATGTCTGAGCGGATGGCGGGCCACATCTATCACGTGTAGACATGGATCCCGCCCCTATCCTGCCTCGGATGGCAGGCATCAAATCACATGTTCACAGAAGGTAGACAAAAATGCTGGAGAAACTCAGCGGGTGAGGCAACCTCATGCAATCCTTGCATGTCTCACCCGCTGAGTTCCTCCAGCATTTTTATCTACCTTCGATTTTTCCAGCACCTGCAGTTCTTTCTTAAACATGTTCACAGAAGGTGCGCGCCCGTGCCGGCAGCTTTGCGCAGGGTACAGCCAGAGCTCGGCGGGCTGGATGATTCTGGGTTACGGGCTGCATTCGGCCCGGGGGCCGTAGGTTGCCGACCCCTGATTTAATTGATCTTGGACATGCAATGTTAACTCTGTTTCTCTTTGCATAGAAGTCTAGATGTAGCATAGATGTATACAGATACAGTTAATCTGTATGCATCTATATAGATATACAGTGTAGTATAGATGTATACAGTAGATCTGTATGCATCTATATCTGTTTAGGAGGAACAGCCTCCTACGCAAGCACACAGTATGCATCCACACTGCGGTCAATTGCTCTTGCGTTGTGCTATTCTGCTGCAGAGTTTGCTTGTCCTGTTTGGGAGAGATCATCTCATGTGAAGAAAGTTGATGCTGCTCTTAATGACAGCTGCAGTTGCATCACTGGCTGCCTAAAACCAACGGATGTGGATAGCTTGCATGTCTTGGCCAGGAATCCGCAGATCAGATGCCGGTAGACATGAACGTAGTAGTCAAGTTTGGGACACCCGCCATTCCTGTTACTCCCATCACCCAGCCCCAAAACGGCTGAAGTCGAGGAAGAGCTTCCTTCACACTGTCCAGCCACTGTCAGTCGCCTCAAGCAACCAGACTAGCCTTGTGGGAAAAGAAACGCGGTGAAAACAACCACCACGCAAATATGCCAATCTCAACCAAGGAACAGCTACCACCTGGTCACAGGAAAGTTCCTCAATAGGCTTTGTAAAGGGATGGACCGATGCAAGACCAATATGAGCAAATGGGGCTATGCAGATGCAGCAGACACAGAATATGAATGTGGAACATCTGTACAATCCTTGCCACACGTACTAAGATGTCCACATCTTGGTGAACAATGCTGCCTGGAAGAACTAGCGGTGACAAACGAGAAGGCGTCCACTGTGCAAGAGTCTGCCGAACATTTGAAACATAGATGATGGACACGAAAGAAGATAGATGTATTGAGCAAATCCATATTTTCTGTTTGTCACGTTCTGTGTTGTGATTACCCTTCCCCTCTTTCTACAAGTTTTATTTGATTAACTATACAAAGATTAAACAATGTTCAGGATTGAATATTTGGCCAAATTTAGTGCGTGATTATTGTTGTATGATTATGTATGTCCAGAATTATTGATATTTCCTTTGGGTAAGGTAATGTCAGGGGTCCAGCTACTGCATTTCCAACAAGTTTGCCAAATATTGAAATATCTATGCAAGAGAAGGATATGTGAATGGTTACAGCTGACATAAGTAAGACAAGTGTATGATGTAGCACATTTTTTTAATTTTATGTAATTGGGCTGTAAAGCTTTTATATTAACATTCATGCATTGGTATAGTGTAAAATTGGTTAAAATACTTTTCCAGAAGGATATCAACAGTGAGACTGTTTTTGAAATTCATGTGGTGAACTAATGATCTTTTCTTGAATTCTGATGCATGTGGCTTAATTTGTTTCTCCACTAGATGGAGCAAAAGCAGAAATTGTTGGGAGCATTCAACAGGTCATGCAGCATGAGTTTTGGCAGGAGTGGAGTTGACGTTTTAGGTCAAGAGCATTTCATTAAAACGCTAGATGGAGCATTTCACTTCTTATGCAGTGGTGGGTGGGTAGTGGAAAGATGAAATGAAGGAAAATTGTAATTTTTTACTTTCCTGAAATTTGTTTGCACATACTCAATAGTTGTCAGAAATCTTCAGCATTCTTTATGAAGTTATTAGATGTTTGAAATGATTAAGAAATGCACTCGAAATAATACAACTGAACTTATCCATGTAATACTGTGCCTAGGGTCCACGGAAGCAAACAGTCAGTGAAATTAATATGAATATCGATAAATATCAGCAGTGGCTAACAAAGAACAAGAAAAAAGCCTTCTATGCAGCAGTGGCTGGAGACAATTTACGAGAAGGAGTAAAGTGCTTACTTCAGGTGATTACTCTAAACCTATATTAGCAAATCCAGTAGAAAAGTAGTGCAGAGGTACAAAATAAACTGACCAAATCTTGTAACAGCATATTTGCTTCTGAAAATGTGCCCCTTTTAAATTGAGTAGATTTCTATCAAGTAATCAGGAGCAATAGTTTCAAGAATCTGTATTTGAATGAACCAGAATAATTTGCTATAATCACTTCATGCAATAGCATGTTCCACAGCCTATCAATTTGTATGATTGTTTTACTTTTTGCCAATCCACAACATTTTACCTTTTGTTAGTAACGGCACAGCAATTGGGATAATTTCGTTCTTTTGGCTGCTCCTCCATTCAGTAATGTCAAGACTGATCTTCTACCTCAAAACTGATTCTTTTCATTCATAATTTCCTGTGTTCGAAAACCTATTGATCAGTTCTGAATTCTCAAAGCCTGAGCATCCACTAGACTTTAGAAATTTAAAATGCACATTTTCTGTCTTCATTGGCTTCAGTCCAGGATAAATAGACTCTCCACATCAACTTGAAAGGCAGCTTAAATTTTGTTTCAATGAGACTGCTGTTACTCTTAATTCCAGAGGATGTAGCCACATCCTACTTAATCTTTCATTGGAGGACAACACACACTTCAGGAATGAATCTACTAGACTTTTGTTGAATCATTTTCAGGCAAATATATTTATCCTTGGTTAAGAAACTCATAATTTATGGAGAACCCCAATCTCACAAATTGTAATTACAATAAGATATTGTGCTGGTATGTTAAATTCCTTGTTAATTGTGACTGCCTCTAATTTGTCTTGGCATTGTCTTTTAACATTTTGTTTGCTTGTGCTCTAAGATTCCAAAGTCTATCACTATTCATATTAGAACCATGTATAAAATGCATGAATTATTATGTAGCCAGAGATTCTGATCTTTAAACCTCAAATCAATTATTATTGAAACAATGGTTTCCCAGAATTTCCCAGATTTACAGAATATCTTAAAAAGGATCAATTGGATCAAAAGGATCAGGTGATTTGCCTCCTTTCCATAAAACTAATGTTTCTAATAATTCTATGATTTATAAATACAAAAGACTGATTCCAATAGGAATAGCTATTTACCTTCAGGAATAGCTACTTCCCCACAGCCATCAGGCTATTAAACCTGGCACGGACAAAACTCTGATTATTAATAACCCATTTTCTGTTATTTGCACTTTATCAGTTTATTTATTCATGTGTGTATATATTTATATCATGGTATATGGACACACTTATCTGTTTTGTAGTAAATGCCTACTATGTTCTGTGTGCTGAAGCAAAGCAAGAATTTCATTGTCCTATACAGGGACACATGACAATAAACTCACTTGAACTTGAACCAATATCAGTTGTAAATTAACTAAACATGGGATTTCTATTGTGGAAATTGTCAGCGGAGGCTGCTTTGTCACTTCTACATGGGGTTGTTGAGGGGCGATATTCTTATCTGCATGACCCTTCAGCTCCTCTTAATACATGATCATTGAAAGTAAACCCTCTTTAACAGAGAGACCCTTTTATAACAGATTTTGGTTAAAGATTGATCTGCCAACGCCACCCCCAGCTCTCACTGCCTCCCTACCTCGCCTTCCACCCCATCAGCCATCGCAAACAGCATATAATCCTCCAACATTTTCGCCACCTTCAAAGGATCCCACAACTGGCCACATCTTCCCATCTCCACCACTTTCTGCTATTCACAGAGACCATTCCCTCTGAAACTCCCTGGTCAACTTGCCCCTTCACACCAAAACCACCCCCTCCCCAGGTATTTTCCCTTGCAACCGCAGGAGATGCGACACCTGCTCCTTTACCTCCCCCCCCCCCCTCGACTCCATCCACGGACCCAAACAGTCTTTCCAGGTGCGGGAGGAAACCAAAGATCTCAGAGAAAACCCACGCAGGTCACGAGGACAACGTACAAACTCGGTACAGACAGCACTCGAAGTCGGGATCGAAGCCGGGTCTCCGGCGCTGCATTCGCTGTAAGGCAGCAACTCTACTGGTAGAATAAGATGAGCTAAAGATAAAGTAACTTTCAAAAAGTATACATGATAATGTACAAGTTTAAAAGCAAATAACTAAACATTGTCAGTGTACCAAGAAATAAACTTTATCTGCAAATAATTATTTAAATATTAAGTATTAATCATGAATTGAAATGAAGGCACAAGGAAAACATTTTGCCGAAACTCTTCTCATGATGCACAATATAATTTATCATCTGTGTTTGTATTATCTAACATTTTTAATGAGATATTAGTTTTCTTGTGAAAAGTAATAGAGAGATATTCAGAGAAACTAGGAAATAAGACCAATCGGATGAAGTGGGAAAATTTACTCTGACAATAATGTTTAAGAGATCGCTTAATGTGTATTCACCAGGCCTCCGGACTGGGTCGAATGAAGCCAAATACGCTTGTGATTGGATACAAGACAGATTGGCATTGTATTAATTTTCGGGATGTTGACAATTATGTTGGCATTTTGCAGTAAGTAATTTTTGATATTTTGATTAAAGCCGGTATACTGTAATTTCTAACTAATGACTTTATACATTGTCAGTAATGCTTCAGTATAATGTGACCCAAGAAAAAATATTGTGCAACAAGATATTTTTTGATTTGTTAAATTCTGTTTTCTTCGATTTCCATTTTTTGTTCTGGTGTTTATACTAATGAAAATTTATATTGTTGCAACTTTCTTCCTCAAAATATTTTTTCATGTTACAGAATACATTTTGTGCACTATATTACTGCTGACCTAGTGTATCTCTGCATCAGATTTTCTGATAGGAATAAAATAAATAAATGCTAGGGTTGGATTGTTATAAAATAATCTTGATTATCCTTGATCCTGACCTCGGGTGCTGTGGAGTTTACATGTTCTCCCTGTGACTGTGGGTTCCCTCCGGGTGCTCCAGTTTCCTCCCCATCCAAGATGGTCAGGTTTATAGGTTAATTAACTTCTGCAACAAAAAGAATTGCCCCTAATGTGGAGGGAGTGGATGAGAAAGTGGGACAACAGAGTTAGTCTGCGGGTGATCGAGGTCGGTGTGGACTCAGTGGCTGAATAGCCTGTATCCATGCTGTATCTCAGGAAAAATGAAGGTCAGTCTTATCTTAATGACCAATACAACAAATACGTTACTGGTTTCTCTAATTTTTTTTTGTTCAAGAGTGAGTTTGACTACAAAGTGACTATTAGCTTTAGTACTTTGGATAGAGAATTCTGTTAGAACTGCATTTTTTGATAGTTTCTTTTGGGTTTTATTGTGGATGATAGAAATATTTATGTGACCGAATAGTGTTGAATGTGTTTATTCTATAATGCCAAACCATGTTTAACATGTTTATTCTAACTGTTCTTGTTATTTTAATCGAGAAACTTAAATACACTATTTTATTTAGCCAGTTTGCATTCACAGCATGAGGCTTTGCGAAATCCTGACACTGAGGCTAGTCAAGTCCTGCAGAATTTTCTATCCTTTCATTTTAATAAACGAGTAAATGGAAAATCTTAACAGCATTCACACCATTGGCATGAACACCGAACATGAAACTGTTTGACATGTTTATAAATATTTTTAACTTATTTTCAGCAAAGGAGCTAAATATGAGAATACATTTACCATTTTGAAATGTACTACTTTTGTTGCAGTGATGCCTTTGATTTTGAGTATGGTTTGATAATTCTGAGGATTAGCCAAGGACTTGATATCTCTCGTATACTTCAGATTCAAGGTAGGGCAACGTAGCCACAATAAAACAAAAGTAATAAACTGCAAATTCTGGAAACCTGAAATGCAAGTTTAAAACCTCCCTGGTCGAAACAAACATTGGATTGGGTGCCATCTAAAGGCGGTTGAGGTTTCAGTTATAAATCCATTATCAGAACCAACTTCAAAACTGAACATGCAAATATTAAAAGATTTTTCTTTTCCAAGAAATCCTTTGAAAAGGAGTAGTTTGATTTTGTGTGGTAATAAAAAATATTTTTTATCCACCAGATTTTGGAAGTTATACAATCTTGCGTATGTTCATTAAGGTATTACATACTATATATAAGAGTTTGGTCACTGGGTTGACATCACTCTATTGAAAGGTAGTTGTGAAAGTACATGATACCACACCTGGAGTATTGCGTACAGTTTTGGTCTCCTAATCTGAGGAAAGACATTCTTGCCATAGATGGAGTACAGAGAAGGTTCACCAGACTGATTCCTGGGATGTCAGGACTTTCATATGAAGAAAGACTGGATAGACTCGGTTTGTACTCGCTAGAATTTAGAAGATTGAGGGGGGATCTTATAGAAACGTACAAAATTCTTAAGGGGTTGGACAGGCTAGATGCAGGAAGATTGTTCCCGATGTTGGGGAAGTCCAGAACAAGGGGTCACAGTTTAAGGATAAAGGGGAAATCTTTTAGGACCGAGATGAGGAAAACTTTTTTCACACAGAGAGTGGTGAATCTGTGGAATTCTCTCCCGCAGAAGGTAGTTGAGGCCAGTTCATTGGCTATATTTAAGAGGGAGTTAGATGTGGCCCTTGTGGCTAAAGGGATCAGGGGGTATGGAGAGAAGGCAGGTACAGCATACTGAGTTGGATGATCAGCCATGATCATATTGAATGGCGGTGCAGGCTCGAAGGGCCGAATGGCCTACTCCTGCACCTATTTTCTATGTTTCTATGATGGCAAGTCATAGGCACGGATGGAGAGTGAAAGAAATTGAGTAAGTGGTTAGGAATTGAGGTAGAACTATTTCAGGAAAGATAGACAATTATTGGGGGCAATTCAGGGAATGTTCACCACATTGTAGGAAGGTGATGGATGCGCTGGAATGGTGTAGAGGAGATGTTAGTTTACGCCGATCGATGATCATCCTAGTTCCATCCTACACAATGGGGACAATTTACAGGTGGCAATTAACCTACAAACCTGCATGTCTTTGGAATGTGGGAGTAAACCGGAGCACCAGGAGAAAACGCACATGTTCACAGGGAGAACATACAAATTCCATATAGACAGCACCTGCAGTCAGGATTGAACCAGTGTCTCTGGTGCTGTAAGTCAGCAGCTCTGCCGCTGCGCCACTGTGCTGCCCAAGATTCACCAGGATGTTGCCTGGCATGGAGCGTTTTGATTATGAGAAGAAAATGGACGGGCTGTGTTTATTTTCCTTGGAGGGAAGGAAGTTGTGGCATGACCAAAGAAGTATCCAAATTTGAGGGGTCTGGATAAGGTAGCAATCTTTTTCCCCATAAGCATTGATATCTAGAATTAGTGGGCATGGGTATACAGTGAGGAGCAAGTCTTTAAAGGGGATAATGACAGCTGCACAGCACAGAAAATAACCCTTTAGCCCAGCTCTTCCATGCTAACTGTAATAGGTTCATATCCTGGCCTAATGCTCCTTCAATGATGTCATTGTATCCATCTTTACATACTCCTCTGGCAATTCTATGTGGAAAACTTTGCACCCCATGTTTCCTTTAAATTTCTTCCTCGCTCCTTAAAGTTATAATTACCTGAAACATTAACAGCCCATTTTTCTCAATAAAAGAACAATATGCTGTTTTGAGAACAGTTATTATAAAATATGTTAGGGCTATTCAGCATGAATATGTTTGGTTCTGATGAAGGCTTTTGAGCTGAAACAGTAATTCAATTTGTCTTTCTATAGAAGCAGCCTGACCTGCTGAATGTTTCCAACATTTTCTGTTCTTTTATTTAAGATCCATTTTTTGTTAAAGATTTATAGTTAAAGTTTAAACCCTAGCATTTATGTATTGGAATAAAGATGTGATTTAATAGAAGCCATCAATGTTTTGTTTGAAAGCCTATAATGATGAATGCATATAGTAAGCTCTCATTATTCATAAGGGTTAGGAACAACTTCCCATCGATAATAAAACACGACAGATACTACTGTCCTCTCCTTTGCACCCAGTACGTTCAACTAAATAGAAATATTCCCTGTAATGTTTTAACAATAACAAATTAATATGTATCAAACACATCAAAGGAAATACCTCAAAAGAAAATATTTATTAGCTTAACAAATTACTTTAATTCTACGTATTAATACAAGCAATGAACAGTTTTGAAATCACTGAACCAATGCAAACAAATACTACTCTCAGTGAGAATGGTGAAAAGCAGGAAAGGCCTTTTCACAAATTGTGTGGAAACTGATCACTATTTGTACAGACAATGATAGATTCCATAGTGTGTACATATGTAGATACTTGACAAAAATCCTCCACTGCATGAGTACATATTCCTGAGAATTGTAAATGCAGTGGATAGTGAGAATCAAGTAGAATAAATTTGGAGATAGGACTTGGTGGAATTTCATGGAGGTGATTCAATAGGAAAAGTATTAATAGGTACATTAGCTAAATTCAATAAATTACAAATTTATATAAAAATATATTATTGAATACAAAAGTTATTCATTTGGGGAGGTGAATTTTATTGTTTCGTCATGCAATTTGGCAAGATTATCTCCCAGTCGCCTAACTCTGATAATTTTGACCCAACACCACTGATTGCTTTTCATGCCTTCTACATGCATACAGTATATATTCTGTATGTGTGGCACCCTGCACTACTTTGGTGCCCCACCACATTACTGTCGGATTGCCTGTGAATAATGGGACTAGACCAATATAATAGGAGCGATAACCCCAATTGTAAATGGAGGGAAGAGATCATATAATGCCATTCTCTGTCTCTCCCTCCCCACATTGTCATTTTCATTTCTTCTGGCAAAAATGTACTTCAAGGCAAATCACAACATTTGAATGTCAACCCGTGACATAAATTGATATTAGTTATCTGTGGAGCTAAATATCATTTTCTTTCTTAAATCCATCCGTCTTCAGGCGATCATTTCATAATGCCGCAGCTTGTCAGTCTCTAGTTGTGTATGGAGAATACTAATGAAGGTAGATTACCTGGGTCAACAGCATTCATATAATTACAGCTTCCACATTCTTACCTATCCAGTCCCTCAAGCCTTATTGATTATATCAGTTTGAGAATAAACTGTTGTCTCGGAAATTATTTAAACAGTATGATAACTGGAAGATTGACAATAGAGGTACCTTCAGCACAGACTGGATCCACCAAGTTGCAGGACAGAATGTCACAGGTGATCCTGCATCTTGGTGGAAATCAAACTGTACAACTCCTCCCCCTTCTGTCGTGGGGTAGACTGAGACTGTCTCCCCACTCCCCAATCTTTGCACATCCCCAATCCTTTCCACTCGTCACTTTAATTTAAAGTTTCATATATTTTGTGTTTCTATAACTGTTGGCAGATCAATTTCCCTCCTGGGATGAATAAAGTTGTATCGTAAATACTATTGTCATACTAATTGAATCAAAATTGCTACTGCCCTATTGTAGAATTGTACAGTAGTGTCTTCAATGCAGCAATCTCTCGACTTTACACATTTATGTTGCAAAAATGTCATTTTAGTGATGACTATTTACCGAAAACAAAAGCGTGGAAACTTATTTTCATCAGTCACCACTCCAGCCCTCCATCACTGCCAGTGAAGCAACCAAAAAGACATTCGCCCTTTTTTGGTGTGCTTTAACTGGAAGCCAAAACAATACCCACAAGTTGGCCAGTGAAGTTCAGAAATCAATTTCAGGCCAGTGTCTAGGTTCCCTGTGCTTAAAGTAAGCGTGCCCTCTTTCTTTGAATTACTAACATTTAGTACATCGAAATCCCCTGTTTTATGTAAGGAGGAATTATAAAGAGCGGGTGACAGAAATAAAAATCTAAAACCTTGTGCGAATTTAATTGCTGTTCCTAGCAGTAAGGATTCTCTGTCCACCTTAAGAAAAAAAATAAGCCCATCAGCCAATAAAAATTTAACTTTTCTGCCAAATACAGTCAGGCGCAACTGATTCCAACATATTACACGGCTTCAAATGTTGCCATTCCTTTCCTGTACGAGACTTCCCCTGTGAGTCGATGAATACAACTTTAATATATCATAACTATATTGGCAAATGTTTAGCTGAGCATTTACAAAGTTACAAGAAGGTGCAGGGAATAATTGGGAAAGGAGAATTATAGTACAATGCTTCAGTGTGCTGGTGCTCTAGTATGATGACTATAGGAAGTGGAGCTCAATTTCTGAGTCTGAGGCAAAGTTCCATGTCATCATTAAGCAACATCCATATGGTAGCCAGCTGTGGTGAGGGACAAAGCACTGAATTTGTTCAGAACTGTTCTTGTGAACTTCCTGGCATAAACAGCGAGAGGGGTAGAACTTAGTTACTAGACCATTAGTAAAATAGCTGGCGTACATTTTGTCATTCTAGTCTGTTGTCTGAACAGCTTCCTGTCTAGGGGAAAAAATTAACTCTACGAGTTATTGTGAAAAACAATTAGTTTTTTCCTTAAATATTTAATGTAGAGAAAATACATGCAACAGTTATAATGTTTGGTTATATTCTGCAGGTTAATTGCTTCTGATATTAAATCATTTTTGTGGACGGCTAGTATCAATAATTATTTTCATTTGTTTTTAGAAGAAATGCAAAGGCAAGAACTAGAAAGACTAGCACTGGAATCTGCTAAGAAAGATGAACAAGAGGATGGAAAGCGTGGTATCCGTTCACTGAAATTCTTGAACAAAGCTGTGAAATATAATGCAAATACTTCACTAGCAGTAAATGCTCAGCAAGGTAAAGCATGTCCACCAACACTAAAATGCTAATATGTGGAAATGGCTAGGTAATGAACTAAGTGAGATTGCCTGATTTTGGCAAGTGAAGATTAGTTTCCTGGCAAAATAGGTGAATCTGGGTATCTGTTATTCTGAGGATTTCATTAGTCACTTGCTGGAATTGCTGTGCGAGGCTCTGAGAAATAAAATGGTAAATGAGAATATGTACGATAGATAAAAGCATTGTTTTTCTGAAGCAGGAATCCAGAAGGAGGATGCAATAAAGTCAGGAAGCAATTCTCCACAGAATAAAATGGGGAAAATTATCTTCACAGCTTTTGACAGTCCCACGATTGAGATTTGTTTTTGATAATGTATGAAATATAGTGTCCAAGATCAATTAGGTAATCCCAAGTAAGATCTGTGGTATGGTTATGAATCTTAACAAATACGTTTAAACTGGCAAGGCATTATGCCATATGGTTGAAGAAATATAATCTCACATTCAAGATAAGAATTGGTGCAATACAAGTAACTTGAAGCCAGCAATGGGTAAGTAAAGATCAAAAGTAAAATATCTGGACGTTGGAAATAATATTGTAACAGTCAATTAGAGAATGCATAATTGCCAGGGTATGTGATAGTAACTGGTGAGACTTAATCATTGTGACATGGCAATTTGTGGCGTGGCTTGCAATTTGGCAAGCTGGCTGGGCCATGCATGAAGGAGCCTCAAGCCTACCAAATGAATCAGCGACACACTCCAGATAAGGGAATATAGGGTAAACATTCAGACCCCATGTCAAAAGTATCCTTGCAATACCAAGTTGAGAGTTTAGGCTTTTATTTGTGAGAGGTTTCTTCTGTTTAGGTAGTCCTGACAAACTGACCAAGAAAATTGCTTGAACCTTAATTTTACAACCTCGAACGAACATCGTTTGCCACTCTCCAGTCTTTTAGCACCTCACCTGTAATTTTTTTTCTAGGCCCGTGCATCTGCAATTTCTTATATCCACTTGTAAGTTTTTTTCCTCATCGCTTTTTTTTGTTCCTTTTGCAAATAGCTCCCTTTCTATTCCCTCCAATTGGTGATTCCTCTCTAGTTCTTTCAGTTGCCCTCTGTGGCTGAACCATGTCTTGGAAGCACACTGGGATGATTGGTGCATAATGGACCATGAGTTTATGCTATGTTTGAAGTCTTAATTTTAAAACCAATTCCCCCAGATAATTAAGTGTTGTTCTGGCATAATGAAAGCAATTAAGAATTTCTTCATCGATGTGTCTCTTCATTGGGAAATGGCTCCTGAAATGTGGGCAGTGGTCCTCAGTTTCCAGGGTTTTATCATGGATCTTCATTGTTTGGGGGGAGGGGGCATGGTAATATGCAGTGGTGGAAGATGTTTTTTGCACATTTTAAGCATTAGGTCAATTTTTTTGTACACTTCACTGAGCTCAGAGTTTAGCCTTATGAACATTGTCTATGAGCTCCAACTTGTACATACTAAATTAAATTGGAGTACCTTGGTTCTGGAATGGAAGCAACAGAGATTGATCACCTTTTCATTTATCCTGCTGATTAGCTCCATGGCGGCAGGAGGCTTTGGTTATTTTAGATATACGGCGCGGAAACAGGCCCTTCGGCCCACCGGGATCGTGCCGACCAGCGATCCCCACATATTAACACTATCCTACACCCACTAAACACAATTTTTACATTTACCAAGCCAATTAACCTGCATACCTGTATGTTTTTGGAATGTGGGAGGAAACCGAAGATCTCGTTGAAAACAAACGCAGGGGAGAATGTATAAACTCCGTACAGACAGCACTCACAGTCGGGATCGAACCTGGATCTCCGGCGCTACATTCACTGTAAGGTAGCACCTCTTCCGCTGTGCCACCGTGCTGCTCTTAATGCAGCATTACAGTGAGAATGAGTTCATTAAACCCCCAACATTTTACACAGCCTTGCCTGCCCCCAACCTGGGAGTTATAAGATTAAATGAAGATTGAGAATATGCAATCCTCAATTTTAAGGGAATGGTCACCTTGGGCAGAGCTAGTAGCAATGCAAGTGGAATAATTTCATGGCACTTTCTGGCTGACCTTCAAATATGTATTTATTAAAGATTCGGTGCTGCAATTGTATAGTGTTTAAGATCATGAAAATGAATGCTGTGTGAGATGTCACATCCATTCTGGTAGTGGGAACCTTATTCATCACAAAGAACTCTTTGTCTTTTTACGGATATTTGCCACTAAGATGATGTAATTTTATACTTTGAGCTATTCCCTTTTACGAGACTTGTCACTTTTCCCAGCAGTGGACTTTTAAGCCAAAAGTTGCAGTCCAGCACATTTCTGCCTCTCCAGAGGCATTTAGCCTGTAGGATCCATGTAACTGTCAAATGTTAGAGCCCTATTCGCTTAATTTTGGTTCAAACCACTGAAACCAATATTAACAGACCACATTTGAGATGGGCTCAAATCCCAAATTAACAAACTAGATTTATTTATCGAAATTGAATAAATAGGACGTGGTGAATTTGTACACTGTTCCTTGGCAGTTAATATTAACTACACAAAATACAATGATTTCTTTTTCATATTCAGGCTTTAAAATCGCTACTGGCTATGCTGCTAATTTCAATCAACGCCAATTGGAAGCTAGTGCTCAATTCCAAATGAATCAAGGGAAAGGCACAATAGATGTTTGGTGGCTGTTTGATGATGGAGGTATGAAATATTATTGTCCAAAACATCTATATTTAATGCACTGAAGAAGGGTCATAAGCCAAAATGTCACCTATTTCTTCTCTCCAGATATGCTGCCTGTCCCGCTGGGTTACTCCAGCATTTTGTGTCTATGATTTAAACCAGCATCGGCAGTTCCTTCCTACACATCTAATTTTAATGCATGGATCAAAATCATAAGATTTTGTGGCTGTGTTCATTTGAATTAAAAATATCTTTGGTTATGAAAGTAGGACAGGCTTGCATTAAGATCATGAAAGCATTTTATAATAATTGAAATAATTCCAAACAGCATTTAATGATCTAGATGATCTTGGCAGAGGAGGCAATGGACCAACTGCTGGGATTGGGAATAATATGGAGGGTGTCCACTGGATGGCGTTGTTGAGTTGGGCTGATTGGCCTGTGTCCGTGACACCATAGTCACTTTTATATTTTAAAACATGGCATCCAATTTACACATAGCAAACTCCTACATCCAGGGGTAAAATGATCATGTTGAATAAGGGAGAAATATTCTTCCTGGAATAATTCAACTTGTACTATTCGGATCGTGCTGTTGGATAATTTACATCCATCTTAAAAAGGGCAGACGGTAATGGTTTAATACATCTGAAACCTCTATAACACAAACCCAGTCATGCGCTGAAGTACTACCCTAGATTATGCACCCTTTTCTGGGGTGGGGTTTGAAGGAATATCGTAACATGGCTAAGTATGCTGGTATTGAAAACAATTATGAAACCTGTACAGTATCTTTTTCCCAGCTGAAAAATCTATGAGGAACAATAATAGAGCAAAAAATATTTTGATTGAAAATGTTAAAAGCATATCTGATGTATTGATGGTGTGAATGTTAGCTCTCATCTGTTACCTAGAATAACTGATCTATTGTATATTTAGTTGTGTTGGTGCATTTAATGTACCTACTATAAAGCTGCAGCAAGTAAGAATTTAATTGTTCTTATCCCGATGCATGTGACAATTAAAAACTCTTGACTATTGGATACCATATGTAATACTTATACCAATGTAAGATTTTGATCTTTATGTAAAAAAATCTTTGAATGTTAAATGAATATATAGCCAGTCTCACTTAATTTTCAATCCCAATATCTTTGCTTTAATAGGTTTAACGATTCTCATTCCGTATCTGTTAACGACACGGAAAAAGTGGTCTGGTTGCAAATTGCGTATCTTTATTGGCGGGAAGTTGGATAGCATTAATGAGGAGAAACGGGCGTAAGTTTAGTTTGAAATGATGAACTTGGTGTTTAAATTATTTGAATATTTACCATCACAGTGAGACACTTTCACTGAAAATCAACTTTGTATCATGAAGTTTGTGATTGTGATTCTGGATGCTTTGCATGTGACATTCTAAGTGAGGATGCCAAATACATGCTTTCATTGCTCCTTTGAAGCTGACACCTGTGCAACAAAAGAGGTTGGT